>NC_141563.1:20485000-21085000 GCF_036417535.1 Chlamydotis macqueenii
GCCCCTTTTACATAGTACAGTATAAATTATTAACTAACTCCTTTTATCTCAGATCAAATTACAAAACAGAAACAATTACCCCCTTGTTAATGAAAGCAAATGCTTCTAATGATTATGAAAGTTGGACTGGGTTTTGTTTGGGTTGGTTTGCTTCAGATTCCTTGCTTACAATTTGTTTTGAGAAGGGCACTTAATCTATCTGATTTCTGTTGAGCTGTGAAAGGAAAAGTACTTCATTTTTAAAATGCAGGTAAATACAACTCTCAGCAAATACAAGATTTGAGGCACAAATCTCTTGCTCCTCTCCTTTCTCCCTCTCACACCTCTGCCGATTCCTTGCTGACTCTCCCTGTTTATGCCTTGACAACATGTTGGGAAACAGGGTCATCCTGTTGGGATCGAGTGGGACACTTTATTCAGCTTCTTTCCCTGCAAGATAGGCAACTTCAGCTGGAGTAACTGGGGAGGGTTGTTGCGGGCAGACTAAGTGGCACTCCAGTTTGGCCGCTTTCCTTAAGCGGTGGCTGAGCGCGAGGAGGTGTCCCTGATTTAACTGTGTGGCAGCTCTGAAAGAAAGTTAACAAGGTGGCAGAAGAGAAGAAGTTTCAAAAGTACTCTTTTCTTTTTGAGCTCATAAACTCATTGCTGAGTAACGCTGGCGACATGAAACAGCTGTGAGAAAATTGCCAGAATCCGTGAAAGAAAGAGGTGGCAAGAGGTAGGCCTGGCAGCTGCCTCCCTTCCTCTGCCCAGCAGCCATGCCAGGCCCCGGCAGCCGTCCAGCCCGGTCAAGAGCTCGGCTGCTCAGGGATGGTGAGGGGATGGGGGCAGCCCTGTTTTATTTGCTATGATATTAATGGTTTCTGTCTCCAGTAACACCATGGAGCGCTGCTGGAGTATAACCAGCTGGAGCTTCCTTAGCCACAGGGTTTGCTTTTGGGAAATGCAGCAGTCGGGACACAGTGGGGCCAGACAAATTTAAAAGAAGCTTCTAACTCCATCCTGAAATCCTGGAGCAAAAGCTTGTGTGGAGGAGAGGCCCTGCAAAGGGAGATGGGGTGAGCGGGAGCTGGACCATTGCGCTTGCAGGCTGTGAGGATGCGCTGGGATGCGGGACAGGCCACCAACTGCTCCAGCGGGCTCAGCAGTGAGTAGAAATGAAACATCTTCTGAGCTTTGCTTGCATATTTTTCAGTTTGGGAATTGCCTTAGAGAATAAGAGTATACTGAACCGGAAGTAATGGAAACAGGAGAAAGGGATAATAAAACATGGCTGTATAGGGAGGTAGGATCTTGACCTCTCTCAGCTACATTAAAGGTGGGATAAACAGTAACTACAATTTGATTTTTTTTTTTTTTTAAATAATTTTTTATTTGGGAAATGTTGGAACCAAACATTTTGCAAGTGCCTTCTCAGACCCAGGGTGGACTTTCATGTGGAAAGTCTGCAATAGAATCCTGGACTCACCAGGCAGGTCACAAAGATGTTCAGATGTCAAGACCTAGGATGCAGGAACTTGAACTTGAATTTTCTGATATCAGGAAAAAGGCAGAGACGGAAATATTTTTAGTCAAGCAATACTGTGTAGAAGTGGGAAAATATCCTAGTCTATACTGGAAATAAAATGTGCTACTGAAAATGGGATCAAATGGCAAGAGTGTGCAGGTCCTATATTGCTGGCCATATTTTAGAGAGAGAGGGAGGGAGAGAGCATCCTTCTCAGAGGATATCATGTAAATAAATCCTGCTGTGAGCAATACAATCCTTTGTGTCAAGTTGATCGCAAATCCTGGTATTCATCTTCAGGGGAGGAGATGATGTATATGACTAAACACCTGCAACCACAGAGCTTTTATTGTGGAAATTCTGTATGCTGACCCTCTTCCACTTAGGAGCTGAATTTAACGTGTGTTGTATTCCTAAAAGCAGTAGATCAAAGCAGCACTTATCTACTCTGCTGACCTGTTTCCTGTATTCCAGTCCTATTTGCTTACTTTAATGGCAGAGTTAAGGTTTTAATATTATTTATTCCTGCTACAGAACTAATACAACTATATGAGGGTTTTATTCTGACTAGGGTATTGTTAGTATGAATAAGAAATAGGTTTCAGTTGCAAATCTAGTGACGATCCTTGGTTAACACCTCCTGTATTTCTGCAGCTGGCTTAAAGAGCATGCAGGTAGAGGGGAGACTAACTGGACTGCTAACTTTTATTACGGGTGCTGAGGCACAAGGCAGGAGGAGCTCAGCCTGATTTGCAAGTTCTAAGCTGAGTTTGCAGTGGCTACGAGAGGATGTTTTTTAAAAGCTTATAAACAGATTTTATTTTATTTGTAAACCACTGAGACTCAATAAACGTGGGGCTGCACTGTACTGGTTTACGATGCCACTTTTTAGAGCTGATTCACAATTTAAGCAGAATACTACCTGCAATCTCCAATTTATGTTTTAAAACAACATGAAATCGCTGCTTTAAAATCCTGCACCCCAATGTCTCTCCCACTGAAACCTGAGGGCATGCAGGGCTGATGCAGTACTGGGGAGCTCTGCGGGTCCTGCGGATGCTGGGGTGCTTACGCTGTGCTGAGCTTGTGGGCTGTTCTCCCAATTGGTGCCTCCTAAAGCACGTTCCCTAGCAATAAATACCTACAACTTCAAAGGTATTTAAAGTACTCAGAGTGCCTCGTGCAACCAAGGCAGGAATAGTACCATCCGTGGAAATATCACAGCTCTATAAAAGATGGTGTTATCTCCAAAAAGATTACCGCCCTCTCGAATCAAGGCTGGAGGAATTACAGTAGAGTTAACATGACAATTAACATGATGAGGTGTCCTCACCTGGAGGAAAGTTTGATGCCTTCTTTTTCCTTCTGTTCAGTGCAGAGGAATTTGATCTATTACAAAAGCTGAAGAAGGCAGAACCAAAGAGGAAATACTCCTGGGGGCCATTTTAACTCGACTCTAAGCTAGAACTGAAATGCATGTGCCCTTTGCAGCCCATACCTAAACTGTGTTATGGAAGGAGATGTTGCTTTGTATCTTTCCCTGACTTTCAGCCTCTCTATGGAATAAAATACACTCAGGTGTTTAGTAGCCATTTACCTCCAACGTGTTGTCAAAATTTTCTGATGGTGTGCCACACTTAAGTATGCCTGTAACACACCACTATTTTACAGTCAGTAAATAATGATGATAATCTGTGCCAGAACTGTGCTGGCTATTCTTAGCAAAAGTCAGAGGAGTTTTCTGGTAGCGCAACATGTAAGGTGCAGTGCAGTATCAATAGCATCTCCAGAGGTAGCTGATTTTCTTTGTGATGTTTCAGCTTGTTTCCTTTCCAAAAAAAAAAAAAAAAAAAAAAAGCAAGAGGGGACCTCAAAGCCCAAAAGATCTTCTGCAGTTCCTCCCTGTACATGGACAAGAGATGATTATATTATTTTGTTCTACTAATACAAAAAGCATTTGATGATTTGTAATAATGATCTTAATTCTGAAATTCCGCTGAGCAGCTTAATGCTGTGAGTGCAATAGGAAAAATCCTTCTATTGTCAGGAGGAAATTCACATCACTCTTCTTTAGTCCCTGTTTTTCAGTGACGCTTGCAGACAAGGATACAGCCCACAGTAGTGCACGCAGGCTCTGCAGTGACAGGAGCATGCAGGGCTGGGGAGGAAGCCTGCATCCAGTGGTCTGTTCAGGAAGGAAGGAGTCGTGAGACATGTACAACTTCTAGCAAAATAAGAATAAAGAAGCCAGAAAGAAGAATTCAGTAAAGATTACTTCAGAAAGTAGTGGTATCTGATCTAAGGTCACAACACATTTGCCTTTTTCACTTCTGTTTTCTTCTAAAACCATCTTGTACTTGTCTTTTCTTCACATCTGTGTAATGATGTACTGCTACAGGGCTAACTCATTCACATTTTGCTATCTTACTGTCTTTGGCAAATATGTCCGAAGGGGCTGCAGGGCTGAAAAGGGCTCCTCAGCAAAAGTCGTTGTGACAAAGTAATATAAATGAGAAGAATCTTGCACACGTGAATGTACTTGAAAGATGCATTGCTTTGGCAAGCTGTAATGTGGCTTCGGCTGCCTGAGCAGATTTGGGAAGCTTTCCATGTCCTTGTGCCTCCTATATTTTCGCTTTCCTTTGAGTTGCCCAAGTTTATTCTCACTTTTGATTTCAGAAGCACCCTGGAGATGCTCTGGCTAATTCTTCAGCTTTCAGTGAGTGAGAGAGAAATTGTGCCTGTAGTGTAAATGGAGACTGCTCTTTGCAAAGTGTTCTCCCACTTGCATTGCTCTGCTTCAGATCTAAGGCACAGTGGTGGGTGCTCTATTGTAGTCTTCTAAACTTGCTGTCATAGTCTATATTTTGCTTAATAGGTTTTTGAGGGAGTTTATTGATTTCACTATAGAATGATGGTGACCTTTACATGGTGCTGTATGTTATGTCATATTGCAGTAGCCCCCCTGAGTCCCCATAGCTCTGACCCCACATCCAGCTTGTGAATCAAGAGCCGCACATTTTAAAACCCAGCATGTTTACTCCTAGTGGGTTGGAGGCCTGGAGGGGAGGCCTTCAATATCTAAATGTTCAACAGCTTCTACCGTTTGCACTGCTTGAAGGTTCAGTACTGAAAGCAGAGATCCACCTTCCCTGGGTCATGTACAAGCGGGATGCAGCTGCAGAGTCCTGCAAGGAAGCGTGAGCAGGTGCTGGAGGCATGCTGGTTTCAGTGTTCAGCCACAGGACCAACGTGTCCGTCCACAGACGGATCACGTGGAGGGTTCTTGCTCTGCTCTTGTGTGGTTTTTAGCACTGCTCAGGGTAAGTAGAAGTCAGGACCTGCAAGCTGGTGCTAGTTTGGGCGTTTTCTCATCCTTGCTTCTGTCTGCTCCATCTCCAGGGCTGCTGTTACCCAAACATCAGCAAAGAGAAAGTCACTAATGATGGAGAAATTTTGCTCTTGAGCTGTAACTGTCTATGAATGAAGGCATTACCCTTGTGGATATTGAAGAAACAGAGGAGCCAGCATGCACCCCTGTGACAGACCTTCATCAAGGGCACATGCTCTTCCAGTTTGATCCCTGAAGAGTGCCAAGGGTCAGGCTTTTCATCTTATAACATTATGTTTGACAATTTGTAGCACTGGAAGCAGAGGGCCCTTGTGTCAGAGACAGGAGATAAATGCATCAGAAACATCTTGATTTGCAGATTCTACTGGACACCAGGGTGTACTCAGAAACCTGGTCACAGAACTCACTCCTGCCTGAAACCAGCATCCTCTTCTTTTTTTGGGATGACCTCAGAGACAGGTTGGTAAAACCCTCAAAATTGTGACTTTCACATGCTGTTCTTGGTGTTGTGGTTTAACCCCAGCTAGCAACTAAGTACCATGCAGCCTCTCACTCACCCTCCCCCCTCCCAGGTGGGATGGGGGAGAGAACCAGAAAGAAAGGAAAACTCCATAGGTTGAGATAAAGACAGTTTACTAGGACAGTGAAGGAAAACATAATAATAAAAAATACAATGATAATAGAATATACAAAATGAATGATACACAATTTCTCACCACCTGAAGACTGATATAGCCCAGCCCATCCTGTGCAGCTATCACAGAACGGAACTGAAAGTGATGTGGGAATGATCCTGAGCAGATACCCTTTATATACTGAGCATTACATCTATGGTATGGAATACTTGCTTTGGCCAGCTTGGATCAACTGTACTGGCTATAGTCCTCCCAACTTCTTGCACTTGCACATTAGTGAAACTTGGGAAGCTGGAAAAAGTCCTTGATCTTTTAGCAACAACTAATAACATTAGTGTATTATCAATGTTCTTCATATACCAAATCCAATACTAAATCTAAACCATAGCAACTACTGGAAAGAAAGCTAGCTCAATTCCAGCTGCAGCTGGGACATCTTGTTACATGTTACCGAATAATACAACCTGAAGTACCCTGAAGGGTACTGCACATTGATACTTATACTAAGACCAATAATTCCATGTGAAGATGGATTGTCAGCATAACATAAACATGGAAGGAAGCTTAGGAAAAATTAAGGACTTTTAGTTTGAAACTGTACTCTGCAGAGTTTCAAGAGAAACCAGAGACAGTTTTCTCCCCCTTTCCCTTCACCAGCTAAGAAATACATTTCCATATACATACATAGACTAAACTAAATGGGAAAGCAATGGAGATTGTATTGAATAAGCACATAAACTGTGAGAGAGAATCCATATTGACGGCATTATCTCAGCAATACCAGCTCATCATCAGGTACTTCAAACATATTGCTTCCTCCCAGAAATTAAACAAGGAGAGAAAATCCATCCTAATTTACTGTTAGTTACTGAGGGTTAAAAGTTTGGAACTGTCTTGGAGCCTTCTAGATCAGAAATGTTAACCTGTGGCAAACAGGTACTGAGTACATTAAGGGTTTGGTATGGAAAACACTTAGGCATTTGGTCAGCCAGTTAACAAGTATATTAACTAATTCTATTATTGATTAAAAAAGACAGCATTAGTACAAAAGCAGATGTAAGTGCTTTTCAAGTAACAAAGTTCACCATTTTTCTCCCTGTTGTGAATTTGCCTAGAAATTTTTATGGGTTAGAACTAGTCACTATTCCTTTCCTGGCCTGACTGTAACAAACTTCACCTATTGGTATTACCATAGTCCAAGCTAGCAAGTAATTTATTTATGTTGATTTCTATATAGTACAAAATACACATTTTGAGAATTAGTGGGATTATATTTAAAATCCTATAACTGAGGTAGGCTCTCACCCTAGCAATTTTGAGAGTAGTTTAGCACAAGTGAAATGCAGTGTGGGACAGCGTTTCGACTTCTGCTTGAGCTTAGTGAAAATGACCTAGGAATATTAAGGGCTGAATTACTGCTGACAAAAAAACCTGGATCTTCTGTTGAAGAGGAACTGGCAAAGTCTGGCATTTCTCAAGGCCAATTTTGTTACCTGACATTCTGCCAAAAAGGAGCGGCAAGTGATGAGGTTAAGGGCTCATTCAGTGGCTGTGAAATCAGCATCAAACAAACAGCCATAGGGAGTGCCAGGCCATGTTCAATCCTTTGCTTGGAGTCTCCTAATATTAGGATTACTCTTGACAGACAAAGCAAAGGCTTCTACTGGCCTAGGCAAGCAGGGTGAGCAACACAAAACAACTCACTACAAAGCATGGGGATAGTAATGCAGTAGCAGAAGCTGCTGGTGAGCCTTAGCTACCTTCAAAGCATCTCTGTCTTAATTTTCCTTTGTCTGAATCCTTCTTCCTCTCATGAAGAAACACCAGTTAAGATGTAGTCAAAAGCCTTTTCTGAACCCTGGACAAAACAGCAGAGTCAGCTAATTTAGTCTGCCATGTAATTATTAAAAAACTGACAACCACATAAACAGAACAAAATTTTCCAACTGCCTATTTGCTTTGTGACTTATGGGCTATCAAAAGAAATTGTTCCACCTAACTGCAATTACTTTAGCCAAAACAGTGACTATAGCAATTTAAAAAGGCTTCTTCCGCAGATAACCACTTTGTCTGACAGCTAGGTTAGTTTGATCACACTTGTTAATTTGTATCACGTTTCATAAGAGGATGATGACAAGGTCTCCATAATTGTAAGGACTGTAAATATGTAACTAATACCCCATTCACCATTTATTCAATCAAGCCACCTTTGGGTGATGAGCTGTGTCTTCAGGTCTAAGATTGCTCTAAGAGTGCTTGTACTCTTTCCAGAAAGCTGAGTCTTTGCAGATCTTCAGCTGTCCATATCACAGGTGGACTAACTGACATTGTCATGGTTGCTGAGTCACAATCAGACTGGATCCCAAGGCAAGTAACATCCCGTGGAGCAGCAGAATTTGTTAGTTATCCCAATGGCTGGGCCATTATTTATGAGAAGGCAAAGGCTGGATTGTCATTTAATTGTGCAGACATAGCACCTGTGACTCAGCAATGTAGAAAAAGTTGGATTTAAGTCCTTATCTGCACTGCAGAAGTGAGATAAAATTGCCACACATGTAGATGTGCCTGGACTAGTTTTCATTTGTGAAGGAGTTGCAATGAGAAACTCAGGGCTTGATATTTGCTTTGAAGTAGAGGCTTATGTGGTCATGGCTTGCTCAGTATGGGTCACTGGACAGAAGCTGTCTCAGGAGAACCTCCAGACTGATGTTGCAACATAAACACCACACAAATGGGCGTGTGGGTTTTATCTACTTGATGTAGTGCAGTTATCTCCGTAAGGTCTGACATATCACTAGGATGAGCTACAGTGGTTACTGGTGATGGTTTCGTAGCGGTGAATGGCAATGCTGGTTATTCTGTATATGTGTGTATATATATGTGTATATTGTACTGTGCTGATTATTGTTTGATGGGGAGAGGGTGTGGTGTTTTCTTATCTGTCCAGTTCCCTCCATGGGAGGGAGCAAGTAAGCAAACCATGTGCTTATACACATACTGACTGTCATAGAATTGACACCTAAAAAAATCAGGTCAAAGTACAGGTACATACATACAAACAAACAAATATACAGAAGAATAGGCTATAGCAAGCAGGACAGTAATAGTCCTATTATTGAAAAGACTTAAAAATTGAGTGAAAAGTCATGAGGTGATGTGGTTTACTTGTTCCATTAAAACAAAAAGGAGTTTGTGTTTTTGAGGAGAAAAGAGCAACAAAAGAATGAGGCAACTTTGGAGTGACAGCTTGATCTTCTTCCATTAGCTGAATCTCACTCTGGCTTATGCATTCAGAACATTCAGAATTTTGCTTGAACTCTGTGTACAGAAAAGAATCTGCTAAGGACCGTGGGACATAACATACAGACTGAGACAAATAATAAATAGTGTAATGCATTTATTCTGGATCTATCCATTCCAGCTGCCCACATACCTAAAGCACATATCACTGCAGTAGCTTAGCATCATGTCTTATGCCTGGCATGTTCATGTTTATGTATTTCTGATCTGTGAAAAATGAGGCAAATTACAGTGTTTCTTTACATTCCACATATGTTCTGTTATTTATTAATCCTTTTTTGCTCTTACCTCTAAGTAATATTTCAAAATTTCAAATCATCTTGACATCTCCATCTATACACAAAGCTAGAAAATTTTGCATTTTTTCCACCAGTTTTACAACCCAGTGAAAACCATTTCTTTTTTTTTTTTGGTCAATGCATCACTGTAAATTTCTGTCATAAGAGAAAGTGCAAGCTGAGTTTTTGCTTCATGAAACCAAAAGCGGCTCATATTCCTGTGGACGCAATTGCATAGGGTCAAAGGTTAAACTTAGGTTTTCTTGTGACTGGTCCTGTTATAATTTGCAGAATGATATCACCCAGCCTTGCAAGTAAACTGGTCAAAGGGCAAGCAGGAGAACTGACTAAGAGACAGGGACAAGTTTTGAAGTCTAGCTAAGGGTGCTGAATAAAGGCTTTGGTTCAGGGTGGAGGAGCAAGTGGATAGACCGCTGCCTGCATGCTGCTCCTCTGAGGTTCAGGTGCCTCCTCCTCCAGCCTCAGTGCAGAACTGGGGTTGGGCTGTGTTTTGCCATATATGTTTTTTGTTTTTTTTTTTTTTTTTTTATGATGCAGGACAGGGAAGACAGTTTTAGAGCCCCTGAAAGAGGCATAGGTAAATTAGCATCTAAGCAACCCTTCTGATCTTTTACCCTAACGCATGCCTAAAGACTTCAGCACTGTGTTTCTGAGACCATACAAAGCACATGAGGGCTGCCTTTCTCCCACATGCCTCTAAGTTTCACAATCTGCCCAAAGAATGTGACTGAAAAACTGATGTCCTTTCAATGGCTTATTTTGGGGATGATCAATGCCTTGTGGCTTGATTTAGTGTTCCATCCTGGCTTGCCCTGGCTGGCATGCAGAGCAAAATTAATGTCTCCAGCACCAGCTTTCTAGAAGTGTGATGTTTTGGGGGATCTAAGTCAAATTAAGCAGCCAACAGATGTCTTGAGTGCCTGGTGCCCAGAGCAGGGTCTTGACGCACTCTGTCACAGTTATTCTGTCTGCTTGCTCCACACGCTGTGGCCACAAGATTGGTTAAAGACCACTGAAGTCTGTAGGCAGCTTCAGGATGGTTTTGGATGAGCTATCAGGCCCTCGGAGAGCAGAAGCATCGCCTTGTCCAGCCAGCTTCAGGCTAGGTTCTGGGTCATCTGATGAAGAGAGAAATATCACTGCCCTGAGATGTGAGGAGAGGGGGAGGATGTGAAAGCAATGCTAATTCCTACTTCTGGCTCATGTCAGGCAGGTGAGAAACGAAATTGAAAGAAGCTGCACAAGGGGCTGGAGAGCTTGTAGTTAAAAAAAAAAAAAAAAAAAGAGCGCGACGGATTCAAGCTCTAGGTGTGATGGAGTTTTGGGGAGCTGAAATTTCCTAAGGCAGATCATCATTTCAATGGCAAATTGCAGGACCTTATTTTTAAGAGAGGAGGAAGGAGGCAGGTGGCTCAGCACTGCAGGAAAGCTAGTGCTTTGTCTGATGTCTCACAGTAAGACACAAGAAAGATAAGTCTGTGGAGGCTTCTTTTTCAGCTGATCACCGATGGGCAGACAGGTTGTTCCTAATTAGTACTTGTCAAATTAAACCAAGTTAACCTGACCAAGGTGGGAGGTATTATATCAGAAACTGGGCTGTCATTCACGACTTTAATTTTCTGGGACAACTATAAGGCTCTCCTGTGTTCTGGTTTTCTTGCTGGACTCTTAAATGGTTTAAAAGAAAATGGGACTTTGCATACAAGTATGTAGAAATGCCCTGACTCTGTGGCCTGCCTCTCACTGAGGGTAACTGTGCCCAGGGAGGGCTTCCTGGCCTGATGCTTGGCATGGGCAGATCCTGCCCTGTAAGTCCCTTTGTGGTGGTGTGCTCCCTGTTGATGCGTATTGAGAAGTGAGAGGCACAACACAGTCCTTTATTCTGTAGGTGTAGGAAGGGTAATTTTTTATTTTGACTCTTCTGCAGTGTTCAGTGGAAGTGGCAGGAGTTGGTAGCTGAGATCACTGCATTTCAGAAGTGAGACTGAAGAATGCTATGTATCCTCAACATATCATATTTCGTATTTTTTAAGTGTTTAATGTTGTGTAAAATTTCACTGATAGAAACTCTTAATAAGGGATTAAAAAAAAGCCTGAAGTAAGGCTAGCAATTTGCACCTTTTAAAAAATTAACAGTACTCTTGTTGTTTTGATATACAGCTCCATTATCAATTTGCATCTTTAAAGAGGTGTAACCTTTCTCTGATAACTTCTTCTGCTCTCTTTTAGTTAGCTGAAAAGACTCAATTTTACTTGGTCTGTATTGCACTTTTATATGCACAGCTAAAGCAAGCCAGTAACAAAACCAGATTTTTAAAGAGCTGGAGTGTGATTCAGCTTATTGTAGTCTAGGCTATCAGAGTTGACTGGTAATCTTGCTGAGGAGTAGCCCTGCAGGTTATTAAAGAAAAAAAAAAATTCTGAGAATATATCAACAAAAATTTCTTCATGCTTGAACAGTCACATACCCATAACCTTCTTATTTATCAAACTGGCTCCAGGGAATAGTACAAGCTTCAGCCTGCTATCTTACAATGAACCGTGCCTGTTGGCAGAGTAATCTTGACTGATAATACCCATCTTCCCATCTTGATAAGCCTGCCTTACCTTATCTGTTCAAACTGACTTACCCCAGCTATAGCGCCCAAGAAGACACCTTCTACTATGAGGTCCAGTTGTCAGAGGTCAGTCCATTTATACTATTCTCCAGCATCCTGGCATGTCTGGGAGGCCTTAGATTTATGAACCCTGTACAAATTAGTTGCAGAATAAATATAATAAACAGAGCGATGCTGTTAAACATATACAAATCATTCCTTTAGCTGGAAGAAGCTCAAAACCTTTTACAGCAATGGTTTTATTCTTAACTCTGAAATTAAAATCTTATCTTTATTTTCTTCCTATTTCACTCCCTCACAAATACTGCGAGTAAGTTGTTATCAGATAAAAAACTAGCTATGAACTGGCATTATTTTTATTGTTTTTTCTTCCCTCCAACTAAAAACAATTAACACATGGATGCAGAGGCTTGCAAATTAGCTCAGCTCTTTCTGGGCTAGCACACAGGCTATCCGAGGTGTAGTGCAGGCTGCAAGGCACTGTGGCAAGCCACACATTAACATTATCAAGGAGCCGTGCTTGCCCATCTCTTAAGGTGGAGTTGTTCTCTGGCATTAGGGGAAGAAAATGAACATGAAGATGACAGTCTGGCTTCTCACAGTATAAGTCAAGGTTATGGAGAATAATTCTTGATAAATCTGGCCCAAACCTTGTGGAAATCATGAGGATTTCAATGGCCTTTAGGCCTCATGAGTAAAGTTAGTCTTTAGTTTTAAAGATGATTTGTCTCTGAGTTGTTTCCAGAACGTATATGAAGTTTGGATTCTGTGGGTGGCTGAAATGGGAACCCAAAGAAAAGAAAAAGCATTAAACTATTGATCATTGACACTTCAGCTTGAGGATTGTACAAGTTTAACGGTACATCTTCCCAGTTCATACATGGAAGTCATACAAAGTTATATTCAGTAAGATATTAATTTTTCTTCTGTTGAACACATAATAATTTAAGTGTCAAAAAATAGGACTTTCGCTCCTTTAAATGTAAAACTCAATACAAACTGAACTACAGAATGGTTGCTGAGTTCTTTTCAAATCTGCTAGCAATTGATCATATGGGGAAAAGCACGGTACATCATCTATCAGCTCTCTGCATGGGGGAATGATTAGTTTCTTTTGATCATTGATGGGGTATATTAGGTCTCAAAATGAATCCACTACTCCAGCCTTTAAAGAAGAGAACAGTCACTCCTGACTGAACATTGGTATGTATAGGAAGATCATAAATGTGAAATACAGGGTGGCAGCACAAAAATATTTAAAAAACCAAAATCTTGGTCTTAGTCTCAACTTGATTTATCTTTGTGCTGCAGGCAGGAGAGCTGTCCCCAATGGCAACTTTCTTTAGTGGCTTACACGGCCTCTGCACTGGTGAAAGTGTGGTCCTTGAAATCACCAAGGAATATCTTTATTTCAATTTCAGCTTGAGGTTATCATTACAGTACATTTTAAAGACACATTTAATTCCCAGTTCATACATGGAAGTCATACAAATTATTGATTTTTAGCCCAGATCATTAAGAATTTTAACACACAGGCTGTGGCTACTCAGATAAAAGAAGTTCTATTAAGAGCTTAACAAAGGTTAATTTTGGCATATAATTAACTCATCAGCTAATGAGCTAAAGACAACTTTATCATTTAATTGCTACATCTAGTAAAAAGTTCAAAGAGGAAAACCAACAGCTTTCAACATCTAAGTGCTTAGAGTAGTAGCTGTGCTTATTCCCTTACCCCAAGGAAGGTTAAAATCCAGCCTCTCTTACAAATCCTTTTTCTTTGTTTCTCATATCTTTCTTCAGTCTGCTTCTGGGGAACAATTCCTTCACCCTTGGCTTGCTGTATCCATTCTCACACATTGCAGGGTATTACTTAAAATGAAGACGAGTGATGAATTCCTAAGTAAGTTTCTGAAAATATTCAAATGAAGGAGGTGGGTAACAGTCTGGTGGAAGATGACACTACCCACTTGCTCCCTCCCTGTGTCATCCTTCAGTCCCCAAGCTTATTCAGTAGCTGATGGAGGAGCTCAGTAGAGGAAAGGGGAGGCAGTCTTTCAGACAGACAAGAGGAGCAGTTGTGTTCTCAGTTGCTGTTATGAAGTAATATGCTGTATGACAGTCCCTCTCTTGCATAACATTTCAACCTACCTGGAGACTAAGAATTTAGTTTACTTTAGATAATCTTTGAAGTTAATGGAAAAACACTTAGTGGGGCAGATAGTCAGCTGCTGTAATTTGTAGGGGAGGCATAACATTTTATGTCACCTGAGAATCTGCCTCATTGACTATGGTGGGACCTCCTATGGAGCAGAAGGGTGTCTCTGCAACAGGACCAGCTGTTCTCTTCTTTTGGGAGCTCCTGGGTTTGAGTTGCATCTTCCCATCCATTTTCTACATGGCTTATGCAGACTGAACCCAGAGTTGCCTGCGGTGTTGAACAGGGAAGAACAAAGAGTTTTGTGGTGCTTTGGCAGGAGATGGGATTAGATAAGGCACAGAAAGGAAGGAAAAACTGGGTATAAGTTCAGTGAAAAGCCCCAAATAATGAGAAATAGAGGAGTTATGGGGCAGAGACAGTGAGGAAGCAGCATCTGAGGTCTGTCTGTCCTCATGGAAAAGTGACTATTTAAGGCTGAATGTTGAGGCCAGTTTGTGATGGGGTTTGAAATTCAGCAGAAGATCTTCTATCCTTATTCCTTACACCTCCTTCATATATGAGAAACCTTCCTGCAAACAGGCACCCTGACAATGACAAACCAAATCCTCATTAAAACAAAGAAAGGTTAAGGGGAAAAAATAACCTATTTAAAATGAGGTAACTCACCAGTCTTTGAGCTGTAAATTGACAATAGGATTTATATAAATCCATAATTGTATCTCTTTTACCTGCAGTTAGGCTAGTTAATGATGAAAAAAGTATACAGCCTATCGTGAGGTTTTAATGAGGATTCTTTTTGCAGAGTTAAAAAAATCCACCAAATTAAATTCTGCCAATTTACTCCATTGCAAATTGAGCGCCACCCTGTGCGCAAAAAAATCAAGTAGCTTAAATCAGTTACAGCTAAATGTGTAAGTCAGCGTGTGCTTTAGCCTTTAGTCATGAAGAATATATTAGGTTTTAAAAATAAATGGCTTTCTGCTGAGTCTTCATTGCAATGGCTTTCTGACTTTTAATTAAATTTTCAGTACTTGTGGGTGCTTCTTCATGTACTTTGTCCACAGAATTCACAGCATCTCTATCATTATGTGTGGTGGAAAACCAGATTGGAGATTATTAAGCTTGTTCATTCCTTTGTTATTCATAGTACAATACCTAGAGATTTTTTTTTTTCTCTTTTAAGATAAGAGGAAAGCATTTATTCTACAATAATACTCTACAAGAATAAAACAAGAATGCATAAACTGAACATGATTAGCAGTAGCTGCTAGCTCGTTACATTTTGCTCATTAGACACTTCTGGTCTCTTTCATTGGTGTTAAATTAACTTAATGTAAATTAATAGGTACAGGTTCGTGTCATTTGGAAGAAGCTCATAAGGAAAGGGGGAAACAGCAGGCGTTGCTGGCCTCAGCGCGGAGTGCCGGTGTCTGCGGCTGTCAGAGGGAGCGGCTGCTCCTCATGTGGGATGGCAGAAGCAGTCCCTATGAGATGGGACACTGCCTTTTTCAACTATGACACTAGTGGTTTTGCGGGACGACTTCACACAACTGATTCCTGATTTGGAGGGGGAATAAGAGGCCTTACGCTTGCTGTTTCCTGCACTTGTGGGACCCTGGTGCCAGCTTGCCCATGCGTCCCTACTTGTGTGAGGCAAGCACAGGCCAGTGCCCATCTCCCTGGGAGCTGGGGAGCACAGCATGTGTGCTGGCTCACTGCCCCGGGAGACTAGGCCTGTGGGAGTGGCAGCCATGTTAGCTCCATGGTTCCAGAACACCTAGAGGTGCTGCATTCAAAATGGCATACCTCGCCTGGCCTATGGGCTGCCAACCTTCCTTCCCCACCCACTCCTGCTGTGTCTGTGGGCTTTGAGATGAAAAACTTCACTTTACTTAAGAGAAGTCAGAATATGTAATTTTGAAAAGGGCGGTAGTGCAGGGGAGCAGCCCTCTCCCCTTGCTTACCAGCATTTTTTTTTGTTCACCTAGGATTTTAATCCACCATGTCCTCTCGCAGATGTGGGTGAGGGCAGGCTGGGGCTCCCCTTGGCCTTCTCCACCCCTAGAGCTGCCCCTAGAGCTCCCCATCAGCTAGAAACTGGGGATGCCACCCTGCCCTGTCTTGGGCCCCTCTCTCACTTGCTGTGGTGGGCTGCTGCAAGCAGCATACGGTGCTGGGTAAGAGCACAGCCATGGGCAGGCTGAGCTTTGTTGCCTTCTGCCAAGATTTGTGGGAACCATAGCAGGGCTCGCGTTGTAAGCTCTGCCTGCACCACACATCCATAGCAGAGCTGTGTGGGTGACAGCCTGAGTAGGACAATTGTCTGTGTGTCTATGAGGAAGATACAGAGTCATGGAAATGTGACAGGAGGATGCAAAGGTTTAAGAAATATTCTTAGCTTCCCCCCACTCGTCAGTGCTCATTGAGCGTAACAAAAATGAATGTGGCCGGGCAGTGGTGGACCTATCATACACCTAATTTCAAGTGTCTCATCACCAATTATCCCCACGCGTAGCTGTTCTCTTTACCTGATGGACTAAGATTGACTCTCAGACCTGGGCTCTCTTCCTCCTCTCTCAGCATCGCTTCCAGCATGTCATTTTTCCATTTGTCTGCAGCTGCCACTTTAAAGGCTACGGCCTGGATTGCTCACCGCTCTGTGTGACTACTTTGTCTGCAGCTGAGTGTCCGTCCTGGAGGTTAGCATATCCCCCCTCCCCAGTTTGTGTTATTACGAGAGAGCTAAGAGCCTTTTCCTGGAATTTAGTGTAAACCAATTTCACAGGGAGCTAGGCCTGTATAGAGGAGACTTTAATGGGGATTTCAGTGGACTGTTGGGGGCAGAGAGAGTAATGGATGCTTTATTTTTTAAATGTAGGAAAATGGTGTTGTCCTTGCAGAGTGTTTTCTCATTAATCTCTTATAACATCTGCTGGAGCTGGCTAGAAAGCAGGAGTTATGGTGGGTGTGGGAGAGAGGAAATTGGGGAAGTTGGTTAGTTGTTGTTTTGTGTCAAAATGAACAGTGCATTTTAATTTTTTTTTTTTTTGAGGGGAATAAAGGAGGCATCCAGAACCAGACTTTCCTCCCTTCTCTCTCCCACCTGTTGCTGCACTCTCTGGATATGGCCAAGTAACGTTCAAATCCCTTCCTGGCCTCTTTCAGAGGGAGTCTTGGGCCGGGGCGTCCCAGGGAGGGGCAGCAGCAGCAAGGTGGGTGGCAGTTTTTTTGGGGTGGCTCTGTATAAACAAGAGTGTGTTTGGGTTGTCGGGGTTTTGCCCCTCTCCTCACTGGCAGGATGCAAGCCAGTTGCAGGGCATGCGGGCATGCTAACATAGTGGCCATGGGGCCCTGGCTGCACCCACCTGTGCTGACTTCTGTGGGTCTTTTATCTCTTCTCTTGCTGTTGTTCTGCAGAAATGGACTCCAGAGGATGTTTTCTATAAAAAGCTTTCCCTTTTGACTCTATTTTCCAATAAAAGGTGTTTTTTAGTAAGAGGTCTCAGCCCAGTTCAGAGGTTGCTGCTCTAAGCCATTAGCTATTAAGGACTTCAAACAGGAAACTGCCATTCCTTATGGTTATTGTGGCACTTTGCTGGGACAGGGTTGGGTATCCTTCTGAGGAGGTGTTCAGGGAAGGTAAAAGCAGAGGGGGACAAAGAAGCAGCCTTATTTTTGGTTCCTGTAAGACAGTTTGTGTGGAATGTATCATTATTACATTCAAGCGCTGCGAGCAAAGTTGCTAGACACCTTAAACATTCTCCAGCAGATCCATGTGAGCTCTCATTTGTACAAATTCCAGTAAAACAAGTTTTCTGACCTAAATCAGCACCAGCCCAGCACTACGGAGCTGGGTTCTTTATTCAGCAAGGTATCCTCCTTGTCGAAATGCATTTCCATAGAGCCCTGCAGCCTGCGCACTAATAGCGCCTCCCCCTGCTTCTGCCTCCTCGTGGGCTGTCTGAAGGAGGCTATACATATGTATTAAGTTATTAAGCAGTGGTACGGGTTCTCACAAGTTCAAACGCAGACCATGCTGTGCCTATGCTCAAATGTCTCCAGGAGGGCCTGGATTAAATAGAAATGCAAATGGAGCATCTGCACAAGGCCATATGATTAGAGCCTTTCCCCTCACACCTCAAAGTCAAAAGCAGAAAAACACTGCATGTGAAATACAACCAAAAAAACCTGGTGATATAATATGCAAAGTCTGTTACCAATTTCAACAGCAGTCAGCAAAACATTGAGCCTCACTAAGCACCATTGGCCCTACCTTCTCAAAGGTAAGTGGTTTAATCAGCATTGAATTGCTTGGGTCTTAGAGTCCATAGCGATGCTTGCCTTTGCTTAGGATTCCAGTGAATTTCAGCTCAGCCCTGTCCTGCAGGAATGCTGCTAACCTGAGCAAAAAAGCTCCTGCTTCGTGTCGACTTATGCAGAACTCTTTCTGCACTGATGGGAGGTTTGAATGTGGCACATGCTAGTAAAATCAGCTAGGGCAGATACACTCAGTCAAATTCTGCTTCCAGGAACTGGTATTGATACGAGTCCATATGTAATTACTCCGAGTCTATTTCCTTCCACCTGACAGTAGAATTTGACTCACTTGAGAAATATATGCTGCTGTGACAAGCCAGGGTGTGGACTAGTGTGGCCTTATCAGATGTTGGTTCCTGTAGCCACAAACGTGGAATAACTAGAAGGCAGTGCAGTGAAGCTATCATTCTGTGTCCTTGGTCCCAGCCAGATCCATGAGATGCAATGGGAGAGGGCTAAGTGATGGAAAAATATTTTCAAATTTTCCCCCATGCAGTGGTATCAGGTTTCTTAGAGACGGTGAACAAGAACGACTCCTCTGTGGAGAGATCTAGATATTTCTGTGGGAAATACAGACTTATGCCTGTTCAATATCCATACAATTGGGTATCTTTTTTTGTCACTTCCTAGTGGTCTGTCTTCTCTGGAGGTAAATTATTACAGATCACTGCAGGCCTCCTCTGGCCAGGATCTTTTGAAGAGAATCTCATTCCATGAAGAACTTCACTGGGTAAAGTCTGTAGGGACAGAGACGCAGATGCTCACCATTCTTTGCCTGCTTGCCAAGTTGATTCCAGCCTTGCAGGGGCATGGCAAAAAGAGAGGAGCTCATGGGGAAGCAGCTTACCTTCATTTTCTGCATGAGACCAACTTCCCATTGGATGTAGATCTGCTCTTGACATATTTCAGAACCAGGTATGTGCAACAAATCTCTCTTATCCTCAACCTTCATCTTTGCATGTCGGTACCATGGATGTATCTATGCAACCATAGTCCTTTGCATTTTTGTAAGACTAGATATTGCAAAACCTTCTTTTTTGCTTCTGTGCAGTTGTCATATCCACTTTGACTGAAAAGCCATCTTGACTTTGGAAGGGTTTCTTGGAATAGAACTACAGCTGTGATTCTAAATTTAAGCCACTATTAGTGATTCTGTCAGACTAAGAAATCAGACTGATCTTTCACACTTTGTGGACATTTTATTTAGTTTATCCTTGACAATTACTCTTCTAAAGGTATAGGCTATTCACAGATGCTGGTATACTTACTGTCTCTGTGAATGAGGGAGCAAACTCTTGAGCTCTTCCGTGCCCTGGAATAAGGCTCATGAGCAGCTGTTGTTGCCTGTACAGTGGGTCTATTTAATATGTAAAGGGGAAAAACAAATCTAGCACTCTGCCTATGATTTTCTGTATGCAAGTGGAGAAACTAACCTGAACATAATGTAACTTGGGTTGTGAAGGACAGTCCCATATATCTGATTCAAATACCTCTCAGTTATAGGAACCTTACAGAGCAGCTGGTGATCATGCTGACTACTTTGAGTGACTTTAACAGCTAAAATATGAATATTGCTCTCCAGATTCTGCTGTTATTTCTTCAGAAGCAATTGCCATGTTCTCTAGCTTTTTCTGTGTTGCTTGTTATTGTCGTCCATGTTTTGGTCACCTGCCTTGCATTCTGAGAACTCCTTTCATACAGCTGTTGCAGCAAACACTCTTCCAGCTTCCTTTAGAAAACCTGAGAATTTATCCTTGTTCCCCATCTTAGGCTTGTGAGCTGGTATCTTGGTTTCGACAGGGATGGAGCTAATTTTCCTTTCAGTAGCTGATGTGTTTTGGATTTCGTATGTGAAGAATGCTGATAAACACACTGATGTTACAAGTTGTTGCTAAAGAGACCAAGGACAGTCTCCTGCTTTCCAGGTCTTGCTAATGTGCAGGTGCAGGAAGCTGGGTGGAATATAGCCAGAACAGTTGACCCAAACTGGCCAAAGAGAGTATTCCATGCTGTAAATGTCATGCTCAGTATATAAGTGGGGATTGGCCAGAGAGGCAGTGCGCTCTCTCTCCTTTGCTTGTTGCTCAGTTTTGTTTCTCTGATTGCTTCCTGGGATGGGCTGTATCAATCATTGGGATGTTGAGAGGTGAGAAATTATGCATTTGTATATTTTAGTATCCCTATATTTTGTTGTAATTGTCATTTTCCTTTGCTATTCTAGTAAACTCTCTTCATCTCAACCTGTGAGTTTTTCTTTCTTCCCAATTCTCTCCCCTAACCTGAGGGGGAGGGGGAGGGGGAGAGAGCAACTGTGTGGTGATGAGGGCTAGACCAAAACAGCTGGAAAGCAAGCCAGAAATCAGCCACTTATAGAACAATATGTTATACTTTTGTCAAACAGCATAGGAAAAGCTGCAGGTTTTTTTCTGAAGGCAACTAAAAATGGACTCTAGTTGTAAGGGAATTAAAATTTTGTATATGTCTTTACAAAATGTAACTGGAAATTTTGAACCTAGTCTTCCTCTTTGTCTTTAACATTCACAGGGCAAATGAAACGTTGGGCTAGAATGGGGAATTGGGTGTGATTCTTCTGCTCAGTGTCAGAATAACGTGAACGTAAGTTGTAGTTCACCTTACTGGTTGGATAGGTGCTGGCATCCTGCTTCACAGTTTTCCAGCAGAACAGTAGCATAACTATATGCAGGCCTTGACTCTTCAAACACATAACCAAATTTATTTGCATGGTAGTTGATCAACTTTCTTATCTGGCCTCCAACCTTAGAACCAATGGTATGTAAATTCCTAAATTTAGGAATGCACCAGGCCTGCACAGACCAAGATAGAGGAAGAATTAATAAAACATACATAGGGGTCTCTACTGATTTCCCTACATATTAAAGGCTAGTGATTGCCCAGCAGTGAGCACATTTGTATACATGCCACTCACATGCCATTAATAGAGCTGACCTCTTTCAGCAGCATACACAAACCCAAACTATAGCTACAGGAACCTTTTTATTTCTTTTAGTTGGATATATTATTGTGCTGTTTGCAGTTTGGTGGAGAAATGAATAAAGGAAACAGTCCCCTCAGATGAGAATCAGACTTCCAGTATATTATGGGCAGGGTGAGCATAGCATCTAGCGGGAGAAGAGGGCCATTCCTGTTCAATCAGTTGCTGCAGGTCCACAGTGAAGACAGTAATATATTTCTGGGAACATGGCTGCAACCTTGGTTGCAATTTCCATGGTTGATTCAAGTAGAAGAGGAAGAGAAATGGAGAAAAAATAATAATTTGAGATACAACACAAGTATGCAGTAATAAGAAAAAAAGGAATTGATTGTATCCTTTACAAAGTATTTTTATTTGTTAAAGGTGTGATTATCTCCTGAAAAATAGCACATCAGTTCAGTGTGGATGAGTAGCTGTGTCTGTCAGCTTTGATATCTAAAGCAGGAGTTTGCTATAGAAAATTTATTTTGATTTAAGTAATAACAAGTAGCTGCCTAGGTGAAACTCTGGCTATTCTGTCACATATATGACCTACAGTAAAAGGTAAAGTATTCAAATAATATTTCAAACAGGACATCTGCCTTTCAGCTACCTAGAAAAAAATGCCATTTTACTCCTATGAAGGGAGCAGAGCAGAGTACTCACAGGTGCGTATGACTGAGTAGCTTAAGAACCTACTCCTTCTGGTTCATGACTGCCCCTCAGCTGGAGATTAGTACAGCCTGCAGATCAGATGTCAAAAGAATCCTGTGTGTGCTCCTGGCCTGTTTCAGGGCAATCCCAGCCATGTAAATTTAAATCACATTAAAATGGTTTAGTTCACATACAGGTACTTGCAGCACTGTGGCAGCATCTGAAGTTGAAGCAAATAGCTGGGCTGGTAACTCTTAAACCATTTCAGCTAAATCATTAGAGGAGGTCTTGGTTGTACCCTAATCTGGCTCTTGCTGTATCTTATGTCAGAATGTAGTTCACCAAAAGACTCAGATCCCGCTTGCTGCAGTGGTTGAGCTCTGACACCTCAAGGATGTTGCAGATCCCAAAAAGACACTTGCTTAGGGGGACGTTGCTGAGAGGATCCCTAGGGCCAGATCTTCGACTGTTGTAAAGCGTCTGAGCCTCAGTGAAGCTGCCAGTCAGTACATGGTGCTACAGATGCATCATTGCTAGCAATGCTGTGAAGTAAAGGGAGAGCCTGGCTGACGGTCAAATCTCACCTTGTGTTGTCAGGATGAATGTTAGATATCTAGCATCCTTTGAGGTGTTTTGCAACCATATTTAATTAGGAATGTAGTAAGCCTCTCTGAACGTGGAGCCCTTTGTTGCTGTTTTCATAATGTCACTTCTCAGAATAGCACAATACAGTAAATGTTGTTTAGGATGAACTTACTGCAAAAAAACTCTGACAAATTACTCCTTCAGGAGGCTTAATGGGGGGATAGGTACTCAAGATCTGGAGATAGCTTAAAGAGGAAATAATTCAGGTGTCCAAGATGAGCACAGACTATATGGGGATGAAAAACACTTGTTTGGCCATGAACACCATTAGAAGGCAAGAAGGTGTCTATTTTTCCTAAAATAAGCAGGGTCTTCTCTGGCAGTACCTAGGTGGTATCTGCCTGTACAATGATCTCAAGGTGTACTCTGCTTTCTAATTCAAATCCATGGTCTGTGTTCAGGCTGTTCTGGTTCACAGCCCTGGCTGCATGGTTGGTGATGGGAGGAAGGAGGACCCCATTACAGTGCAAAGGTCAGGCTGACTCCTTAGACCTTATCTACTGGGTGCAGTGATGTTCTCCACAACAGTCATGACTAGGGCCTTCCCTACTTTGCACTTAACTGACATATAAGACATTAAGCAGTTTCTTGCCAGGTCAGAGCCATGATGAATTATGAAGCTTCACTCAGTCCCCTAGATGGATTGGCTTCAGTTCTGTTGCTTCAGAGGAGGGGACATACATGAGGCACAGAGATTGTCCAAACTATTACAGCAGGTTTTATTTAAGCTGGGAATAAAATTGTCCAACCCCTTCCCTCCCTTGCCTCTTTGCTCCTGACCTTTAACATTAATTTATTTTTTTTTTCCTCCTGTATCTACTAATTAATTGTTGTTAGGCTGTTTTTTTGGTCTTTACAATTTGGTGACACCTCATGGGAGATCTAGTTTAACATTGGCCTGTACAAACTGAACAAGATGAGAAGCAGCTTCTAATAAAAGAAGCTGCTTTTATTTCAATGGCAACTTATAGGACAGGCTTAAGAGAGGCAAAGATAGCTTTACATCAGAGAAACCTGGATACAACATGTTCTGCAAAAAGATAGCTGTCACCACCTAGTAACTTTCTGACTTTTGTGTTTGCTGTGGTTCTGTTTACAAGTGCTTTTGAGGACTGCAAGGAAGAATTCTTTGTTAGAGTAAAATCATCCTGTTCAATAGCAGTCACCTCACATAATACCAGTAAGGCCAGGTTTAGGTTTCTAGGGAGCCAGTGGTATCCTGTGGACACTAGCATATGTCAATCCTTCAAAAAATATTTCTGTGGCTGGCTGGGAATCTTCCAGCCAACACAGTCCTTCTTCTCTCCAAAGTATCATGAGAAACAGTGATCTCTACGTGTTTGGCTTCTCTTTGAAATGCTACAAGAACACTCTTGCTGCATTTTAGAGCAATGTAAAAGGGTGTACTCAATGGACTCTCAGATCTGAAGGAAAAGCAGCTGTTTTTTTGGTTGACTTTTTTTCTTTTAGTTCCCATCCCTCTTTTGAAGTGTTTTACAGGTATTGTGCTTCCAGCTGCCACACACAAAATTAAGGTGAGATGTATATTTTTTTTTACTACTAAGAAGTGCAGGGTAAAATTATTTTCTACTACAGGAATGGTACTGTTGTGGATTTTTTTATCCTTCCAGTATGATCTATGTCCCCTCAAAATGCATCAATAAACAACTGGAGAGTAGCCCCAGTAGAAACGGCCATCTAATGCAAATGCTGATGAGAGCATGATGACCCTCCAATATCATAACTGACAGATGAGCAGATGGAGAAAAGAATCAGAATTGTGGCAACCTGGGAGAAACAAGTCTAAAAATATGGAGTGCTACTCCTCATCTCGCAGTAGCTTGATCGCTCCAGATAATACCATGGCAGAAAACCGAACTCCTGTAACGTTAAAGTGAATCACTACAGTGATTCAAGGGATTTCCAGAAGGAATTGAAAAAGGTGGCTTTAGACCTGTGGATGCCTTTCTACCCCGAATACAGCTTTTTGGACAAGTAATAGTATTGGCAACACTGAAAAATGTCTTGGACTTTTAATGACCATAACTTGTTACAGGTAATTAAATTAAATTGCCAGTGGCAAGTATTGCACAACAATGGGTACTGTGCTGGCTAAATTTCCAGAAATAAAAGTCTAAAAATTTGTGGAGGGCTAAGTGGGGCACGCTGAGTGCTTGGCACTTTAGATAACCAGACTGGCTGCTTACAGATCTAATACGCAGACATGGAGCCACTGTGTTTGAGAACCTCAGCTATCCTATACACCTTGCTTCTGAACAGCCTGTTCCTGGAGCAGCTGTGGCTGTCTTAACTCCTATGCTTTACAAATATTATGTCTAATCTTTTAATCTACAGCTTTATGCTTGGATTTTCTTCCTCTCTGGACCCATTTCTGCTTTCCTTAATTTCTCAGTCCATTCTCTCTTTTGTTCCTGATGTTATCTTGCAGAGCTTTTATTTCACTCATTTTAATTCTCCTTTCTCACCTTACCCTGACAATAGCCAGAGGTCTAGTTAGCCTTGGTACATCATGGGCAGCCTCATCTCTAGATAGGGCAGCTGACCTGAGCTAGCAACTATCTATTGCCTGCACTAAACAAAATCCAAGAGTTCATTGTGTGTTCATTGGTAGTCTGAAGAGTCCTTCTAGTCCCACTGGAGAATTTCTTGCTAGATGCTATATAAAGATGTGGAAATATGGGTGGAATTTCCAAGTTTGGGTAGATTCAGGGTTACTTACCTGTTTATGGTCTTTGGAGATACATGAGCAACCAGAGTAAATGAGCCCTAGATCCTAGATGCCAGGCTTGTATCAACTCCGACTGGTGGCAAGGGCAACTAATTCCTGACTCTAATCATAGCCAAAGGGCTTGTCTTGAAGCCTATTCCAGGGGACTATGCTGTGGATTCTGGATCTACGTTTTGGCCTGATGAGGGAACTTTCGTGGAGAAACAAGAGGTACTAATCTGTTGCTCAAAGCTGAAAAATAAATGACGTTGCACTTCATAAATAGAGTGTTAATGATAGCAATGAAATAATTGATTTCTCCTCATTAAGTAACAAACACCACAAGCTGAACCAGTTTGTTTCACACAGTTGGATTAATGGAGAACCAAGTGGATCTTAACTTCTCACCAATGAATAATGGCCTAGAGAAACACAGTACTAATCGAGGCAAAGCTGGTGGTAGTAAACAAGTCAATCCTGTATTTATTAGAGCAGTAGGACATGCATAATTCAGCTGATAACTAGAGCTCAATGTAAGTTGCACAATGCTGGCAAAATAGTCTGTTGTATCTTTACTGGAA
The DNA here is from genome assembly GCF_036417535.1 of Chlamydotis macqueenii. Classification (NCBI taxonomy): domain Eukaryota; kingdom Metazoa; phylum Chordata; class Aves; order Otidiformes; family Otididae; genus Chlamydotis; species Chlamydotis macqueenii. The sequence goes on from NC_141563.1 coordinate 20,510,787, forward strand.
GAAGATTGTTTCCATGACAGGAAATCCATATGTCTAGGAGGAGAGGCATTAATTTAGTGGAAGGTGAGAAGAGTGCCACGTATGGAGTGGGTGGCCTGCTCTTGACTTAACAGCCATTCAATAATTACTCTAAATGCATCACTAATACAGTAAAAGGCACTGTCAATCATTCAACACCCTGCCTTTGTAAACTTCTTAATACTGCTTAGGATTGACTAGAAGTTCAGACAAAATCAGGGATAGTATTCTAAAAATGTGAAAAGCAAAAATACTATACAAGGCAAGTCAGGGTTTTTTTTTTTGCCCAGGAACGTGCAGAGTTTTCAGTGCCTGTGAAGGAGCACGTTGGAATGGGATTCAACTCAACTGACTTGCTTGAACCAAACCAATAGATTTGGTCTAGAAAACAGCATGCTAGATAAAACCTTGGGAAGCCTGTGCTCTAGTCATTGCTCTTCCTTTGACTTGCTGGATGATCTTTGGCTCAAGTGTGCCTCTTCATAACACACCTACAAGATAGAGATGATGATAGTGCCTACTGTAAAGTGCTCAGAAGGCTAAAAAGTGCCATATGGAAGACATGTAAGGATTGCTAATTTCCTTCTTTATGCTTAAAATACATTAATCTTGAGTTTGCTGTTTTAGCAGAAATAGCCATGATGATCTCCTTGGAGGGATTTCCTTCTCGTCAAGGTGAAGCTTTCTCCTTTCTGCTTTAGATGACTTGACTGATTATGTTGGTATCAGCAATGGTTTTATACATTCCTAGATTAATAAAGAATAGATTTAGTGCTGGGACATTTGGAAAGTAGTCAGATAGGCCCAGCTTTCTAAGACAACTAAGCATATAGAACAGTAACGGCTATTCAGAAAGCTTCAATTCAGGCTCACCAAACTAGATAAATCTCCTGAAGCATCAATTGTCTTCCCTGAGGACTCCTTGATTTTGTCTTTGATTTAATTCAGACAGCAGTCTTTATGGCAATGTGATTTATTGTAACTAATTGCTAGTTGATGGCATTTCTTGTGCTAGGTACAGATGTTGATCTTGACAAAAGTCAAACAGAAGATATTTTCAGTTTAAGATCAGCTCCAATTTCAGCAGCTAATGATGTCACCAATTTTTTTTTTCCTAGCAGATCACATCATGACACACAAGAAATGTGATTCTGCAGAACTGCAAATTCCAGAGAAGAGAATGAAAATTCATAAAGAATTGATAAAAAGAAGAGGAAGTATGAAGGAGATTCCTGAAGAAGCTGTATCAGTAGGGGAGTTTCTATTACAGGTAACAGGAGTAAGTCCCTCAGGAGTCTTCTGTTTTCATCTATTTATTAAACAACTAAGAGAGTAAGACAAACTATAAATTAATTATACTTACCAGTGACATAAAGTCAAGGCAGTGGTGAACACAGATAATGCAATTCATAGACAACAGGGGGCCAAATTTTCTCCTTGCTTACACCTGTCCAATCTTACTGAAGTCAATGGGATTGGACAGGTGTAACTGAGGGGAGAATGTAGCCTCAGGCCTTTTCTAGAAACGGGTGGAGAGCTGATGAGAAATGCTTAATGTTAATAAATATGAAGTCTTATCCATTAGCCTGAGATGCACAAAAGACAAAGAATGAAGTGAGCAGAGAGATGAGGTGCACAAGATGCAGCATGGGCACTTTGCGTACAGGGACTCTGGTGATTTCAGGGGATGCTGTGAGAGCTCAGCCCAGCCCAAAGCCAGGTAGCTTTTGTGGTGGCTCAGGGAAGTTGCACCAATGAAGGATTTTGAGTGTTTAGGTCTGTGGGTGCAACCTGCAAGGCAGCTGCAGCACAGCATATGCCTGTCATGCTATTTATTGGTAACTTATATATATAGTAGCACTGAATACCTCTTATAAATTAAAAGTGTTGTCTCATAAACAGATTAAGTGGCAGTACCTCTCAGCCCTTAGTTCTCTTACGCAAACTGTTCATCAGACTCTTGTCTGATAAAAGGTATCCACAGCCTAATGTATTCATTCATAATGTAAATCTCAGGTTACCAAGGTAACAAGCAGGTTAATCAGCTCCACCACACTTTCCTTAATTGAGGGAGAGCACTTCATTCTCCACTTCAGTCAACTAAGTGCAATAGCCTTTTTTAGTTGGCTCTCATAAACTGTTTTTGATCCACTTGACTCTGAGACACTTCCCCTCTCCAAGCATAGTGTACAGCACTGTACACCACCAACAAACGTGATTGAATTGCTGAATTACACAATGCGCTTTCAGACTGTCTTGTGCTACAATGTTCATACATAATTTATATTGTAATTGCATTAGGTTGTGTCCTTTGCATGAGATTGGTTGTCTTGTAGCTTACAGTTTCAGCCCTGTGATGGAGAATGGCTCTGCCCTAGCATGGCTTTGGGAGAGTGGCCTATGGCTGAAACAGTGCAGAGGTGCACAGGGGATGGGGGAGCCTTTCCTTGGCTCGCTTGTCTGCCTGAGTTGTGTCCCCTGCCTTGGTTCTCCATCAGTAAAAGCAGTTCTCCACCAGTAAAAGGGAAGCTAATTTCCTGCAGGTAGATTGCCAATTTCGATTCAGATTCTTCTTGTGTATGATGTGCTCCAAGGCAATCTGTGCCACTGCTTCATTTTTCTGGGACCCCTTACCTCTAGAAATTTAAAAAAGAAAACACCATGCTGTATCAAGTTCTTTTTGTGAGCATTCAGTGCTTAGCCTGAGGCCCTCCCACCACCAGCATCTCAAAGCTCACAATGTTTCCTACAAGGATTTCAAGTGATTGGCCATACTTTTTGCATACTGCTTAATCAGGGAAGCATTTAACTGCCACTGAAATGCAGCCACTTCTGCAGTGTAGCATGTATTTATCGTGCACAGAAATAGTATCCAGCAATTACAGTCAGAAAGTAAACTGCTTGTAAAAACTGCAGGGGGATTCAAGCAGGAAGAATGAATTAGAGCTGTGATGTTAATACAACTGATACAACTCATGGCAGGGAGTCTGGACTTTTATTTATATACATGTGGATGAATCTCTGGTTTTATGTCTGTCTCACAAGATAGGAGCCATCATAACACAATGCCCTGTAATGCCAGGCTGGAGAGTGAAGCAAGTAGCAAAACTTTGCCCTAGTTCATAAGTGCAAGGTTTTCAATGACCTCTTCAGACACCCCTCCCTAGCCACCAATGTGACCCTAAACCCACCTAAAGCCACTCAAGTACCCCTAAATTTACAAAAAAAAAAAAAGTAAATAAGTACTAAGAATTTTAAACCAGCACATTCTTTTAGTGCTTGTCACTCTGAACATGGAAGGTTGATTTGTGATGAGAACAATATACAGCTGGCTTCAAATTTTCACCAGTATGGGACTTCTAAATGCCTGCTACTAGCAGTGCCTTTTTATTTATTGTGGTGTGTGCCTCTCTTTAAGTTTGGGAGTCATCAAAATAGGGTAGACTCAGCCTTTGTAATGCAACCCTCTAGGAACAATTTTATTCAGTCAAAGTAATACTGAGACCTTAGAGAGGAGAATGGATCTAAAAAGCATAATTTTTTTTTAAAAGAAGCCCTCACACCAACCTTCTATTCTATATTATCATTAACAATTTCTGCTAACCCAAGAAGATACAGTGCTTTCTAAAGTACAAGCCAAAGCTCACTCGACTATGTTAGAAGCAGATTTTTGAATCCCTTAGTTCCTCAAGTCTTTAATACTGCCTGTAAATCTTGACAAAATTACTTTTTCAGGCTTCAAACAATGCTTTTTTTATGAACTTTTCCAACTGTCACCTTGAGAAATATCTAAATGACCCAAGAACCACTTACATTTTCTGCACTGTGTAAACCAAAATTTCACAACTGCCTATAATTTGAAATATTGTATCCCTCCCTCTTGGAAAAAACCCAAACAACCCAACCCCAAACCCCCACACAATCATGTCTGCTTTTTCCTCTTGACTGTGTATCACATAAAACCAGCTCCTCTGTCTGGGGTCCCAAGTAACCAAGACAGAAATCGGTTACTTGTTAAATGAAAAAGTCTTAAAATCTATAAAAGTAGAGGCTACTCTGCAAATGAGAAAATGTACATCTTGCCTAACAATGAGAAAGTACATACTAAGTGTAACTTCTGCTGGAGAGGACAGAGAGAGAGCAGGGACCCCCACAGTCAGAAAGCTCCACTGCATTTGTGCCTGTGCTTCTGGCTAAAAAGAAAAAAAAAAACCCATTCACAGCACCAAAACCCCTTTCACCATCCTGTGCTTACCAGTGTTAAGAAGATGTTATTGCCCTCGCTTCAGTCAATTTGCTTGAGATCCTAAACAAAGATGCAAAGTGGCAATCAATAAAATTATAGTGGTAGTTCAAAGAGAAACAAAAAGGTGTACTGAACTAAAACCAGATCAGTGGGATGTCTAAGAGTAAGACCAGTACCATGAGGTCAGTTGCACTTGGCAAATCACTGGCAGAGAAAGTGTTACCTGCTTTTAGTCACTTCAGTATCTTTTTCATTCGTATATACCTATATACCATGCACGTCTCTTCAGAATAAAATGCTTTTGCTGTTCATTTATGTAACATTTTTGACTGTCAACCTTAAAAGATTTGCAAAAAAAAAAAAAGTGCTTGTGGTAGAGAAGCACTCCCAATTAATTTACAATTTAAAAAAGGAAACAGGAAAGAAAATTCTAAGGAAATACACATAGTGTGTTCAGCATAGAGACTATTCAGAAATTAACCCCAGAAAGTGCTCATTACAAAGCAGCTGAAAGTATTTATTCCTTGTTAATTTGGAGGCTTATTTATCTCTTTTCTCTATATCCACTTGGAAGTTCCCTTAATATCCGTGTACTTCTGCAGAGTCTTCCTGTCTTCACAGAGTTCTAATTAAAAAAAAAAAAAAGGCACAAAAAGACAAGCCAAACAAGTTGGAAAATTTAATAAAATAAAAAGATAATATTTTATATCTTGGTGATATAAACCAAAAATACAATAATGAGCATCGATGGGATGTGATATTAATCCCACTTGTAAAAAAACTCCTCCATAACTCAGTCGTGACTAAGGCAGTCTTGAATTATGAGATTTGCTGTTCACTCGTGGGATAAATTACATACTCCTCAGATAACCATTATGTACCTGGCAACGTCTGTAGCATTCACAGCTTTGGGTAACAGCAAGAGGCTGTGCTTTCCAATTGCTTTAGCCGAGTGTGCTCTTCAAACATTTATTGTACAATGCTTATTGCAGGGGATAAATAATGCATACGAGGGAACAAAATTTACATTATAACTTGATCAAACTGCTTAACAGTTTTTAGCCACTCTCTAAATAAGGATTTTTAACCAGATTTAATCTATGCAGTGTTTCATGTCCAAAGAACTAGCATTTAATCTCTGTTTAACTGAAATTTAGTTAGCAATGTTGACATCTCTGCATTTTAACACTGGGATTTCTTTGTGGGACAGAATCCCTTTCACTCAACTTAATATCCCATCTTGGTCTCTAAGGGAAAATAATTGAGTTTAGGCTAGTTTTAAATAGCGATAAGGACAGGGAACACAGATGGGTATTTCATTGATTAACACTAACACTGGCCTAAGGCCTTGGTGTCAGGCATTAGATTAGGACATTACGAAGAGAATGACAGAGTTTTGGCACTTTATTCCTCCTCAATAACATTCTTTCACATATTAAGTTTATCCCACCCTAGGTAGCTACTTTATCATGCAGAAGGCCTTAATCCACTGATGTGACTCTATCTGCTTTCACTTTGATGCTGCCTCTGTTTACAAGAGTAATGCAGCCTGTGTAAGACAAAGTACTCGTGACAAGAACAACTGAATAAGGCTTTTAGATGCACAGAGCTCTGACCTAAAAAAAAAAGAAAAAAACCTTCAATAAACTTCAAAATACTCCAAACCAAAAGAGAAGAGAAAAAAATGAACAAAAACCAGAGGCTTTTTGAAATGAAGTTATGTTGTTTGCATCATGAAGAAACAGACATGAGTTTTTCATCAAGAAGATTCAACTTTACTGATCTTCTTGTACTGCACTTTATCTTTTCTTCACCTTTGACCTTCCTTTCAGTGTCTCCTCAAGGCATCATGAACGTAAGCCTTGTGGTGTTCTTTTAGAAGTAGGATTGCTGCTATCCCCTCTGGTGAATTTAAGCAGCTGTTGGAGTCAGTGACAAGGTTGGCTACAGATTTGGTATACTGGCTGGGAAAGAGATTATGGGTCAGTCCCCAGTGCTGGGAGACAAAAGATTCAAGCGGTTCAGGATTTTTTGGATATCCGAAAAAGATTTCATGAAATTTGTAAAGATCTAACAGTGTATTGCAGGTTTCATGTGGTCTAAACAGCTTATAGCAAGTAAAACTCTAGGCAGCCAGCAAGTGGTGTTTTCACAGCAACGCTGTTTTGCAGAGGTGTATGAGATCTGGTGTAATATAATTCCACAAAATTTCATCACTGAAGGCAGAAACTAGTGACTCTTAGAACTTGCAGGGACTGTGACTATTAGGTGAACTTCCAATTGTATGAAATTCAAACTAGATTATTTATGCATTTATTACAGAAAACTTGAGCTGCCGGTGAGGCTTTTTGTCTCTAGTCAATAGAGATTTAACAGAGCAGCTATCAAGAGAGGCATTTTGGATAACTTTTTAAAAGCTCATTTAAAGAGACACTAGTAAATTTACCTCATTATTTTTCCAAATCATGGGAAAATTTTGGAAACTTCTCAAAGACAATAGAATTATGGGCAGTGAGCCAAAGGTTTTGACCTTATTGGTTTGAGTCTAATGAAGGCTTTCCTCCTACAAACACAAGCCTATTTAGGTTTATTTGGGGTGTCACTGTACCGGGATCCTGACTGAAGGTAGGAAAGGAAATTGTGTTCTTTCAAAGTTTCAGACAGTTTACAAGAATTATTATTCTGTGGGCGTTGTAAGCCTGCTGTGAATGTTGGCAACAAGGAAATGCTATATTTATGTTTTATTTTTATATTTGCACATAAATGGTCCTATTAAGAGTGTTTAAAATTATCCATGTGACACGGGACAATCTTAAATTATTCATTCCTGTTTACATGAGCTGAAAATCTGGCCTTCCGAGTTCAGACAGAAACATGCGTGTTCTCTGTTTGCTTAAACTGATGCAGACTAGAAGTAACTCCATGTATGTCAATGAATCTGAATAAGAAGCAGAAAAAAAGATCCTATCTGATGAGTGGGCTTTTTTTTTGCATGCACTGAGATATTTCTCTTGTAGAAGAAAGAATGAAAATTTATCATGTGACTTTTCCGCCCCTTTAATTTTATATGGTTACTCGAGTCTGTTTTATAGTTTGGACACTATATGGACAGTCTGTTGTTCAATTTTCATTACAGATTATGTGAATTCTGCTTGAATTACCCAGCCAAAATCCTTGCTGGAATTATCTCTTTAAAACACTATGACTATTTTTATAATGATAGCAACCTTACTGATTTGTGTTTACAGAGAATGCAAAAGCAGCTTCCAATTCTACTTTCCAGATCATGAACTGTTTCTTGTACAGCAGCTTCAAAATGTAAAAAAAGTGTTTGTTTTCCCACTTTTCTCAGTGACAGCTTCATGGCAGTTGAGTCTGTGGTAACAGTTCTTAGCGTAGTTACTTTTTCCTAAATTTCTTTGTAAAGTGAGATCTTATTGGCACTGCCTATGAAAATGGAGGCTCATAGAACTAAGCTTGAGTCTGACAAAGTGTGGCTGGATGCTGAGAAACTTCTTAACTTCGTTTTATCCTGGCAGCCTAAGCCCAGTTTTCTAAAGATCCTTTCTTGGCAGCCTCTGTAAGCAAAAAGAAGGCATAATGGCAAATTATGGCTTGATTTTTTCAGGCATGGACAGGAATTCTCAGCAGTCGGCACTTTTATGTTCATTTGCCGCCTCATGCAGGATTTCAGCTCAGGTTTCCAGAGATGAAAGGTGAGCACAAACATCCTATGACCTGCCTGTACTCTCCATAGATACAGAGTTTGCATTGGGTTTGACGGAACTTAGGAACATATCAGGTCTTAACAGTTCAAAGGATGTTTTTTGTTTTTTTTTTTAAATAAGCTGTATTCGTTAGTTCAGAACACTGAAGTGATAGGAATTTAACAAATTGTTTACTCCCACTTGTAAGTTTTTTAAAAAAATCTTTCTTTCAAGCACACATTTTGCAGCCTGTTTCTCTGTATGGTAGATAGAAACTTTAGGTTGTTTGGAGGAGAACTGGCTGGACTCATGAGGCTTTAGAGTTCTTTATGTGCAGTGATGAACAAGCTGGTTTCAGATTTAAGAACATGGTGTTACTTCAGATCAGGAACACAGAGTTTCTCTATAGTATTTACCCTTCAGTGCAGGACATCCTGACAGATAGGGTTTTAAATCTTCATGTCTTTGGGTTTTTTTTTTTTTTTGTTTGAAATGGGATTATGCCTGTGCATAAAAATGTAGAACAACATTTCCTCGAGACTTCCTGTCAGTGTATGAGTTTAATGCACATCTGAGAGACATTGGCAGCACTATAACAAGCCACAGTGGTAGTTACCATCTGTTATGTTGCCAAACTATCTCAAGGCACATTTGTCTTTCTCAGGGAGGGGAGAGTATGTCAATGCACATGGAAATGGAAAGAAAAGCTGTGCTTTTAGCCCATCCCTACCACATAACTACATCTGGTGGTTCTGGACAGACCATAGAGGAGTTTAGCTCCATCTATCCAATATCATGCCCAGAAAGGCAGTGCAGATGTCTACTCACTCTCTACAGTGTAGTAGTTCACTTCCAAGGCAGATTCAGCTGTAATCTCATGAACACCACCAAAATACCACTGTTGTTTGATTCATTGGGTCTCTGGTAGTGTTCCCACAAACTCGAAAGTGGTAGGAGACAAAGATGAGCTCCTGGAGCCTCAGTGGGTCTGGGAATTGCATTGACCAGTCAAATCTCTGCAAGTCATTGCCCTGCTGCTGGATGTGCCTGTTGCACTGTTAAGCAGGCTGCTCCTGTGCTAGCAAAGTAGGGAGTGAGCCTCAAAACCATGTGCTGCTCTTGTGAAATACGCTTGTGTGTTTTCTACCTTCAAAAGAAACATGGTGTGTATGTACCTGGAGGTCGGGGCATCAGCACGACAAGGCCTGGTGGGAAGATGGACCAGGGAAACAACATACCTGGGCAGGAAAGAACTAAAAAACCCCTATGCTTAGTTAAATAAAATCTGCATGTAGGAAAGCTAGTGAATATAAATATTAATGCTGAAGCACCACAATAATTTGTTGTTTTAACTTTTTAAGCATTCCAGAGTTTCTGGAAATAAATAAGAGAAGTGTCTGATTGCAAGTGTCAGATCAGGTCTGTGTTGCTGAGAGGTAATTCCTGTGTCACTATTGGGGTGCAATTCCCATGATCACTAGTATCAGGTATACTTTCAGGCATCTGACTTTACTCTCAAAAAGTGGGATGATCACTTTAGGGCAAAATTGCAGCTTCAGTGTTTATTGTGTGCAGATTGCCAAAAAATATAAGTATCCAGCGTGTCACAATTCCTTGATAAAATCAGACTATGTTAGAATGGATTTAATCTTAAATGCTGACTTTTATCTAATTCAAGCCATCTCCTAAGATGACTGAGTATGTGAACATAATCTAGACAATAATGAAATGGCAGTTTAAATAAAACCGAAAATCTTTAGGCCCCAACTCAGATTGAAAACTCTTAGAAATCTTGTCTAATGTGTTGTTTATGCTGCCTGCCCCCATTCTTTGAAAAATGCAGGCTAGCCAAAAGTTTTTGATCCTCCTGCTATTAACAGATGGTATATATAGCTAAGGATAAGCTGGGACTATCACTTAGGCCACAAGCAAAGGGGTGAGGGATGCTCCCCTGTGGGTACCCTTAAAAGGCCATAAGCTTGAGTAGCAAAAATGAAAAGGTCTAGTGCTGGTGTTAATTACGCAGAAACCACACAGAAAGTGCTCGCTGTCACAGAGTTGAGAGGTTGTGCATCCCTTCCACAGATAAAAGGCATGGTATGAAAACATTTTGCAGAGGACAATGAAGTGAAGATTAGCATAATCTTTGCAGTATCCTCAGTAAGCTATCCATGAGTGAGCTGCTTTTTTCTCATTCCTTTTGCTCTAATGTCTGGATTTAAGGAATGGCAATGTAAGAATAGGCTTTGTCCTTGAAGCCTGACAGTTGTGTTTTCCCGCCTTCATGTGATCATCCTTGTTGCTAGTGTACTGCTCTTCTGGTAATCAGACAATGGAAGGAAAATGAAGTGTCAGTTCATTGACAGAACCTTATCCTGACTATGTTTTTTCTTAATCCAGACTCATCGGTGCTCTTGCACTCTCCGTATTTCCTCATTTCTTCTGAATCAATAGGGCAAAATCTCTTCTGTAATTGTTTGAGATGAAAGTAAAAGCAAATAACGCAGGAAAAATCCTAAAAATAGCTCCATGGAGCCTAAAAGCAACATAATTGTATAATTCCTCTCTGCTTGGGAGGAGAATGTCTGCAGTGGATGCCTGTTTAGCATGGTAAATTGAGCATGCTTTCATAGATACGCCGGCGAAAATGGCTCTTTACATGCACGTCCTCTGGAGCGCAATATTTAGTTTTAGCGTGGAGACTTAGCCACATTCATGCTACAGTTTAGCATGACTATCTCTAGGGCTGACGCAATGGCTTATACTCAAGTTTGTTAGCCACTTTGATCCTGAGTGCCCTGTTTTAAATCTTGCTACTACTGGTTAAGCTAGCGCTTTGTTACTGCAGGGATAACTGGAGGATTCGGAGTGTTGGGAGGCACTATCCCCAAGATCAAAATATAAAAATAGGTCTGAGGTCAGGGAACTGTATAGACCCCCAGAAGCTTTTCAGTTTTACAGCTGGAGATAGTCTCTTAAGTATATATAAATCGTCATTAGGATTCTGACAAAGAAGTGCACGATGGGATTGCTGCAGGGCAGGCTCTTTGAATCTTATTCCTGATAAAAACCACTTCTGGCTGGCTGACAGGAGACAAGGCAAGTTCAAGGAAGGCATTAGAAACATCTTAAATCTATTGATGGCAGCAGAAGTGTTGGGATGAATAGTTTGGGATTAGGATGAAGACTTCTGACTGCAGTCAGGGCAGAGAATTTGGGGCCAGCTGGCAATTCTGAGGGAAAATATGTCTCTGAATATGGTCAGATTCAAATAATAATTCACAAGATCACTGTGAAACTTTCTGAGAGAGAATAGTTGATTCTTTTTTCTTTCTTTTTTTCCTCCCCTTAAGAAGAGCCTCTCTCTGATTGAAATATCACTCTAGCAGGAGGCAGGCTACCTCTCAAAGAGTGAGTCCCCTAGCAAACGCACCGGTGGGGCAGCAGGCACTGGCTGCAGTGTGAGGGCAGGCAAGAGCAGATTTCAGGGTGGTGATGGGCACCTCTGCCCCGCTGGGAGCAGCTGCAGCCAAGCCCAGCACCAGGAATGACCCAAGGCTCCTCCTCTTTGACAAAGGGACAGTCTTTCCCAGCTTGGGATGATGGAGGACAAGGTGCCTTTACCTCCTTGGGGAGAAAATTTCCTTGGTGAGCAAGGAGAGCTCGCTACTTGTCTTTGCAAATCCCTGAGCAATGCAGCTCCTCCCTGGCAAGGGCTGAAGAGAGACTGAGGCAGACCAGGCTGTGCCCATCAACCCAAAAGCTTTGGCTGGCACGTACCTGTGTCACCATATTAATGTCTGCACAGTTGACAGTGACATTTGGTTTTCCCAAATCCTTAATTCCCCAGAATAATGTGAACATAGAGGGCTTTGTGCTAGATGACCAGTAATGTCTGAATTAACCCCCTGAATTATTAATTTCAATGTACCTCTGGACCTACTGTTCTCAGTCAAGGAAAGCATCTGTCAGTGTAATGTCACTCATTTGTATTTGGATTTGCATTGATGTAAGAGCACTGAATTAGACTATCACATTTACTACAGATCTTGATGTGTAAATCTCTGCTACTTTTGGACCTCCTGGAAATACTTACCTGTATGCGACTAGAGGGAGTGTCCATGTGTGTGCACAAGTGCATGCACTGAAATAGTGGAGTATCAGCAAAGTGGCTGTTACAGCATGGGCTGTGGTAGCTCCTTCTGGCAGGCTGAAGGAAATTCTAGTGGAAAGACTTTTCCCAATAAGACAGTAGAAAGGATGTTAATATTCTTCCTAACTGATGCCCAGTGGAGCAATGACAGAAAAAACATGCTTTGTTTGAGAGAAAGACTGGACGTGCTGGTATCTGAGTATACTTGCCATGCAGAATGGGTGAGAACCTCCCCAGCACAGTCCAGAGCCACTTGATTTGAGACTCCAGTAGATTATTCCTCCTTGGGACCTTGGAGGTAACATTTATTTTCCTATGCTATGTGGACAGTGCATCAATACGATTGAAATTCAGCCCAGCAGATACCTGTGTTGCGCTTAGTGCAAATGAAAGTGGCTCTGTTAAAAGAACAGTTAGGTGAGAGGGTGACAGAAAGACTTAGTGGTCAGAGTTGTCCTGAGTTCCGTGCTAGCAATGAGAGTGGTTATCAGCGTTTTGTTAAAGGAAAAAAAAAAAAAAAAAAAAAAAAAAAGCAGCTTTTCTATCCAACCTAGAAATCTGCCCCAACCTAATGCAAGCAGACAAGTTCAGTGCTACCTAAAATTATTTTGCCTCATCAGTGAACTGTGGTGTTTGCCTGTTCATAAATACTGTGGACACCTTATTGTCTGCTCCACTGCCATCTGACACACAAAATAGAATCAAATACTCACTATATCCAAGTTGTTGTCAGATATCAGATAAAAAAATACGCCTGCTTCCCTTTGTGTTTTAGCTATCATGTTTTGTTATGTCAGACTCTGGGATCATACTGGTCTTTCTGAAAAGAACTTAGGTGATCTGCAATTTATGCTGATTTGAGCGAGACAGCAGTTGGTGGACAGCAGGTAATTGAAAGTTTGCAAGGCATTATACCTAGTTGTCAGGACAGCTCTGGATTTGCATAATTGTTTAAACCATCAATGAGAACTGTTACATTTAATTACATCTTATTTACAGGGGACTTGCTGCAGTATTTTATTATATCTGAGAAAGTGTTAACTGAGGTACAAAAAAGCTGGACCTGTGGAGAAACAGGAGCCAGCACATGAGAAAGCTCATTATAAATTGGCTAACTAATAATTATTTTCTTCTTTCAGAGGTACTTCATAGTAAGCTATCCTTAAAGCACTAGAAATTATAACCATTCAAGCCTCCCACAAGTGCATTGCAACAGAACTGAAGATTTGTGTAGAGATAGGCATGGCAGGAAAAAGACAGCTCACAGCTTTCTTGAGTGGTACAGAACAAGGCAGATGAGATTTTATTCTGGTTAAAGTACCTTGGAAGCGCAAGGTCTTCTGTGCAGAGGTAGTGCAAGAACCTGTGCATTTAGGATGGCAAAATTTAAAATCTACACCTAGGCCAGGAAGCGAAATAACACAACAAGCTTCTTGGAATGCCTTCCATTTTTAAAAATGCAGTCCATAGTTCTTTACAATACATGGCATTTGCGCTTCCACCCTCTCCCGGGAACATTATTCTTCATAAGGTACCTATGGCCAAACAGCATTCAGAACCCTTGATTCCTGTGGTCTGTATTGATGTAGAGTATGTCTTGTTTTATTCACTATCATGAATATTTGCATCGGTATTTGGTTTTGTTCACACAAATGTTTGTGAAGCTGCTGCATTATTCAAATAAAACCTCTTTGTGTGAAAAAGGAAAAGTACTTGAACAAGAACATTAATCTTTTGCTACTCAGCATTCAGTCTTCTCCTCCTGGAGAACTGTCATTCATCCAGTTAGGTGCAGACACAATATTGTATGACTCAAGCAAATGATTACTCCTCAAAAAACTACCCAGGGAAACAAGCTGTTCACAAACTCTCCATAGGCTCACCTGCAGCACACAGAGAAAATTGATGGAGTTCAATGGGATTATGGGGAATATGAAAAGCTAAACATGTGTCTAAGTGTTGTCAGGATCAGGGCTGATGCAGGCATCCACCACTATCAGGAGCAGCTTGTGAATTATTAATGATCAGAAAAATTGCCTAAATTAATTGGATAATTTATTTGTAATGAATAATTCGAGCAGCTCTATTCCTGAATGTCTTTCTGCCCTTGAATAAAGCAGCTTGGTAGTGCTGCCTGCCTCTTGTTTCGCATGTAGTTAAAGCTTCAATTAGGCTTGCCTACATTGAAACTTGACATACCAGTTTTTTTCGCGTATTTGTACAGACAGAGAAACAAGTCTGTATTTGGGTTGTATTTTTGCAGGGTTTGAAGTCTTGTTCAAAGATCTTGAAAAATTGAATGACTGAGGACATAGACTGGAATTCTGCCCTTCAGTTTATGTGCAAAATCAAAAACATGCAAAGTTTGGTAGTATCTGAGCTTCATCTGATCAGGCATACATTAAAGTACAAAAAGAAAGCCCAGAAATAGGAGACTTGTCAGTTTGAATGTTAGTTAAATAAGTACATAAGATAAACAGTTCAGTGAGGGTTATGTAGCTGAATTTTCAATCAGGATGCACAAAAGGCTGTTACAACAGCATCTTCCATTACCAAAAACATGTAGGATTTGTTGCCCAGAATAGCAGGCATACTTTACGGAGGAAAACCTACCCATTCTAACAAATCTTCCATTTCAAATTAAATATTATTAACCAACTCAGAGCACCGGAAATCCCTCTCACCCCTCACGCTATCAAAAATCCAGTATCCAGCAGTTTTTTACTGTTCATCTGCCACTCAATTAGTACTGAAAGGCCTTTCTTTCACAACTATTTATTTCATACTTGCAAACAGGTACTGCATGCTACTAAATTCAATTAAATGCATCCCTCTGTTTAGTTTTAATCTTAAAATAAATTACTGTTGCCATTCTGCTTAATATAATTAGATGAATAGCTGCAAGTTTTTGTGATACTACCATTTAATTTCCACATAGTACAATACATTTTTAAAACTCTTTTACTTCATTATAGTCTTAGATTTGAAATAACTGGCCCAGAAATTTAGGACAAACTTACCTTTAAAAAAAAAAAAGAAAGAAGCAGACCAGATTTCTCACTGCCTCTGTCTCTGTCGAAGAGATTGAAGAGAGCTGCTTCCACTGCTGGAAGAAGGTGTATCATAGACATAGGAGACAGGCAATAGGGCAAGAGCCAAACACAATAGCTTCTAGTGCTTCTGTCTGAGGACAAGCCAGTGGCTGCCTGGAAAAGTTACTCTCTAGAGTGAGGCAGGGTAAAGGTGGAGGTCTGACCTAATCAGGGAATAGGTTTAAATGGTATCTGGGAGGGAAAAGAGTTGCCTGTGGGCAACAGAGAAGAGGAAAAGAGAAGAGCTTGTAATGCACCAATGCAAAGACTTGCATCAGTGTGTTACAGAGCTGAGTGGAAAAGCATGTGGAGAATTGCTGAAGATACTGGATAGGAAAACTTGCTCGAGGAGGCCACTCTGAGTGTGTGTATGTTTGTCTGTATGTATATATATATATGTAAAGCATGTATATATGTGTGTGTATGGGGAGAATTTGAACATTCTGAATTTTGTGAGGTGCAGCATTGTAAGGCATAGGCATCTTCTGTTCTTTTCTTGCATAGTCTTCACTTTTGCTTCTTGAGTGTGGCATTGGAAAGAGCTGAAAAAACAGTACAAGTGATCCAGACAGCATGATATCCACACGCAGTTTGAGAGCCACGTGTAAATCCTGGGTTAGCCAGCTGGCTGCAGCTCTGTTCCCTTCTAGGGTGACATGGGACAAGCTGCCGTGCTCACTACATTGTCACACGAGGTACAAAAAGGGAGGGCATGGTCTGCTGCTTTCTCTTCCAAAAAATGATGTGTTATGCAAAGCATCGGCTAGGAATGACAGTGAATGCAGAGGATGTGGCACTCTGAATAGCCATAGCTTAGAGATGGGTGGAGGTGCATCTACATGGAGGTCTCACTGAAGCACCCTCTGCGGTTACAGCTCTACTCTGTGGAACATTAAGATCTCCTTAAAATGTAGTGCATAATTTCAGCTACAAATACAACTTGTCACAAATTATAAGGTTCCTCTTATGGTTTTTAAGGCCTTCCACAGGACTATTGGTTTCAGGTTTCTGTTGCTAGAGAACACTCCTTTTTTATCTACATATATTGTTTATGAAATTTAAGCGTGACTGTTTATTCTGGTTTTTTTCACATGTGTAATTTGTCTGGATTCTGCAGGTATACTTTTTTTACATTTGTTCTTTGGTGTTAATGCATTTTTTGTAGAATATGTGTAAATAGATATGAGCAAACTGTGTAAAAGTTATTCAGCTACCCAGTGAACCATGTAATCTGTTGATTCATAGAGACAACAGATAATAGAGTGAGATATTTGCTTTACACTGTCTGTGTAGTATCTAGGCACAGAGTCAATTTGTGTCCTGTCGGGGCATGTTGTACCACACTATATTATCACTTTGAGGATAGGCAATTTGGGTAATGAATATGTGAGCTGGGTGGGGGTGGAGAAGTATATCCAATATCTATGAAGTGGAAATGTTGAACCAAGGTTTTGGCTTCATCCTGGTTAATTCAAAGCACTATAATCACAGACAAGCTGTTTTGTGATCTTGGAAACAGTATTGATAATTAACTTCTATCTTCCCCTTTATCATATAAAAACAGAAACATGCACTAAACACTGACGTTTTCTTTGTACAGCAAGAATGAGTAAAAATGCTATCCCTTTGGGAAAACACAAAAATTAAACAGAAGTAAATGAGCATTCTGAGAGCAGTTGAAGAAAAATAGTTGCTAGTTTCTATGCTTGATCCAAGGAACCATTTGGCCAGGCTGTTCTTACACTCGTCTACTGCAGCAGCCCATTGCTGTACTGCTGTTCCAGCCACTTCCAACAGCCCTGGGGTTGACAGCTGTGCAAATGAGCAGGAGGTGCAGAATAACGACAAATAGGCCACCCTTTTTCCACTCCCCAGAATATGCTTCACAGCATCAGATTTTTGTTTTCTTGTTAATGCTTCTCTTATCAAATGATCTTGCAAGCTGTGGCATTTGTGTGACTTTTCCAGGAAAGTAACTCTGGATGCCACACAAGTATTGGTGAAACAGAATTAGTTCCAGGACTGAACTGCTTCCTCCCCTCCAAACATCTTGCCTGGGCTATGTTGATGGTATGTTGTACAATGCAGGAAAATGTGGACCTAGGTGTTATGTGAGGTATCAGAATGGGTTTAGCTATGTTAACTCCAGATCTCTGCCCTGGATAATTTTCCCTTTTAGTACAGAAATGTAGTAGAGGAGTGCGTTAATACAGTTAAACTGCTTCTCCCTGGTACAACTGAGCTCAGTTGAAGATGGCTCAAATATTGCTATGCAGTGAGGGTAACAGATGAGTCTTACAGTCAAATGTACAGGCAATTTAAATAAACCCACAAAGTGCATCCTATGTAATGTGAGTCCCTATAATGTGTCAAGCTGAAATTAGCTCCATCCACCTCCTCTTCCCCATCTTCTGATCCTGCCATCGTCACCTGGAGTCATTGCTGAGATTTGAAGCCTGCAGAGGGGAGTGGGAATGAGCTATCCACTCACACTGCGGGTGACTGTCACATCAAGGAAATCTCCATATATCAGATATGAAGCCAAACAGCAAAGACTCAAAAATGGAAAAGCTGAGTGAAACAAATAAAAATCTTTTTTTTTTTTTTCCTCACTAATGGTTGGTGATTTGTCCAAAAGCAATCATTTCACTCTCTAGATTTGATAAGGCCTGCTTCTGACATCTTAGTTGGCTTCACTTTGGCAAAATTTCTCTTGAGTTAAATAGAAGTTTTACTTAAATAAATAAAGACTGCAGGTAGTCCCAGAACCTCTTTTTCCTTTATTGCCACTCCTTCCACAACACCCAGCCTACTTTAGGATCTCAATGGTACTTTTCAGGTAAGGCTGGCCAGGTTGGCCCTGCACCCCAGCTGGGCAGCTCCCCCTCTGAGCATCCGTGCAGAGGGGCTGGCTTGAGTGGGCACTCCTCTCCTTCCACAGGCCTGCCAAGTGGGTTTTTTTTCTCTAATTAATTCTATTTATTGCCTGTGCTGAGGAGCTCCAGTGAAGGAAAAGGTCAGCGTTGTGATATGCTTTGTGCAAACACAACAAAAAAACAGCCTGTATCTGTGTAGGGCCCAATTAGTGTCTGTGACACTCAGTAGGGGTTTTTTCCAAGACATCATCTCAGCCAGGTGAATGCAACTTTTTTGTATGCCTTGGACTAGAAGACCTCTTGGAGTAGTGCATACAAGGAGACAGCTTTTGATTGAATTAGAAATATTAATTCTCAATTTCTAGCTGCTTATACAGCACATTTCCTCAGCAATACTTCAATACTGGTAGTTATTGCTAAAACATCTCTGGGGATATAGCTTGTAGAGATGTTTATTCTCAGCTTCTGGTAACCTGTTGCAAACTGAGAATATACCTCCATCTCCAATTACAATGAGGCAACTCAATGCTCATCCATCAGCCACACAGCTTAATGCAAGCAAGCTGGTATCACCTCTTGAACTGGAACGAGCCTTTTGCTACTTACCTGTTGTTGACTGTCTCCACCAGTCTCAGCAGCTGCAGTGAATATTTGGACCCAGCTGGAGTAGTTGTGTCAAAGCTTTCATTTAGGCCAGGAAGCTACCCCTGAGTTGGTAGTCGCTTGGGTCGGGGATGTTGTGTTCAAGCATTGTGCCTGTTATAAATAAAATGGCCCAGGGAAAATGTGTCTTGCTTAGGTACAGCCACTTTCTCTTAAAAACAAAAGATACCCTCGAAGGCCCATATAACTCAATTTTCATTGCACCCCATTTTAGTACTGGGGTTACTGCCCTTACTATGGAGGACCTTCTCCTGATGGGACAGAACCCACTGTGCTTACAGCTTCCTGGCTGGGAAGACGTTGTTGGCTTGGCTTGGCTTAGCTATTCCAGAAAAGCTGAATAGAATGGCGACTTCCCTGCCATCCCACTACACAGATCTCATGTGTACGGTAAACAAAGGAACACTTTGAAGGAGAAGTTAGAAAATGTCATGTGTATTGTGTACTATAAAAATTTCAGTTTATCTTGCATGTATTTTTAATGGCAGCCACTTTCCAACTTTCTTTTGTTCAATACAAACAGCAAACTTTTCTTGAAGTAAATACTGTTTTAGTCTTCTGTTTTTTCCCCTTTATTTCACTTCAGTTTAGTTTAGTTTAGAGCTTCTGCCTGAGCAGCCAGGGAATACATATAATAGGGCATGAATACATTCTTATAAGTATTAGAACAAGTATGGAAACACAGAGCCCTTAGTGACCTTGCTAGTCCTCTACTGATCACTTGTGTTTGTTGTTGTAGGAAGGCAAACATAAGTATAGAAGTGTTATTGAACAGAAAACCCTTCAAAAATTTCACCAGTCTTTTGTATTCAAGTCGCAGAGCAATGGGGGGCCGCCCTGCTCAGAAAGCATACTTATGCAAGTATTAAGAACTGGCTGAGATAAGAAGTAAAGCTT
This sequence comes from Chlamydotis macqueenii, assembly GCF_036417535.1. NCBI lineage: Eukaryota > Metazoa > Chordata > Aves > Otidiformes > Otididae > Chlamydotis > Chlamydotis macqueenii. The sequence continues at coordinate 20,530,439 of NC_141563.1, forward strand.
AAGAGACCGTCATCATTAGCTGCTAGTGGTGGAGATTAGTGATCCTACTACAGGATTACAGATGGAAAGAGTGCTAGTGTTGGTTAATTGTTCATTAATGCTTGTAAAATAAGATAGCAGTAGTAAAACTTGCTATTGTCTGCTCTCTCAAAGTAAAACAAAATTGGATCTGCTTGTCAATAGCTGTACGGATTTTAATGGGAACATGTTTAACGGATCATTTTACAGTGTAAACTGCTATCCAGCTCTTTCAACATTTAATTAGACGCTATTATCCTAATAAGAAATAATTTATGTTTTAAATAATCTGTTCGCTACACATGAACATTTTATCCTTTTAATTAGCAATGCCTTCACTAGGGTGCTTTTAATATTTCAGAGTTTGCATATAAATCTCAGGTGGAACATTACCTCTCTGTAGCTTCATGGATTTATTTTATTTATGCCTTTAGAATTGCCATACTTTCCCATGAGAGCTTTTCTGTACCATTAGGGACTGGCAGCTGCGGTCCAGGTAGCAGGATCCCTCTCTGAGGTGCAGCCCAGGATTATGCAAACTTCTGCTGGCAAAAACTTGTGAGCAGAGCACTCGGCGCAGGATGTGCATCAAGGAGAAGCAGCTGTGGCTGTGGCTTTGACTCTGTGTCTCCTGAGGGGCTGCCATGCCACACCAGGGGCTGTGCTTGCTGCAGAGGGATTACGCTTGTTGGTGGGATACTCAGTCCAGGCTGCAAAATAGAGCTCCTTAGGCTTCTCCCTGAGGTGAAGAGGTGCTGTGGCACCTGCTTCTCTGTGCAGACATGCCTGTCCTGCTAACAACCAACCAGTGGCTGGTCTGTGATACCCAACAAGCAGGGAAGGTAGGTGTGCAGGCAGCCCCCTCTGCACTGCCTGCCCCAGAGAGGGGCCAACTCTCTCCTGTACCTCCTGTGGTGCCCCCAGCACCGCTTTCCATCAGGAGCTGCTGGTGGGGACCTATCACAAGATTTGTGGGTCACATGTCCTTGCTGGACTGGGAGGAGTGGGACTGCCACTCCTGGGAGCCATGGCTCTCCTCCCACAGTGAAGTGGGCCAGCAAGGATCCTGCAAAGTACAGTGACAAAAAATGTCCTTTTGACAAGGACAAACTTCAAAAGACAAAGAGACTATCCCTTTTTATTAATGAAAAGTAAACTTCAAATGAAATACTAATCAGAAAAACATTTTCAAGGAAATGTTTGTGGAGGATTAGTGTTTTCACAAAAAAATTATTTCACGGCAAGAAATCTCAGCTATCTAGGAAATAAAAGTACGTGTTTTAAAGGGATGTGTTTTAAAGGCACAGGAAAACTCTGCACATTCCACATTACTTTCCTGTAGCACTTGAGCATGAAGAAAATTACAGACTCCGGGTTCTCACCAAGGACACACCCTGGAAAACTCCATCACACCCTCACCAGATTTTCCTCTGTTTGTCTTGATCAAGGATAATGGTACAGCCATTGTTGAAGATTATTTGCTCTGCCCTGATCTTGAGTCTGCTTTATTGGTCCCTTGGCAGCAATCAGAGGAGCCTGAAGTGCAGCTTTAGCCTCAGCCAGATGCCACTGGCCCTGAGGGACTGCTGCAGCATGCAGGCACTGACAGGGCGCTGAGTGGTCCTGGCCGGGGTCCCTACGCAGACAGCAGGAGCAGCACATGATGATGTAAAAAGCTGCTGTGCTCTGATAACTGGCCTGAGAGGGGCTGCATGTATGGAGTAACAAATACAAATGCTTCTGCTGAGTGCCACTAACCTGTCTGCCCCAATACATCATCAACTGATGTCACAGACCATGTGAGCCACCATAGCGGGGCTGCAGTGGACAGGTCATTTACGGTTTCCCATTGCTCATCCCCTGTAGCCCTGTGTGTCAGAGCAAACAAGCAGGAGTTGAACACCAGATGTATGAGTTGTCTGTCCCATGGAGAAATGCAACGATGTCTCTGTCAGTTGATAAGAAGTGCTACTGCTGGTTAATTGCCTCAAAAGTGTTAACCAACAGCTCATTAGTCTTAATGATACAAACTTGATGATAACCCTTTTGATGTGGCATGGAATGAGAAGTGAATAAATAAATGTGTGCTGAGATCTGCCACTGAGAGGTAAGATGTTGGTTTAAGATAAAGAAAAACAAAACCTGACTGAAATATTTGGGAAGATGAGAAGGATACAAGTCACAACCTCAGTCTGCAATACAAACCCAAGCCCAGCTTTTCTGTAATGATTATTTTGATAGAAGTTACCAATAATAGCCAACTTGTCTCTGCTGAGAGTTAACCCAGTACAGAAACAAAACCACCCTGCTCTTAATTTAGTAACTAAAAAAAGAATGCCACAGAGAGGTTGAGTGGGAGATTGTATCAAATGCTGGAGCTTTCCTTATTGCCCATTGACTTCTCCTCTCCTGCAGTTTATGGGCGCGCCTTCTATCACTGCAGCTGTAAATTACCTTCTTAGCAAACTGCCCTAGTTCTGGTTTGGGCAGAACCTCTGGGCCTGGCAGTAGCTGTTCAGTTCAGCCCATTCAGCAGCCTTATGACAGGCAAAGAAAAATGAATAAATAGTTACTGTGGTTTTGTTACACTGATGGGAAGCTATGGATTTGGAGCACATCCCTCTGGTTCCTCCAGTGATACTGAGGGACATGTAAACAGGATACACCATTGCGTGGCAGCTGCTGCTTAAAATCAAAGCATGAGCTGCTGGACAAACGTGCCGTGTAGCCAGATAATTTAAGGAAAGCAGAATGCTACATGGAGATGTTCAACTTGGGGAAATGGCAAGGTACTTTAATTTGAATTTAAAATCTACATTAATATGTCTTTATATGCAAGCAACAGGACTACAGCCCTTATATGCCAGCACTGGGATTGCAAATGATTAGACAGAGGAAAAAAAAAAAAAAAAGATTAATTCCTGGTACAAGTTATCCAAACAACTGCAGTTAACATGTAAAAATGAGGTGCTAGAATAACTACACATGATGCTGGTAGAGACCTTCAGGAAGAAACTCTTGGTCTCTACTGAAATAAGTGAACAACGAAGCCCCTCTATGGCTAGATGAGAGGAATCGTCTGAAGAGGGGTCTTGCCATTCATTCTGCCTCATTACAGGTACCTGACTGATAGCAAGGCTGCGTCTCAGTGCAGCAGCTCATTAGTAAGCGAAGACTCTGACATTAGTTCAGACGTTGATCGACGTGACTGGTAGTGTGAAGCCTGGATTACATTGTCAGATGGAACTTTATAATCTGCATTGCAGCCTGCTGCTTTATCATGGAGAATCGGTTTAGGAAGAATATGTTAAACTGTTTGCCAGGAGGTTTAATACCCACCCAGCCATTATCTGATAGCATGGAGCAGTGTGGCTTCCATCTTATAAAAGGCCAGGTAAAAAGCTCCTGAAAAGGCACGGCCTATTTCCAGAGCTGCTTGCTGGATCCTGGAGCCTGCTCAATGCCCCGCGTTGTGTGTTGTAAAAGCAACTGTTTGAAAGTTAGGTCATGGCAGTGCATGCATAGGTGCTGAAAAACATGCCCACATGCCCACATAGCATGTGTCAGCACAGCTCTCTGGTGAGACTAATGTATGGCTGTTATTATCCACTCCTTTGACCTAATGCCACATGACAGAAGGGAAAAATCTTGCGTATCTCAGGTCTCCATTGGCGCATTAATGGCAATTTGCAATTGTTCTGCATTAAAAGCTCATCAAGCACAATGTGGCCTTCCGGGGCTTTGTCCTTAGCGTGCTCTGGAGCGCCCTGTCTACATGCAGCTCTGCTTCCACCTCTGCTAACAGCGGCCTCCATGGCTGCTCTGGAGGAACATACCAACTGTCTTCATGCAATGTTTTCCTCAGCAAGATCTTTTTCCAGCTCGCCTGTTCTAAACAGTTGATGGTTTCCTGTGACCTTTTGGACCTACACTTCAGTTTCTTGTACGCTACAATGGCGTTCCCTCTTCTTGCCTTGTTATGAGCCAGCACATGATGGATGAGCCCTCAGCATGCCTTGAGGTGCCGCAGGAGCAGCAGAGGAAGTAAAGACAGCAGATCTACTTCAGCAAATTAGCAGCAACAGCAGGCTCTGTTGTGGCAGTTCTGTTGAATGCCATCATTTTAACTGTTCACTATGGAATAGTTCCTAAATGGCATTTATATTTAAGTCAGTTTATTATATTATTCCAGCCATGCAACGCTGTACTACAAATTTACCAGCTCAGGCACAAAATCTATTCACCCAACCTTTTCCAAGATGATGATAATGAACCCCCTCCCTTTTCCTTCCATCTTCCCTCAAATGATTATATTTTGCTTGCCCATCAAAACAAATCACTCATCTTGGGTGAAGAAAATTTTGCAAGACTGCAGCACGCAGGATAATACAGTTTGGTGTGCAGTTTTTTTTTTTTTTTTTTTAACATTTTTTTGCCATTGCTCTCTGCAGAAGATTTCACGCTCCTTGCTTAATTTTTTGTATGCAAACCATCTTACTGAATTCTGACACGTCACTTTGATGCAACTCTGACAACGCAACACCATTTTTCTTCTAGAGTGAATACTTTTGACATTCTTTTCTGATTTTTTCTTAAATCAAAAAAGTAAATAAGAAAGGCATGGCTTAGATAAAGCTTTTCTTTTTTTTTGTGCCCTCAATTTCAAAGTCCTTCCTCAGGTTTTTGTGCTTGATGGGCATGTTAAGCAAATAAAAAGGTCCCAACCGGTGTCTTGTGGTGATATTTGCACAGAGACCAGCATGCCCAGGACAGGGCACAGATGAGCACCTGGTTTAAAAGGACCAACCTCCACCTGTCAGAAAGGGCTGATGGCTGCTGGCCAGGACACATCCTGCTCGTGGCCTCTCTGGGGCTTCAGGTACCTCAGTATCAACACAAAAGGTACAACCATCGCCCGCTCGGCAGGGATGTGCTGTGGCATGCAGGGGCATGTGGATGGGCTCTTTTTCACTGACATGTTGCAAAGGGAGCAGCATGAAACCTGAATTACTGCCAACATTTCTGGGTGTCCTAGGAGCCACCTGCCTTGCAGGTTTTCCTACAGGAGGAGTGTTTCTCCCCTTTGCAAAGTATCTCCTTCCAACATTTGCCCCAAACCAAGGACTTGGCTGCACATTCTGTGGATGCATTGTTTTGGGCACTTTACCTGCTTCCTTTCTATTAAAAAATCAATATGACACTTGCAAAGCAGTGCTGTTCCCCACTCCCTTACCACCTGCGTCGTCAGAGGAGCTAAAAATAAAACAATAAAGTAATCAGTTATTTTAAGCTGAAGCTTGAAAGGGTATTAATTCAATGGGATAAACTGCAGTTAAGAAACTTTTATCAAGCAAGCTAGGTTAGGTGGTAAAAAGAAAGGAAAAAAAAAAAACAACCCTAAAAAACATACAGTAGGTAGCAGTTTATGTGTCAAGAAAACTGAGAGAAATTTTGACACTCTGATGTCTAGCAGATAGCACTTAAATCATTTTTCTCCAAACTTCAGTCATAAAACTTCAAAGAGTTTTAGCCATAATACAAATTTTTAGACTAAGAAGCAGTGTTTGAAGTTATTTTATAGGATTTTGCTGTAAGGGCTCCAATTGATTCGTAGTAAGATAAAAGAAGAAAACTTTATTTTCGAAGCTTTGTCGGAAAAAGCTTAGCTTCCATTGGCCGTTTTGCCAATATGCCTTGAGGGGATGATGATGTCGACACGGATATTATATGCCTATACGAACTGAACTGAGTTTACACCTCCTGCTGTTTGTGTTATGGTTAAAGTCTGTCACAAAACTGGCAGTGATTTATTAAATGTTTAATGAAGTAAGACAAAAACTTCAAGAACTACAAACAGAAAAGTAGAACATCACATTAAAGTATAATAATATAGGTTACATTTCTGATTTTTTCTTATTTCTTTTGCTAAAAATGTGAAAAACACAATTAGAAATCAAGGCAGTATCAAAAGATTATGGGGTGTCACAGATCACTCTACCAAAGGTTGTGATTCGCTTGTTCATTTTTTTTCCTAAACAGAAGAATGAAAGAAAGAAAAGAAAGAAAGAATATGAAATATTCTCTTATTTTGCTCACAAAAAAAAACCCCAAACCACCAAAGAAAAACCCAAGCCACCATTATAGAGTATCAAGTCTCAGCCGTAGAAGAATGTTCTCTATTAAGTTTTCAGAAGAGCAGCATCAAATGTGACTCAGTGTTATTTGACTATTACTGCATTTCTCAGTTAGAATAAAATTTGACTCTGTTGCATGTTTAAATAACATTTTTTTTCTAATAATCCATTTTAAATTTTATCTTACTAACTTACTGGAATGTTAAAAATTAATTCCTAAATGCAAATCTCAAATTTATTTTATTTTCTAATAGCTTTCAGAAATTGTTATTACTCCTGATACAGCTTTATGTTTTCTCCATTACAATAAAAGACAATACTTGCATAAGGCTCCCATCTGTCGGAGTATGTGACTTTTAAGGCCGAGCAAGTGTACTCCTGCACTTTTTGGCAGAGATGATTATTTACATCTCATTGTGTAAGGGAGATTTAGTCTATATTTTAGGTTCAATTATTTCTCATTGTAAAATGTAACTCCTGTTGTTTGACTTGCCTGATTATTTATATACATCCTGAACTAAAAATTCATTAAACACTGCAGGAGGGAGTTTAAGATTACAAATCCATGTTTATTCTGTTGTTTAACCCACAGGACACCAGCCATCAGTATATCCATGCCAGCACGCTACTTCTCCATGCGGTTTATGGTGGCCTTTGCCAGTGCTGGTATGCCTCACGGGCAGCTGTAACCCAGGTGGCTCCTTAGGCTCCCTCCTGCTGCACCTCTTTTGCTCAGAGACATTGTCAAATATAACATTTTATTTCTCCAGGAAAGCCAGCAAAGCAGCAGAAAGCAGCATTCCTCTCCAAGTCTACCTCGCGCTCTGCTTTCCAGCAGTGTTTGTCCTGGGCCGTTCAGAGCTCATGCTCGCAGACACCCAGGGTACCAGCATCACCCCCGCCTGCTGGCCCCGGCAGAGCCAACTGCCCAGCTCCGAGACGCTTGGTTTACATTTCTGTTTAGCAACAACAGGAACATGAATTTGTTAACTAAAGAAGGTTTTCACCCAGTGTAGTTAAGCACCACAGCCAGTGTCATCGCCAGACCCCTCCTAGCGTAAATGGCTGGACATTTTTGTTGCCTTCCCCACCCCATGCAGCTTTGCAGCAGCCCAGAGTTCGGCTCTGTCTGCGGGGGTTTGGCTCTGCTGCTGTATGGAATGTCTGTGGTTTTAAACTGCATTTTTGTCTCCTTTGGGATAGTGGTAAACCAAATTAACTGCAATAAACCCAGGAAATGCCCCTTAAAACCAACACAAAACCCAATAAACAATCCTTTAATTCTTTGCCTGCTGCTGCTTTTCCCCAGCTTCTCCAGGTGAAGGGCTAGGTGGCAGTTTGCCTACGAGCGCTCGGCAGCCCCAGGGCTGTCAGAGAAGAGAGCCATGTTTGGAGCTACTGAGCTGGTAAGTTTAGAAGTTGGAAGAAAAGCTTGTAGCTGCTCATTTTTTGCCCTCACTACTGAGGGCAGTGCCTCCAGTGCATTTTTGCCCTCGCTACTGTCACTGCCTATGGCTAGTGCAGAAATATTCAAGGGTGCCGTAATGCAGCATGTCAAAAAAAGGCAAATGACATTGGAGATATCCTTAATCCCTGGCCTTATATAAACTAATCTGCCGGGGTTTTGAAAAAGGTTTATTATTTCAGCCAGTTTTTAATCAAGTGAGTCTCATATTCCCTGTAATATATAAATGCTCATACAATAACTCATATTTCTTTTTTTTGCTTAAAGGCCCAGATAGAAATACTAGCTGCATATTTTTTACTATCACGTCTGATTTTTTTCTTCAGTCAGTTATGTATTGTCAGAGGTTTTCCAGAACATAAAACAAGTTCATGGCAATTGGCTCCAGGTGACTATATACTCTTTATTTTTTTCACCCTTAGTGTGTGTGTGTGTGTTTGTGTAATATAAACTTGCCTATCTCCCCATTTCCAGCCCTGTATTTCTGGGAAGCAATCTTTATGATGGCTACACCTGTCTCTCTGGGACTCGCCTTCAGAGGCACCGGATAGCAGTGCAGCATTTTAGACTTTATTTCTGTCTTTTAAATGGATTTTTTAAAATGTTGATAAATGCTTCCTCTGCTTCCCCTGGCCCCAGCATTTTTAAAAACGTGTATTTCTTGATATTAAAGAACATTGCTATGAAAAAGTATTTCTTGACCCCCTCAGGTCCCGGCAGAGAGAAGCTAGTGCCAGCTTCGTGTTTGTGAACTATCATCGGGCTGCTCCATTTTGTAACAACCCTGGACACTGCAGACTATGACAGAAAATAAAAACTAATCTTCAATTTGTCTTCAGTCTCCTAGAAATTAATACAGAGAGCCTTGTGTCCCTCTTGTAAAAGAAAAAATGTGACACTTGCTTCTATTAAAAATGTATGTCCTTAAAAAGAAAAGACAGGGAAAAGCTTGATCCCAGGGTAGGCAGCTCTGTGTGGCTCGAGAGGTGGAGAAAACCTTAACCAATGCAGGGGTGCTCTGTGTGTAGCTGTGCAATGCAGCATGCCTTTAAAATTCAGACTTTAAATTAGTGCAGGACCTTCAGAATCGTTTCTTTGCAAAATAAATGGCATGCTGCATGCACAGTATACCACGCACGAGAGCTGTGTGACAGTCGCCGACGGCAGCTGCCCTAGCCATGGTTTCGGCAACCCAACCCGGCATTATCGAACTTGCAAACCCCCTCGTCAGGCTGCCCGTGCAGGCGGGGCAATCCCACCCCGCTCTGATTTAACACATGGACGTTGACTGGTGGGAGCATAGCACTGACGGACCCCGACCCGAGCCCCAGTATCTGCCCCGCTGGATTCCTCAGGCATTGCTCTCCTCCTCCTCACACGTAGCTGCAGCTGTAGCTCGGATCTAGAGGCGAGCTACCAAAAGTGCAAATTGGCAGCTTGTCTGCCCAGGCACTGATACAGCCTCTGAAATTACTGGGAATGACAGCGGGCGGTGTGTTGTTGGGGACCTTGTTAGGTGGAAAATAATGTCAGGAACATTTGAAAGAACATTAAATATATATGTGATGTAAAAAACAAGGTAATGAGGGGATTTGGACTTTAACCTGAGCATTTTCTTTAGGAGGATTTGTTTGGAGTGCAGTTATTTTACTGGGCTCTTTATGGAAAGCATGTTCCACCAACTAATGCATGTGGGGAGCCACAGATACTTTGATAATATCCTATCTGGCCTATTAATGACCCCAGTCCCTCGCTTTTATTCTGTACATCATATATTTATTCTTAAGGAACATACAATTATAATGGGGCAGGAGACATCATAGTTCTCCTACCCACGTAACCTCGCAGAAATCTCACAAACAGCAGTGTATTTTCCTCTTGTATTCTGCAGGGGGGACCTCCACTGCTCTAGCCCACACTTCTTGTGTACTCCAAATTCCTAGTCACTCTGAGGTTTAGATGTGCAAGGTATGCAGTCCCGGCCTATCTTTATAAAATAACAGTAAACTGATCCAGCAGCATTCAGCTTTCCCCCAAATTCAGTTCCCTAAAAGAGCTCCTGCTTATTGGAATGGATTTCAGAAATCCATTGAATTGTACTTCTCCCCTTGATTTTTGTATAATTACAGACATGAGTCCTCGGACATGTCTATTAGCAGGTTAATTAGGTTGTAATGAGTAAAATGCCAAAGATTATAATAGATTTGTTTCAGCGTGGAATGAAGCTGAGTGTTAAAATGTGATCTCTCCATGTCAGGATACCCAAGTGCACCATGTTAATTATTGCTAAAAGAGCTGGTCTGTGTTTCCCGATTAACAAACAGACAATTCCTTGCACAGAACAGCCTTTCTCTGGCCAGTGTCGGGGTGCAGGGCTGCATGCAGCCCCCGAAAGCTGCCCAAGGCTCAGCTCAGCGCAGGCAGACCCAGCAACAGAAGTGGGCTGTGGGATCCCGGAGCTGGCTCCTCTGAAAAGGATGCTGATTTGGGAAGAGGCCCATCTCACACCTTTTAAATGAAAGGATTCAGAGTACTCTTTCCTTCAGGGAAACTGTAGGACATTTACTGCCATGTCTGGTAAAGAGTGTAGCCACATGATTTTATTTTGTGATTTTTTTTTTTCATAGAATCATAGCAATCATAATTTTGGCCTATTAAGAGTCACACCTCTGTGTGTTATCATGTCATGTCCTCATGGTGGTGACTAGTGAAGATCTCACTTGATGTTTTTTTTTCTGACAGAGGAACTCCCCTTCCTGGGAGGAAGAGGAAGGGCTTGAAAAAGACACAACGTGGCTTCTCAGCCTCAGATCTACAGAAAAGGCACCACTCCTGCATGGAGGCTGTCATCTGTGGGATTTGCTGGGGAACCTTCTGCTGTTAGCTCCTTGGCTGTCACTGTCCCTGCTATATGGAGCACTGACTTCTGCACAGGTACCTGCGCCTCCTGTACCAGCATCACCCTCAACGCCCCTTGCTGCTGGCTGCAGGTTAAAGGGCTTCATAGCGCTCCTTGCCTGAGCCACACAAGGAAAGCTGCATCCCTCTTCCCGTATCAGTGATGGCAAACTCTTTGCACTAAGAAAGATTTGGACTGGCACAAGAAAACAGGATTTAAAAAAAAAAAAAATTAGCATCCAGCACAAAAAGATTGTCCCTACCTCAAGCGCTGTTACTGCACATGCATACTGTGTGTTACTGGTATATCGTCGTACAAACACATTCGCATCCTTCCTCCTGCCCCTGCTGGAGAAGCCCCCTGAGCCTTCCATGAGTTGAGGGAGAACCGGCAAAGGCAAGCACACTTTCAAATCTATGCAAAAACTCTATTTTCATGCCAGATCCCAGTGATGTTCCTACCACTGCCCAGGTGGTACTCAGAGCCGACATGCTCCGCACTCAGACTGTGCTGGACTGCTGCACATCACCCCTCCACAGCTACCAAGGCACATACCTACCCCCCGAGATGTGTTACGGGGACTCCAGCAGTTTAATTAAACTTCAGTTAATGCAATAATACAGAAGGGTTCGGTTTTTTGCACTAATAGATATTGAAAACAAATTCTGAAACCTCTTTCACAACACGCAACCGTCTGTTTCCAGCCAGCTGTAGTTACAGTCCCGGTAACAATGTCAGAGCCACAGGCAGAGCTTATTGACCAATGATTGCAATCAATGTACACGGCATCAATGAAGGTATTGCATAGATTTTTCTCAGGGAAACAAAAAATTCACAATTCGGGAATTTGGAGCCATTGTTCAAAATGCTGTGATTTGTAATAAACATATTTTACAGTGCCTCAAAAACTTACATAAGAACATTCATGTTTCTATGAGGAGTGTTTTGCTGCTCCGGTAGGCTTTTATCTGGCTCAATATATTAATTAAATATAAACCTCAAAGCTGATCTTGCAGTGTTCATCGACCATTGATGCTCAACTATCCTCTATTAAACGCATTGTTCTGTTTCCCATATAGCAGAATATGCAGCCAAAAGGGATTTGTCATTAATCTTCTTAAATATTGTCTCTAATAAATTTGTGTTTAACTTGTTTATCTATTTATCATTTATCTGTTACAAACAGTTCAGGTTTGAAATCATGATTTGCATACACCTTTCCTTCTCATGAAACCCAACTGGAGCCACTGTCCTTTTGGGAGTTACAAAGTCTAAGACTGCATTTCTCCTTCTTACCGGGCAGCTCCTTGCTCACAGTCTCCGTAAGCTGTTGAGCCTGCACTATATTTCAGAGGTACAGTTAATCTCATATGAACAGCTCATTCCTATCAGCCCAGAGCGTCCATGCAACCAGTCGCCAGCCCTCCTTCCCACATCTGTGTGAAAGAACTGCCCCATTCTGTCATGGTTGTCTTAGGTGTCCCTCCATGATCACTAGGAAGAGACAGATGCGTCAAGGCAGTTCCTCCAGGAACTGGCCATGGGCCTGTTGGGAAGAGGACACCGATAGCAGGGGCAGTGCTGTGTGTTCCAGGTAGACTGCAGGTTAACGACAGAGCTGGGTATTGCAAAAAGGAATGTGCGTCACAAGTGCCACCTCTGTGAAGACCCTGTGCGCGTGATGGAGTGTGTTATCTCGACTGCATGTGGGCAGCTGGAGTGCCCAGAACTTCCTGAAGACCTGTGGTCAGAAAGGGTGAAAGTCCCACCAGGACAGGTGGGAGAAACCTGGAGGGGCTTCTCTGTCTCCACTGACTATTAAGGGAACCTTAATTGCTAGTTTAGACCAAGTACATGGCTGCAAGCAAGATGAATTCTCCCCAATGTCATGAGTGCACAAACTCATTACAAGGGTGAGAGCTTGCAGGGAGTCAGCTCTTTGCAGTAATTGCCTGCATCCATGCTCTTACCCCTCGCAAATGAAAGTACCTTACTCCTCAGAGAAAGGTAACCTTGCATTTACTGCAGTAAGAACTTGCACACATGCAATTACTGCCAATGCACTGTAAAATTATCTGCTAGCTGTCTCATGGTATCTTACTCAGGTGCCCATACCTTTAATCTCGGTGTCTCCTGGCTCCCAGTTTTGCTAATACACTCTCTCTTTTGCCTGCCACACTTCACTGAGGCTGTGTACAGGTGTTAGATCCACCTGCACGAACAGCCTGAGGCTTCAGTCTTAGCAAGTATAGAAAATCCTGATCCCTGTCTGTGCAATCCTCCACTCTAAATTCCCGCTGGCAGTCACCTGGTCTCTTAACTTCCAGTTACAGGTCTGAGCTAAAGCCTACTGAGGCTGTGGGAGTCCTTCCATTGATTTCCACGAGCTCTGGATCACTGGTCCCTCTCAGCCACATAGGTAGATAAATATCTGAACACCTTCACCTCAGCAGTTCAGATAATCAGAGTACTATTGCATTTATATATGCCTTCAGAAAGGAAGACATTTAGAGAGATTATTTATTCTATTCCATTATTAAAACCAAACCACCCCCTTCTATGTGATTGGAAAGGGCTCAGAAGACATCTGTTTACCAGTTTCCTACTGGCAACATCACCTCCACAGCAATAACTAAACCACCTTCACATTCCTCTCGGTGAAGCCATTAAGCCTAGAAACATGCTGGTTTTGGCAATACAGAAATCAAAGTGGTAGCACAGCAGAGAAGATCTGTATTAAAGAACAAAAATCCACAGGCTGCTTCAAATATCAACAAGGAACCCTGAAATTTTCTATCAATTTCTTTTCATGGCCTTGTGACATTTTCAACTAAAAACTATATTGCTTAACATCAAGGCACTTTGAGAGAGCTTCAGTTGGAAAAGGTAATTTTTGAGTGAGACTCAGCAGAAAAAGGTAATTTTTCAGAGAGGTTCACTGGAAAAAGGTAATTTCAGAACCAATTGCTGCATTCTTTTGCTGTTATTTTGTCTCTTTTCTAAGTAGCCCTAATGTCATTCATGGGCACACTATGTCAATACATCAGTACTGGCTAAGTCGTTTGTGCAAAGTAAGTTTACAGAAACTGTAGCTTTAGGCTATGTTATTCCAGGACTGTGAAGATCAAACAATGCAATTTCACTTGGAAGTTTCATCAATTTTGCATCAATGTTGATGCCAGAGCAGGAGACCTGCTCACAGAATCATAATTTCATCCTGCTAAAACTTTTGTTTTTGATAGAGAATCTAATTTCACATGATGATAGGCTAGGCAGTAATACCACGTATCCGTAATACCAGCTACCAGAGCCATGTTGCTTTGCTGTAAATTGAGGCGAAGGTAGAGAGGAATTTTTAATAGCCGATCTAAACTACATCAATTTATACTGGTTTGGGATATGAAGGGCAAAAATCCCCAGTTTTTAAATGCAGGTGTTATTATCTGTTATTTGTACAAGTGGAAGAACAAGAACAACAAAAAGCCTAGAGCTTTCATCTGCTTATTTTCTGAAAGCTTTCGAAAGGGAGTAATGTATTTCAGCTTTAATGGCTTGAAACAAAAATCTCTGGAAATTATTAGGCCCCTCATACACGTATCCTTTGATTGTAGCTCTATAGAGAAACGAAATAACTCCTGCAATGTGAGATGGGAAAGTTGCAGTGTGCAAGAAACATTACAAAGCCTCACATTTTAAAGTAACATAGCAGGAATGACAGTTAAAGAGTTAATTCCACCCCTCCATGCCTCTATGTTGAATACCAGTTTTTAATTGATTTCTTCTTCGCTACCTAAACAAACAGCCTATTCAGAAGAGCATATTCAGTGTTTAGCAGGGGCACTGAGCACTGCGCTGGGATCCTGCACACGACATCCATCTTCTGCACCTCTGCAGTGAGATCTGCCACGGCAGGAACTTGCTAACCCAAAGGCAGGAACTGTCTTCAGTTTTAAATTGCTCAACTTGCCAAAGTTCTGTATTGGCTTCCTGCAGAAAGAGACGCAGGTACATCCCTCAGCTCAGCGGCCACGTACAAGGGAGTACACCGCTCACTCGCTGGTGAGGAGCTTTTCAGAACTGAGACGAGAGGAATGAATCCACTCCAAACTCTCACACATCATTTAGAAATTATTGGTTCTGTATCTCCTGTTATTTAGGTTTATCTACAGCTATCACAGTGATTTCCTGGAAGCACACAGACCTGGGCTTTCCTTACACCAGGAGCCGTCAGGATACAGTATTGTAGTAGTTCAAACCCATTTTTGGAAGTTCAGCCTAGCTAAAGGCCATATTCATGAAAAAGTTATGTAGCATTTATAGATTTCTTTTTTTTTTTTTTTTTAAACTACTCAGAAATGTGTGGACAAACTTTTCAAAGTAAAGTATACACTTTTCCAATCCATTACTCTTCTCTTCTCCCCTGAGCAGCAGCAGCTACCTTTCTGCCTTGCTCCCAGGAATACACAGGGCAAAAAGGGGGCAGGAATCATCTCAAAATCTATTCTCTCCTTCAAACACATGAGTAGCTGTACAATTATTGAAAACAAACCTTCTGAAAAGTCCAGACCACAGTGTAGCTGGCACAGGCCCGCTGCAGCTCAAGCTCTGGGCACTTACAATACTCAAGTATGGTGAAACTCTTCCCCTCTGCAAAGAGAAACAGAAGCCTGATGCGCACGGCACCGTCCCGTCACCAAAAGCACACAGCAAAGTTCAGAACTCTTGCCTAAAAGAAAGAGAAGAGCCTGTAGCTCCGTCCGGTGGGTAGGCAGAGGCATACCTCGTTTGCCAGCGTGCATACAGGCAGAAAGGCTTCCGTCTGTACCTTAACTGTTTTGGGTGGCATTTTGGGTTGTAGGGCTTGTTCCTTTCTGCGGCAAGCAGCTGTAACGCTGGGGTTCTCAGCACACAGAGTCTCTTCCTACTACCGTCCTTGTACTGGCCTTGCATCGGGCTTGGAGGGAAGGACTGGGATTGCTCACTTCTTCCAGGACCGTTTATATGTCAAAATAGGCTGCGCTCTTCTTTGCCCAGCTGTTGGTCAAAACAGATTACATACCTTTATAACTTATTTTTCATTTGAAGGATGAACATGCCCCAAACCAGAAGAAAAAAAAAATTCAGATTAATCATCCCAAAGCAGAATTAAAGCAAGATGGTAATTTGACTTCAAAAAAATTTGCTTTAAGATGTGGGCTATGGGACAGAATATTTGGCCTTAAAAGGCAGGAACGTCCCGTGACTTGTTGCTGGTAACACTGGTGAACAGGGCAGGTGGACAGCCTGCCCAAGGTCCACTCTCAAGAAACTTCATCAATAACATGGGTTTATCAACAGAGCCTAATGGAGAGCAGCGAGAGGTGCCACCAAATGTGGAGCATCCCCATGGCTCCTGCTGCTCCAGTCCCCTTGGAAAGGACAGCTTTTGCTGAGAAACCTCCTGCCTTGAAGCAGAATTTCTAGCAAGCGAAAGGGGGGCAAGGATCTGTCTCAAGGTTTGTCAGAGCTCTTTGGGTGGAGGAGCTGCGTGACCTCCTGCTGCTGCTCTTGCCTATGTGGGCCAGGGTTGTGCTGTGTATTTGGGCAGTTGCTGGTCTCTTTGCAACCCATACCGCACGTCGGTCGCTCAGCAGAGAGAATGAACACCGGGAGGATGATCGATTAACAAGGGAGGGCAAAAGTCTGCAGCACAGACTTAAGGCATTTTATTTTTGCTTTCTGCTTTCTTTTAATCTCCTCTTTCTCATGTGGCTGGCTGGGCTCCCTTTATTCTGCGGCTGTGGTGCTGAATGCTGATGACAGTGCGGCATTCATTTTAGGGGCAGTACATGCAGGCTGCGAGCATCTGACCTTTAGGAAGGAAAACGGGTGGATATTGTGGCTTTATGGTTGAAAGATATTGATGCTTTACCTCTTGACACTTATTTGTGTAAGGGATATCGATATACATCTAGTCTAACGTGTACATTTGAGCAGCACAAAACAGAAGGTGTCCAAGGGAGCAGTAGCATGTGTAATTGATAGTTCCTTTATGTTATAATGTTGCTCTATTTTTATGAGTTTTTCCTCAAATCCTGATGCCAGTTCTAGGCTGTTGATAATCTGATACTACTCAATCTCAGATGTGATGCTATAAAAATGTCATAGCTTAGCTCCCCTTGGGACCAAGCTACGCAGTCTCTCACTCAGTCTCCCCACCATCCAGTGGGATGGGGAGGAGAATTGGTAAAGAAAAGAAGGCAAAACTCATGGGTTGAGATAAAAAGAAAAGTTTAAGAGAACAACAGAAGAAAAGAAAACAGAGATGGAAAACAAACCAACCAACCAATAACAGCACATAAGCACATAACTTACAGTAAAATAGCTCGTTGAGGATCCTGATACCCAACTCCCTCCCAAGTAGCAGGAACCTCCCCTCAGCACTCTCCTCACTCATACACTGAGCATGACATCACAAGGTGTGGAATAGCCATTGGGCTAATTTGGGTAAACTATCCCAGCTGTGTCCCCCAGCCACAGGGGCCACCAACTCCAGCTCCTCTCCCAGCTCAGGTGAAAATGAAATCTATCCTAGCCAGAACCAGGACATTATCTGCCTCTTATTCTAGACCATCTACATCATGCCCAGATCCTACACCTTCCAATTACCTTTTCTTCCCCTTGTCTTTGAGATATACATACATATATATACATATATATATATACACACACACACATACACACAGATATCACTCCCTCAGCCTATGGGCTATCCCTCCAAAATGTCTGTTAAGTTAATTCAGTCCACGACTTTGGGCTCCATCTGTCGTAACAATCTCTCAGGCCTTTTTGTTGTATTATCTCTCCCCCATTCTCTCAGAGGGTGGGGGGAGTGAGAGAGAGAGAGAGACTGTGTAGCTTGGTCCCAAGCAGGGCTAAACAAAACAAAACGTAATCCAAAGATGGGGTGATCCTGGGACCAAAACTTCAGGTATTAGTGAAAAACACCTATCGAGAGTATGTGCTGAAAGCTTCTCCAAACTGACCAGCTCCGGAGACTCTCGTCTCTTGGGTTGCAGTAGGAGTCCCAGGCTTGGTTGCTCTTCAGAATGTGCCATGTTGAATCATGCAACAGGTTTCACGGCATCTCAGCATAAAGGCAGCCTCCAGGGACGTCACCTATTAATATATTCCTAATCAACAAAAACAAGTCCACAAAAATGCAGAGGTCAGAATCTAGTCTTTGTCAGCCATTAAGAGAGAGCACTCAGAGGAAGCCAACATGCCAATATCAACGTGCTCCAAAAGGCTGATTTTGCAGAAGTCGTAAGCATACAGACATGGAGCATCCAAGCATGCCACCCACTTTCAAAATCTTAAATATAAAAAGGATACAGTTTAGGTCACATCTAAAGGAAAATAAACTACGTCATGGAATTTGAAATTTTATATTATAATATTATGCACAAGTACCAATAGACATGCACGTGTATGTGTATATGCCTATACAAATATGTATATGCATATACAAATGTGTATACATACATACACACACATTTACGGGTGTGTGTATGTATGTGTGAGCATATATACGCACACACACACACACAACCACAATAAATCCCATCAATAACAGGGGTTTATTAACAAAGCCTAATGCAGAGCAGGGAAAGATGCCTACAGTATGTAAATATTATATGTATTATATATGATGCCTGTAATTTTTAAATATATATGGCTTTTTTATATATGCAAGGGAGGGGAGAGAGCGTGAGAGAGAGGTTATATTGGAAATGCAAACAGACCACCAGCCCAGGGGGTGAGAGATGCTCCCATTACTTATCTGGAATATGCTGATGGCCTCAGCCCAAGTCCTGACAGACATGTCTGCCACGTCACTTCAGTGGCAAGGCTTGTCACAAATTGAGGGCACGTTTGCTCGCAGACAGCAAATAAAGCCAAAGACTGAATGGCTATGGAAGCATTCTTACCCTGGCTATTAATTTAGGCTCTCTGGTATGTCCCAGGTCCATTGGCAAGGAGGATTATCGAACTAGCATCTGTCAAACCGAACACTAATTGCAATGAGACAAATGGAAAAATATAATTTGCAGGTTTTGTCACGTGGCAAAGTACAGTACGTCGACCTGGCTGAGAAATACTTGCCTTTGGTTTCTGCTTCCCATGGAAAGCACATGCTATTAACATTTATGTTTATAATTATCCTGCAATTTTATTTAGGTTCAGTTGAACTGAGGCAAAACATGGCACTTTTCTCACAGATCCGAGCAGCTGATGGGCAAAGGTTAATTTGTCAGTACATGGACACATTAGCTTGTCACATCTGTTATTAATTGCAAACAGATATATTAGTCTAATTAAACATTGCAAAGGACTGACCTAAATTGTTCAATGGTCTGTAGCTACATATATTCTGCTATTAACACACTTCATGTTTCATGTTTAGCTTTTGCATACTGATGAGAAGTAGCATTGTTAATTGTAAAGCTAGTTATGTGTCTTGCAGTCACCACTTACTGCTGGTACAGTTAATGTGCTCCAAATGTAAAAATAAAACACATGTGACACAGCCATGTGAATTTTCTGTCAAATAGCAGCCATTCCTCCTCTGCCGTCTCCATTGCTCGCCTCCCGAAATGATTATTTTCCTTGGCAGCTGTCTAAGTGGCTCGTCGCAGTCTAATTTCAAAACTCATTATTAGGACAAACAGTTGCAGCGCATCAATAGCCCATCAGGATTAATTAAACTGGGAATCAGCAGCTGACTGTTAATCAGATCATTTGCAGTTGATCAGTGTAGGGACTATCGTCAAGATATTACTGTAGTCATTTTTTATTATGTGTCCACAGCTTGTAACAAACCCAGTAATGACTTGATACAAAATATTTGCCTTGCAAACAGCAGCTTCTTAGCAAGTGTTGGGCCGCGCAATTACTGCTTCAGACATGACGAGCGCCAAACTGTGCGTTCATGACCTGATTCACTTTGTCCTACTGGCTTTAGATGCTCCATTGCATGGAAACAAGCAGCCCTCTCCTTTGGAGGGGGCGTGTTTGGTTTTAAAGTGCAAGATGCCCAGCGTGTTACATCCTCTAATTTTGGTCTCACTTTGCTAAAGCACGGTTTCCTGATTATACATGGAAGGAATTTTTTTTTTATTCTAACACTCCTATTTCTACTGTAATTCTCTAGAAGAAAATATATTTAAAATGCTGAAGAACTGTGTCTGCACATATCATTTGTGACCAACATAATCTGTTACAATGGCATGCAAGACCTAGGAAATTTAAAAATCGCTAGTGAAAAAAAGCTACAGAGTGAAAGATAGTTCAATTTATTTCTATAACACAGAATCTATCTTCATAAAGATTAGCAGATACGTTTCCTAAGGATACATTTTGCATAAGTACTTTCCAGACAAGTACCCCATTTTTTACGTAATATAGCAGTAATTTTTTAAAAGTTCATTTTTCTACAAAAAGACTATGATCTGACGTGATTTGAAAACTGCCTTTAGCTTGTAGAACAGCTTTTCACAAAGAGAGCTGGTGCTTCTGGGAATGGCTCTTTACGTACTCTTTGGAGCAAACCCAAACACAAGTGGGAAGTTGGCGAAGGGCAGACACAGCAGGAAGTTTATTCCTGACGGAAATGTCAAAGGAGAAGGTTTCTGTACTGGTTTCTTCTGCTGTGTGGACAGACAGACAGGGACCAGAGCAGCTAATGAAAGATTATCTGAAGAAGTAAAGAAAGAAATAACATAATTCACAGCAAGTCCGTATCACAGAGGGTATAAAACACAAAGATGGAAACTTTGAACTTCTTTATCATGTAAACAGAGCCAGAGTGGAAGTGATATATTTGCTCCTCTTTGCACTTGTGGGAGGCAAGAAACAACCGTATATTTATCTACTATACATATGGTTATTCATAAAAAACAGTAGCAAAATGATAGACTGTGGGATTTGTGGGAGTGCATGGAAAAAGAAATCCACTCAAGGTGAACTTCCTGAGGAAAGTCAGTACCCCAGATACGGCAGGAGGAGGCATCACTTTGCGTACATGTCTACATGAAAACAAACAAGGAAGTACGAAGGGCTGCATGCTTATATGCGTTATATTCACAAATGTTTTTTAAACAAGCAGTGTATCAATCAGCAAGCTTTCTTGTTCTTATCTCTGCAGCCCTCATGGAGTTGATGAGATATGCAAATTCCTCTGAATATTACTTTCGGTGATAGGTGGCTACTTTGAGGTGATGCCCCTTGTGCCCCATAAATGCTCAATGGCTCTGAAGAGCAACTTGGACTTTGCTTTGGGCCATCCTTACACCAAGGTCAGCTGCCCCAGAAGAAGATGAAATGGCACAATCCAAACATCTGCCATGTTAATGGCGATGAGAAACTAACAAGTTTCTCACCGAACACAGAGCCTGGTGGGACCCTCGGGCCTTCCCCTCCACCCTGGCTGGTGGGTCACCACCTTTTCAGGGCTCCAGCGGTCCTGCCCAGCCCAAGCCCCATGCAGAGTGGCCACCAACATCCCCTCACTGTCTTCCATCCCTTGTAGCAGCCAAGATAAGAGAACAGCTAAAAAATTACTCCCAAAGGTCAAGATCATCCTAGGGCCCTGAGGAGAAGGGCAGTGGGTACTTTCCCCAGAAAACGGTGTGATTTGAGTGTGTTGTAAAGGCTCCGGCCTTTTCTGGTAAACTGCATTTCTGCACTTTAATCAGCATTTTTCCCATTGCAGAACAAAGCCAGGGGAGAAGTCTACCCAGGACCCAAACGTCTACTCAGGGCAGCGACGCTAATTTTAATGTGTGCCCGGTGGCTTCATTATCTGAGATTACAAAGATGGTTGAGTAAAATGACATACTTTATGTTGTTTAGCCAAAAGAAAATACCCCTTGGTGTGAGGAGTGTAAGGAATGTGTCATTCCTCAGTACGTTAAGGCAGAAATAAGAAGCTGGTATCAGAAGAGGAAAAATCCCAGCCCTGATGTTTCTTGCCACCCGATCAGCCTCACTGCCCTAGGCAGGAGCCGTGTTTGCTCGCACTGGAGGGCTGCCCCCAGACAAAGCGTACGCAAGTGGCTTATATCACACACGCCCCGGGCGCTGCGGTTTAGGTGACAATGAGGTCAACTCTTTACATTACAGATTTAAATAAGGCTCAATTTCTGACTTCTCCTGCCGTACGAGAATTAGAGGTGTTCATTATCAGAAGACATATTGGGAAATGCACATCTTCCTTTAAAGTACATGACGTGCCTCTTCTCCTTGATGATAATCGCTGGAGGAGCTGTGGAAGCCAGGGTGACTAATGCTATGCCCATATGTTCTGGATGCAGCCAGTAGCACAATAATTTTTTTGTGGGCAATCTTTGATCAGCTTCTGACACTGATGAGATGGAAATTAAATTTTACATGCTCTAATGGCACTGTCTGGAGAGCGCATCATGGAATTACAAAAAGAGACCCAGTGCAAGGAAACGTACAGAATATGCCTTCCTGCAGCGTGCTAGAGCTCGCTGGCTGGTGAAATGCTTGTAAGGTGGAAAGAATCAACTCCTGTCCCTATTCCAGTCAAGTACTCCAAATGTATTCCAGACACTGACATACGAGAGAAATACACAACAAAAAAAGAGATATGGCCATATGGTTTACCTTTAATGATTGGCCATGTAAGTAATGTCCATCTGGAGACGGGAAGCCATCAAGTCTGTGTGTGATGGTTTATGTTGTTTTAGAAACATCTATTTTGGATTACTTCTGGATCTGCGGGTATGCTTCTGGAATCTGGGTGTCTCATACTGCTGCTATGAAACACAGACATCCCTGTAGAGCAGCCTTTTTTCACTGAAAACTGCATGGCACAGTCTTTTTTTGGGATAGAGGAAGATGCCTCACAGTCTACAGGCAGCTGCGTCTGCTCTGAGAAGCTGTGCGTGCACCAGGCAGCAGCCCCGCCGCTCGCTGTTGTTTCTGTGGTTGCTGCTGCTGAAGCTGCCACCTAGCCCTTCGCTGCACACCTGCTGGAGCCATTTCTGGAGCAGAGCAACTCTGCCACCATGAAGGGTGGAAGCATCCAAAACCAAAGTGCCTTTGTGGATCTATGCAAACTCTTAGACTACAATGCTGTTTGCAGTATTTCTAATGGATCTTACAGTTATTTCTTCCTTTTCTTCGCTCCAGGCCTCAATCTGACAGGACTTGGAATACTATTTGAGCTCATTTTAGGGAAGCGTTCAGTGACTCCAAAGACAGACCAAGATGCGTTGCCAAGGAGCAATTCCTTTTTCCACTCCCGGACTCTACATTTCTGCTACAGGGCTTTTCCCTGGCCTGTTTTCCTGGGGCTAGTGCAAGCAAGATACTGCCAGTGTATGAAGTTGCTGCTACTAAAAATGGGTGGCTACCAGAGCAGTTAGCAGAAAACCACTAACTAATCACTATTAGTGAGGAAAAAAAAAAAAAAAAAAAAAGAGGATTTTGATTTGTTTCACTCAGCTTTTCCATCTCCATCATCCAAAACACAAAGCACATCCTGCCATACTCTGCTGTCATGTCTCAGCATGGTGGAGAGCAATGCTGTCCAGGTAATCCAGCTGGTGGAGGGTCAAAAAGTGGTGCTGGCTCCCCAGATACCAAATCTTTTGATATCAGGTTTAGGAATAAAATCTACCTGTCTAAAAAAAGGCACACTAGTATTCACAATGGTACCTTACTGAAATCCAAAAGACAGCTACCCAGGCAAATCCGAGGGAGATTACGAGCAAGGGTATCACAAGCTGCCTCTCAGCCCAGCAGGGACAAGCCAACCGTCGGCAGTGTCCTGCGGATCAGAGCACCCTGCCTGGCCCTGCTCTTCCTCCTGCTGGAAGCAGATCACCTGGCAAATGCTCCTCCATGCTGCCCCTCTCTCTCCCACCCCCCTTTCCCAGAGGAGATCTGTTTTCCTACTGTGCAGAACAAGATTTCGGGAATCCCAAATTATGTTATGTAGCATAGGGAAACCATTCCTCCCACATCTAATCCAGCTGTACCCATTTTATCTCCAATGAACAGCTAATAAAGATGCCTTAATTACAGTCACTTGTAAGAAACATGTAGATTTTAAGCTGAACTCTATAATTGCAAGCATTTCTGAAAAGCCATTGTTTAGACCTTCGCCAAAAAGACGCAGCTTTTTAGGAGAAAATTCTTACAAACACATAGTTACAACCTGTAACTGTTTTTAATCTGTTAAAAAAAAAATCTATTAAAAGTAATCAAACTGCAAACCTCTTCCTTTTAGGCTATTTTCAGTCTCGTTCTTAGTGTAGTCCCACACTTTCCTCAGTCCCAGCTTAAATGGTAACAAGGTGAGGGTAGAGATTACTGCAGGTCTGCAAACCAGAAAAGGACCACGGGCTGCAAAGAGAAGACCCAGCCCATTGCCGAGAGAGAAGAGGACAGCACAAACGCAAATGGGCTTACAGCCAAAAGGGAGGAAAAGCAAACTGAACACCAAACATTCAGAGATCAATCACGAGACAAGCTGGACACCTTGTAAATCTGCTCACCCCTGTGGGGCTTTTGCTTCCGCCTCAGACGTGGCTCTAGACCAGCCGGTCAGGTTTAACACTGGCACTGTCTGTGGTGGGACGTCCTGTGCTGAGCAGCACTGGGGACTCGTGGGGAAAAGCTCCGTGTCCGGCTGGCCGGCTGAGCGGGTGCTCAGAGTGGCTGCTGCCAGCGGTGCTTGGCCACGCTGTTGTGATCACTTGGTAAGGGCTCATCCCGATTATGGCACTGCCAAGGGGAAGAGCAGCGAGGCAATGCCAAGCCAGAAAAGTGTTCTGCCTCGCCTGTGTGTGGGTAATTGACGTTCAAGTGTAAAACCTGGTCTATTACTGACCTTTTAAAATGTCTCCATCCTTCCCTTCCACCACAGCAGGCTGGTGCCCCCTCACTGTGGAAGCCACATTTTTGTGACAGCTTTACAGTATGGTTATGATCAGGTAAATGATTGGAAATTTAAAAAAAAAAAAAAAAAAAAAAAAAAGAGGTACCTATTTACCTGTACGTGTCCAACTTCTACATACCTCACATTATTTGTTAAGTTAATTTTGAGTGTTTAAGAAGAGGTGATGGAGGACGTAATGCTAAGGGGTATTGTGAGCCAATACAGCAGAGCTGTGTTTTGCCTCATGCACCATCGATACAGGGTTGAGACGTTTCTGATTCTGAATACTTATAGCTGTCAATGAATGGCGTGCAAAGCTGAAAGAGCAGAGTGTGATTTGCAGTTAGCAGGGTGAGTAGGTGTTGCTGGCACCCAGAAGAAACAAAGGCGAGACTTACACACTGGACCAATGTGCTAGGGAAGGCAGAGACGGGCACTAATTACGGGAGCGGCAGAAGTCATTTCTAAAGAGGGGCTTCCCTAATTATACCTACGCTTTATGCCTGAATAGCCCTGCCAAAACGCAACCACAGATCTTGGTCCTGTCCTAACAGAGTTTTGGACTAGGTCACGTTTTTAAAGAGGGAGAGAAATCTTTCTGTCATCATGCATAAGGGAGGTACATCTGTGAACAGATTAAACTCCTGACTGTGAGTCCAAAAATACACAAGATACAGTTCCTCTTTTATGCCCTCTCAAATGAAACGTGCTAATAACAGACATCAACAACTGAAGCCTTTTAAGATGAAAAGGACTCTGTATTTGTTCTCTTCATGCTTGTTAAATGTTTTATGGTGACGCTTATTTACTGTCAAGAAAATATTTCCAGTGCAGGCAACGTACATAATGATAAAAATAAGCAAGCACTAAAACTATTTTTTCACTGACCAGAGCACCTCCAGCACTTCCCCCTGGATTCTTTCACACAAAGAACATATTGTCATTGGGGCCATTATAAGGCTGTGCTGCTTTGCTAGACTCGGCAGGACTCAAGGGAAACGGCTATAGATTGCAGCAAAAAAGTCCATCAGACAGATCGCATCTGACCCCACTGTTTCTAGGAAAGAATGCACCAGAACACTCTGGCTGAATAGACAGATTTTCCAAATGTTTTAAATCAGTTTTGAGACAAAAAGAGAAGATGCTAAGGAATGGATTTGGCCTATAAACATTAAGCGATGTGATGCCCATTTCTCTAGGAAGCTGACATTAGGGGCTTTCTTGTTGATGGTAGACCTGAAGGAAAAAACCCACAACAATTAAGCAGCAATTGAAGAAAAGCAGGCAAGAAAAGATGGCTATGTATTAGTACAATAGCTCAGAGGCTTTTCATTTTAGGATACAAAGAGGGAGTACAGAATGCTGTTTTCTTTTTAAAAACCTTTTAAAAATGGTAACTGCATCCTGCTCTTGTAGATGTATTACTTATGACATCCCAGTTTTCATCCGTTCATGATTTTACATTAGAGTTAAATCTCTGCAGCTTGAATCTCACGGCTGAGTTAGCCAGAGCCCATAAAATATTGAAACCTTTAGAGCAGCAGCCAGCCAGGTTGAGAGAAGTTCATGTCCAAAGCTGAGCTTTAGATTCTGAGACATCCCAATTGGAGTGTAGTACAGAAAAAAGCACTGATAAAATTTTCATAAAAATGAGCTAAGGATATTGCTAGCATGCTTCCCAGCATCTATATGAAAACTTAATCTGAGCTAATGGAAAGGATATGAAAGCCTTTCTCAATTCAAACACAGTCAGTGCATAATTCATAAATTATTGTCAGAGAAGTGATTCTGCTCTGAGATTTATTCTCTTTTGGATAGAAGCAACTGGAGGAAAAACTGGGTCTTTTTGACCTTTAATGCCAGCAAATTTTACAGTAGAGCTGTCAATATAACCAAGTAAACTGGTCATTTCTCCAAACAGCAACAAAGTGGCAGTATGCACTCACTGCGGGCTAATATTAACACAGCCCTTTAGGTTACTTGCAAACCATTCAAAGCAACTGAACCTAAAACATTTAAGTGAAGATAGTTACAGAGAAGAGAATGAAATTTCCATGTTTTCCATGACAGACACAAAAAGGTTCATTATGTTAAGAAGAAAAATCATGCAAAAATATGCTTCACTTCCTAACTCTAGTCTTCAGCAATGATTACCTTTAAAAGCCTATTTTCCAATTAAAAACCTATGCAACATTCCAATAGAAAATGCATACTGACAGATTTTTTGTTCCTTATATATGCCTCACTTCTAAACAACATAGCATAAAGTATGAAAACATTTATCCACGGGTAGTGATTAAATATTTCAGCTCTGAGTGAGGTTGTTGCACAGTCAATGCACACAATCTGTAGTGAGTTAAAAGCAAATCTGACAGAAATAGTTGGAAATCTGAGGAAATTGTAAATGCAATTAAGTACTATCATTAGAAAAGGCAGCAGCTGGCTGATACACAGCAACATTTATCTTTCCTTCAGTTCTGGAACTGCTATTACCTTTCCTCCAAAGTAGCAGGTGCTTAAAAGAAAATCAAGAACCGGATACAGTTACAAGTTGTGAATACGGGTGTGTTTTGAAGCTGTAAAAATATATTTCTTATTGGAGGCAAAGACATGGCTAAAAATGACCAGCATAATCCCCCCAAAGAAAAACAAAAGCAGCAATCCAATAAATCAGTCTGATAGAGATACGAGGAACATTTCACCAGGAAAAAAGTACACTGGAGTCTGACAATTATAACATACGGGGGAAAGCAGCCCGACACAATGAGATGATATATTTCTTCTTAATTCTATTTAAAAGTGATTACACGGTGTACGGGTGGGGGGAATTAATTACAACTGGGTGCTTTGAACACAAAGGTGCCAACAGAGATTGCCAGAAATACAGGCTGGTTTAGGGATTTTTTTTCCTAGAGATAATGGCATCAGAAAGTGGAAGAGAGCTGCACGGAAAAGTGGCTGGAAGTACAAAGCTAAAAGGCAGAAAAGGAGGAAGAGAGCTGTGAGTGATTTAAGACAGGTTCTTAGGACATTTACCCTGAATCCTCACTATGGTTATTGCCATTCCCTGTGCGCAGTATCAGGTAGTACGTGATCGTATCCCTCTCACTTCTTCCTCCTGTATAAGTCTCCTGATATGCCCATTAATCAATAGAACTTTAATGCTAGAGAGCTAATAAACCCAAGACCTACTGTAACAGAGAGGTGCTCAGATTAAGGGGCTGATCTTGTGCCCCTTGCTCAAGCGAAGCTTATATTGGGAGATATTCTAGCAGAGCACTCATCCCGCCCCTGTGAAGTGACAGATTGTATTTATTTCACAGGGAAGGGGATCAGGAATGCAGTGCCAGACCCAAAATCACTGTGGCCTTCGCATTTGTGTTTTACCTGTTGAGGGAGGAAACTGCTGTGCCTGTTGCCAAAGGATTTAGCTGCAGTAAGATACCCTGCCTCCCATCTGAGCAAACATCAAATTCTTCTCCTCTGGTGACTTCCTCCACTCTTACACAGCTGCGCTCCACACTGGCAATAAAGTCATATTTTTAAAAACCTTATCTCCTTCTCAACACAAATTTTACTGAAATGCAAATAGAGGGAATGATGCTAGTACATGAACCTTGCAACTGATTTCCAGGCCCCAATATTAGGTTTGCAGTGCTAATAGTTTTGAGCAAGTCATCTTCCCTGCATGCTTTAGCTCACACTTGAAAGCAGAATCAATGATTCACAATGCTGGAGAATATGGAAAATGTTTCTTTTTCTCATATTTGACTGGTGTTATTTATGGTTATTGGGTAAAATTGTGACTGACTGGGAAAGTGCAACATTTTCCACGGAGAAAAAAGCCAGAATAACATTTCCCAAAGAGAGTGGTCTAAAGGTACTGCTCCAGTATATGTATTATAAAATCAGAATGCTATCCTCTGCAATACTTGCCACCATTTTTGCCAATGCTCATCTTTTCACACATAAAGATTTTTTTTTTTTTTGCTGTAGGATAGGTAAGTGCTCTGTATACATTGCACATAAAATATATTAAAGGCGGGAATTAAAGTTTCCCCAAAGTTAGCTTGGAACTCTAGAATTGCAGTTAATCAAATTGATTACCAATAGATTGCAGACAAATAGGAGCTAAGGGGTCAATTTTAAAATTTTTTTTTTTTTTTTTTTTTTGTGAGAATGAACATCCAGGAGGTAATTAAGTACTATTATGTGGTAATTCCTCCAGTGTTTCAGCCTAAAGCTCTGGTATGGCATGAGCAGGCAGAGACACCAGTGGCTGCTCTGTCAGATTTGGGTCCTGTTTGTCCCCCAACATAACACACTGTGTTGTGTCCTTCATGCCCAGCAGAGCCTCGGGAGCCAGGCTAGGTCCTCACTGCGGCAGGAGTGTATGATCAGGTGGTGCCGCACGCAGAGAAGCCAGAGAGCAACGGTATCATGGGAGGTGGTGCATTTGCTGTTGGACCACAGCATATAAAAAAGAGATTGAACCAGGTCTGCACAAAATCCCTTCCCACTCAAATTTTGTGTGTTTGTGCTAAAATATTTTCATTATTAAGACATGAGACTAACATTGTAATTTTGCCCGCAAACTCTATATCTAAATTCTGTTTGACTGGATGAATATACATTACATGATTTCATAAATTGAATAAATAAATGAAACTGCTTAAAAATAAAGTCTTTTTTTTTTCTTCCAGAGAGTTTGACTGTGTTCAGTCTCAGCCTGTATTATTCACTGAGAACTACAAAGCACAACTGTAGTCAGATATCTTTAGAAGGAAAACTGATTTCCTTTTCTCCCCACCAGTTTATAGAAACAGACATATCTAAATAACACATACTGGGTAACACAAAGCTTTTTCAAGCTTCTTGTTCTTGCCTATTGTTATTTAGCTTTCACACAGCCATAGCCCTGAGAACAATCAGTTTGATTTTACAAAACCTGGTCTTTACCTCTTTTTTTGACTGCATTTAGCTGTTGTGGAAATAAGGAGGGAAACATGCCTATTACAGCTGAAGAAGTTAACATACCTAAATGGCACTTCTTTTATAAAGGCAAGGTTGTAATAAGTCATGTGATTTAGAGTAAAGGCAGCACAGTGTGCAATGGGAGCAATTTTCTGCCCCTCAAACAGCACTTCAGGTGATGTTGTTCATCTTTCGGTGACTCACTGTGTCAAAGCATGCCCAGAGCAGAGGTGTTCAGGGACCTGACAAGCCGTAAGTGTCCAGCTGAAAAACCTGGGAGATATCCCAGGGCTCAAAGAGTTCACTTTTTCAGTTGCTCTGATTTACTTCAGAATGCACCTTTAGGGAATTTATGTCTTCCATGCCTTTAGTTTCCCATTTCCTTTCTTGTCATCTTTAAAAATCCATTAAAGATCACAGAGACAGTTTCTCCGAGCTTCCATTTCTGAGGGGCTATGAAGCTCCATAAAGCCTGCAGTTCTAGAGGTGAACTAACTCTTTTACTCTCTGCACCTTGATGTTGTTCGGATGACATTTTAATTATAGGTGGTGGTTACAGACTGAGAAAACATATTTAATCCAACAGGGAAGCAAACATTTTTTACTCATAAGGATTTAACGACAACTAGCTAACCAGTCTGCTTCTGTCTGAACAGGAGAATATTAAAATTCAAGATAAAATGGGGGGTTTGGCTTCTCAAGGTGTTTGTTCAACAGATTTAAAATTATAGTAGTACTATGTTTGCCAAAAAGCAATCATTAGGCTTTTAAGGTGTTGCTAAAATAAAAAAGAAAGTAACTTCCCTTAATAATAGGCAGCTGCAGTATTCCAGCTTGCATTTATATTTTCTATACAAAACATTTTGCTAGTCACATAGGATGATTGGTATTTCACCTATTTTACAATATTGTTACAAGTTTCCCTACAGTAGGGTAAGTTTACATTAAAATGCCACACCACCCTTGCTATAATTAATTTAGATTTGTCTATCACTGTGCATGCTTGCTGCTTTGCCCTAGGTATTATAATAACTACAGCCTGCTTGTCATTTCTTGCTAACATTGCCTCACCTGTAAAACTGCAGTAGCTCTATTTCAGCTTCTCCAGTTTCTGCCATCACCTTACCTATTACAGCAGAATAAAAGAACATTTCTTGGGTGCATTCATAGATATTTTAATCATATTTCAAATGCATTCAGACAATTGCTGCATATTTGTACTACAACAAATGGAATAATTCCCCACATCTCTTCATGTATGGAATACTTCTCTATTTATGTAGAATTGGAAGGCAATGTTTCCACATACATGCAGAGCTACATGTCTCATTTCATATGCATATGTGTGAATATGTCTGTGTTCATGCACTTTAATTTAATAGAAAATCTATGGATTAAAGGTCAAGTCATTTGGATATGGACTGATTTTAAGGTAGCAAGAGTAGCACGTCATTAACGCGAGACCTTCATTACACACACCTTAATTCTGTGACTGCTCCAATTACTCTAACTGGGAAAGAGGAGGCAGATTAGCACGACTGCCAATGGAAATGGCTGCACGAGCAGACTAGCTGTGGGGCACAAGCTCTGCAGGTTTTGGGGCTGCCACGCTTTGCTCTCCTGTTATTTAGAAAAGAACAAATCCATTCTGAAACTCTTTTCTGTTGCTAGAAACCTGCAAGAGCAGATGCTGTACTCAGAGCAATTTTACTCGTATAAGTAAAGTCTGCTCCTAATAAATGTACCATTCGGTAGGAGGGTGCCAAGAGGGGCTCACATCCTGCCCTGGCTCTGAGCAGAGTCCCATCCGTGCGTACCGTGCCTGTTCCTACTGGAGAGAGTTTGCCTCCCCTAGAGCACTTGCCATCCAATCTAGGAGAAGATGCAGTAAATTAATTTATTAACCCATGGGCGGTGGGCAACAAGCAATGAAAACAATAAAAAGACCATGTGTTAACCTATGTGCGTAGCTCGATGGTTCCAGATTTAGCCGTATGTGCTAAACTGGACCATTAAACACTGTAAAGCAAATGGCGTACTCAAATGCTATCACAGCCTGTAATTTATACTATGTTATGCAGGGTAGAGTAAGTTTCCCATAGTAAATAGTGTTTCTTTGGATGACTAGTCTCTAACAGTATATTTTCATATAATTAAAGTGGACACGGTTTAGAAAAATGAAAAGGCTAAAATAGAAGGCTCAGCTGCAAATAATATTAAATGGCATTATCAATAACAGAAATCCCAGGGTCTGCATATTAATTGTAAGAAGGTGCTAATTTGAGTGTTTTAAGCTTGCATTCACAAGCTTGTTTACATGCTTTGTTCCACCTGGACCTGTTTGGAGGTTTGTCAAAAACCTAACAAGCAGAAAAAGATTGCATTTGAAAATACACATACATGTTTAATTAAGCCAGGGCCACCGAACATTCCTCAATATATTTAGCTGTTGAGATTTAAGCACCACCAGAGCATCAGGCATTATCACCTTTTGAAGTACTGCAGAATCTTTAATATTTAAAGCACAAAGCAGACTTTAATATAAAATTCTAGCAGACCACAGAAGATTAAAGACGCATTATAAATGTGACAGTTTGTAAATGGAACACCAGTATTAAAGGGAACCCCCCTGATATTTTATAGCATATTTTTCAGGTGTATACTAAATTATAAATACAATTAAATAGCAGTAATTATTCTCTGGGAGTGGATGGCAGTTTAACTATTCTAGAAAATAGTGATTAACTATAATGTAGGAAAGTGGTAATATGTGTTTTACCACACTGTTCTTGCAGCCAAACTTCACGCAGAAGTAGAGTCTTCAGCTAATTTAAAACCACCCTAGGGCCCTACATCCATGGGCACAATGTCTTCCCTTGCATGAGACAGGGAGTGGGGAGGGTTGCTTTCTTGGTGTCCAAACCTCTTGGCTTTTGCTTAAACTATACAGCTGTTCTCCATTACTGGAGATCCTGCTGCTGCTGCTATGAATTGCAAGGGAGGGAGGGCAGCAGGGACACCACAGAGGAGTTAAAATCCTACCTCCTGGAGAATTTTAATCCTGAATCAAGATGGACCAACACTGGCTCTTCATGGTCATGCAGGGAATTTTGAAAGGCAGGGAGCAAACCTTACCATACACGAAATTAATTTGGCAATCTGTACCCAGACCAACAAGACTCATATTTAATAGGTTGCACCAATCCTTTAATTCAGTAAATAAATCCCAGAAGACCAGAACTGCTCCATTCCTTTGACTCAGCTTTGTTTTTACAGAGGGATAAATACCTGTAGGAGTGATGGCAACCATTAAAAATCTCAAGGACAAGATTTGGAGCAGACTCCCTGCTTGCCACCTCTTGTGGGGAGCTGAGATAGGCCCCCTAAAATTGGAGCCGAGCTTTCCTGAAGCGCACAGGCTGATGGCAGCTCAGCGCAGTGGGTGGGCAGTGCAGGGACCTGTCTCCTCCAAGGCAGCCAGGATTTTAGGGCAGGCCTGCCGGAAGGAGCCATAGGTCTCTCAGGACTGAAACTTGGGTGACATTTTTCTGTCCTTGTCTTTCTGCATTGCCCTTTGACCCACTTCCCTTTAAGAAACAAACTGATGGAGGCAGCTCTTTTATTTTCATCTCTCATTCCACAAAATTTGTTGGGATTTTGTTTTAGGAGACCCTCAGACTAGGATTATTAACATTCAGCAATTTGCATCTTTGAAGAGGAGGTTTCGTGTTGAAGGCCATCTGCATCCAGACACTTTCACCCTTGCTGGACAGCAAACCCCCGAACACTGGACATTTTGGGAGGCTCTCCACAGCTCAAGATAGGGGCTCAAGACTACTGAGGAAGATGCTTGCAGAAGCCATGGCTCCTGATGACATTTCTCCGACCAGAACATCTCTTACTCACCCCATGCCCACCTGGGATTTTGCTTATTCCAGGTTGCAGCGTTAAGCTTCATGTCCAGATGTGAATTAAACTCTGTCGGCAAAAGGAGCAGCTCTGATGACAGCAACAACAGTTTTAAGGGACCCAATCTGGATAGAATCAAAGAGAAGAAATTTAAAACAAGATTTTAAAAGCACAGAAATCCAACAATTTAGCATGAGTACTCAAGTCTTTAGTGCTGGGCCATACAACTCCAAGGTCCCAGTGCTGAAGCAGTTGGCGAGTCTCTGGAGTGCCAGGCACACCACCGCATTAAGGGCATTCTAATACACATTCCCGTACAAAAGCTTAGCATATTATTTTCACTTTTATTATAAAAAAAAGGGGGAAAATATAGCTAAAGTTATCCAGAGTGCTTTAAAACAGAATTTTCAAATAAAAAATATAAAGACATCTTAGTTATATTATTCATTGCAGAAATAAAAAATAAATTATACATAGTCTCCTAATAGACAGAGATTTAAATGGATAAATAATGAAAAGATTACAATAGCTGTATTTCTCAGGGTCTATTTTATATTGTTAACCTAACTACTGTACACTAGACATGATAAGGCACACCACTTGTATTAAAAATGCAGTGCATCTGCTATTCATAAAAGCAATACCCAGGTCATGTTTTCCTCGAGACTTTGCAGGAGCTGGATCGCATACATTCTGTGTGGTGGCATAGGCACAGCAGACCATGCCTCACGTCTACATGGGACTTTTTTCATGCAAGGATAGCAAAGGCATGTGGAAAATGAAAGTCTGTGCTACAGAAATGGGGGCATTGTTAAGGTGATGGTTCAGTTGTTTCTGGAGGAATTTTTGGTTTTGCTAAATTGCTTCTTTTTCCATGTACCATACACTCTAACAATACCTCCTCTTCACTACAGGTTGCAGCTTCTCTGGAAACAAGGATGCCTTCACCTGCTTTCAGAAGATTTTAAAGAATTTAAAAAAATATATAATCTTTTTATTTGGATGAAATACAAAATTTTACAAACTTAGTAAAAAAAACCAAACTCACAGTGCAAAAACCCTACTGCACAGCAGCTCCGCAGCCACGCTGTCTACCAGGGATGCGGAGGTTCCCAGTTGAATTCTCTCCCCTGGCATGTCTGCGGTTTTTCACTTCTGTCCAGGAACCGCAACCTGGAAAAAAAGGAAGCTTCACTCAAACCTGCCATGTTAATTCTGAACAAAAATTGACCTAAGCAAATGGCCATTTTGTAAAGAAAACTGGCTTATTTTTAAAAGACATTCAAATTCTCCATAGGTCCAGGCTTGCCTCCTGATGTCCATTGTGCTGGGGCCGAGCTGGTGGGGAGCAGCCCTGTCTCCCCACCCAGGGCAACGCTCTGGCTAGGTCAGCCGAGGGGCTCCTCCAGGGGAATCCTCCTCAGTCTTCAGACCCTCAAACCATCCCTGGATTCCCAGGGTGATTTTGCCTAGCTGAGCAGTCAAGCCCAGCCTCCCACCGACCTAGCGCACCAATTTCATTTTGCCCCTCCATTAGCTTGTGCAGGGTTTGGAAACCATTGAACAAAACCAGCACCAGTGTAGATGCTACTGGGTGTGCTCATGGAGAAAAGGCTTCCCCAGTGAATGCTTCTATCTTTAATGACTGAAATTACGGTCTTAATCTGCTTGTTAAACCAGCATTTAAATGCCTAGAAAGTGTTTTATAATCTCCAGTGCAAGGGCCCAAATCTGTTGATATTGCAAGTGTCATCAACATTCAGCAGCATGGCAGCTGTCACCGAGCAGTTCAGAAAGGCTTATTTAATTGATACTTTCCATTTCAAATACAATTTGCAGTTGGCATGTGGTGAGAAATGCATCTCACCATGCAAATTTTCATGATGCTGGAGCACAAAAAAAAAAAAAAAAAAAAAAAAAAAGGGTGCTGCTTTTATTTTGCAAAAAAGCTTGAAATGTAGTCTAGGAAGCAGAGTATTCAACTCTTTATGTGAAAGTTGCTTTCATTTAAATCAACTAAACCATACTAAATCCCAGATTATTTATTTCTGTATATGAAACAGCACATGTGGCAAAATGCAGAAAGTAGCAATGCTATTTCTGGAAATGGGAAAGGAGACCCTATTTAGCTACGGGGTTTAAACTAGTGTCTGCAATTCAAGCCTAAGCCAGGAATCTAATTCAGGTTAGACGCCTCCAAAATTCTCCAAGCCTTTCTAAGCAGATTTTTTTTTTACTAAAATAACACAGATCTCACGAGAATAGCTGATCTCACTCTTTTACCATTGAAGGTCAAGAGACTTTAGCAAACACAACTCCTATGACTTTTTCCATGTAGTTTAATTAATAGAACCTTAGGGTATGCAGAACCATTTGACCATCTGAACTGACATCTTCTGCATCACAGATGATTGCATCTTACCCAGCTGCCCTGCACCAAGCCTGATAACTTGTGTTTGGCTAAGCCATAACACTTCTTTTTTTTTTCCTGAAGAGACCTTTTCTCCGAACTGCACCTTTCTGTTTCTAAGGACTATGCCTGCCTGCAGGGGCAAGCGCCACGTTGCAAGACAGGGCTTTGAATAGAAACACACAGGCACAGTGCTCAGCTGCACTGATATGACTTTATCTTGGTTTGCTCTCCCTTTTAATCTACGCTGAAGAAAAAAAAAAAGCCTTTCAGATTTTAAAATATGTAGCTAATTTTTATGCCTGAGGAGCCATTACAGCTAGAGTTGAACCATTTCAGCATTATTTCCCACAAGACCAGCTTGCGGATCCCAGCAGGGCGGCCTTAGCCCTGGCCGCAGTGAGATCCCAAGCTGAATCCTCCTCAACCTCTGCTTGGACCCCCTCCAAGAGGTGACTTCTCCATGGCCTGAACCCGCTCAGTCCCATGCCAGAGGGTGAGCAGCCTGCCAAGGGCAGGACCTACCACGGGCTGTGCCCACAGCATGGGAGCGTGCTCCCTGGAGAAGCCGGTGGGACTTCACACCCGTGGGCCCAGCTCTGAGCCACCTTTGCTTTACGCTTCCATTTTAGGGACCAGATTTAAACCCATCTTTTCATGCATCTCACTCATAACCACACCACCTCATCCAGCCTTTCCCATCCCCAGTTTAGGAGACAAAGCGGTGGCTGAAATCCTCTTTAATTCAAACATTGCTGAACGTTCTCGAGACACGACAGAGAGCTCCTGGCTCCCTCCCCCTCCCCGTATCTTGGGTGAGCACATACTTAGATCCCCCAAGCACAGTGATAATTTCTCCTTACCAGCAGAGCCAGTCATTATTTATTATATCACTCTCTCACTTCTTCAGTCTCTCCTAGTGGGAACATTGCAGTGGCTGCTGGCTAGAAAATTAGCCAAGGGAACTTCTTCTGTTGGTCTCTTTCCTCATTATACTAGTAAAAAAAATTTAACTGTGACATTCTCGCTCTCTCTGTATATATATATCAATGCAGGTTGGAAGCACACTGTAGGGGCTAATAGTGAGTAATTTAACTGTGGCGCTCTCACACGTTTTACCCTCATTCTTTCTGCAGAGTAGCAGCAGCAGAACAGTATGTTCATGTATTGTTGCTCCACATTATAAGCAGAGCTTGCAAGTTTATGTCTAATCTCACTCTTTCCACTAGGTTGTTTTGGTTTTTTTTTTATGTGGATGTGATGCAATTTCTTCCAGTGTCAAGGGGCTGTCATAAATTACAGAGAGATCCAGGTAATCCTTAAAGAAAATTTGGTTTTTTCCCCTTAAAAAGTGCCTTTAAAAAAAAAAAACAAGGCGAACATCTGACTGGAAGAAAGTTTTGCATACACACACACACAACACCGTCAATGATACGCTGCTAAGGGCTGTTATATTAATATGCATCCAGAAAGGTAATTCTCTTAAATTAGGAACAGACTCATATACAGAGGTATCACCGAGGACAGAATTGGTGGTGTTTGCTGCTCAGACAAGAGCCATGTGAAACACAAAGTAGAGGAACACTTTTCCTGTCTCCACTCAGGTGTCCCCACAACACGGCTTAGGCCAGCGACCAGATCTGGTCGCATTTCAAGACAATTAGTAGAAGGGGGCTCTGTGCATGATCGGGTCACTATTTTTACATGTTGAGATACATCTGTGCCAAGTGCATGCATTCAGCTCCACAGGGAGAACATCCACACTTCATCTGGTGGATAAAGAAAAAGGATTGAGTAATTTTCTGGAATAATAATGTATTTGGGAACGGTCACAACAAATCATATGATTCTCCACAGAATCCCTTCTAGAAACAAACACAAAGGGGAGCTGCAAATGACAGCATCACAAATATTCCAATTTCTTGAAAACTTTGTGTTTTTACATCCCTGATTTTGACTCAGATCCATCATATATATAAATACATATCCTGCTAGGAATATAGACATAATACAGTTTTGTGACTTATGGTAATGTTTATTAAAGAATAAATCTGCTTAACTGTTTTGCAGAAGGTACAAAATTTGAGGTTGGGGGTGAAAAAAGCCTGGAAACAAACTCACTTCTTTTCACCCCAAGTAGCTTTTTGGCAGTGAAGCACTACCGACCACAGTTGTGCAACTCTTCATCTGCACCAGGTGCCTTCAAACCTTTTTTATTTCCTAAATCAGACCGCTGGTCTTGATGAGAGCTATCGTTAGCAGAGAGCAGTCCCTGCACCCTGCACTGGCCGGTGACTCTGTGTGTCCCCAGATAGCACTGGGGGCACCTCTTCTTGCCTGGTCCTCTCCTCCCCATTCCCCCATGCTCGTCCTGCGTGCGCAGCCAAGCTCGTGTGCTGCAGCGGTGCGTAACTGGCTGGGTAACTCCATGTACCTAGCAACGCAGATGTCAGACGCTGGCTCTTGCCCAAAGGGAAGGAGGACGAGGACAGTAAACAAAGACCTTGGCGTCCCCCATTTTGGAGCGCCTGCTGTAAGTTTTACTCTCTTCACTTTGAATTATAGTGGCAGTGCTTTGAGCAACTAATCTGAAGTACTCCAGCAACATCACACTCTTGTTCCACCACCACTCTGATGACCACCAGTGTAATTCAAAGAGAAAGAGTAAAAACTCACCTCTAGGTATAAAAAAAATAGAGAGAGTTTATTCCCTGCCAGAAGAAACAATACAACCAGAATTATGGCAGTTTCTACCCTGAACTGTAAAACTAACGCTTTCTGTTAGCCAATGAATAAAACTGTCCTTTTTCAGGAAAACCATCTTTCACACTTATAATATTATCTTTCCACTACATGCTGAATACACTGGTTTATTATGCCTAGCATTTTTTTTTATCACAGAAAAGGTAATGGAGGAAAAAAGTAATGCATTTTTGGCTGCTTATGGAAAAGAAGGGAAGGAGAAGAATCTTTCTATATTTGCATTGCTAATTAGCAGAAAGCACACAGATAATACAGTGATCAGTACTGTACACACATTTTGAGAGATGAACAAACATTGCACTACATCCTAATATGCAACTGTACCATTTGTGTAGTTCACGTTGCATCCAGACTTTTCCATGGGGCTCCACAAAGGACACGCTGAAAACCCCCGATGGCGGGCTGGGGGGGATGTTGGGGTATGATTTGTTTACCCTGCAAAGGGCAATGCAGGGGCACAGCTTGCTTTTCAATGTCATTTTGGTGTTTCTTCACCCCCAAACAAATTTGCCAGCTGGATTGACTGAGGAAAAAGGAATTTAAGAGCCTTGCCCAAGGTCACCTTAAGGAAGGAGAAAATCAAGCCACTTACTCAAGGGCACTGAGTGCTCCAGTGGCCCAACCTACCTCCCTCTTGCTTCAGGTTGTTTGTGCCAACCTCTGCCCCCTCACCACACAGCCTTCCTCACGCAAGCAGCACAGTGTAAAGTTCACAGCAAAGCCAGTGAAGGCCCTGCACCATCCATCCATCTACTTCATGAGATAAGAATAGTTCCTTAAACCTTTGTTCATGGCAGATGTTTTCCTGGTCTGATTTTTTTTTTCTAAATGTCAGTGTCTATCCATAAATTATATTTTGATATACATCCCCGTGCCTGGATATATGAATAGCTTTACAAGATGAACACAGCTTGGAAAAACAGCTCAAACCTGAAGAAGGTTGAAGAAGCTGGGATAGTGCAAGACATTATATAGCTTGAAATAAACACTGCCTCATCTTAGAGAGGTCATTTCATTAGGAAAATGCAATAACTCTTGAAAAACACTAGCAACGTATCAGGCTTGACAGAAGCTTGGCTTCTGCCCATTCACATATGCGGTCTCAACAACAGCAAATATCTTCATGCTGCCCTCATCCGCAGGTATTCTTTCTTTCAGAGTCAGTCCATAAAATCAGCTTCACAATGATCTCTTTTCTGTCTAATTCCCATAGCTTTTCTTACCTGAACATAAAGAGTTTACATTCAGCAGTATTTTTGAGAATTTAAACCAACAAACCCACTGTTTCTGCCCTGAAAAACTCTCCATTTGCCTGCCAAGTGATATGCAGAGTATCTACCCAATAACAGAGTACCTACTTACAGTCCTGCATGGCATCATCTAAAGAGGTTTGATCTCCAGGCAGACAAGCTGATATTGTCAGGGATTCCCTCTCTACTCCTCCCTTTCCCTGGCTAAGCTGTGGGGCAGGATGTTATACTGTAGGTCAAACCAACACAAAATGATTTCCATGCAGGCAAAGCTCTTTGAGTACATGACACTGGCTCTGGTGCCACTCGGGTTTAGCTTGATCTTCCACTAAGCTGACTCTGTTCTTCTGCTCAGCTGGGTTCACTCATCAACATGGCAAGAGCTACACACACGCAGAGGAAAGCTCCCCAGCCCTTGTCTGGATCCATGTATTTGAAAAGTCATATCCCTGAGCACACCCCCTCAATCCTCACCCACTGACTTCAGCCAGGTTAGCTAACACATGATTTACCCATAGGAAGATGATTGTTATCTACTCCTCTTCTTCCCCCTGAGTCTGGCTGTAGAGCTGTCTTTAAATCTGGACTCTGATACTTCACTGCATAAACCTTAATTACACTGGAGAGAAAATAACTGAGCTCTGCTGTTGGCAGGTCTGCTCCTATATTGTCACCTTGCACCCACATGTGCAACAAGCACCATTTGGAGGCAGTTCACTGCATCTCATAAGATCCCTACAACTACCTCTCTATGCAAGTGAAACACACAGTGACAAATCCCCCATAGCTACCCTGGCCTCAGTGCGCAGATCTCGCCTGCATCCCAAGAGTTCAGTTTCCAGACTTGAGCCCTCTGCTGAGAGCAGGGGATGCTGCACGTGTCACCGCAGGTCTGGTGGTCAGCTTCAGTCAGCTATCAGATGCTCATCCTGGTTACATCAGTGCCAGGTGATGAGAAGGCTATTTACGAACAGTAGTGTAACCCATACATCCAATTAATGTATTTTTTAAAAAGCAAAGGTACTATTAAATACTGTCAGGTCCCAGTATGAAAAGACAGTTTCAATATTTTCTTTTATAAATCTATTCTCTAATTCTAATCAGATTCTTCTCACCAAGGGTCCCTATCTGCTGAGGACACCAGAGGACAACCTGCCGTCCGAAGCCATTTCAAATATAGTCACAAACAAATACTTGTATTAATATTAAACATGTAGCAGTTTCAAGAGCATGTATTTTTTGTATAGAGATCACACCGTTCTTTTGAAGACCCAACAGGCTTTTGTTCCCAGCTCCTTTTAAACAATCTGGATATTAACTTTTCTACTGCTGCAAGCCTCTGAGCAACTTTCAGCAATATTCTCCAGACAGGTGTGTGCATAAAATGTGTCTTACGAAGACCTTGGGTAGACAGCTAAGGAGTGTTACCTTCTGCATATTAGCAACCCAAGTGCTCGAATGCCACAAAGGGTCCTATGGATCCTGCGACCGGCTCCCTGGAGCTGAAGAGCCCTGTTACTTTTTTCGTAGTATGATCCAGAGGAATGTTATATACTTTTCAGAGAAAGAGTTACATGCTTTGTGTAAGTGAATGTGAAAGGAACGGAGAGCAGCAAACCATCCCGTCCCAGCTCCCCGCTTCCACCTTGGCATCTCTGTGGTTGCAGCCCTCCCCCTTGCGCAAGTTTCTTCTGGTCCCCATGAGGATGGTGAGACAGTCATTAGCAATTAGCCCAGGGAGGGAGAGGCTAATTGTACCAATTAGCACTGGAGCACCAGGTGGGGAGATAGAGGCCAGTCAAGAGGGGACCAATAAAATGACTGCCAGGGTCAGGGAGACGGCACTGGCTGCGGGGAGGAAGGGGAGACAGACCTGCTGATTGCATCTATTCGTGCCTTTTGTTTCCACCTTGAAAGTCTTTTCAAAGCACTTAAAGAGAAAGGAAGGAACTGTCAAATCTGGGGCTTGAGGTGTCCTTAAAAGGGCAGCAGGCGACTGAGAGCCCAGGAACGGCCATCAGCACCAGCCTCGCTGTCCCCTCCCAGCTGGTGTGGTTCCCAGCAGCCTCCTTCTCCCAAAGCCCCTGTAGCGAGGCCCAGCACTGCTGTGTAGCCACGCTTCATCGTGTTCACCCACACTTTAAGCACTGTAAGGCCCTCCCGGGGTCTCACTCAGAGTACAATATCTTGCCTAGCTCAGAATTTCCTCCCTGTAGCTCAAGGTTCCTACATGGAAACAACTGTAAATGGAGGGCACCTCTATCCCCTCGTGCCCTGAATTCAAACTGTATTACACTGACACGTGCTCAAGTGACAGAATAACGCACCTGATTGTAGTAGATCACTTTATAACAAAGCTGTCGCACAACACTCATCAACCTCGTTTTTGCAACAATCATTTGTCTCTCTGGGTTTCAGCGCAGTACTTAAACCAGGCTCCAGGACATTCCGAAGTGAGGCACTCAGCTCCGCGCTTCAGGAAGACAAGGCCTGGCAGAGGCCCTCTCCATGAGCTACTCTTTTGCTACTCTGCATCCACGATCTGGATTTTTTCTCCAAAATACACTCGAACAGTACATGCCAGTACGCCAACAACAGCCCAAAGCAACTATATAGAAACCAAACAATCAAAACAATAAAAACATTGAGTCATGCAAACTAAAAGTACCCATAATGTCACAGCTTAACTACACAGCTACTTACTAAGACTTATTGGGTGGTGCTTTATACCAGATCTCCTTGCTGAACAGCAGGACTTGTCAGTTTGTCCCCTCTTCGGCCTGCGGGAACTCGAAGGCAGACCTCTGCCCTCCTGCAGACCTTGGGCTGTGCAGATGACATGTACGATCTCTTCCACCAAAGCCACTCCACTTTCTAGAAAGGAAGACAAAGTTTGATTTACCAGACGCTGGGACAATGTACACTGCAGCCTGCTGTTTTTTCCACTTACTTAAAGGGAGGACATGCCCTACAGTCTCAGCTCCATGTTTGTCATCGAACTAGTCCTTCACGTGAACTGCAGAGACAGCCCCTGTGGCAGGAAGCAGAACTGAAGGGGCATCCCCCACAAGGGAAGAATTAGCCTACCCCTTATTTTCCAGCATTTCTCTGT
The DNA here is from genome assembly GCF_036417535.1 of Chlamydotis macqueenii. Classification (NCBI taxonomy): domain Eukaryota; kingdom Metazoa; phylum Chordata; class Aves; order Otidiformes; family Otididae; genus Chlamydotis; species Chlamydotis macqueenii. The sequence continues at coordinate 20,573,324 of NC_141563.1, forward strand.
TGGTGAGTGTTAGCGCTGTTCAAAGGCACCACTTGTTGCAAGGGGAGCACCAGCAGGAACCTCAGGGCTTTGGGCTGGCAGGGTGATGAAGGCACTACAAGGGCAAGACACTTGTACCTAAGAGGTTGTGCCTAGTTTTTTTTTTTTTTGCATGAGGCTGAGCCTGGTCCCCACTCACCCAGGCAATCAGTGGAGTCGGGCAATCTAGGCCACCCTTTCTCACAGAAACTGGTCACTCGGCCAAAACCTCTCTTTCTAGGGTGGTATAAATCTTTCGAAAACAAACAAACAAAAAAACCCCTTGAGGCTCAGAAAAGACCAGTGAACCATAAAGACCTAGAGAGATAGTCCAAGTCCAAATTAGCAGCACTGAACAGCAGGTCAACAGCGTAAACCTTTCAGCTTTTTGCTACCCGTAACAGAAGAAAAACAGGGTGCATTTAAACTCCAGCACCTTTCCACAGTTTAATAGTAAATAGCCTATACTGAATAGCTGGCAGCACATGCACTCTCCTTGTTTTCCTTCCTTGTTAAATGTTTCCTGGCATGGTGACAGGTAAAGCATAATACAGCTTGGCAATATGGCTTTTACATGGTGAAACAGCTCCTCTGTGCTACGCTAGAATACATATTACTGCGACAAGGGGCTTTATTCTGAATTATCTGCACATACTAAAAGCCAGTGGGAAATTGGAGGAGAGTTTAGTAAAAACTGCATAAGATTTTGTCACCGCTGAGCGGAAAATTTTGGATGGAAATCACGGAGTGTAGGGCTTAATCACACCTCCTTCTGGTTGGTGCACTATGGAAGGCAGCCCCAGCCATTAAAAATTCACTTGGGAAAGGTGGATAGTTATCCAGCATTAAACATGTTTCTGTGGCACTGAATTCTTCAGATCGCTTGGGGAAGTAAGTCATCCACTTTTTAACCTGACAGTGCTTGTTGATAGAAACAGTGCAGAGAGCTGGATGGAGCACTTACACAAAGCTGATAGATGAGATAGATGGAGAGGATTTATCCTGTGGCAGGGGAGCTGGGTAGAACTAAACTGTGCCGACTTCTAAGCATGGAAATGATCAGGTTATGCAATTATTTCTTTACATATGTGAGTGATGGAGAGCAGAGACCCACAGAAGCCTTGCCCTGTGCTGCTTTTCCTTGGAGACAGTCTTCTCCAGAACCACCATTGCACCTCACAGAGGCATTTTCACTTGGCAGCTCTCTGCTGCCAAAGTTGTTTTGCATTTTGAATTTATGAGTTATTTTTGTACCTGGAAGCTGCTGTTAAACAAAGGTCTTACTTGCTCTGTGGGCTGGAGATAAAATGCAAAAGACATTCTGACTGCTACAAGTTGTTGTTGAGCGATAGAGCTGAAGAAGATGACCACGAGGAGAACAGAGAAATTTCTGAGCCAGAGGGTTATTCTGTTTCTCTCTCATATACTTATTTTCATATTCAAAATATTAATATTGCTTTTTTGCTCAGCCTATGAGGGATTTTATGCAATGGTCATTACCAGGGTGTTGGAAGATTCTCTTTTTTTCTTGAAGACTGTGTCTATCTAATTAAAAATGATGAGCTCACTTCATATTTTCAGATCTTTTCAAACCAATTTGGAAAAATTCAGGGTCAGGTCATTTTTAATGTCCCACACCCACAAGAAGTCTCAGACAGTGATCCAGTGGGGAGCTTGAAGACCAAGAGAACGGAACTGTTAGATTGAGCAGGGCCTAAGGTAAAAAAGAGTCTGTGCTAGTGTATAGCATTTTGTTAAATGAGAAGACTGGTATCTTTACTGTCTCTGTTATCTCAGCCATCAAAAATTCCCACAGGAAGACAGAAACCATCTCTCTGGTGTCCCTAACCTCAGCATAACCAATAATCTCTGTAGAGCAGAGGTATGGGAAGCACTATCAGAAGTAACATTGAGGAAACAGGTGACCACAGTCTTAGTGTGTTGCCTACCATTGGCCACATAGGACATCCACCAAACAGGGCAATCAGGTAAGCTGGATAACCAGAAGTAAATATTGGTGAGCAAGGAGGAATAAAGGGAAGAAACGTTCTTCACCATTATTGTTACATGAACTCCTGGAGATTCATGTTAAATGGGGACATTCTGGAATAAATGTAACCGTGCCGAAAACAAAGGGCAATGAGGGATCTTGGTCATTTCTGTCAGATGCTTGTTATGACCTCCAAGTGACTAGCACAGTCCTCACCAGTTGAAGTCCCAGTAGCCTTCATCTGTGCTCCATTGCTACGTGACTGGGCACTGACCATACTCTGAAGACAGGAGGCATTTTTTAAGTAGTCTGTCAGCAGAAGAACTATTTCTGAGGTCTTTGATTAATAATGTAGGACATCAGTGATCTTGGAAAACTAACATTAGTGCTGTACTTGGCTGAACAGAACAGATGTTGACATCTTTGTTGCTGTTTCTTGGCTGAAGACAGATGTTTGTGAGATTAGATGAAAAAGGCAAGAGTGTACAGACACACTGGAGTCAGCGGTAACACTTGCCATTTCCTTATACTTATGGGCGGATGCAATCTGTATTCTGGGAAGTTCCTTTAAATTATAATTGCTCCATGATTAAGTATGTACCAGTGTCATCTCTTAGGAGTTGAGACAAGGAACACACTCCTGATACATGTATGATGATGTCTTAATAGTCCTCACATAGCAGAGAAAATACAAGTGCTTTAGGGAAGAGCAATAAATACCATCAACTGCTCTACTGGACTGCATTTTTGAAGGGTGCTCCTGTCTCAGATGTTAATGGAGTGGCTTAATTTTCCTTGAAATGGTCACAATAAACTCGGGAAAATGTAATTCATGATACCTGGTGTTGAAAAAAGCCTAGATGTTCTTAATGCCTAAAAAAAGATTGTTCAGCAGTAGATCAGCTGTGTAAAAATGTGACCTCTCTAATGCTTTCAAGATCAAAATGATTTGTTGAGTAAGTGTCATTTGAACAAGTTAAAGCTTCACAGTTTACTAAAGGATGTGTTTTGTATTCTGGTCCAAGTATGACTACACTAGAAAATGCCTTCCCTGCATCATCTGAAATAGCAAATGTAAGACAAGATTTTGTTTTAGACTTCCATGAAGAGCCAAATTCTCTCCACCCACAATAATATACAAACTACATAGTAAATCACTCTTCTGAAAACATTTCATCCACTTTATACTTTCGGTCCAATGTTTAAAGGCTTCTGTAAGTAAATCTCTTATTTCTTTCAGGGAATAAAGCTGCCCTGAGCTCACAGACACTTTTCACCTTGCGGATCCCATGGAGAAAACTATTTTGGGGATGGAGAGGTAAAACCATGTTTCCAGGTGGTCCTGGGGCCCTGCCACTCTCAGAGCTGTCCCATCAGCCAGTCCCACTGAGAGAAACATCAAAGAAAGCTTCTTCCTGCAGAGGGAAGACCTCCGGGATGGGCTCAGGCATGATCAGGCTTTTTCCAGGTATACAAAATTGCTAGGGTCCGTTTTCATCCACCTTTCCTCTTTCCAACTTTGCTTCTCAGACTGGGAACTTTCCTATATCTCTTCTCTGCCTGCATGGGGGCTGCTTCTGCAGCCTCTATAGAAGTCAGTAATAGCTTTCTCTGTTCATGCTGTGGGAACAGAGGCTTTAACCACATTGCCCTGGTTACGTGGACAGGTAAGCTCAGGTTTTTAAGCATCAACATGATAAAGTTGAGGAGAAGTGAAAGCAAGAAGGTTGTTAAGTGGAATGGTCATGATTTGCTCAAGAACTGGAGGTAAAGGATGGCCTGGACTTGGCAGGAAGCCAGAACAAGTAACCTCATCCATGGCTCTTACGTTGAGAAATAATCCTAAGCAGCAAACAGATGAGTGTCCCCAGACTCCTGTGGCTCCTACACTGAAGCAGGACCATTATAGCAAGGAAGGAGGTTAATAAACAGCTCACTTCCCTGGGCCAGCAGATATGAGGCAGAAAGCGGCTGGAGGGAGCCCTGAGCTGCTCCTAGGCTATTGCCACAAAAAAAAAATCCCCTTGTCCTGCCACTGCAGATATGAGAGGGGTTTGAAGAGGTTCATTGCTGTAGGATTAACAGTCTTTAAGCACTGATTAGCTGATATCAAAGTTATTATGGGATTAAGCATGTATTATCCAGCCCACATGCCATACGATGCACTTTCAGAAAAAAAAGCACCCCACCAGAGGTGCTGTCACCAGGTGTAGGTGATGTTTGTTGTTATGTAGCTGTTACTACATGATTTGGGAAGAAAAACATTTGTAAAATATAAACTTATAAATTATTACAGAGAACTAATAGACAGGGGTTTTTCAAAGTTAAGTAATTTCTATTATTAAATCTGCTTTTGTGTTTTGCAACTTTAAACCAATAATTACCTTCCAGATACACAATATAACACAACTAACACAATATGGTTGATCAGACTGTATAATCTACCATTATTTATCTATTTTTGTGTAACAATTTCATCATTTGATCAAATAATAACAGATACCACAATATGTCATTCAAGTATCCCCAGTTTATCTATAATGATTTTCCTCTTGTCAGCTCATTTCTTGAACCTTTGCTGAATCTGGTTTCAATGGTACTATAAACAATCATCATTGCATTGTAAAACTGGAAACTCTCCACTAAAATAGTGTTTTGATCTGGGTTGCCATAGTAATAAGTCTGTGCTCCCCTCTTTGGAGGCCTTGTTATATGAAGTATCTGTGATTTGCTCAGAATGGCCCCAGTTCATCTGTCAAAGTGGGTTTTTCCTTTTTTAAAATAATGATCTAGAAAATCCCACAGTGGCAACAAATATTTTACAACCATAACGAGAAACATTGTATCACTCAAGCTTTGTAAATCTATGCCATTATTGCATTAGAATAAATCACTTTCCTTAGGTATATTACTTAGAAATATGCAATTCTAATTTTAGAGCATGTATTCAATAGGGGGTATTTATTTTTTATGTAAAGAGAATTATTAACTTTGACTTCAAAAATACATCACATGTCAGATTGTGTTTAGAGGCCCTGCAGCAAAAAGAAAAAAAAAAACCTGAAATTCTTTCTTATTTCTATCAAAATACTGCAAATATCCAGTCAGTTTCAGATTTAGTTATTCTATTCCATTCTTAAGTGCTGATTTTTATAATGAGATCAGATATCAGATTTTACAACTGCACGCTCAGATAAATGATATTCAGATTGTATACTTGTAAAAATTACAAATCCTGAAAATCCATCAACAACACTATGAAAATATATCACTGTACATTATTTTAAATAAAAATGCTGCAGTCAGTTACAGTAATTTGATACATGAACTATGATATTTCCTCCTGCAGGAATGAGAGTAAACAAACCCTACATCAACACACCGGTGACAGACTCCACAGAACGAAGTGAGGATGGAGACCATATTTTATCTAAGACAAATGGGTAAGTTGGTTACTTTATGTAAGTCGCTACCAGCTACAGGATTACTTCATGTAACTCACTGTCAGCTCCTGCCTCATAATACCTGACAGGGGAATATTAAAATCATCAGTGGGAGAACGTACGGAAGGAATCCATCTGTATTCAATGAATTCTAATTAAAAAGTAATTACTGTGCAGTGAGGAATCTGCCAGCCCCAGCCCCCTCCCCACACACATAACATTAGTTGACGCTTTGGCAAAGAAGGGGGGGGAAGGTGAGTGGGGTGCATATACATATTTCCTTACATTTTGCCAGTGACTTAGTTCTAAGTAGCACCAGATCATGGGAAGTCTTCGGAAATAGTTTTATATCATTTTGCCAAGTGGATCCCCAGAAGACACTGTGGGGGCAGAGGTGCTACACATCTTCTGTTATAATTGACCTGGGCTTTGAGATTTCTCTGTCATGATGTATCCCAGAATGGTGCATGATGGGAAGAAACTTGTTATTCCTCCAGCAGTGCCAAATGGACAAGATCAAGTAGGCCTGGGACTTGAAAAAAAGGAAGAAATATTGACAGATAAGTAACCACTCCAGTAAATGACAGGCAGGCACAGGAAGCTTGATTTCCTTGGGGTTCAGAGGTAATCTGTTAACCTTAAAACACTTCAGTGCAAATTTAATGGATTTTAAAAAAATGCAAAAATATAAGATGCTTAATTGAAATCAGTAGGTCTGTCTTGATTTCTTTTTCTCCTTGCAAGTTAGCAGTGTGGGACCCACCCATGACTAAAAGAGCTAGAAATAGACAAAATCCGATCCAAAATATTTATTCATCAGATTATCAAAATCTTATCTGTAATGCAGTTCAAGAACATTAAAGGTGTCCTCTGAGAAGCTGTCATTTTTTATGGCATTGTGATTGGCATTGAAACACTTGTTTTGCAATTCTTTGGATGGCAGCTCATCAACAGAGGAAAATGATAGAACAAATTGACATCAATAAGGTGGGTTGGACTAATTAAGAGCAGAATTTGCCCCTTGAGACTACTGTCTTATTTAGTGAACTCAGTTCCAGCCCAGTCCATACCGCTCTAGTTCGCCAGGGCCCAGGAGAAGTGGGGTTCTCCCGAGTATTGTGTACACACACGCATGCTCACACATCCTTGACCCAGGATGAAGTGCTAGCTTGCTGTGCCAGCACGGTCCGGAACAGAAGGAATATAAGTATACTCTGGATTTAGGCTCCATTACAGAAGATTTCTGCAATTTCTACTTTGAGATGTTCTCATCTTTCCACTGTTTGCAGCTGGGAGTTTTCTTGCACTGAGAGGTATTCTCTTGGCCAGAAGCAGCTTCGCTGCCTTACCTGAAATTCTGTCAACCTTTGTTTGAGACTCCAAATGGTTAAAAAAAAAAAAATCACTCCTGCTCTCACCTGCATGTCCCACTGCTGGATTCTTGTATCCTGCAAGGCTCTCTGGGTCAGCCACATCCAGACTCATGGCACAGCAGCAGCAATATTGTACATCGCCCCGGGCCCTGCTAAAGAGGTTGCTGGAACAGAGAGGGAAGTGGGATGAAGAGGCCAAATTCTCTCCACCTTGCAACTCTCTAGACAGACTGTATTCCTCCTACAACCCATTTACATCCTCTGTGGCAGGACCGGCATGAGGAAAAAGCTTCAAAACAGTGTAACACAAAAGGAAAAAGAGGATGAATCCCCCTGGCTTCACTGTGCAGTCCACCACCAATTATTCTTAATTGACATCTTCTTTGCTACAATTTAAACCGATTACCCCTTGGTCTATCTACCCTTGAGAATAGATTATTTATATGAATTGAACACAAAGCACAGATTATTCCCTTCTTCCTTGCCATATTTTTTTCATATTTGTTGAAGTCTGTTACATCCCCCTCAGTCTCTCTTCCCTAGTAGATTATGTTTTCCAGATCACTGGCTGTTTCTGTTGTTATCCTCTGCACATTTTCTAATTGATCAACCTCTTCTGGAGATTTGCCTCTTATTCTGCTGTCACAATAAGCCAAATAAGGTAACAGTTGATCCTGGAAATGAGTTATGTTGATCAAAGAGAGAGGTTTACTATTCACTGAGGTTGGCGGAGGCTCAAGGAAAGATGATACAGGTTTGGTCCCACAGATCCATATTGCCAAGCACGGGGTTTAACTCTGGAATGATCCATACTCTCTGGCAAGACCCCAAAACATATACTTACCATGAAGTATGGGAGTAAATCATTAAAGTTAAGGAGAAACAATGTTTAGATTTAAGCTTACATTTGAATCTTTACAGAAGACGACACTACCTACAACATATTCAAAAAAACCCAAACAAATCCACAAAACACTGCTCAGTATTTCCAATAATTTAAATTTTTAACCTTTTTTCCTAGTTCTACTTATACTTTAATATAATTAAATTATGTTCCTTTTGGTATTTTCCTCTGCTAAGTTACATGACACCTGACTCTTATTTATACCAGGATTGGTTTTGGCTTGCTCTTGACAAGTAATAGTATATAAACTGGATACAATAACATTACTCCCACTTAAATGTCCCTCTACTCTGTCAGAGTGATGTAACATAGCATTAGTATAAATGAACGCTGGACCTCAACTTTGTAGATCTATGTTGATTTTTTAAGTTTCACATCTTAGCATGATCTAAAAGCAAGTGTAATTGTATTTCTAGTAAAGTGTTATTATATTCATAATGCCATAACATACATTTTCACAAAATAGTAATGTAGGTTTTTCAGTGCATCATTTGGTGGCTTTAGAACAGGTAATCGTGGACATTAGAACAGGTAATTTGTTGAACTTGGATTCTGAAATATGCCTTAATACCTACTTGCTAATTATGATCAGGCCATCTGCAATGCTATGCAGTCAGCTTCTAGGAGATCTCTCCTGACCCATCCCGCATCTCTCTGCTACACCCACACTCTCCATCAGCTCAGCACGGACACGGCGTTACTCTCAGTTTTTGCATGCTGTGAGAGGTTAGGTGAGGCAAAGGCTCAGGCACCAGAGTCTTATTCTATCTCCTAACTCTTTTCCTGCCCACCTAAAGCCTCCTAATTGTAACAGTGCAGAACATAATGGGAAAAGTGTATCGACTTGTTTAATTTAAAACAGGCTATGTGAACTATCTTTACAATAACTACTTGTTTCAATAATTTATAACTATGATGCTATACCTGACAAAATCATTCAGATAACTAGAGCAATGTGCACTTCAAGTTTAAAGTCAAGGTCTTCCTTGCTCATTTTAATGACTTCTCTTGTGCACAAGATATTAATATTCCTGTGAGCAAACATGGCACTGACTCATTAATCAATAAGAGCTGGCTCCTCTACATAATAACAATAGCTGTACTAGATAATTAACTTTTGTTCCATTGACTTTAGTTTGTGCATCATTTCCAGTGGCTGACACTGGATAATAAAAAGCTTTGCAGCTGACAGGCACCTTTTAAAATCCTTTTAACTAGTTTAGGAAAATGATCCACACCTACTGTTTTAAGTAAAATACAGCGTAGGTGTCAGTGTGTGTCCGTGCCATATTTAAAAGGAGGCAACTGACAATAAATAAAAGACCTAATAAATATTGTAAGGCTTTGGTGAGTCCTGCTGTTAAATTGTAGCATAGTGAAGGATTTGCATTTTCCTGTCATGTAGTTATAGGCAGACTAGAGATAAAGGTATGTCTACAATTAAATGAGTATTCTGGATAACTGGCAGATTTCCTCAGTCCAGACTCTGATAAGAAACACAGATGTGTCTGCACCAGCTTTTTTTGCTCTTTTTTTTTTTAATATTAGGGCAAGCCTAGCAAAGGAGGGCAACACCAGAAACTCTACTGTAGCCCTGAGGGACTTACTGTGGAGTGAGGTACAGTGTTGTCTGTGCTAGGACACAAAATAAAAGATGACTTTAAATTCAGTAATTTCAGTTACTCAGTTTACAAGATGGCTCCACAGACAGCTGCAGTGGCACCTTCCAGGGGCGCATGGAGTATGGCGTGGGGGCAGGAACACGCAACAATTGCAGCAGGAAATTCCTAGTGCTCTGACTCTCACAGACAGCCACCGTGAGACACCAAGGATGGAAGGCTCTTCCATCACTTCCTTTGCTTCTATCACTAGGGATTTTTGTTCATTGGAGATCTGTTACTTAAGCCTTCTTCCTTAAAAAAACCCAAAACACACAGAGAGTCAACTTGGTGTCATTAGTAGAGCAGACTGGAGAGGGAAAAATTTACTGCAGAGACAACTCGGAGGCTTCAAAATCTACTTTTCTTCCAAAATAAAAGTTTTTTTTTTTTTTTTAAAAAAAAATGTCAAAGCACTTCAAATGCTTTCTTTTGATATTTTACATTTTAAAATTGTCTTGTCATCTAAAATACAATACAGAATTAAAGAAACCATACATGAGTATTTTCAAAAGCAAAAATTGAAACACTCTATTTCATATCAATCTGCTTTACAAATCATTAGTTTCTGCCACCTCCATATTCCTTTCTGACTGATACGGGATGTTGGGGAAGTCAGTCTGGCATTCTGCAGAGTTTCATTTTCTGAGGGAAGTGCATTTTCTGATGGAAAAACTATTTCCCTGACTTTTCTGCAGTTAGTTGTAGATACTAGTTCCAGAATAAACCATGCTTATAATGCACTGTAGAATAAAAAAGTTCAGTATAACATACGTACCACAGTTTTTATCTATGGCTTACTCTATTTTTATGATAGTTTCCTTTGTGATACTGGGTGTTGCAGGGCCCAGTTATCAAGCTATGTAAATCATTGCAGTTCATTGATATTAACTGAGCTACCACGATTTGCCCAAATGAAGTTCATCCCTTCCATCTGATGTCCATAACCTATCCCCACAAATGTGAGCATAAACCATTTGTGAAATGTTTCTGCTTTAAATTTCAAAGAGCAAGATAGCTATCTCTCTTACTCATACAAAACCCCGCATGCAGAGAATGTCTTGATTAACCCTTAATTCAACCACTAAAGCATGTGAAACAAAGGAGCCTCATATGACCTTTTGGGGAAAAATGCAGGCTACTAAGTGAGCACGTATTTGCATTATACAGTATGTTCTCCAGCAGGAACAAAATATACTGGAAGACAATGGCCCGTCAGCTTCTATATAGAAGGGAAAACATTCTTGTGTTCAAAACTGTGGAAATGTCAATATTTCAAAAGGTAGTTTTACGGTTCATTCAAGCACTCATAAGAAATCATTACACTTTTTAAGAATATTGATGATTACAGAGAGACATTTAATGGAGGGAAAGCCTTTTTTTGCAGTTCGTTAGTTTGTGCATGTCTAATTGACTCTTCGAGACTTTTTTTTGCATGAGTCACTAAACAGTTTTAACCAGACTATTTTCATACCAGTTGCCAGCAAAGGTCTTCAGCTTATGGGAATTTTCTTTCTATGTCTCCCCAATGAGTACTGTCAAATTCTAGACAGAGTTCAAATCAGGAAATACATGAAAAATCAGCAATTAAATCACCTATTTTTTTCCTACAGCAATATGCTACCCAAGGAGCTGATTTAGTAGATTAGACATCAGGTTTGGAATAGGTAGGCCTCTGGACAAAGCAGGCTTACCTCTTCATCTTTCTAGATAGGTGATGAGGATTGCTTCTGTGCCACCTGTTAGATCCTGCTTGCTTTATCTGGGCATTAGGAATGAGGACAAAGGTGAAATACAATATGTGAAAATGACCGACTCTGGTGGCACAAAGGAATGCAAAGGTACCCACCGTCCCACCCGAAAGATCCCTGTCTTCAGCAGGGTTGCGTGGGCACTGCCTCGTGAAGCTTCTCCCACTTAGCCGGCTATGGGGCTATGTAGGGCACGAAGGGGATGGTGGCGCAGCTGAAAGCACAGGGATAGCTGCGGCTGTTGAAGGCACTGGCTGGGCTCTGCAAAACAGCGTTATTAAAAATTACTTCTGAGGCTACTGCAAACTTCTGTAGTACACAATCAACTATTAAGTCAATGAAATCATTTGTATCAAAGACATTGTGACACTGTCTGAACATGAAAATGGAAAATAAAAAGACAGCACTGCATGTTCACGTGGCCATGGTCCACTGCAGTGAGTGTTACTGCTTGGTTTGCTGAGGCATACTGGACGAGCTTTAGAGCTTGTTATTTCTGCAAGAACTAGAGTGGGAATGCATGTATCGGTCCAAAATACAAACCAGAACCAAAGAAAAAGGCAAATGTTTTACAGGTTCAAAGTCAAGAATGACACTCTTTACAAAGCTTCTGTGATTACAGAGAAAAATTTCTACCCCTGTGAATACTATTTCCCATTTTTATTCACCTCAGTTCTTGCTGCTGCCCCAGGGGACTGGAAGCAGAATTACTCTGCTCTGAGGAGAGATCCTATTCTCACGACATTTCTAGCCTCCATTTTGCTGATCCAACAGACGTGGATCATTGGGATAATACAACTCTGATGAGCACTAGAACTTTTAGTTGCTTATTGGCATCCACAGCCTTTGGGGATTTACTGAACGCTAGTGAGAAAAGCCGTGCCAGCTTTATCAGCTGGTGTGCACCAGCCCTCTTTGCTCCCAGTCGGATTTGGAAGGCATCACTCTCTCCCCACTCCCGCTGGGCCAGACGCGCAGCAGGGCACCTACCCGCACTGCAGCCGGCTCTGCCTCCTCGCCAGTTTCCAGGGGACTCGAAGGCATGCAGGTCCCCACTGCCAGGGATGGGGCTGCAGGGTCTGTAGGGTTTGGTGCCACCTGGGGCTGACTTTTGTCACACTTATTTTTTTTCCAGTTCTTTATTATAACAAAGTTACATGAGACTGGCCAATAGCACCAAGCGTTTCTCCATCCACGTTTAGTTTGAAAGACCAAATTATTTAAAGGGAAAGAACACAGCATTACACTTGTTGATTTTTTACTCTCTAAATCCTTTAAAATTTAAACAGAAGCATAACCCTTCCCTCACTCCACAAAGTAAAATATCAAGAATACCAAGGAACTTACTCCACCTATGTATTATTACTCACTGCGGTATTTTTAAATAAGCACTTTCATGGTTTCTCCCAGCTAGTAGGCTCAGGCTGCAGAAAGGTTCTCTGCAAACAGCAGCAAAATTACTTCACTGATCTTCAAGTTCCTCTTTAAAAAAAAAAAGAAAAAAAAAAAGAAAAAGAGGAGAGAGATGTTTACAGAGGTGGCATGCTTAAGACTACAGGCTATCAGGCTCTCTCTTGTCCCATCAGAGCTGAGCGTGTTTCCTTGCCCTCTCCATGTGCTGGCAGATAGGTGTAAACTCTTTGGGGCACAGAGTCTCATGCTCAGTGCCAAGCATAAGCTGGTCCCTGTCTGTAAATGGGACATGAGTACTATGTTAATATGAAGAGCGATTGGAAATGTTTGGTGTGAGATCCTTGTCCCTCCCAGTGCAATTTCATCACAGAGAGATGAGTCATCAAGAACCAGGTAAGGGGGCTGGGTCAATATTTTTTGCTGGCGACGTTTGGATCACATACATCTGCCTGCAGCTGCCAACTCTGCAGCTGCCGCTGGCTGAGTTTAAATATCAAAGCCTGAAGAAGCTAAACTCCTTTGCACTGCTACTTAAACCACCTCCATAATTGCTCAGATCCGGTAGAGCACTTCGTTGTTTTATGCAGTGGAAGTCCCTCATCCAAGCAAAATACCTTTAATAGAGAAAACAAGATTTCTGTTAATGTGCTGCATGAGTTCTCAAGGTACCTCTTTACCCACAGACGAGGAGTATCTCTCTCTTCTGAAAAGCCAAATAGAAGTGTGTATGTGCTGGGGGCAATCAGAGATTGCAGCCAGACTACCTGCTTTGCTTGCCGGCTTTAAAGCATATTTGGTTAGTTTCTTACTCTGATTCACACCCTGGAAAAAAAACATCTCTTTCTCACTTGATTGTTTTTGTTTGGTTTTTTTTAAATAGCTTCTTATCTTTAGGTATGCATGTTGGTGTCTCCAGAAGTGTCCGTGTAAAGACTGGTGTCGCCTACCACCAGCTGCAGAAATGACGAATGCAGCTGTGTCTTTACTTCATCTATCTTTAGCTGCATTAGAACATATTGGCTGTTAAGAAAATGCAGTGCCCTTATCAGAGGTTATAATATCCAGTTAAAAGTTTACCCAGATAATCCATATCAGGATTAGTGACACTGTGAATTAAGGATCTGGCAACAGTACCGGTTACTCTCATAAAGGACCACTATAACAGACTGATCCCTAGATCTGCACATCTTCCACATCTGCATTAAAAATGTCCTGCTGACAGTGTTGTGCAATTTTTTCCTTGAAGGAGTCAATTCCTTCATGCCCCAAGTCAGTACCAGTCTTAATATATTCTTACAGCAACTGTTGTGGGATATTGAGGCTACTTAAAACCATTCCAGGCTTCTTCTTAACCTGCAGATATTCACTGGCAGGAAACCCGTGCCGTGTTGTTGGGTCTGGATTGAAAAGAGCCCTTTTAGGGACATTCATCCTGGGAAGTGGGCCAGGTAAGTAGAAGTTTTTTGTCTTATTCTGACATGGTCAATCCTTGAGGCAAGGCTGTATTTTAGGAACATGACATTAGCATTATGTTATGAATTTTGGAAGAAAGGACTATCTGTGTGACGTTTACCTCCTCTATCTCAGAACAGTTGTCCATATGAAAAATAAGTTAAATATATGTACTCCTTCTATTACCAATTTTTCATCTGCTGGGAGGCTGTTCTGCACGCTCCAGACATCTCCTGCAAGGAGTAACACAACCCTGGTGTTAGCACAGTGACAATATGAGTGGGATCCTCTGCTTCAAAACTAGGCATTCTGGAGGACACAAAGTGACGTGGACACATCTCCTATGACTCCCTGTGCAACAGCTTGGAAGCAACCATTCGCTACACTGAAGTGAGACATTATGTCATTTTTGATACCTTAAAGCTTGTACAAAGCACAAGTTTTAGGTAGAATATGCTGAAACCAGGAAAAGCAGGCATATTTAAATTTTATTCTGGCTATTCAGTTAATCCCTGCAAAACAGGAGGACATTAATTTTTCATCCAGCTAGCTCTTATTGAAGATACCATCACTAGTTACTTAAAATTTAATCTATTTTTAATAGAAAAATTGATACTGGAATATGAAACATGAAGTAATGCATTATTGTTCTGCAAAAGACTAAGCTTTTAAAGATAGTATTGTAGTCTGGAAACGAACTGAAAAACGTAAAAGGTTATGTCCAACATTAAAAGTAATCTACCTGTTCACCAAAGCCTAGATCATCTCAAAGCAGTAATTACTCACTGACTGTAGATACCCTTATTTTGATATTTGCTGTATGTTTAGTATTCATTACAGTAGATTACCGTAGGATTACTGCAACAATTTTTTCCTTTCAGTAAAATCTCATTTTCAGGGAATCTGGACTTTTTTTTCATCCCCCTTTGCAAAATCTGCTTTCATCAGCCTCCAAGCCTGACTAATTGCCAGTGACTTCAGTTTCCACATGATTTTAACTTCTTGCATTTTATACAGTTGATATCCAAAACTTTTTTTTTTCCATAGTGCAATACATACTTTCAAAATTCATACCCACCAAATGTGTATGTGCATGAAAGCAAGAACGGCTACTTCTCTTTCATACCACAGGGCAAACAGCCAGACTTTAAAGGCTTCATAATTAGGGACTTTACCAGATTGTAACAGAAGATGTATTTGCTTATTTTTGCTGTAAAGTCAATTATAAATATGCAAAATTCAAACTGCGGGTGACCAGGCCACACTTAGCAGAAATAATAAGACTACAGCCAATTAAAACAGAAAAAGGTTGAGCTCTCAGTTTTCCGCCCAGTGCGCTTCTGCTGCTGATACAACAGCAGCTGTGAACTGCCAAAGCCATCCCAGAGAGGGGGCTCAGCCTAGCCCCGGCCAAAAGGAAGGATTTGGCCTAAAAGCCAGACGTTCTTGCCACAATGTCCCATGTAGAAGAACTAACAAAATGGTGGCTCAGCATTCATGAATCCTTACACCATACTATCATTTCCTTGTAGGAAAATCAGTCCCTTGAAGATGCAGCTTAGACTGGAGGACAAATAACTTTACGGCATTAAAATCCTGAAATTTGTGCTTCTTGTCTAACAAGACTATCTGGCTATCTTACTTGAAAATGGTAATTGAAACAGCATAAACATTTTAAAAATTATTCTTCTCATAGTTATTACGTGAGAAACATTAAACTAGACATTTGACTTTATTGATCTTTTCATGGACTAACGGTACAGGGAGTAATTTTCTGCCTAGACTAATTAATTGATAGACTAATTCATTGATTAGGTTCTCCATAGCATAGTTGGTATTGACAAACACAATATTTTTCCATCAGTTGTATTAGTTCGCACCAATTACTTTGGCTGTTTCACTTAAGTAATTGTGATAGCTCAAAAGCGACAATCAGATTCTCAACTGGTGTAAATCAGGCTCTCGCTACTGAGGTCAGAGAGATGCGCTACTTTACTCAGTTCAGTTATTGAGCCTTTAAGATTTAATACTGAGCTTTAAAATATCCAAAACAATAACAAGGATATCTGAGGCAAAGAGCATTACGTTAGCCTAAACATTTCAAACATAGCAATGAATAGTAACCACATTAAAGCCTTATGTACAGATGAATAATTTTGTTCCTAATTTATGCACAGTCTTGGAATGCTATCAGGGCAAAGTAAGGTACCTGCACACACAAATAATCATTCTAAGTCACACAAAAGTTAGATGCTCAATAGACTCACATTTTCCATGAACAGGTTATCTTGAAATCAGGTCCTAAGAATATTAAGCTGCCAAGCAGACACTGCCTTACAGATATATGGAAGTTAGCCCTGTCATTTGGTTATATGTGAAATCTGTGTTTAGACATCTGTGATTTTTTTTATATACTCGACTTGCTGCAGGATTTTAGAGGATACAGTAGTCCGTGCAGGGCTTTTTCACTTCTGGATCAGTTCTGTAAGAATGTCCTGATATGGACAGTGCTGCTCCACCTGTTGAGCAGAGCCAACAAATTCACAGGGTCATCAACATACTGACAGTGAAAGGAAGAGAACCATATGGGAACGTAATAACTTCTGTGAATATTCAAAACAAAGACCAAGCAAAAATAAGTAAATTTAACTGATTGTTCCCTAGATAGGTTTTCCTTAACAAGTTAATCTTCAGGTAACCCAGGCAGTCATCAGAATGCATGGATGTTACACAAGAAGGAGACACATTTTTAAGCTTATGGTAAAAAAAATTAATTTCCTTTCAGAAGCCTTTGTCAAATTGGTCAGTGTCAAAAAAAAATCTAAGTTAATTTAAACTTTCCATTCATCTCAGGCCTGCTCCTCCTAAGTATTATGGAAAAAATGAGCCTGTATGGGAAGCTGTCTTTGTGCTCTGGATCTGTCTTTCAGGTCTAAATAACTGAGAGAGTTAATTGAATACAGGCATTAGCAGTTAGTTCCTCCTTTTAAATCTCCAATCAGTCTTCCTCATCTTTGCATGCAAAGATAGAAAATTACGTACTCTCCAGAGACACTGGCAACAGACAGAAGAAGTCGTCAAGACTGAGAAGATTTTGCTGAGGCAGTTTCCTCACACTGCTCGAAAACCAATTACTTCCTGTGCTCTACATGCTCAGGGAGACTTCCTCTTTGATGCATGCACAGGGTAAAATAAAGTGCATGGTCTTCATTAAAACGAGTGTTGCTCCTCGGCATGATTAAAAAGAAACTCCTCTGTGTGCCTTGTCAATGACATTTGCATTTGCCCCAAACCCAAGCAGATGCCAATGTACAGGCCATATTTGTAGTGTTTTTGCTGAACACAGGACAGCCACAGTACCACATCATTCTGCACAGAAACTCCACAGGGAAAAGAGGCATGTGCAGACAAAAGTGAGTAAGGCGAACAGAGTCAGGGAAGAACATGATCTAAAAGAATGCTTTGTGCCCCTCACACATACATAGAACAGAGAGAGTGATTTACAACCCAGAATTCAATGACATGTAATTAAAATCAATAGAAAATCGACATTACAAAACCAAAACAAATTAAAGCACAAATTTAATCTCTATTTCTCATTCTGGCATATGAAATTGAGGATTTGCTCTGAAGATATACTGTAAATAGGCACATGCATACTGGTTATATCTTAAGCAATCTTTCTTAATGTAGCCAAATTACCATTCCTTACATATGAAAAGGGATGATCTACTATCTTCTTGTCCGATTTGCAGTATAGAGTAACCTGCCCTGACTCTGATCACATGCCAGTTTTTCACATGCCTTTACTTTATCACAGTGGGATTTACTGTTTGTTAGCACCCTAACAACTGAACAGCAAACATCGTAACTTCATGCAAAATCGGGTCCTGTGGACATAATAAGCCTCAGAACTCTGCAACTTTTCAATTTTAAAAGTTCTGTTTTTCATAAAGAGATGTAGAATATGCAAAAGCAGAATAAATCCATCTTATTTTTGATATGTTACTATCTTTAGTAGTTATATGTGCTGCAGGGCAAGGAAATTACTGTAAACCTTATCAAACTACATTTTTGTTAGCTAAATTCCTATTATTATGCCTCTGAATATGATATTGTCAAACCTCTAAAACTGCAGAACATCCAGGGAGAAGCCATGCTGTTGGTGGTGTTTTTTCCTTCTGGAAACATCATCAGCTCAGGACTTCATTTGACCCGGATGTGCACTGAACAGCTCTTGGTTACATGCAAGATCAAGGGCCTTCCATCTATTACCCAGTTTATTTTTTGCAGAATCAAGGATTTAAAACATATAAGGCTGATATGGCCTTTACTTACCACTGATTGGGTTTTCCAATTGACTCAAAGGATCCTGATAGACAGACTGACTGACCTTGACATTGTCATCACCAATACAACCAATATCCAGTTCAAATCACTGTATTCTCCCAGCCCAACTTTCCATTGCTGTTTGTCCTGGGTACAGTAAAGTCTTGTAGAGTTTCGAGTATTTTCAAACTGGTCCATCGCACCTAGAGAACTCCTGAAAATGATACCTTGACAGACAGAAAAGTTTGGTTAATGACAGATACAGTAATTTGTAAAGGTGGCATCACTACCATTAATCATGTTTGTGTGTTTTGAGTTAAGCAATTGTGGTATTTTAGAAATTATTGGGGGGGGGGGGGGCGGGCAGGGGGGAAGTCAGAGAGTACTTCATACTAATTCACATCAAAATAATTCCAGAATTGACACTTAGTACTTGCAAATTGCAGATTTTTATTTCCCACTCCAATCATGATTGGCAGACTCTTCTGTATTGTTCATGCTATGATCTCTGCTCTTGCCCCAGGTCAGAGTTAAGACATGGCTGATGTAGGATGATTGCTGCTGCATTTCTAAGGCTTTGGCCACAAGCTCACCTCCACACATGGACAAAAATAGCAACCACCTGTGGTACCACACTGGTAAACCAAAAAAACCCCAAAAAAAAACCACAAAAAAAACCCACTCAGCTGTGTGGCGTTGGAGATACTGCTGGAGGGCAGAGCTCAGCTCTGCTCCTTCTTTGCCCTCCTCCACTTCCTATGGGCTGGGCTTCCCCCTTGGCCCCAGCCCCTCATTAATGGAGTGACAACATTCAGGTTTGTCAGTGTTGCCGAGAAGCCTTGAGCCAGCTCTGGCTGTCACACAGTGTCTGCAACCTGTCATTTAGCCCACGGCTGTGAAGTGCAAAAGGCTAAGATTTAGAAAGTGCTACAAAGGCACTAGGTGACTTAGACTCTATCTAGTTATCCTGATACACCTTTGTTTGGGATCTGCACAGAACCATCTCACCATTCTCATGACTGGAAGAGAGGGAACATAACTCCCATTTTTAAAAAGGGGAACAAGGAGGACCCGGGCAACTACAGGCCGGTCAGCCTCACCTCTGTGCCTGGCAAGGTCATGGAGCAGATTCTCCTGGAAACCATGCTAAGGCGCACAGAGAGCAAGGAGGTGGTTGGTGACAGCCAACATGGTTTCACCAAGGACAGATCGTGCCTGACCAATTTGGTGGCCTTCTATGATGGAGTGACAGCATCGGTGGACAAGGGACGAGCAACGGATATCATCTACCTGGACTTGTGCAAAGCTTTTGACACTGTCCCGCACGACATCCTTCTCTCTAAACAAGAGAGGCATGGGTTTGATGGACGGACCACCCGGTGGATAAGGAGTTGGCTGGATGGCTGCACTCAGAGAGCAGTGGTCAATGGCTCGATGTCCAAGTGGAGACCAGTCACGAGTGGCGTCCCTCAGGGGTCCGTGTTGGGCCCAGCCCTGTTCAACATCTTTGTCTGCGACATGGACAGTGGGATAGAGTGCACCCTCAGCAAGTTCGCCGATGACACCAAGCTGTGTGGTGCCGTCAACACGCTAGAAGGGAGGGATGCCATCCAGAGGGACCTTGACAGGCTGGAGAGGTGGGCCCGTGTCAACCTCATGAAGTTCAACCAGGCCAAATGCAAGGTCCTGCACCTGGGTCATGGCAATCCCAGGCACAAATACAGGCTGGGTGGGGAACGGATTGAGAGCAGCCCTGAGGAGAAGGACTTGGGAGAGCTGGTCGACGAGAAGCTCAACATGAGCCGGCAATGCACCCTTGCTGCCCAGAAGGCCAACCGCATCCGGGGCTGCATCAAGAGGAGCACAGCCAGCAGGCCGAGGGAGGTGAGACTCTGCCCTGGTGAGACCCCACTTGGAGTACTGTGTCCAGCTTTGGAGCCCCCAACATAAGAAGGACATGGACAGTTGGAGAAGGTCCAGAGGAGGGCCACGAAGACGAAAAGAGGGCTGGAGCACCTCTCCTGTGAGGACAGGCTGAGCGAGTTGGGGCTGTTCAGCCTGGAGGAGAGGAGGCTCCAGGGAGACCTTATAGCGGTCTTCCAGTACCTCAAGGGGGCCTACAAGAAAGATGGGGAGAGCTGTTCAGTAGGGCCTGTTGTGATAGGACGAGGGGTAACGGTTTTAAAATAGAGGGAGGTAGATTTAGATTGGATATTAGGAAAAAATTTTTTACAATGCGAGTTGTAGAACACTGGAACAGGTTGCCCAGAGAGGTGGTGGATGCCCCATCCCTGGAAATGTTCAAGGCCAGGCTGGATGAGGCTCGGAGCAACCTGATCTAGTCGGGGCTGTCCCTGCTTCTTGCAGGGGGGTTGGACTAGATGACCTTTGAAGATCCCTTCCAACTCTAACCATTCTATGATTCTATGATTTGCATTCATAGCAGCAAGTTTTCATCTTACCCCAAAGAACTCTTAGGGTCCAGCTTTGTGCTCCTCACTCACAATCATGGCCATAAGAAAACTTTTTTTTTTTTTTACGAATCAAGAAATTACAGAATGTGAGATGAAACTCCAACCCTGTTCATCTCCAATTCCCAATTAGAAAGATTTAACTACCAGTTGTTTCAGCAGAGCTCACAAGTCACCAAAACCACCAAATGTTTAAATCAATTACATCTCAACATATAATAGTCCTCATGCTTCAAAATTATGCTTGGAGGTTGCCAGAAAAGCCACATGATTTGAATGTATTATTTACTATTACAGTTTTCACCAGGAAAGTTAATTCTGTCTTCAGAGTGACAGTAAGAAACAATACTGAAAAGGGTACACAGCTCTCTAATTTAGTTTTCGATGAATGAAATGGGAAGTGTTGACCACACTAGGTCACAGAAAAATCATTTTGGTAGACTTCTGCTCCTTTCTGACAAGTAATACACTGAATAAGGACGGTCCTACACAATTGTCTATCCATGCAAAAGCTTGGTTTCTTATTATTGTTGAACACAGCAGAAATCTGCCCACTCAGACTGAGCAACTGTTTCTCAATCAATAATTAAGTAACTTTAAGGCCCAGATCTATACAAAGATATTGATATTTTCACTGAAAATGAATCAATATGAACACGGTAAACCATCTGAGTAAGCCTTTTTAATGGCAGTGTTTTGGCTGTGAGAAGTAAATTAATTGATTAAATGAATGACAAATATTGGACAACCAAAGTAAGTCTTTCACACTTTCACAAACCTTTTAAGCAACTAATTTCAGTTCTTTTCCTTGTTTCTCATCTTTTTTCCAATTTCATATTTTTTATAGAATTTGCTGGCCTTCATGCAAATATATAATGTAAGTTATATCTTTTTATTTTACATTAATAATTAGAGTTCAGGTGAATTGGGGCAAAGAAAAAGACCAAGATGAGACTTATGGAAGGAAGAGCATTTCCTGGGTGCTAAACTGTAAGAGATCCTGCTGGAAAGGCCTCAGTGAGAGACGCGACCTACTAGGAGTCTGTAAGGCAAACAAAAAATCTACTGAGAGATAGGAAATGGTAAGGAAGAGAAAAATACATCCACGCCTTTAGTTTGGTGGACAAGAAAGAGTTCTGGACAGGTCTTTTTCACTATCTTCTTAAGAAACATATTCCCAAGAAATTCAAAGTAGTTGAACTGGTCACAAGGACAAAACTTTCTAGCAGTTGCCATAGAGATGACCTACTTAAAAAAACCTTGACTTGCTTGCACAAACTTTCTGGGCTCGCAGCACCCTGGCACTTGCGCACAAACATTGACTCATGCAAAGGCTGTGCCTGCTGGTGAAACCAGAAACACCCCATCTTTTGTGGGTGAATTTGTAGCAGTTTGCTGCAGGTTTGAAACTTTGAGCTCAGGCCAGGTGAGGGCTGATTCTCTCCCAAGCTCTGACACTCTTACAGCTCTCTCTAGAAACAACAGCAGAAGCTCCTGGCCAGCAAGCCCACTCTAATGATTCACATGACATAGTAAAGCCCTAGCAAACACTGGGGCTGCAGGGTTGGCTCTGCTTTTGGAGGCTGATGGCAGTCAGCATTTTGCATCTTCTTGAAGTAGAACTGTGTGTCTGGCGGTCCACTGGTTTAAAAAACTCCCCAGCAGTGAGAAAACCACTGCAGTCCGCAGCCTGCCCGTGGAGGCCACTGAGGCTGGGTGTCTTTCATGCCACTGGGAATGGAGAAGCAGGGGGTGGAAATAGCGAACAGGGTAAGAGAGAAAAGTGACTCCTTTCTTCCACTCACACTTCTTTCTCATGTTCTGAGCTAACAAATTCCGTTCAAGACAATGTTATTTTAATTGTTGGAAGCAGGTACAATAGACCCTCACCCAGGGCCCTCCCCAGACTGAGAAGGAAGTAGACACCAAAGTCAGGGCATCTCTCTTCAGGTACTGTGTGCAGTTCTGGGCCCCGCAATTTAAGAAGGATGTGACAGTCCTTCAATGTGTCCAGAGGAGGGCAACAAAGCCGGTGAAAGGGCTGGAAGGCATGCCCGATGAGGAGCAGCTAAGGACTTTGGGCTTGTCTAGTTTGGAGAAAAGGAGGCTGAGGGGTGACCTCATTGCTCTCTACAGCTTCCTGAGGCGATGATGTGGAGCAGGAGGGAGGTGCTGATCTCTTCTTCTTGGTATTCAGTGATAGAACATGAGGGAATTTTTCGAAGCTGTGCCAGAGGAGGTTTAGACTGGACATTAGGAAGCATAACTTTACCAAGAGGGTGGTCAAACACTGGAATAGGCTTCCTAGAGAGGTGCTTGATGCCCGAAGCCTGTCAGTGTTTAAGAAGCATTTGGACAATGCCCTTAACAACATGCATTAACCTGGTCAGCTCTGAAGTGGTCAGGCAGTTGGACCAGATGATCATTGTAGCTCCCTTCCAACTGAAATGGTCTGCAAGTATGAATTTGCAGTGCAAAGGGAGTGGAGAAATGCAAATTGGTAAGTGGGACAGTAGAAATTAAACCTTTATTTGTCCAAACATCTTTCTAGTGGGACAGCTAGATTTCCTACTCTCCCTAGCCTTTCCTTCTCCCTTCTTGTTCCCTTCTACTATTTTCTGTTTTATTCCAGTTCATAGTTTTTTACCATTAGGCAGTGATTTTTTTCATTGCAAAGAAGCAAGTGAAAGAAACCCAAGCCTTGCACTGGCCCTTTGTGTGTGTACACAGCTATCAAGTGGCAGCATAGGTTCTTGGGCCATTATTTTTGTTGCTGGTCATAGAATAATTTTCTGCTGCCCCATAGCTCCTACAAGCTATTGTTGGGACTTCAATTTTTGGAAAATATTTTCAAGTTGGGTTTTTTTTTTAATTATTATTATTAAATGGACACACATTCTCATCTGTAAAGGTTGAAATTCCACTTTTCCATCTGCCTCTGCTCTTTTTGGAATTGTACGTCCCCTGTGGTGTGCAGCTCAGAGGTGTTCACTTATGTACTGCTAAGAAAAAAAAAACACCAAATGAAAGAATTAATGTGAGACAGAATGGAAAATATTGAACTAAAAAATAACCTCAAAACTGCACGAAGAACTTGCATGATATAGTCAGATCCCACTCATAAATAAATATTAATCTGCCTTGCATGCAAAATTTAAAATTAATGTTGGAAAGGGCACACGATCCACTTTTCAGTGTAAAAATGTTTTCCCCTTTCTTTTTTTAATCAACATTCAGCACTTTGAAATCACATGTCCCATTGTAAGCACTTAAGATGTGAGTGGTTTGGTTATTTTTAAAGAAATCCTATTTAATATTTATGTAACAAAATCTGATGATTCCTGATGTGCTTCAGTTTCAATCAGAATCTAGTATCACAATTCTAGTAAAAAAGTGTGCCTCTGTAGCTGTTCAACATGGCACAAAAGCTGTCTAGCAGAGCAGATACATATGACTTCTCTGTTTACAAAATGCTAAAAATCACATTGCCTGACACTGAAAAAAAAAACTTTGCTATTTTCAGAGCACAACCTATGAACTAATTAGCCAACATTTACAGTTCCCCAAACTGGCTGGAATATTATTTTACAGGCATCCAGATCTACAGGAACAGCAGGGAAGAAAAATCAAAGCAGAAAGAAGAGGGAGAAAATCTAGATGAAACATGGAGATGTTGCTTTTTAACCCTTGGTGAGGGAATTTCATCTTGCACAAAGTCTGTTCCCACCACGTGCACACATCTAGACAGGGCACGCGTGAGACTCTTTGTGCTCCTTTCCTAACACAGAGCCCCAGCCTTCAACTGCAGCACTGAATTCAGAAAGGAGGGATGTTGAATGCAGGTTAGGTTCCCTTGCATTTTGATTCTCACAGATCTATTTAAATTCCCTTGGGAATATATGACATTAAGGTATTCTCCACTGGTGCAACTGGCACTTTGGCATGCTGAAAGTAAGAGTGCATGCTGCCCCTTTGCTCCACCACCTAGGTGGTCCCCACCTCTTTTCAACTGCTGCTGAAGGCCACTGCACATTTGTAAATCCCTGCACTGCCAGTGGTCTGGGGAGCACAGAGACTGCTCACTCTTGCTCTCCACAGCTGGGAAAGTGGCTGAAATTGCTGAGGCAGCCAAAACCACAGGGGCAGTTTACTGAGTACTTGCAACAGCAGTAGGTACCACCAGTGGAAACCGTACTGGTGACACATCTTGGTGTCAGCCTGTGACCAAGTTTGAGCCTTGACAGGCAAAAGGTGCAACTCCTCCAAGCACACTGGCTCAGCTGAGGAGACTATGTGTTGCAAGAAGCCCTTCCGATGTACTCTGTGACTCCCTGCATACTGCTGTGGTGGGACAGCCCTGGCGTCCCTACCTAACCTTAAGGGCAGCCTAAGCCCAGCCTGAGCTCAGAGAGTTTTAACATCCCATCTCCAATCTGCAGCAGGAAATGGCCGCACCCTCATAGGGACCTCCAAGTCCTCTTTTCTGTTTGACTCTGGCACTGCAAAGGCAACTAAAGTGCTGGAGGTTGCACAGGAAAACATGTGCTGGAGGGTGATCCTATGTGAGGTTCGCTCCTAAGCAGGGTGATGTGACACGTGACACGAGACAATGGGTAAAGGGCAGATACAGCCCTTCAGTGTCACAATTCAGCAAGAAAGAAGGAATTCGAGTAAATGCAAAAAACATGTTGAGGTGCATGAAATAAAGAATTGCCCTGGATTCTATCTAGACATCCTTGGACTTAACTCCACAGGAGATTTCTGATCATCGCAGTTAGGCCTTCTCAGCTCTACGCAGATCCTTCTCACCACCTGTCCTCCATCCTGTGTGTGAACAATATTAGTAAAGACAAATTAATTATCTGATCATTTTTCCTATTTTTCTTTGTGGGGAACAGAAAAATAGTATGGTATGAGTGAAAAAACAAGTATTATATTTGTTGTAAAATTAGTTAAAACAATGCTTCTTTACTGTACTTTAACCATGGTTCTGAGTTTTTAAACAGATTTTGTTATTAGTCAAATGAAATACTGTGCAGTAATCCTTTAACTCTCTTGTGCCAGATTATCAGTCATTTCAAGCAAGTGTTAAAATCTCCATCACTGGCAAAAATGAATTATGTTTTCTTTGTCAAACTTGCATCAACATGCCCATCAAGCTGAGCTCGAAAAGAGTCTTTAACAGTACAGTGTAGGTGCTGCTGTTTGTGATTGCGAATGCACCTGAACCTAAATTTTGCAGCTATAGTGATCTCTCTCTCTCTACTCATATATCTGCAAAAGGCTTTTATTTTCAGCCAGATTTTTAGAATAGTTTCTCACATTACAGTCTACTCTCCATAAAATCTCACAATTTAGTCCTTTCTTCTCAATTCTATTAATTAGTAAGTCTTATTCTCCCAGACAGTACTTCTATTTCATTTGATAATCATGAATCATATTTTTTCTATCTACTTTCATTTATGTGGCTTTCAAAATGCTCAAGCAATTAGAGCTATATAATAAAGGCTGAAATACAACAAGTAGACTTCATCCTGTTTGAGGGAAGTAAGGTGGATTAGTTTATCTCTTCAGGTGACTTTGGGTCTCATTCTGTGATGAGAACAAGTTTCCTCTGTCATTTGTAAACATGCAATGAGACACAGACACAAAGTCCTGACATATTAATAATTTCACAAAGTATTTGTGAGAACTACAGTGACCACTCACCTACAGTTTTCCGCTTTGCAAACAATGCAGACACATTCCTCTGGAGGTTGTTGCTGTTGCTTCAGATGTGGGAAAAGTATTCTAGAAAGACAGTTCTGCCTATAAATGATAAAGACCAAATTTCAGTAAGATACCTTACAGGGACTGGTGTTAAT
The DNA here is from genome assembly GCF_036417535.1 of Chlamydotis macqueenii. Taxonomy (NCBI): domain Eukaryota; kingdom Metazoa; phylum Chordata; class Aves; order Otidiformes; family Otididae; genus Chlamydotis; species Chlamydotis macqueenii. The sequence goes on from NC_141563.1 coordinate 20,599,990, forward strand.
CCTCACTATAAGAATGTACTTTTCAGTAGTCTGTAATGGGTGAAAAAAATGTGGCATTAAGATGTCTTACGTACAGATATACATCAAAATCTGCCCAGTTCATTTCTGCCTAACCTAAAGAAATGGACAAGCTAATGCATCACATAAATTTCACTGATGAATGTCAGGACTCTGATAAAATACAAACCCATAAAAAGCACTGTAAACAACATCAATCTTTCTAAAGGCAAAGCTGAGACAAAAGTATTATTACCATATCCAAGGATGGAGACAGTATGTGTGCTTAATAACATAGAAGAGCCATCCCAACTCCATTTTAGTGGGAAATCAAAACTCTTATAAACACCCTTTTTTGCAGGGTCCCTAAAGGAAATACATTCATAATTTATACACCCAACCAGTATTTGGCAAGTGAGAGTGTGCTGGCAATCTGGAGAAAATGGAAGACAGGTTGGGATGACAGCTGACCTGAGAGGGAACTACACAGGAGCAGAGCTTGTTCCCAGAGCTGGATTCCAGTGCTGCTGCGGGAACACCTCAGCCATACACAGGGCAAAGCCCCGACACCAGTGGCAAACTTCACATTCTCCAGTAGAGCTCTGATTTTGTCTCATGGCCCTTATTTATCCCAATAAATAAAACACCAGTTCACCCAGCAATGCCTCATTTCTGTTTAGTTATTGAAGAAGTACCAAACAAATCCAAACAAGTAGAGACACTGTTCCTGTGATTGCAGGTGACTCTGAACACTTCAGAATCAGAGAAACTGATGTTAAATCAAATGATAACACCAATAACCATGAAGTCTGGAGAGAAGGACCAAATAATGGAGAATGATGCAGTGAAATCAGTATTCTAGAGGTACTCCATGCTACAGAGGCACAAACTCACTCACCTGAGTCACCAGGCTTCTGAGAATACCCTGAGCATGGATAAATCCAAAGGACTGGCAAATTCATCCTGAAAGATGGTAGCAAAACTATTAGACCACATCACCTACTCACCTATATCACAGAAGCACAGAGACTTCACATAGTCAAGCAGCTTAGATTCTACCTCGAGATGTTTGTGTACAAAGAACAATTGAAGAGTCTTGGACCAAAATGACTTGTTTGAAGTAGCCTGTGCAATACAAAGAAATAGAAACATTAATATCAGGGAAGAAATGCTATGCTGTTCATAGAGAGAAAATTGTGAGGTGGGAATACCAGTTTCCCATTAAATTATTATTTCTGTAATAATTAATGAGCTTACTCATAATCTTAGTGTGACCCAGACATAAAAACATTTCCCCTTTTCAACTAAATGAAGGACATACCCCACTGTGGTAGACTTTGATGGGGTATTATTTCACCCAGCTTCCCTGGTATGTCTTTTGCTTCTCCCCTGCATGAAACTCCCACTAACGTAGAATAATGGAACGGCAAAGTGACTTACTTGGTAAAGTACAAGGCAGGAATTTACCAGAAGTTTTGAAATAAACCAAGCCCTTCTTCAGAGGACAGAACATAGAATGGTTTCGGTTGGAAGGGACCTTAAAGATCATCTGCTTCCAACTCCTCAGCCATGGGTAGGGATATCTTTCACTAGATCAGGTTGCTCAAAGCCCCATCCAATCTGGACCTTGAATACCTCTCAGGATGGGGCATCCACAAATTCTCTGGGCAGACTGTTCCAGTGTCCCACTACCTTCACCATAAAGAATTTCTTCCTTATATCTAATCTAAATATAATCTCTTTTAGTATAAAACTGCTACCTCTTGAGAGCAGTGTGTTTGGAGGAATAAGATCAGAAGCATTAATAAACCTATCCCTTATTTCAAGCTTCCAAGCATAAAGTTTTGTGTATATAGACTGAACATAGTCTTCAGACGTTCTCAGATACTTCGTTTTGTTATCTGTGTGGGGTCCAGCTCTGATCTCCTTTGGAGTGAATGGCAAAACTTTTACTATATTTTAGCAGAGCAGCATTAGTGCGTAGCTTTTACACCAAGCTGGCTGGAACAAAACCTCTACGAAACCTCTACACTTATGAACAGGAAATTCTGATTTTCACATTTATTAAATCCAGCTCTGAGTTTGTGGCACAGATTTGAGACTAACATGCTGTTTGATTTCTCTTAACATGACTGGATCCATGAAGCGTGCACATGTGTCTGTGTGTCCCCTCTTGTACCCATTTCTATTGCATTTCACGTTTCTGTCAATATAGCCTCCAATATTTGAATCCACTGATAGAACAGATGCAGTAATTGCAAACAGCTGTAAAGTATTACTCATCTTGCTAATCAAAATGACTTTCTGCTAAATAAACCATGAAAAAAGCTTTTCCACCATCAGTGAAGTGGAGTGGAAATGATACAGACTGTAAAGAGTCCACTATGAAAGTAATATCAACAGATCAAGTTTTCCTACAACAATGATTCTATGTGCTAATGAACATTTTGGAAATTGTTATAGAGATTTCTCCATGTTTAGAAAAATGTGATGACACAAATATTCCTCCAGGTATTTTACATGACACCTCTAGATACAGAGAGCCTTGAAGAACTGCTTTGTGCTTTCTCAAGATTCATAATCGAAGGGGAGATAATTGCTCCATATGGTTTTGCTAGATGTGCATTACATGCTATACTATTTTATTTGTTTTAAAACTCAGAGCAGTATATATCCATGTCAAATGTGACAAGATGACTATTTCTGAGCTTATGGGAAGCATGGAAGAGGCTGGGGAATCTCCAAAGAAAACTTTGATGGAAAAAAAATCACTCCTAAGTAAAACTCATGGGTGATAACTTTAGTCTTTCATTAGTCTGTCCCCTAATGAGAAAGCTCCTTTTCTAGCTCATTGTGCTTCACTTATCCTATTTTCTAAGTCATATTCTTTAATTCTTAAAAATGCTATTAGAAAAGATATAATCTCTGGTTATATACCTTTCCTCTATTCCCTTATGCCACTTAAGCACTTACTGCTGTGGGCCACTCCATTGTAAAACACTCCAGAGGAAACAACTTAGCCCTGAGTTATTTCTCTCACTTCTTTGGGTCACACTGAATTAGGAAGTAAGCAATCTTCTCCCACAGCTTTCTGGTACCATAAATGACTTGCTGGGACCCTCAGCTATTCTGTTATGAAATGTAACTAGAAGTTAAAAGGCATATAAATTACAGATGTGCTAATTTTGTGGAGCATGATGGATTTCCTACTACCAAGTTTATATTATCTACAGAGGAGGGAAGAAGAGGGAAGAGTAAATGAGATACGTATCTGATTATAGCACAGAAGCAGAAAGACTAAATCTACTTCCTCTCTGAAACACTTTATGTTCTCCAGCACTGGATGCAGTCTGCACCAAAGGACCCCACAATTTCTCTAGATCAGTTGCCTTTCTGCCCCAGTTTTTGCTCTGTTTTGCCATCCCCACGTGTTTTTTCTTTGCTTTGACTATTTTCTACTGTGACAGTCACCTATCTACATTCAATGCCATGGCCGCAGCAGCGTGACCTAGTCACACCCAAGACACCTCAGGAGAAGTGCCGCAGGACTTCAAACCACAGCATCACTGCCATGGGCAAAAGAAACCATAACAGAGGGGACAAGGTTACTGTCTAGGGTAACAGTCTACAAGGTGACATAATCCTCTCTATTAAAAGGGTCACTGTAAGACTATGATAAAGTTTTCTCCCATTGTATTTCTCTTCTTGAGGTTGAGAGAAAGCATCAGAAGAACTGCTTAGAAAGCCTTCACCAACTCATTCTGGGATTCATTCATTTGTCTCTTGCTCTGTCCACTTCCCAGACAGTTCTTTGATTTTTGAGAAAGGAATGTAAATGGAGAAGGGGCACCGTTTTATCAGATGTTGCATCCTTCTGATAAAGCAGAGTATATGGAGGATATTAAGGTATGTCAGCAGCAATGAACGAGGCTCAGACACCTTCACATTTCCAATTGCCCTCAAACTCTTGGTAGCAGCATGTGTATTTTTCACTTACACACAGACATTTCCACACTGCTTGCGGTTGCACCAGTTGCGGGTTTCAGAGCTAGTGAGTGCATCTTCCCACAATCACCGGTAGTAGCAGTACTCCTATTTTACAAATAAACAGAAGGCTACAAAGACCTTTCTGGGCAAGTGAATTGCTATCCATTGCAGTCATTATATGATCCCTCTCAAAGAACTGAAGTTGCACCTCAAATGTATTAACTGTGCTTGCCCTCACTACCCTGACTGGAGGCCGTTCCAGAGCCAACATTACTGCTCAGACAGATGCACCCTTCCCATTCCAAGCCTATGTTTATTCATGCTTTGTTTAGTCTAAGGCAACAAGGCTTAAAATTATACGGCCTATTTTTGCAGGCAGCAATGCAGCAGAGCCAGGCCTAGATCTCAGCCTCTCAAGAAGCCGCAGGTTTCAGAGTTTTTTATCATCTGCCCCCATGCAGGTTTTCAAGAAAGCCACGCACAACTCTAAAATGTCAGCGCACACTTTCTAAAGTCAGTATGCAGCAATGTGGGGTACAGAATTTCTTTTTTTTTCAAATTTCTCTCCATCTATAACTCTCAGAAGAGGCACTGTAGCTCTTTTCTTTTCCCTGCCCATTAAATTATGTATCTTTCACTCTGCAGCCTCCCAGCAGTCTCTCATTGCTCTGAAAAAAATTTGCAAACTCCTTTTCTCACACCTTACAGCTCCTTTCATGGTAATATCCCCACCACAGGCCCCACTCCGGCTCTGTTTCAAATCCTCCAGTTTCCTCCCTAGTACCTCAGAGCTTGGGCTTCTCCTAATAGAAGTTTTCAAGATGTAACATCCACCTTCAAGTGTGAGAACTGAGAGAACAAGCTCAGACCTTCATGGAGAAGTGCGAGATGGTACTCCCAAGAGGCTGAGGCGCAGGAATGGAGCTTGTTCCTGAGAGAGAACTGGGGAGCAGGAAAAGGAAAGGAATTTCTAGGAAATATTTCCTTGGGGGAAAAAATGGAAGCTGTAACACGTTTCAAAGTGCTTTTGTCTCCTCTTATTGCCATTGAGAACCCAAGACAGACTGCAAGAAATACAGAAACAGTCAGAATAAGGCCGTGGTGGTCCTCATTTAGGAAGAGCTCCCTTACTGGGGGGGGCGGGGGGGGGAAAGGAGAACTTACCTGAACTGAACAAGAAGTAAACCACAGACATTGCCAGCATGGTACCCAGGAAAAAACAGATTACACAATATGCCCTTCACAGTCTATTAGCAATATTTGTGCTCATTACCAGTGAGATGTGTTTCACATAAAAGAGCCACTTGGGCAGTAGGGGCACTTGAGGTAATTAAGAATGTATTTACATTTTATAGAGCCATTGATGCCCTTATGTCCAAGGAACTCATATTAAAAGTGTGCTCAGGGTATTTTCCCTATCAATAAATATTAAAACGGTTAACCTGCACTTGGTCTGCTAGCTGCCTGCCATGGCTGCAAGCTGTTAGCAAGCAGTAAGAAGCAGACAAAAGAATATGTCAGACAAGAAACCAATCTTCCAATCTATTTATCTTTTCTGGGTAGGTTTCCATATACTATGTAATACATTGTCTTATTTTTATGAATGAAAAATAGAACCCAAAAAATGGCAAGAGTCTCAAAATTATGACAGTAAGGAATAAAGAGAGCTCTGGATTTAAATGCACTTTTTACTTAAAAATTACCTTGGAGTGATCTCTCATTCATTCAGTTCTAGAACATTTCCCTGTCCTCCTGAAATCATCCCCAGTGCAAAATGGATCCAATATTATGTGTACATTTATTTATGTTCTGCTTGTGCCTCTCCTTATTGTTATCCCAGACACAAGCCCAGGAACAATAAACAGCAATCTAAACTAATCATAAAATCACCTTAAGAAATGCAGAAAGTAACAAGAATTAAGCATCTGAACAGGCAGTCTTCCATTGCAACCCTTGTTATTTAGACAAGTGCAGCTAATATACATAATGTAGCCATAAATAATTAAGTAAAATAAATTACATCCCAACAAAGTCCACATTAAACAAGACAGGCCTCTCTGAAAGCCATGCGGGACTTGCTACGTGAAGATCAGAGTAAAAAATGAAAGAGCATGACTTGCATGGTCTGTCTGTTGCTCTAATTTCTAAATATGATACCTAATCATTGTAGAGACTCTTGACTAAGAGAGCTGGACCGTGCTACAGCTGAACTGCGTCATAAAACCATGAAAACGAAAAATGAGAAAGAAATGAGCATGTACACTTTGCATCATGCTCATGTGGTAACTCTTATTGTCATGACTCTCAAACCCAACAGAAAGGAGAAGCTCCACGTAGAGCTGTAAATTCTGGTCAGCTCAATTATTTTACATGATGCAGCCCAACTTAAGTTATTCAGAGCAGAGAAAGCAGATCCCTGATGCACCCTTATGTATTGCTAGACAGGGTGAAAATAATAAATTGGTCACTGGGAAACACTGTGTTTCCTGGATAAGGAACAGCGTATTTCACATTCTTCTCTTACAGCTGCCTCTTGATGGCAGTAAGCAGTTTTGCCATAGCTGTCATACCTCAGCAGAGAAGTCCAGCAAGCAAAGGAGAGTCTACTTCCACTCACTGTCACGTCACCTACAACCCTTTCTTCCATGGCAGCTGATGTTTCATACCCTCCTGGCTCACAAGCAGCAACAAACAGCTCTATGACTTGTCAGTTTTTTAAAGGCTACTGGGAGCCTTTTTCTCAAAACCATCAGGCCACATTGACCTAGTCCTACTGGCAAGTCAATAGTTTGGAAATTATTCTCTTTTCCCCAGATAATTACACTGGGTCCCAGGAGTGGAGATGTGGCATTTCCAGTGCATCAGAGTGCCTTTCAGGAGAATCACATCGGGTTTTGATGTTGCTAACCGTCTGCTTCTCCCCCAAGCACTTGACATTCTTAAAAAAAAAAAAAAAATAAATAAAAGCCTTTCAATGCTCAGTTTTCTAATCCATCATCTCCCATTTCTATTAAAAAGAAAAGTCAGCAATATCTCCATCTTCCTATCCAGAATAGGCTTTGTGAGCAATGGAGTGGAGGGGCAAATGACACAGGCCTCTTCATTCTTTCCATAGAAAGATCTGACTCCCACATCCTGCAGGTTAGTTTTTTTTCCCCTTGGATTAGTCTGTTGTAAAGAGTTTGTGGCTTGATCTTCAGAAGCACAGCTCTTGCTGAAATCAGGGCCTCTGAAAATCCAAGCCTTGATATCTCAGTGCCTTGGAAAGGACCTGCATGCAGAGAGGAAAAGAATAATGGTTAAGAAACTGCCTTCTAAAGGTAGAAAAACCATCACCCAAAAGTGGAGTCATGGTGCCTGCTTGAACTGCTGCCCATCTTATTTCCTGGCTGGCTGGAAGAATGCAATTTGCACAATGAACATGGTGCTTTCTAAAGATTTTTCAGTTTATAATGTTGCACCAGTAAAAATTGTTTGTCTGATGATCATTCAGGACTGCGTTGGGCTGAGGAGTGCAGCCACAGTGAAAGGCAATACGGAGCCAAAGTCATCCGCTAGCAAGAGGATGGGAAAACATTTCTGAACATACAGAGGGATGCGAGAGAATTTTTTTCATGTATCTGCCAGCTCCGCTGGTCAGCAAGGTTGCTTGAATGCAGCAGGAACCTCCCTCCCCCCAGCAAAAATCCCAGCACTCTCTGAAGTTCCTGAAGTGCTATTCACTCTGTGACTCCGGGTAGCAGGAACACCTTCCCATATTGCACACATACGCTGTGTGCATGGAGAGTCCTGCGCGTGGGATCACATGAGGAGTCTCCCCAGAGTTTAACTGAAGGGGCCCTTGAGGCCTTCTAACCCACTGCTAGCAGCAAGCATGCCTGGGTCAATACCCTGCCCAACGTTTGACACATCAGGACAGTGGATACTGCAAATTATTAACATGAGAACAGTTATTCTAAAGGGTGGAGGCTAAATATTTGTCAAGGGGTAGTGATGAACTGGGGATGAAGGTGCTAAATAAAATGAGATCAGATTGGGAGAGAACTAGTGGGTAAGGCAGCCATTTTTAGTATGGGTACCTTGATACAAGAATATTTCTTGCTAGAGTTTTTGAAACTTGTTATTCTATCTAATAATTCATATAATGACATGGGTGAAGACTCCTACAGAACATATTTTTGCTAGATACAGTAAAACTGCCAGGCTATCTGCCAGAATTTATTTCTGATTTGTTTTGAAGTTCAAGAAAACCTACCAACCAAAGATTCAAGCCATAGCTCTGTCAAAAGACATTTACATTACCCCTAAGCATTTCAATTATATGCACCAGACAGAACTGCAAATTGTAAGATATACATAGATAAATCGGATAATATGTGGCAAATAAGGCACATAGCAGCAACATTAGCTTGCGTATCAGAACCTTAAAAAGCAGACACAATTAAGAGACAATGCAAAGAAATAAATATCCTGCAAACCTTTCAAAAGGCCTACCACATTGTGTTTATTTTAATATTGTTTAACAGTAGCACTTAATAAAGAGAGCATCGTGATTGTGTGAACTAAATTTTCAGTCATAATGAATGCTACAAACTTAACCTCCCAAGTTTAAATAGGCTACAATGCCTTGGGAGAGATGCAAGAGAAATTATTTGATAAAGGTGATGGTTTTTCACACCTGAAAATAATGTTTTTCTTCCAGGCTCTCTTGATCAACAGTCTGTAGCCACACGTTACAGATATAATCTCAAGACCTTATGGTGTATACTTGTCACTACTTGCATAACTTACTAGGGATAGAGGATCACAGAGATTTTGAACATAATTTCCCACACTACAGGAGATTAAAAAGACTACATTTGAAGAAGGCAAGAAGCAGCTACGATCCCTGGATAACTGAAAGTAAACTTCAACCGGTTTCTGCATCATTTATTCAAGAAGTATAGTCTTGTCTCCTACAAAATTTAGGCATAAGTATCCTGTGCAGGATATGTATTTGATTTAAACGATTAATTGCACAGGAGTGGATTTCTGTTACAGCTTTCCTGGCACAAACTAAAATCGTTACATAAATCAGTTGGAGAGTGGCCATTTTACCTATACAAAGATTGATCGAACATTCACAGCTAGAGTTTGTCCTGTTCCCCATACTCATCAATATAGTAGCAGCTGTGATCTGAAAGCTTTTCTGGGGTAAAAGGCAACACTGAAGAGCATGCTGGAAGAAAACAATCACCATATCAGAGCTATTCCCCAGATCATTCTTCAGTGCTACAGTTCCTTCTTCATCCATCATGCTTTCTCTGATTGCTATTCATTTCCTTATTTAATGAATATTGTCATAAATACAACACACTTAAAGATGCACTGTAGATCTTTTGGGGAAAAAAAAGTTATGTTTACCACTATACATCCTGAGAGGGAATATTAGCAGCTCTATTAAATGATGCTCTCTTGTTACCATGATAAATGTGTATTCAGTGATAGATTTAATGCGAAACCCAGGGTACATAACTCACCAACAAACCTAAATCATGCATCATCTATTTGAAAACTGTCAACTTTTTCTAACAGATAGGAAGTATTTTCCCAGTGAATCTGTTGCTTATTATACGCTGCTCATCAGAGGCACTAGTGACACGGCAGCATTTCCTAAAACAAAAGAAAACATCTAGAGTCATATCCAAAACTTACCTGAAGAGGGAATATTTTTGTTGGCTTCGGTGGTCATTAATGAAGACTCGGACTGCAGAAAAACCAAAATATTTGTCACCTTTTAATGATTTAACTGGGTTTTTTTTTGCTTATTATATACACATGCATTCTTATGTTAAAACCCTGAATCCTATGCTGGTAAGTACAGGGTCACTGGGACTGGTCCTACTTTTAGTGGCATGTGAGGAATCGTTTTGAACAGGCAGTGTTATTTAGAGATTGTTTGGCTTCTAGTCTGGAAAAACCCAAAATAGTGAAGGAACAGACAATAACATTTATCCAGACCAAGAAATTTTCTGGGATTAACTGGAACAATTCTTTCTGAGATGGTTCTAGCATTTTCTTTTGTTTTCAGCTTTTTTTTTTTTTTTAAGTTAGTATTAAGCAGCCTGTATTTCATTTTTTTTTTTTTTAAAAAAAAAAAGCAAACAAAAAAAAGGCTTTCAAACACTGGCATTTTTAGATTGAGAATACTGGAACGAAACTTTTTTATTATTACTCTTACTCAAGCTGAAAACTCACCCACATTCCTTTCCCACAGAAGATTTCAATTTGGCTGCCATTTTCCAAAGAAATTGTATGGGCAAAAGAACCTGTCTGCCCTGATTTAGCACAGACCTCAGCATGCCATCGGACCCTTTTCCAAAGAGGTTAGCTTCCTTAAAGAAACAGAAACTGGTGGGCTGGGGATTCTCCTGTCCATTCCCCTGATAGAGCATATCGTATTTTTACCTTAAGATCTGGATCTCTCTCACATGGTCATTTAAGTGCCCTGACAGCGTGTTCACAGAATGTACAAAAAGCAAGACCTGCCTGAAGCTGGCCTGGAGTAGAAGTTGATGTGTTTGTGGCTTCCTTTTCTTGCTGAACACCTCTTCACAAGCACCATACAGCTCCCACAGCCATATTGCAACCTGAAACACAAGGAATTCCTGGGATAACAAATTGCGGAGTAGTATTGTGGCAACTGTCATGCCAGTCCTACACCTTACTCTTTGCCTCCCTCTCACTGTAGGAGACAACCTGCACTGCTGTGCTTCCAAGAACTGCAGTGAGACAGTACCCACTGCCACTCTGTCATAGCAGTGGGGTGGAAGAAGGGCTGAAAACAGATCTCTACAAGTTAGAGATCCTTCTCGTTCTGTCCACTGAATTGCTGCAGTAGAGCTGCTCTATGCATGGAGGATCTGAGAATCTTTGGAGAGGTGTGTCTGGCTGGGTAGTGCCTCTCTTCCCAGACAGCAGCTGAGAGGCAGACATGTTCCTGCTCCAAACAACTAGCATTAGGAAGGAGCTCCTTGGCATGCCCAAAGGGAGAGACCTAACTCTTGAGAGTCTCCTAGCAAATTTATAATGAAAAAATAATGACAAAGATTACAGTGCTGTGCTTTTAAACTCAGTCTTCAGTACTTTCTCTCCTAGTGCCTACATGTGTCAGACCCAGACAAGTTCGGCCCAATAAATGTGTTAATAGTACCTGTCCGAGATACTCAAAGCTAGAGATGCTCCCAATTTAGTGGAAGACTTAGATTACCAGGACATTTCATTTCCTGCTATAAATGATACAGTTAGTTCTTTCAGTCATTTCTAGTTCAAGTGAAAGAAATAATGAGCCTAAGAGGAAATTCTATGCCTAGTCCTTAGGGCTTGACTCTAGCAGAGCTCCCACTGTCCTCAATGACTGGAGGGTTGCTGTGCATGTAAGATCTTCAGAATCTGCATCAGTACACTTAAGAACGTTCAAAACTGGTACAATGCGCCAGCTGATCACAAAAGGTGATTCAGAGCTACTGTCATAATTAAGGAACAGGAGTTGCCCTACTTCAATGCTTGTTATACCAGCTATTTTTACCTCTCAGTGTCTGGGTAAGACACGTCTGAAAGATATGATATTCAAGCAGTGTAAAATACCTCCTTAAAATTCCTTAAGTTGGTGATGCACACCCTCCAGGCACCTTTGAAAATGTTGGGAAGAAATTTGACTCTTGAAGTCAGCGAGAGTTTTACTATCTTGTTCTTGCAGCTTTCTACTGACTTCAGTCATTCTCTAGTTCAGAGTTCTCTAGTTGGCTGGTTTATTTAAAAGGTGTGGGAGCAGAAATACTGTCTGAAAACAATTTTTCCACCACCAAGATGATTATTGACTTATTTTCCATTTTAGACCATGCAAAAGTGTCACAACTCAGTAAAAAGGTACAGTTTCACGCATTATTCCTAACATTCTTGATATTTATAATATATACAACAGAGCAGATTTGTAATTTGACCTTTCTCTATTATTCTAGTTATTCTATCTCACTAAGGGAAAATTATTAATATAATTAAAGATCCTTTGTAATATAAAGAATCCTCCTGTAATATTCTACCTTAACAGTCCAAATCACCACACCTTATACGGGTAGCACTAATGTGTCTACGTTTTATCTACTGCTGAACAAAGAACTGTATACATGGTTTATATTTTCTTCAGGCATCATTGAACATTTGTACAAGACTCATTTTAATACATTAAGAAATAGTAGTTCTGTATATGTTTATCATTAATGTACCAAATGCACTAACTATAAAATGATTAAACTAAACAGTATGTTGTAGGATGACAGTCAGTCAAACCCTGAAATACTGACAAATAAGAGACCTAGCGACAGACAACGAAACCATAAGTCTTTTTGACTCTGTCACACAAAATAATTGGTAAGTGTTATGCTTTCATGGTTGTAAAGGAAATAATATGAAGGGGGAGAAAAACCCAACAGGTACAGGGTCAGTAATAGCAACCTCACAGAAATACTGTAACACTGCTGACATTAATAATTAAATGTACAAGAAATCTCAATAAATATTAAGTTATTTGCTAAAAAAATTTATGCCAATGTCTTTTTTGTGTGTGTGCAAACTGATTTATATCAGATAAATGAGAATCTGTTTTAGTCAATCTTGCTTTTTTCTCCTCAGAGCTGTAGAATTATAATGTGCAAATCTGCTTAAGTTGGGCTTTTTTTACATTTATAAAGGGCCACACTTGATTTAGCAATACTATTTTTATGTGTAATGACACAGACACATTTATTATACATTCTGCTAATCTTCAGACTTGCATTTTGACAGGATTAGGAATTTATACAATATGTAGACTTTAGGCTGCACATTAGGACTGAAGCACTTCAATACATTTGGTTTTTTGCAAGCTAAGACTGAGTATTTGAAACAATCATTTTGTGTTTCCTGCTCTCTGAACAATGAACCGCAGTAATCCTTCTGATGGTAATCATATTATTTTCTGTTTAAGATTACATTTTGTTTGTACATTTATAGTGTCACTTAAAACAAAATCCAGCAGGTTTTCTTTTTAGGTAACTTTTAAGAGGAACAGAAGCGAATATTTTAAGAAAACGACACAGAAATTGAGTTTTCTAAAGGGTACATACTTCCCAGTATGTATTTTATAAATATTTAAATGAAAGATGATCAGAAATGTATAAATAATCGTGTTAACACTTTAGGAACTTTTACTGTTACTGTATTCTACAGCTCAGGAATAGATTTCCATACCGAAGGGATTAAAGGACTTACACTTGGTGAATGCAGAAAATGTTTGTTTTTTTTTTCTTTTTCCTATACAGCAAGTTGCATCACTGTTTTTGATACATGGACCAGTTAAATATGATATTCCCATCTACAGAAGGTATGCAATAGAAATGGAAAAAATATTTAATTAAAATATTAATGCAGAAATTCACAATATTGGAGATGTACAACATTTTATTTTTTATCTTAATAATGAGAAACTTGTTATTCATTTGCATGAGAATGGCAATTTAGTGTGGCAATAGAGAGCTCCAACTGCATCCCTGCAGTTTATTGCCTTAGGTTTGCAAACTGCTTTAACAGCCATCAGCCAAGAAATGTACATGTCATCTGCAAATCACAAATCACAGATCTTGACTCGAGTGATTGCACAGGGAGAAGTGCTGAAGGGTTCATAGTGGCCAGAACAAGACTTAAAAGTGATGTGAAATAGGGAGCAAAAAGGGCTGCAATTGCCTTGGAGCCTAAAATAGACTGAGCTTCAATGCCATGGAAAAAATCACCAGCTTCTCCATCATTTCTTTAAAGGTCAGAATTTTTGTAGGTGGATTGGGAGCGCAGTGGATTGCAGATGCGTTTAACAGCAGGGTATTTTCCGCTGCCATGACCAGTTAAGGAAGATTTTCAAAAACACATCTGCTGGTAAACAGTTTGGCCCGACTCTGGGTCATCTGCCTTATCTGTGCTCATTGCTGCATGAATTCTTACCTGGATAAAGTCCCAAACCTCACATCAGTCAAAGTTAGGCTTTCAGTACAGTCCATTACATTTTTTAGAGAGGTACCTCCGTGGCTTTCAGTTGGGTTTATGATGTGGGTCTGCTTTTTCACAAATGTATGAAGCACACCGGCAGTAGAGAGACAAAGCTTGCTCCTTCCCGATTCCTCTTCGTGTTTCACTCATCAGAAGGCAGAGCACAACATGAGAGAATAAATGAAGGAAAAACAGATGACTTAGAGAATAGCAAGGACTCGGGGAAAGGATTTCTCTGTGCTGCAAAAGAAGGCTTGTTTCCGATACCATCTCACATCATTTCAGACCACTAATATTATGCAGAAATTGATTTAAGAGGAATTCAAACACAAAATGCCTACAAACAGATCTAGAAGGCGGTAAATCCATTTTCTTTTTCAATCTTGCTCACTCTGCAGGTGACTAAATGGTCCTAGTTTAAGATTTCTCTTCCTCCACTCTGTTATAAATAGAATTTGAAGTTCTGTTTGGAAATGAAAAGGTTAAAAAATAATCCACTTTATTAAATGGGTGAACCAAAATGCAATTAAATAGACAAAGACCTTTGCAGGTTAAATTTTATGCTGGGGAGTGTCTACACTTTACATATATTTGTATGATACTTAAATATCTCTAAGTAATTTAACTTTTCTAAATGTTTATTAGTCCATGGTGAGCGCACTGGATCCTCTTCTGGGATCAAGATATGAATTTATAAGTAGTGTAAAGTATTTAGATAGTTTCAAACAGATTTCAGAGCACTTGTAGCATCTGGGGAATTATTTCTACTTGGCTATTCTACTGTTAACTTAAGAGAGAAATATAGGCAGTTTAACCAGCTGAGATATTCTTTGTACCAGTGGTAGCTGAGCCTGCTTGGCTGACGGTTATTATTGAAGAGGGTGTTATTTCCTTTGGAGATCCTTCCCTCCCACTTCAACCTCTGCCACCCAAATTACACCATACAGAAAGGAGCTTCTTAATTCCTGCAAGAGAAAAAGAGAATCTCCACCAAAAGCATGTGCCATAGGAAGAACTGAAAATTCTTCCTGGCATACTCTCCAGTGAGCGGAGACATTGGGAGACCCTCAGAAAATAAAATTAACTTAGGCAGTGAAAATATAACAGTGGTCTTCATGAAACACTCTCCTTTGGTTTTGAAAAGACATGTTGCTGGGGCAGCCTACATCTATGCAATCACTACATCTAACTCATGTGGCTTGCGTTTATGTCTTCCAAAATAGCACTCTCAGTGCATCCGAAAGATTTGTCTGCACATTTATTATTTGAAGGTTATGCTGTTCACACCTTGGACTTGAATTTGCAATTTAAAAAGAACAATGCCATATTTTTGTTCCATTTTCATCTCACCTTGTGTTCACCTCCAGTGGCAACTGCTTTTTCTACTACAGCCCCTCACCGGGTGGCTTATAACACCGGTCAAAGCCAACGGGTATCTCAGAGGACCGAGCATTAGTTTTTAACATAAGTGGTAAGCACTGGAGAAAAAGCAGAGGAAAGAGAGAAAGGGAAGAAACCAGAGCCCACAGGCACTGATACTTCAGCACTTAATGGGAAACTTTATCACAACAGACTGAAGCCATCACCTCTCCGATACAGTCTAGTTTTGCAGCTCAACCAGGGTTTCAGAGCTCTTTGCCAGTTTCAAGCGTCCTGCATTTTTTAACAGATGCTGCTGCCACACTGAGGAAGAGCTCCCTCCTTTTGTTTTCACTTACCAAACCTAGAGAGATTTCCTTCCCCTTTTTTCAAGTCACCTGACTTTTAAGTCTTCTGAACAGAAAAATATAAAGTTGTGTTGCTTCCATTTATGCAGTAAAGCTATTTGTGATGATCACGAGCAGGTAAGTCAAGGATGACTTTCCCCACCTAGTTCTTTCTAAGGCAAATATCCTTTGCTCTTCTTTGCTCTGTCTGGCCATACTCACTGGCTCTTCTCCACTGAGCTGTCAAAAGTCATGAGGGGAGCATACAGGATGTTCAGTGGGGAGGGAAAAGAACTGATGTTCTCCTTGTAGAGGCAGTTTTTCTCACATCATTTGGTTGTGCTGTGGGCCTCTTTGCAGCACAGAAAGTTCTCTGCAGCTGTACAGGGAAACAGGAACAGAGAAAAGAGATGGAATAGCTGAAAACACTGAAAGAGATGATAAAAAAATGTCACAGACATGGGATAAGAAGTAGAGGTAGGGATGGTTGCATCCCAACAATCAAATGGGGCTGATAAGCCCTCAATGATATAGGAAGGTGGGAACACTATGGGTTCCAACTAACAGCCAGTGACTGACCATAGCCTGGTCACTGTGAAGACTTCCCAAATTTTTCAGACTTCATAGTCTTTGCATGTATATTTTCCAGTCAAATGGCCTTCTGAGGAGAGAACAATACAGTGTGTAATCAGTCCCACTGCAATTCAGATTTGATGGCACTTCTGAACCTTTGCTTTGCTTCTCCCTCTCTTTCTCAACCTCCTCCTGGCCTGGCCAGCCAGTTCTCCCCCAATACACTCCTTTGTTAACAAGGGAAGGAAGTTCATTTCTTGATTTCTTGTTCCTGGTTTAAACTAGATGGTTCCAAAGGGATAACAGTATCAATAACAATATCAATTGATGACCCCCCTGTGCTTGAAGTGAAAGGGCAACCCATAAGGCCTGGAATTACTGGGAAAAACAGATGGATAAAATATCTAAGTTTGCCACTCTTTTCTTCTCTCCCTTCCAACAACTATCTAAGGCAGTTACTGAGACCTAACTACTAAGGATCCATGCAAATATCTGCTGTGCTTGTCTGATCAATGATTCAATAGGCAAAGAGGGGCCTTTTTTCCATGCTCATCTTTGATTTCTGCACAGAACTATGCTAAGCTTGTGTTTCTCAGATGAAAGCAAGTGATACAGTTTATGCTAAAATGACAAAACAATTTGAAAGCGAATGTGTATAGCAGAGAGAAGAACTTAAGCACATGGTTGACATTATTACGTTTATTTCTCAGTGAGACCTGTCTTTTCGTGACACTAATCAAAAAACTGGGTCACCTCACAATGGTAATTTCCTAGGAATCTTGAAATTCGTGAGTCAATTTGATCCCTTTTTAGCTGAACATTCACTAAGCACAGCAAGGCTGGTGGAGCTCAGCTAGCTCATCAGACTTGTCATCGACTATATGTGAAGAGTTTATATCCTTAATGGGATCAAAGGTTTTATCAGTGATCCTTCGTAAATGTAAACAGATGAAATATTTTTCTATCAGCACTGATTCCACATCTGACATTTCTTCTGTTGATCAGTTAATGGTTATTGTCCATTATAAAATCAGAGACAAGGTCGGTTTATTACTTTCTTAACAACCAAGAACCGTGTCAAAGAAAATCCCCCACTCGTCCTTGTTTGAATCCATCTTGCAACAATTGAATATTAATAACATAATTTGCCATTGCCAAGGACAGAGTTAAAATAATGCTAGTCTGGACATTATAAGGAACTTTTCAAAATATTGCATGATGTTTTAAAATGCAGATCTCCCATTAAAGTCAAATAGAAGTCAGTCAGCTAAAATGCTAGTCATCCTTCAGAAATTTAGAACTAGAAAGGTCTCCAGACAAGGATTTGCGAAATTAAAGCACCGAAAGAGAGTGCCATGCCCTTAGTCTTTATTGTCAACACAAAATTATGTTTTTCTTTAGTGTCAACTCTGAATATTCCCCTGCAGATCTATGCAATTGAGGATATTCCCGTGAATATGACACATTTCTGAAACAT
The DNA here is from genome assembly GCF_036417535.1 of Chlamydotis macqueenii. Taxonomy (NCBI): domain Eukaryota; kingdom Metazoa; phylum Chordata; class Aves; order Otidiformes; family Otididae; genus Chlamydotis; species Chlamydotis macqueenii. Next base: position 20,617,786 of record NC_141563.1, read on the forward strand.
GCTACAGCTATCAGTGAATTAAGGCTCATCATATTTTTTGGTTGTGGAATATTACCCTTGTTTGGCATAAGGAGGAACTAAGTGATGAAATGGACTTGCCTATACTATTACAAAATTATATCAATGCAGAAAAAAAAAATCCTATTTCAGTGCATTATTTTTACTGGGGGAAAAAAAAACAAAAAGAACCAATTCTAGAATAAGTCATACTATTATATGATGTAGTTCAATTATATTAAAAAGGAAAAAAAAATGTTTCAAATGCTATAAAAACAAAGGAGAAAGATCTTAAGTCAGACAGAATTTTTCATTCAACCTCTAGTGAAGGGTTATTTAGAAAATTTTGATTCACCAAAGATAAAAAAATAAATCACTCTGAACTGCAAAACTACCTGCTGCAAGAGTGACCAAACCTGGAAATATGGCAAACAATTTCAACTTAAAAAGAAGAAAGGACATTTTAACCTACATAGTGTCAGACCAGTTTCTCCAGGCAGAGCATGAGTAACTCAGTCAAGTTCATGTGAGTCAGTCATAGCCACAAAGGTAGAAGTGAGCCTCTGGGCTTAATATGCAAGAGTTGATCCCTTGTCCCTAAATCAGCATCAGCACTGACAGCTGGATCACCAGGAGTATGTCTACACAGCACAGTACAGGCTGTACAAAGATACTGAAAGAGCACTGACCCAGGACCGGGAGGGTGCCAGTGAATCTCTCAGCTGCTCAGGGGGCAGCTGTATTAGGCCAGGCAGAGCAGGAGTCATTCATAGACCCTGGACCTGCAGCAGGAGTCGTTCAGAGCTAGGTGGTGGTCCTCTGCACAGAAGGAACTTTTGCTGTAGACCTTTCCTGCAGAAATTATCAGTAATCTTTTGTGTTGTATTCTACAATTTCTAAGTCCTGTGAAAGAACATTGCATACTTAGTGTATCTCAAATCTGCATTTTGCTCTGCTTTTTTCCTAAACTAGTCCCATCAAAATCTTTACCCATGCTAGCCTGAAAGAATCCAAACCTGCCTGACCTTAAGAAACACTCTCTAGAAACCGATATTGTGGTAGGAATGAGTTAGCGCATCAACAGAATGAGAAATAAAGCTGTATTGTCATCAATGAGCTCATGTACAGAAGTGAAAAATGAAACATAAATCAAAATGAGACTGAGGTCAATTTATTATTAGAAATCAGATTGTCGTTAATGTTAAATTTGAATTCAGAGGAAGTTAACAGTCATCTCACAGAGTCAATGTAAAGAAAGCAGCTCTCCTCCAAATCTCCAGTTGAGATCCTCTGCTGATGGCCTGACTGTACAAACACTTACTGCATGTACTGATGACTAACACAGATAACATCTCTGACAGAGGGAGCGTTTCTCCATTTGATGAATAAACACACACTACTGCAGGACCAGATCTCAGCACTGCAAGTCCCTCAGAGCAGACTCTGCCTTCCTCCTTAGGCACATTGCGTCCTGATTGTTCTGTGCATTTAGCGGAATAAACAAGGAGAAAGGTTTCACACTTTGTCTTACCAGGTTGTTAATTGAACATATGCATCAACATTTCTTCATTAACAAGTATAATTATGATTCAATGCTTTGGAACTAAAAGCCATAGCCCAAAAAGCCTAAGTGAACAGTGTTTTTCTCACTTCTGCCTTGCAGGAATGGCAGCAATAAGCCTGCCTTGCAATGCTCAGACTGCACAACTCCAGCATATGATCTGTTCCAGTGAAACTTCCATTCTTGGTTACAAGATGGCAAATTTCAATTACTACTTTGGGCAGATTTTCAAAATAGCAAAAATTAATCCAGAGTTTCACCATGGAATCTTTTTATTGAGAAGTCACTGGATATAAAAATCTGTCCTATTTTCTTTCCCCTCCCACTCAGTAGCCTAACTTCTGAGGTAGTCACACTCCTTTGCTTGCTTTCCTTCTGGCTCCATGTCTTTTCTATTCTTGCAACCCAGCAGAGCCACCTTCAAGGGGGTTGCCACTGTGATCTCCCTCAACTGCTGTACAAGAAGTGAACACCACCTTTACTCCCTCTTGGAGCCACCTTCTGAGAAGGAATGCTTATCTAGTCACCCGCACTGGGAGGAGTCCAGGCTCTGCATATACTGTGTATGGAAGAGACTGATGGGAGTACAGATCATTAAAATGCTCCAGCCCATTTCTCTATGAGTTCATTTCCCTGCCATCTTTCAGTGGTGTGTTTCTGTTAGAGTTACTCTGGTTGTAAAAGTCCTAAGGGATAAGGAATTATTTCATTATACTGAAAAGGAGCTATGGCTTTGATGAGGTCGCAGGTCATATGCATTGCCTAGATCTGGTGACTACTTTTCAAGGATATAAAAAAGCTGTACATTTTCCTCCTTCCTTAAAGGAGGAAAATACAGTTCTATTGACACAATTCTGGATCATACTGTGTTTACACGTAGTTATTAAAAATGCATCAGGTGCTACTAATGATCTAGAAGAAAAATATTTGAAATACAGCACTCTGATGGAGTACGTTATAACAAAATCTAGTATCCAGAAGAAGTTAGATGAGTTCTAGCTTGAAAAAAAAAAAAGATATGTATTTTAAAAAGTGAAGGATATTACTTTACTATGGTGTGTTATGTTGAGATGTCTTTGTCACGGAGTCATTTTTTTGTCAAAAGGGGATCTTTTTCTTCAAAATCTCTGCTAACAGAGGGATAACTCAGCAAGATAATTCACTACAATGAACAGAACAATGCATCCAACCCACAACTCATTTTAGTGGCCCTCTTTCTCCAGGGATGGACTTATATATGCAATTGTGCTATGGACAGATAAACCAGGTCTTCTTAGAAACTCTGTGTCCACTGTGCATTCAGACTACAGCTGATCTTTGCATATGACTGTAACGGCTATTTTGCTGGAAAAGGGCCAGACCACATTGTCACTCTGTGACTCGACTGGTTGGTCATTACAGCTCTGTCTCAAGATCTGACAGTCTCTCAGGTACAGTGAGTCAAGGCGTGGCAGGGTACCAAAAATTTTTGCAGACACTTCTAAGCATAAATTCTCAGTACTAGAGCACGAGATGAGGGTTACACTATCGATCACCTAGTGGGGGTAGTTGAAAACAAATCCATGCTTGTGATCACTCAGACACTAAGTTATTCAAGGATTAGTTTTCCTGATTTCCTGATTTTTCCTGATTTAAGTTGTTTAGACACAATAAATTACACAACCTAAGAAAGACAACCCAAATCCCACCTTGAATAACAAAAGGACTGAAGTTTCACCTGCAGAAGATTATGTTTGTCCTTACGACAAGTGTGTTTTTACACATACTTTTACCAGTCCTGACTTTCCATGACATTATTCTTCCCTTTTAACCCTCTCCCAAGCTAGGACCAGGCTGTCCTTATGTGAGTCGGGAGCCATGCAGGACAGTCATGTTTATACAACTATGAAATTCCAGTCAAAACACAGGAGTCACCATTAACATGAATACCAAAATCAGCCAGCACTAGCAGCCACGTATTTACTATTCTCCACATGGGAAGAGCTAATGGTTATAGCACCACTGCTCTGAGTGACCACAAGCATAACACATTTTTCATCTCATATACCTTATACCACATAGTCACCTCCTCAAGTGCTGCAGATGTGTTTGTGGGGATGCAATGATACACAAGGCATGCTGAGGAATGGGGATACCCTGCATGGTCTACTCAGCTTCACATGAGGCCAAACTCCCAATTTTTTTTATTGGCTAAAATGCTGGTGGCTTGAAGAACAGGAACAGCACTAAGATCTCAAACACCTTGTGCTCCAGGATGCCCACGATGGAACCTCACCAAAGCGATTGAACTCTGACTCCAGGGCTCAAGAACTGCAGGTTTTTGTATACAGACATCCAGGAACATGCTAGCCTCTCTCAGCCAATTTCCTCAATTTTTAAATTTGGCAGTATACAATGAGATCAGGAGATACATGTGCTTATCAGCAAAAGGTCGTGTCAAAGGCAAAAAATTGATTAATTACCTAGTTATGTACATTTCAAACCTGCTAGATGAGGGAAGAAGTAAGATTAACAGTGTCCTAATGAAAAGAAAGATAGAGAGCACACATAGAAAGATAGAGAGCACATATAACATTCAGAAAAGGGTGACAGAAATTTGAGGACTGGAAAAAATATACTGAAAAAAATCAGTAGACTCTTCAAACTACTCTATCAATTTCTCATCAGCATTGACCTCAATAAATTCTTGCAACTCCACATGACTGTTTCTTTTGCGAAGTACAGTCATACTCTCTTGACCCTTTCTTTAATGTACTTACTTTTGAAGTAGATAAAAAAGTACAAACATGTGATTTCAAAACGGCAAAATAAACACAGTGCCAAATTGAACACTGGAGACTTCACTGCTTCCTAGCTCAGTGCAAGGAAAGAATGTGATTTACCAGGAAGGCAATGACTTCAGAAATGAATTCCCAGAGAAAATTAAAAAAAAAAAAAAAAAACCACAAAAAAATATGCAAATAAACATCTTTATAGTGGCATAGCATTCCACTTCAGTTCAGATAAACATCTGACTGCAAGCAAAATAGTCTTATCCATAGCTCACTGCTTTGAAAAATCAAGCTGTAAATCACTCAAAAACATTTGCTTTCCATCTTTCTCTCATAGGGTATCAAATTCTTTAACTGAGCTGGACAAAAAATATTGCCAGAGAGGGCTCCCCTACATGCTTCCCCCCCAACTTTCTCTTTCCCATCTCAGCTGAAATCACAAGGTGTGGCTATTGTAAAAAAAACAGGAGTAAAAGTCATTAACATTTTTTAACTTAAAAACTAAACCCCAGTTTTTCCAACCGGCAATTGGAACGGAATTTGGTTTATGTTTTGACGGCAAGCCTAATGTTATGCAACTTTATCTGCCCCTATTTACCCAAAGTTCTAGAAAATCTTCCATAATGAAATAGGCACTTTGGCAAGACCAAAATGTGTGAATAACTGAAATATACACATACAAGCCTGATACTGCCTAAGCAACTGGCAGGTAATTGTGACTTGCTTTTCTGTTACAGGAGCTAGTTTTGTCCTCATAATGATACTGACCTCTCTGTGAATTCATTTGTGTCTCACATCATCAGTATTTGGCTTACTATCCATAGCGGAGATAGAGAATCTCAAAAGTACTACAAAATGTAAAACCAAGCTATTTTGTTTATTTTACTACATAGTCCAATGGAAAACATCTCTGCAATTAGCAGACAGCCATATGACACTTATAAATGTGTCACCTGCAGACTTTTCTGTGCAGTTTACTTCCAATAACTCAGTCATGGTTCTGTTACGCAAGATAAAACTCACTGTTTCAGACAGGGCAACTCTGCGGGTTTTGGCCACCACTGGTGCACCACGCAGAACAGACGGCCCCAGAAGAAGCATTTGCTGGAACTTCAGAGGCATAGAGATGTTTGGAAGGCAGCTGTCAGATTTTGCATGTGCATGGGATGTCAGGAAAAAATGGGTTTGTGTCAGTCAAATTATCTTGTCCATCAGTCTTTTAGGAAATACACTGAGAAGCCTAAAACAAGATGTTGAAAGAGATAGTGTTATTTCTTCTGTGAAATGAGGGGATGTTTTATGTAGCAAATCTGACAACGAATTTCCAACATGAAAGAATCCGCTTACTACATCTTAGCTACTTTACTTGATCCAAGGTTTTAGAATAACCTGAGAATGTCAATCAGGAAGAAAACAATATAAAAAGACCTGATAAAAACTCAGAAGTTATATCAGGCAAAGTCAAATGAAAGCAACCAGAAGGATCAACACATCAAGTTAGCATTTTTTCTCTTCTTCTTTCCACTACCTGCTGCAGTTCTTCCTCTAAATTGGTGGCTCTAATTTGACAAGTAAAAAAACTGGACACAGTAGGAAGGAAGTAGGGACGGGTATTTACTCCTTCAGCAGCAAGCATCTCACTTGTCAACGTAACACCTACCTCTCTCAAACATGCTCCTAAAAAAGCCATCCAGCCCAATAGTCACCTTTTAGAAGTCTACATTTAAAAGGTTCATCACTCCTCTGCAGTAAGCTCATCCTTGAAATAAATATGATCTGCCCTCAGTTTCACTGCTAAAAACATTTAAATCTTTTTCTTCCTAGTGTCAGCTGGCATCATACTTGCAGTGCAGGTACAAGTGATGCTTACAGCCAATGAGAAACCCTAAATATGGAAAATGGAGAATGACTGATAGCTTTGACAGATTAAAAGGGAGAACTTCCACATAGGATATGTTGAAGCTGCTGGAGATACTGATACAACTTGTGGCACTTAGAATAATGACAGCTGTATAATGTCAGTCTCAGTAAGAAGCCAAAATGTCTAAAGAAATAACAGCATGAATATCAAGACATCCTGCTATTGTTTAAATGTTCCGTTTTGCCAGCATGTCAGATGACAGAATAAAAGGTTGACCACAGCAAACATATTTCCCAAGAGTTCTACTGATCTCCTTTAACCACCAGGAGCAACCTCTCCATTTCCCACTTGAAAAAGGAAGTGATAACCAACATTGGGCCACTCCTCATTTCACCAGAAGTCTCTGGAGTTTTATTAATATTTCCTGGCACCACCTAATGAGATCCTGTGCTTAAAAAGCTAGTTTCATCCTACCAGTATAGAAAGAACAGTTTAGCAAAGCTTTGTTATTGTGCATTTTCTCTTGGGTTGGAGAAAGAAGGAAACTTTATTTGTCATCATGTACTGATCTTACTGTTCCAAAAAATATTTTCATATAAGGACACAGGGGCATTCAGGGAATGTGGTGAAATGAGACAACTTTTCTGTTCTTGTAGTGGCATATCTGTACTTCATACACCAGCACAAGTGAAACAGTAATAAAGACTGAGCAAAGAAAGCTCATTTGTGTTTGGATCAAGAAATAAAAAATAGCAATTGTTTTTAACAACTACAGATCCCCAGATGACTCTTCAGTTTATTTACAATCTCTCATGACTGCACTTTCCTTGTATGTCTCTCATCCCAAACTTTGAGCATGACATGAAAAAAACCAAACATGCTCTTCTTGCTGGGTCTAGTATCCACCTATTCATATCCAATCTCGCTGCAATTGCCAGAGCAACTTTCAGAGCAAGGTGCTATTCAGCCCAAGTTGGGGGGGTGCTGGACTTCTGGCAGGGCAGGAGCTCTCATGAATCGCTTCTGGCACCAAGCATGAAAGAGGTAGGACCTTACTGCTGAGTTGAAACAGCTAGGATTCAGATATATTGTCACAGGATATTGGGAGGCTCTCTGACCATGGCTTCCTTGTAAGAATATAGCTGAGGAAACAGAATTCTTTTTTTTTTTTTTTTCAAGTAGCTTAATTCTACCACTTTTACAAAACACTTAAACTTTGATTCTTCAGACCAAAGATTAAACTCTCTTCCAAGCTTTCATTTATATTTGTTTTCTTTAGGAAAGTAAAGTAAATGGCAATAAAGAGCACTTGCTCAATTCATTGATTCAGCCAGGAGGCCTTAGTCAAACTGAGTAAAGCCTTAACTAAGTTATCAGAGAAATGTGACATTTGGATTAGGAGCTTATACACCTATTCATGTTCTTGAATGGTATGTTTAATTGACAACTTTCCTGTAATCTGCAGAATTATATTTAATTGCCCATTAGAAATGTTAATATTTAAAATTTAAAGTAACTATTAAATTAAAAAATCCACCAAAAAAATCCCTCATCTTTCATTGCATAATAATTTTAATAAGCAATTAAACCACCATAATGCCACCAGTCATTCCATAAGACTTCTCTTGTACTATTCAGCTAACATTCATCTTTTAGTCCTTTTGTGCTGGTTAACTATGATACAGTCTATCTTTCCCTGCATCTAATCCTTCCTTTTTTTTTTTTGACATCTATCTTAAACTTACAAAATAAAGCATTACAAGAAAGAACTATTTAGTCTACTAACAGAAGCACAACCTTTTGTTCCTTTGAAAATAGCACTGTTTATATCTACAGCACCTTGCAGTAAACCTGAAGTATGAACTGTGGAAGTGTTCAAGGACAGGTTGGATGGGGCTTTGAGCAACCTGGTCCAGTAGAAGGTGTCCCAGCCCAAGGCAAGAGGGTTGGAACCAGATGACCTTTAGGGTCCCTTCCAACTCAAACCATTCTATGACTCTATGAAAGTAGGTTTCCCAAGGTCACAACATACCATTGGTTTTAAAAAAAAAAAAAACCAAAAAACAAACAACAAAAAAAACCAACCAAACCCAAAAAACCCCCATGCCTATGAGTACATTAACAACTCTGCCCGCTTGCCAACCTGTTTCAAGTTATATACAAAGATAAATGCAACCATGCTCTTTCACTTTACCACAACCTAGAGTTTAGCTTTAAATCATTTCTGAGGAAAGGCTTCCTGCAGACTTTTCACTTAAGTAGTTGTAACTACAACTGCAAAACACTGTTGACTGGTGGACTCCAGAGACTTGTTCATTACCTGTCATTAAATGTTTTAAAGTTTGCATAATTGATCCAGCCAATAAGTCATCATTGATTTATAGGGGTCTGTGCTGAAGAGCTGCTCGTTAAAAATTCATAACACTGGTATGTGTCTTTACAATCCATTAGCTGTTTACGTATCCACAGTCCTAAGATTGATTGACCTTGGACTGAGATTCTCATGGACTCTGCTTTTTTTTTTCCAAAACTTTTTTTTTCCATATTTTTTTCACAAGTCCACAGTATAGAAAAGCAATACTTCAGCCTTCTCCCTTGACAGCTATACTTTGATTTTTTTTTCCTCTCCATCAAAACTGAAACTTTACTTGAAATGATGAATAAATAAAGCATACTCCATAAACAGCTTTCCACTATTATTTAAGCTTGTGAGCTGTGCTGTTAGTCTCCTTTCCTCACCATCAGATTCAAGTGTGTAAATGTTCTAAAAGGCTTTGAATGTTTTATGATGATTTCAGGGAATGATGGAGTAATAGCTGAAGAGCGAAGCTATTAGTTTTAATATTTATATTGAGTGCTCTGAAACATTAATGTGACAGGATGTAAGATCAGAGCAGCGGGACATATTTACTTCACAACCATTGCCACGTGGCAAAAATATTTATTTTCTGAAGCTCTAAGGCCAAGTTTTTTTTTTCACAAGAATTTAAAGTTCAGATTGACATATATATTAGCTTTTTCTTGAACTTTGTATTTATTTTTGGGAGCTAAAGACTGGTTACTGTTTTGGATACAACTTACTTCATTTAGGTAGGACCCAAGCGTAATGATGTTGGTGGTGCATCATGGTCTCTTTACAGAAGTTTTCCAAAGCTGGTATTAGGTTACCAATTCATCTCTTCCTGTCTGCTCTCTCTGCTTCCCAAAGAGCACCTTAGAGAAAAGGAAAACAGTCATTTGTTAACAAAGAAATGGGATGGGCTCAAGAGCAGAATCATCGTTAAAAGGTTGTTTCATATTGTCTTCCAATACTTCATGCATGAAGTAAACCAACCCTGTAAATGTCCTAAGTCATTGTGCTTGGTTCTTCTGTTCAAACTAGCAAACATATTAAGGTAAGTGATCTTAATTACCAAGGGTCAAGCAGTGCTCACCCCACTTGTGTGGTTCTCATGATCTTCAGTGAACAAGTAAAGGAAGCAAGATGAGATCTCTAGGGAGAAATCTTCCTATCGGATTTGCAGAGTGGATCTGATATAAGTGGAACAAATGATGACTTATTGCTGCTACATTATGAAAATGTGATTTCTCCAGACACTTTCATGCTCTGTGCAAGGACTCCATAGGCTGACACCACACCACCAGGAAGCAGTTCACAGTTCTCCAATAGGAGAAACAGTTGGGTCTATTGAGTACATTTTAGTCGAATGTAACAAACGTTATATATACATCAAGCAGGCTTACAAGAACAATAGTGCTGGGCAGAAAATGGAGCATACTCCTCAGCGAGGCATAAATAGGTAACCTAGCTGAAAAAGTGAGGTTACCAGTATATAATTACTTTGTTCACCAGAGTCCTCTTCCTACACCCTTCTATACAGTCATGGTGCACAAGGGGACTACATGGACTGGTGGGCTGGGGCGAGGGGGAAGTCATAGAAATACTCAATTGCAAAGTTGACTAGAATGGTTTGTCATGTGCTTTCCCAACCTTATCTCTCCAAGAAGACAAAAAGTTATCCAGAGGTCGTAGTTATCTCTCAAACATTTCCTTAGCCTGAATAACTTCTGACTTAGTCCTTGGTGGCCTCCTTTCCCAGCTACCTTCCAAACCATTGCCACAACAGAAGCAGCCAATAGAAATGTTCATCAGAACATCCTTTAGTAGGTTCCAACAGGGCAGGACATGCAGCGTTTTCTTCTGGAAGGATATTTCACTGACTTTCATGTCTAATGACACAGAAATGTCAGTTTATCCTGCACCATTATTTTTAATATTCCGCTAATTGAGTCAATCCCTTATGTTTTACAGACACCTATAACTACATGTCATCATTCTTTGTCTTTCTCACATCTACTTCTGTTCTTAACTTGCTTGTGGTGTTTAGGAGGCATTTCTAAATACAATTCTTCTCATTATTAGCTGAAATATACAGTGCACAAATCAATAGACTAGAATTTTTAAACATACTTAAGGCAAAAAAACAAATGTGTTACCTGCACCTGTGTGTACAGCTACTCTGCAACTTCTTGGCCCTCCCTGTATCCATCAGAGAAAATAATTTACAGGTGTTTTCTTCCACTTCTCTGCACAGAAACAGTCTTTCAAGAATGTTAGAAGAGACTTTCTATATAGAAAAAAAAAAATTAGAAATTAGCATAGCAAGCACAGGGAGAACAATTTACGTCACTGAATATATGGGAGTCACATTCTGACCCATATCTGATATAGCTTTTTTGAAAGGTGGAAGGAAAATGATGAAGTCAAGGTGTTTGCTACCTACCAGGACCTCCCTCCTTGCAGAACTCCATTAATGTGTCCACCAAGGTAATTCTTCACCTTGTAACAGAACAGATATCACCATCACAATGTACAAAAAGGTAAAGAAAAGAGCAGGAGCTGCTACTTTATCACTGAGACCAAAGAAGACACCAAGAGAAAGACAAGCTGTGATGAAATAGATGCCCTGTATTTTGCTAGGGATGTTCCTTGGGTCCAGAGCATGGGACTGCACAGTCTGTAGTGACAGCACCCAAAGACTCAGTCTTCTCCTCCCAAAAGATGACATTTCCAGGAAAAAATGATCTGACTTACAGTGTCCTTTGGTAGGAGGTTTCCACAAAAGTGCTGGAATCACAAACGATACCATTTTCTCAGCAGGATGTTCACTGACAAGTACTGACTCAAAAATGCCAATTTTAATTTACAAACTTGAAGTTCAGCAACATTTCACATTTGGAACATGGTGAAAAGTGTTTATCACCATATGAAGTCTCTGCCTGGGGTGTTGAGGAAAATGAGTGCAATTTTAGCTAAAATGGGTCAAATTCATCCCTACTATTACTCCACCGGTATTGTTTGAGTTACACCAGTGACAACTTTTGTCCAGTGTGGTTAATGGGGTCGTTGTTAAAAATTCTGCTTAAAAAAACTTGCTTATTTGCTTTTTTTTTTTCAAACAGATGAGTGTTACGTGCCCAAATCAGATATAACCTTTTGTTATTTACCACACAACTAGCTAGCAGTGATGTACACAACAGAGTAATGGCATGTCCCTAATTATCAGGAATGTGACTTGGTATAGTCTGTACATTATACAAATTGTGACAAGTTTGCTTTCAGAGTGTAAACTTTTAAAAACCACCATAAAGACCCCCATAAAAATATGACTTTGACTAGAAAAATATGTAAGCTACATAATGGCTACATGGGTGTTTTTCCTTAGAGATCAGGAGAAATATGACAAGTCTGACTGCTATTATAGTTATATAGCATATTCCATTTAGCAGCGATACAGCAGAACTGTGAAAGCATATCCTAAGGTATTTTCACTTCATGCATTTGACATTGATATTAGTTATTGCATTTAAGATACATTGGGCTGTTTATTGCTGACTGTTTCCCCTCACTGAGAACGTTAACCACAGCAGAGGAATATTTGATGTTACAAATTATTTAGCTTGCTACTCTTCATTTCCTTTTAGTATGCAATTATTTGTTTGGTTTCACTGAGCAAATGAAATTTCAAGGGCATTTCAAGGAAAATAAATAAAGTACAACCCAAAAGGGTTTTTTTTTTGTTTGTATTCAGGAACAGCACTGAATCATGCATATGTATGAATCAACAAAATCAGGTTAGCTAAGAAATTGGAAATTGCACTCCACACTAGAGCATTTTTCTTGCTCTAGAGATCTTTGCTATGGATTTGAAGGACTAATAAAAAATCAGCAGCATGACCGGAACAGATGTTTTTTATGGACTCGGCTTGTTAATAGTCTTTTTAGCTTCTCCTAAGGACTTGAACCAAGTTCCTCACTTGTCCTGAATATGTGAGATGATGTTAACATTGTCCAAAATGTACACTAACAAGCAGCAGTGAAAAGCTAAGGTCTTGCACATGGTTACAAATAAATTTCAAAACATTGCTGCAAATGCCATGAAACCCCAAAGTGGGCAATGTTACAAAACAACCAAGCTTATTGACTGTATCAAACTCATACAGTGTCATTCTCTTGAAGGGAAGACAGGCTGGTAAAATACTTCCATGCACTGTACTACACGTATTGTAAAAGCAAGGGCTCATTACAACTGAAGAAATTCCCTTTATATTGAAATCATGGTTCACTTCTGTACACAATGAGAACGGAAACAAACTGAGCCAGATCCTCAACCAGTGTAAAGCAGCCAGGCTTTATTGGCTCCAGTGGCACTGTGTCAATTTATATTTGCCGTACAGGCTTTGTGTTTTCATTCTAGTTAGTGAATTTCTGCAGGTATAAAAGAGAAATGAGAATAACTGGGAAAAACAGAAATCAGAGTCTGTGTCACAGATGTTTCACTGGTCAAGTAATACTTTGTTTACTCTCTTGCTGTTTTATTCACTCATTTTTTCTGCAATTTCCTATATTCCTCCACAAATTCATATCTGCCAGATACTTTACGAGTTACTAATTATGCCAGGCTCTGGGAGGGAAGGAATCACCCTAGGACTTGCCATTTTATCACACCTTTTAGCTAAGACTCCAGAACAATGGTGCTAAACAATTACACCCAGGCATAGGAACAATCCCTCCAAATCCCACCCACTGAGTCAAGAAACTGCAGAGGTATAATTTACTTCTCAGATGTAGAGGAGGAGGAGAAAGGGAGGCTCCATATCACTTAAGGAGCACTGGGTTAAATGGTAATTGAAAATTTCACAATTTGTTTGTTTGGGGTTTTTTTTGTTTTGTGTTGTTTTGGTTTTTTCCCCATACAGAGGCACCAAACCATTACTGGCATTGAATGTTAAGTATCCTAATGTCATTGCCCTGTCAGGTAAAAAGATACACCTTCATTCACTTCAGCTAAGTGATGCTCAAGCTCAAATACATGAGATTTCTTTCAGTAAGGACGGATTACCTTTTCTTTAAATGTAAAGCATTCTCTGAGAACTAAGGCAAAGAGAAAAATAGCTTTTTCCTTGACAAGTGACAAACTCAGGTACAAAATAAGGACAATTAGATCCACTCTCTTCCCAATTTTTATTGTGAATGTTGTTCATATTCTGCTCTTGACACTCCTGGGAGTACTCCCACAGGAACTGGGGATTGGACTGGTTCTTTTCTCATTGAGTTATCCTAAAACCTGTGGTGGACAGGTGTCCCTGGGGGGCTCTGTTGAGGCCTGTCTTTTAACCCATCTATATTAGTAGCTGAGGTGACTGGAAAATTTGCTATTATGCATATCTCTCTTTATATGTCTGTGCTTGTTGCCACTGTCATTTATGTATTTAGACTACCCAGCTTTGGTTTGGGAGAGCTTTGGTTTACAAATAGCTTGAATTTGGAATATTTGATGAAGCACTTCCCACAAATGGCTGCATGAAAATCTGAAAAAACATCAATTACTGCCAAAATGTCCCAATCTGATTCAGTAAACGCAAAGCAACTTTATGGACTATACTGAAATTTTCCCAGATTTATGCAATCTGACACAAGAATTTGAGCCTACTCATCACAGACTATGGACTTTTCCATACAAAAAGCACCAAAAAAAAAAAAAAAAGGAGAAAATGCCCTCATTCAAATTCTACACATTAATTGTCTACTTGCAGACTCTTTGATACAAATTTTAAAACACAGCAACCTGCTGCTTCAACAAACAGGCAAACAAAAACACCAAAAAAAACCCCCAAACCAACAAAAAAAAACCCAAGCAAGACAAAAAGCAATGGAGAAACAGGTATGACAAATGCACATACATTTCCTGAGTCCATCCACAAACTCAGATTTGCAAGAAGCACTCTGAGCTGAATTTTTCACAAGTGTCACACACAATGGGCAAATGCTCACTGAAGGAATCATCTACCACCAAGCTGCAGAAGGCTTTAGGGAAGCTGTCCTGTAACTTATCCTGCAGCCTAACCTCTGTCCTGTCTTCGGACTTCCAACTCTTGTTTTTTGGGAAAGAAGTGAGCATCCAAGAAGTTCTGATTGTTTGTTAAAAATAAACTATCCTACATAACAGAATCCCTCTTTAGATTCACATTTTAGTAGCATTTAACTGAATGAAAATATAAAATCTTTTCCAGTTAATGTGTTATAACCTTATTTTCTTGGCAGCATCTTTTGAACCCACCACTACCCTTATATTGCTTCATTTTTCTCAGATCACAGTCACAAACAACGATCTTTGGCTTATTTCTGCTCTACTCTAGTTTTCTTCCTGACACTACAATAAATCTAAACAGTTGTTGCAGCTCCTTTCCTTGCTAATACGGAATTTGGAAAAATAGCCTCAACCTGAGCTGGACTAACCTCTTGATAAGATTTTATACCACATAAAACCGGTATTTTGTCTCATTTAAATAATGATAAAAACTCTGTTCCCTTATAGCTGTCCAGGAGAGACCCTAGCACATATTCTTCTTTTATAACACTGAAAGTAAGTGTTAGTGAGACCTGCTGATTATCTGATAAGAACACAATTAATTTGTGCCCAGACTCATTAATCTATCTTAATACATGTCAGCCCATTACATTTGATCCATGACCTCTGTCCCCAGTCTTGCATGAAAATCTCCCAGGATCAGAATCACATCATGATTTGGCACGGAGCCACCAGCTCCGGCAATTGACTGCAAAATGCTTCAAAGCCATCAGTAATGGCAGCTGCTGTATTTATGTGCACATCCCCGAATGATAAGTTCACAGCTCCTCTAAGGCAGACTGAAAGAAGTTGGCCATTCGAAAGCCTGAATCCCATTAGAAATACAGCTGTGTCCCTATTTAGATCAAATGATTACTCATCTTTACTCTCACTTTTGTTCCCACAGACACAAGTGTCATTTGGGGTGCTGGAACAGTCTACGCAAATACTTTCCCCATGGCTTTTGTAAATAATATTTGATTTAACACTAATAAGTGTGCAGCAGTGCTTTGAAACCAACTGTTCTTTTACATATGGACATTCATGGATGAAGAAATGGAGGATCTAGTTAAAAATCACTCACTGCGGTAATACCTGGGTCTTTCCTGCTTTAACAATTGTCTCAAGTCAGGGAGCTGCCATTTTTTGTTAACAGTTCAGGCATTTAGATTGATTAAATCACCAGGCGTGATAGTGGACATGAACACAGGCCTTTCAGTGCTTTTTGGCAGCCACCAAGTTACTTTCCCATCCACAATTAGCAAGGAAATTCCAAAGGCTCACGTTACTAGTACTCCTAGAAAATAATATGCGCACAAGAACAAGCAGCAAATCTGTGATGGCACATCCACAGCCTCCTCATCCTCATATATGCAATATTTTTTAATCAAGCTTGAACTCTATGAATTTATAGCCCTTGTCATCAGCCAATGTTCCCTAGTAGGAGAGAGGTAAGCACTGAATCTGAGAATGACAGAAGCTGAACGATCACAAAAACAACTACGCAATTTTTTGATGCAAAATGTCTGAGTTTTAGTTAATGTGAATTTAATTAAAGCATTCTTTCCCAGCTACATCTAACTCATTTTTGGTCACCAACAGTTTGTGAAAAATACATAATCATTCACTATACTACAATACTCCAAATTGCATCACTCAAAAGGAATAGTATACCTTTGCTTGGTTAGCTGATGATGCTTCATTTGGTGTTCAGCAAATGAAAGACTGCTGCCACAGCAATAACAGATGCAGCCAGTGGCTTCCATGAGGTTACTTCTGAGGGGCTTTCTGTGAATCTTAGCTCTGTGCATGGCTTTTTACCTTCTCTTGTCCTTCTTCAACCCGCGGAAACAGAAAACCTTGCAATATAACTGCCAAAGATGGATCACAGACAAAGTATGTGGTATTTCAAATATAAGTAACATTTTCTGAAGTTTCTAAAGAGCAACTTAGATTATGTATTGATTTATTTGACCACAGTATTTTCTGAGCATGTCCTAGCAAGCAAATGCTTGTTTTATTCTTATTAAAATGTCAAACAGGATCTTAATCTTATCAAAGTGATTATACTGCATCTTTGAATTACTCTGCAAAAACCCCATTCATTCATTAATCACTGACTCATGCAATGAAGAAGGTGAGATTGTCAGATACTTACCATGCCTGATGGGCTAATTGTGAAGGGACACAGCTCAGCTGCTTGCCAGCTGCCCAGAATGGTAACTCTCAAGGGGAAGGAAGGGAAGAAAAGTTCTCATCTCTGCTCTCCCCCAACAGCAGCCTTTTCACACCTTCTGAAGCCATATAATCTGTGAAGATGCAGACTAAGCTGATAGTTTCCCAGCTCTCTAGCATGAGGATGATCAGAGCTACATCTCCCTCTTCCCTCTCTGTCCAGAGACATCAGATTGTGGTTCATCATCTTTAGATGCTTGTTTCTAAGGAAAGAATAAAGCATGAGGGAATACATGTGGTTATGTTTCCAAGCTTCACTGCAGGCGCTGTGGCAATATTGCCCACTCCTCTGCTGGGACCTTTCTCCAGCTTTAAACAGATCCCACCTTACAGACTGCCAGGCTAGGACCATGGGGAAATCTGGTTTTTAAAACAGTAGAACTCACACAGGTATTGTCACAAACACCACAGAATAAACAAATTTGGATTTAACTGTCAACCTTATTGCCAGATTGTCAGAAGATCTGAATCAGAAGAATAATTTAAATGTCAAATTAAGACACTGCAAAAGCAAATTCCTGTGATTTACCATGTTGCTCCAAGATGACATGACCTAAGGGTAAAGAGAAGATCTACCTGAAAAAAAAAAGTCTGTTCTTCAGGGGCTTGTGGAATTTTTTGTTGTTAATTCACCAAAGAAATTGGAATGTATAGTTTTCTTCTCAGGCAAATGCACAATGGTACTGTGACAGAGACTTCTCCAAAGGGGCTCTGGATCTCATGCAGATATACTTGCCCTGACAGATATTTGCTATTGTGAGAATTAATAAACTTTTGGGAAGTGCTCCGAAATCCTTGGGAAGGAGAAGGTCAGAATGCCAATTATTGTTATTTTTTAATTAAATGTTTTACATGGAACTACAGACATATCACAATGCTGCTGGTATTACAGTGTAGACTATTGCAGCCTTTTTGATAAAGCTTGCATTGGAAATGTGGAGACTAAAAGATAAACATATATTTATAAGAATAAGCCTGTCTCAATAGCTATCATTGTGTTGATATTCATGACTTCAGGGAGGATTTTGCTTGAATAAGGACTGCAGAATAATGCCTGTATTGAGAAAACCATATGAACTGAATTGGAAAGAAAAAAAAAATCCAGGTTAGGAGCTGTCGTTCTGAAACTCATTTTCCCCACCATGAAGATGAACTCTTATTACCTGTGAATATGGAATTCAAATACTATTTTCAGGTTTTAAATGTAGGTAACACTTTACATTACGTGTCAGTGTGGTACCAATTACAGCATAACTCTGACATTGTAAATCTATCGAGAGATAGGACTGAGTCAAGAAGTTTTGTAGTAGCCCAAACTTCAAGTAAAGTTCAAAAATATTTCCGTTTGCTCTTCTTATACAAGCCCATATTTAGTATCCTGGGATGCTTGAAGATAAGCACATTATGTTTTTAATGTAACAAACTTCTTGGACTTCTTTTATTTTTCCTCATCTACTTTATGGGTGAAAAGGAGATCCTCATCTACCGACTTTCACACCTCAGCAGCTATTGCATAGTTTCCTCACTCCCTAATAAGGATAATCTGCATCCTCTGTTACAGTGTTCTGCAAAAAGCACAGTCTGGGCAAAGGGAAGTTGAATGCTGTCCTAGTTCCACAACTCAGCTGTCTTCTGTCACTGTTATTTGAAGCCAGCTCTTTCTCTGGCTGACCTATAGTGCTGTAGCTACAGTGACAGCTCTTCAGCAAGCCCACTTTCGACTAGGATAGTATCTAGCCCTCAAAGAGGGAAAAAAATACATATGATGGTATCAGGGAAGCTATTTAAAGAAAAGAAAGCAAGGCTGTGCCTTAATCCCTGAGAGAAAATCTTACAGGATTTAATATAAAAGTACAGCATTGCTGTAGGTATCTAACTGGCCTTCAGTGGTAAGATATATCACCAATTTAGTAATTTACAGCAATAAAAGCTATACTTTTCATGGAAACAGGTAGACTTTTATAGTCTTCAGAGTAGCAATTAGTACATAAAGCCATTTCCAATGCTCAGTGAAGGCCACGGAGAGAGTCTGACACAAGTCCACTGAGGGGCTGCTCCTTCCCACTTACTGAAAGCCCAGGTAGAGACCCTGGACCTTGCCTGTAGAGCAATAGGGTGCCAAAGCTACTGCTTTGCTGTGAAAATGTAGCAGACAAATAGGTCTAAGCTATTGAACCATACAAGCTATACTGTTCTTGAAGAAAGGAAACATTTAAACAATCAAATAAAACATTCCATAGGAAAATTTGATTTAGCTACATAGGCAATCTTGGAGTGTTTGTTGGACAGTGCTTTTAACCAGAACACTAAACCCAGTGTACAGGAAATATTATGTATGCAAGTGATTCAGTATTAGTTAATCGGATGTGCTAGACTATTTTCCTCTCAGTGAATGGAGCTTGTATACTGGTATCCGCCATTAACACTAAATGGGGCTTACACATGTAAAATCCCTCCGGCATTGAGGGGGAAAAAAAGCCTTTCAGTTTCATAAATAATGGATCTGTAGCAAAATTAGCATTTCATGAAAAATCTGAAAAACTAGAATGAAAATATAATACAATTTCTATTTTACGTGCCCCAGTTTGCCAGTGCATCCTGTGATCCAGCACAGAGGTCATCTCCTGTACATGTGCTACATAATCACATAAAAAATCCTCTCCGTCATCTGCAGACTCAACTACTCACCTATGACCAATGTCCTCTGTGGCATTATGACAGTTAAAGTGCCCTTCTTCTACCAGAGCACTGTGGCACTGAGTTAATTTTCCAGTGCATGAATATTTCTGTGATAGTTTTTATTAAATTGTAATAAATGCCATGACTCTTCTACTGTGAAGTGTTTCTTTTTCTGTGTGAGTTATGTGACATGCTTACACACAAATAAATAATGGTTTATCTGCAGATACAAATACAAGCAACTCTTGCCTGTTCTATTCCTATAAACATTCACATGGGAAAAGCTATAAGCCTAGGTTGTTAAGCATGCACACTGCAGACTGTGTACCTTGCACTGAGTAAATGTACACCTATTCATGACATCAAACATTTTTACCTCCTAGTCAGCTCATTTCATTCCCAATGCTTTCCAGGGTGACCAAGATATGCAGCAGTCTCCACCCATTTTAGCTGCACTCCACACTAAACCTGGCTGTATTTGAACCATCCAGAGCTCTGCCATGAACCTTGGTAGAAGAAGGACTGCAGCTTGCTTCTTTCGTAACATGATGCTGTAGATCTTACCTAAGCCAAGACCTCTCTCCGAATTTGCCCATTACAATTTGGAACACAGGAAAGAATAGCCCTGCTAACTCCCATCAAAATCTCCAGACAAGGCCTGTACATGGTGGTGTGACAAAAAAAGGCAAGAAATCATTCTCACGTGAAGACGAGTGGGAAAATGATTTTAGCAGCCCCACTCACAAATGCTAAGACATTGCCTTTCCTTCTTTTCAGGATTCTGTCCCTCAATCCCATGACTTTAAAATAGGAAGCAAAACCTATTAACATAGGCTTTGTGTTTCCAGTGGAACAGAAGTTGTAATGCTAGTGGGAAATGAAATTCCGAGAGTCATGTTTTTGGGTTGTTCCATATTCTGAGGCTAAATTTTGCTATAGTTTTTCTTTATTTCCTCAGTCAAAAAAATACGCATTTAGAGCAGCTAGATGGAGATTAATTCTGCAGCCAGACATACTTACAAATCAGCATTTTTCGTCAGGAAGACAACAAACAACAATAACTTCTTAATTTATAAGCATAAACTCACTGAACACACCAAGACAGAAGGAAGAAGTGACAAATACATTAACCCATGCTTTTATTCTGTAACATCTACTATTAGGAATTCTGCTCAACTGTTCTTTTGCAGGACATATTTAATATTTTTTTTAATTCCACCTTTTAAATCATACTTTTTTTCCTATGGTTTTGGTGTTTTGATGCTATAAATTTAAATGCCAAACAGGGGTCATGATTATATTTTTTGATTCTTGATGTCATTATTTGGCTTATCTTTAAAATGAAAAAATGATTTCTGTTTTCCCAGTGGATCAAACAAACAAGCTGGGAAGTCAAAGGAGAAAAATAACACCCTCTCTTAGGTTGAGCAATGTGGTTCATATTTCCTCCTTCCCTCTTTCTGCCTGTGGGAGCATCTGTCAAGGCTGAGTCAGCACCTTCCCAGGAAAACCTCGTGAATGTGTTAGAAGACATTTCATTTTGTCATTTACCTAGGAACACCGGATTAGTATGCAAATAAGAAAGCACAAGAACAGACCACAGCAGCAGTGGTAATGCTCTAAGTGATCTTTCAGTGAAATTAGAATTTGTTTCATCACACTAATTTGACATGGCAAATTAGTGAAGCTAAGATAAGGGGGTTTAGTAGACCCAGGGCACTGGTACGTACACAGAAACTTGCCAGTAAGTCCATTTGCACATGGGACTTGTGTAACATTGCAAAGAAGCGACAATTAGAAAAAGCTCTAGAAAATATCAGTTTGTTTTGTTTTTAATCTGGTAACTTGATAGGTTATATTTTCTTCTACTGCTATCTTACAATAGTGGTTTAGAGATCTTGGCCTTCTCACTGTTGAGAAATCTTTCAACAGTTAGGATAAGCTACGCGGTACTACAATTATACAAGTTTAGTCAAGTCCGGCCCAGTGGTACGCAGCAACACCCTGTGTTATCACTTGGGAATTCAAGGGGCAACTTTGTGATCTGTTTCACAGAACAAGCTAGCTGAAAGCCATTCCATGGCAACAGCACAACTGAGGACAGTCACTGGTTTCTTTTCTGCACCCTCCTACCTCAGCTCACGCAAGCTCAGGAAGGATCCTGAACCAAAAATGAAAACTGGTCCCTGTTGCTCCAATGTAGTCCTGAAACTCTGGAGATTTTAAGGATGACTGGAGCAGGCAGAAGTCTGGCAGAGGTCTGAGGGAAGGCTTGGTTAAGAAAGAGGACTTGTGCAGCTTAGAGGGAAATAAAATTTTTAACTTCCTGATTAAATTGAAGATTTAAGACTGTTCTTAGTTTTCCTAAATAATTTTTCCCTAATATTAGGGTAAATAAGTTACCTGACCTTTGGTGCAACACACTGTTCACTTGGACCTGCGGAGATCATAAGCCAACTGAGAGCATCTGGCTAGAGATGCGATGGCACGTTACTCTTAGCCGAACCAAACCCACACGTCATCCCCCAGAGACGCAGCTTCCTTTTGCATCTCACACTCCCCAAGGGAAAAGAGCTGCATAAGGCAAAGAGGAACTGCCCTGAAACGCGGTCTACAGATCTGAGACAAAATTCTTATCCTGTGCTCCTTTGTGTTTTAACTGATTGAGAATAATGTCTGTGGATATCATAATGTCAATTGTTTATAATTTGCATCATATAATGAGATGCTAAGATGGGGTTTATTACTTGGAACTTTTAAGAATAATGTAGTTGAAAAAAATCTATCTAGATAGGAATATTTAATCCATTATCCATTCACTGATATGATGATCACCTATTCTTTCAATTATATACTTTGAATTGCATCTATAATTTGACAAAGTCCTGAGGACAATTTAAGCTGTCTCTAGAAAATGCCAAAAATGACAGACTATTGGACAGTTAGAAGGAAAAAAACGGTACTCAAAACCAAAGCAAGTTCATACATAGTGTGAAAATCCTCACTATGGAGCCTGAACAGAATTCAGAAAGGAAGAAGCAGAAGTGACAGAAAGGTAAGCTCCCCTTCAAACAAGGAAACATACATTGGTATCTTCGAGTTCTGCACATCTCTATGTGGTAAGGTCCAAAGCACCAAACCAGAATAGATGTTAGCCAAAGTCAACCAAGGCAACCTCAGAGACTCTGGATATCAACCTTCTCTTCCCTTTTCAGATCAGGATGTGGTTGTCTTTGGAAGGAACACCTGACAAGAACATCAAACCCTTTCAAACTCAGAGGTTTTTGGGGAGTGGGGCTATGGTGGCATTTGTCCTTTTGAAATCACCTTCTGGAGGTTTTTTTTTCCTCTGAGAATTGGGTCTCATGCCCCATAAATCTGAAAATCATAGGATGGAGAATTCCCTAGAACCTGCATAGTAGAATTGCACCCCTGAGGCACAGCCAAGCAGAACAGCACTGAGAAAGAAAGGTGCTTTTGTGTTCACTCATACTCAGGGAACCCTTCTTGATTTTAAAAATGTGGTCTACCTATTATTTTATACAGCTTTTCAAGGCCTTTTTTTATTTCCCAATCTCTTCTCATTATAGGAATAACTTGCTAAGGAAAAAGATTAGCATTTTGATTCTTTATCCCCAGAGAAGCTTGGCCAAACAGGAAGCCTCACACAGAGGCCAACAAAATCTCTGTTATTTATGACAAAAATAAGCTAACATCACCTGCTTCTGAAGGTGATCAGATATTGCTCATATTTCAAAGCTCAAAAAGTTAATAACAATGCCTGTTCTGAAGATGCTTAAAAGAAATCTAATTAAAATATAACTAGAAGTTGTGTAGAGATGATGGGAGAAAATATTATTCATCATAACATGTACCATAAAAATGCCTTTTTTGAAGGCAGAGGAAAAGGCCATACTGTAGGGAATATTTCATGGCTAGTGGGAGGGTTAAATAAACAAATGATAATAACACCAATCAGACCTCTTTGCTTAAAGCCTGCAGAGTCAATCTGCTTCTGACTGTGGAGCTACCAACCAGCAAAGGCAAACTAATTAGACACAGTCAAACACTTAGGCAATCACACCTTGTGAATGTAAGCGTCTTCCTGTCATTTGGCAAGTCTCTCAGCTGCCTCTGAGCGTGAGACAACAAATCCCCTGCAAACAAGTTCCTCACTCTCCCTGTTAGTGAGATCTAACGGAGCACAATGGCTGGAGGTGAAAGGTGGCAGTCTAGTCAGGTAATGACATCGTCTTGAACAGCCCACATTAAAATACTGGCACTTGTTTAGACTAGCCTATTTGCACCTACCTGCAGAGGGCCTTTTTAATGTAATTATTAGCCTCTACAGCCCTGCTTAGGACTTGAAAATATCATTCATTTTCATCTTGCTTCAACTACCGCTGCTATCTCCTATTCAATCCCAGTCACCTCATCTCCCCACAAGTAAGTGTAGAAACAGAAGCAGATGAGAAGAGTTGAATTAACAAGAAACAAGTTGGAAGGTGAGCTGTGTGACATAACAATAAAAAAAAAAGCTAAAAGATTTGACAATATATTCTAATCACTACCTGATTGTAGCAGAGCTGCAGGCATTGAAATAGCTTTCTGGGGAAAAGAGAAAGGACAGCAGGAGAATGGTCTAAAACCTCTTGTGCGAAACCCAAGGGCAGGAACCAATCCTTATGAGCCTTAGAACAAATATCTAATTACTGTCTTTCAAAATTGTCTTATTTTCTTAGGATTTAACTATTCACAATTGACAAAATACAACAAGAAGTACAGTCATAAGGAGTGAGATAAGTAAACGCCACCCAATTCTGACCTGAGAGACCCAGACATACAGCTGACAGAAGACACAAGTCCGTATGAAGGAATTGTGCAGCCACAGACCATTCAGTTGTCCTAATGAGAACCCATATTGCACTGGAAAGGTGAAGTGAGTTACCTTACCTCCCTGTGTCCTCATTCACAAAAGGTCCAGCAGAAGCTATGTCCAGCTATCTCGGAGCCTAAGTGCAGTATTTGCCAGGTGAGTGGGGCAGTGTGGAGGCAGAAAGTGCAACGCAGCTGTTTGACATTGACAAATTTAGGCTATGTCCTTGAACACCTCTTGCTCAATAACAAAAACCAGCAATGAGAACAAGATAAGGAAATACCAAAGGCAAAAATAGTAAAGACAACCAAAAAACTATAACCAATCCAAATGAAGCATAAGGCGCATGAACAGTATATTGCTACCAATCAAATTAGATAATTAATTGTGCGCGCTTCACGTGTAACTTAGAGTACAAAAGAATAACACTGACTAACAATAAAGGTCTCTGGAACACCATCCACGGAGTCCGTGTTTTTACTGACCCAGGGCAGGGTACATTTGAAGAGTACTCCAGCAGTGTGTGGCCAGTGACAGTCAAAAAAGCTGGGGAAAAGAGGGACTAGTCCAAGCACAGAAGCTGTAACATCCCTTTCCTCTCCCCAGGGCAGCACAGACCTGTCCAGCGTGAGTCCACTGTTCTGGGGAAGATCTACAAAAACAAAAACAGGGTGAAAGATACATGAAGAAGAAAGAAGAAGAATTTCTGCTCCCTTTTTAAAGACAGTAATTTCAACCTATTTTAAGGTGATATCATCAAGGAATAAATGATTCAGTTCTTGCCTTGTGTAGCATCAGTCTCCTCACAGAAAGGATATTTTGTTTGATCAGTGCTAATTCCTGATAAAGAGAAGGCTCTCAGCCTGCAAGGAAGGTTTGCTCAATGTAATGTTTTGCGTTTTGGTACAGTTACTTTGGGTTCTATTATTTATCTTGCAAATATATCACAAGTCATAACATTGAAGATAATGTCTCTGTATTTGTGTTGACAAAGTATTCAGACTCATTTCTCCAGCACACAGCAGTTGCATAGATGACTGTTGCAGTGTAGGTTACCATCCTAATTGATGCCACTGCCCAGCTTCCCATGCTAAAGGAGCACCAGAGAGTCATAGTACGTCCCAAGCACTGCTGAGACCTACTTTGTTTGTAGTTTTTTTTTTCCCCTCCATCTGGCTATGATGGATGAGGGTCCTTTAACTACACTCGTTCTGTAAACTGATATTATGCATCTGACCTAAAATGACAGCTGGAATCAGGGCCACACTTAGAGATGAGCATGCCCAAAACAAAAATATAAGCGAATTCTGGAGGGTGCCAGCCCTGGGTCAGTCTCAGCTTATTTGTCAATCTGCCAGTTCACTGCTCCTCAGTGCTCTCCTTCCCCGAGTAGCAGAAGGCACCGCTTTCAGGGGCAGTAAACGCAGCATGTCGAGAAACAAGCACTTGGCAGGAGTTCTTATGACAGAGGTGGCAAAAGGAAGACAGGTAGCCAGATGGATCCGGTGCGGCCCAAGGCAAGCACTGAAGCAAAGGGGTGAATCAAAATCAAAGGGTTACTATACCCTGATGGGAATCTCTGATTATAATGACACTGCATAGGCAAACTACATCTACTGCAAGCTCTTATCCGTGCTCTGGTGCTACCACAGCGTCTTGGGCAAATCTTGTTGTGCAGTGACATTCTAAGTCATTTTATATTGCTACTATTATTGCTACTCATGTCAGCTTGTCTCTGATCAGTCCATCCTCCCTTTTCCACTTGGTCTCACTTTGAGACTTGGGGGGTTTATTAGTATTCACCGATCCTCCGGACTCTGTATTAATTTGCTCCTACACATTTGTACCGCTTCCATCAGAAATTAGGACCTATACCAGCTAAATTAATTGATTAGAAAAGAAGCTCGTTTTACAGACAGAAGTATGATATTTCATTAGACTAGCTGATCTAAGTGGGGAAAATGGGCAAGCTCTCCAGCCCATAGTATCCTTAAGCTAGCTATGATACCCTGGAGACACCACAGCTACTCTTACTGCAATACGCTTATTAAAAAAATAACATTAGAAATGAACTTGAGGAATTAAGTTTGAAATTTTCAAGACGAAGAGACTAAAAATAATTCATTTGGTCTGGATAAATTATTCAGTGCTATTGCACCACTAATACTTGTTTATTTATACTTATTTATACACAAACATCCCCACCCCAACACACTGTTACTTGGCTAAATATTTTAATTATATAAAATATTAAGTGATGTATACACTATTATCTTGCATATAATATGACCTTATTTTGAAGAAAAGGTGACAGGGTATTGAAGCGTCAGTCTGCCTGTGAATCTCTAATGACATGCCACACCATGAGAAGCAGCTGCCTCACAATACTGAAACAGTATTTGCTCACACAAGCCTGTCAAAATTAGGATGTGAGTGATCCCTATACCTGTAACTATTTTCCTCTTGATTTTGCGTCTCATTTTACAGCACGTTTTGTACTTGCTCCTAGAGAGTCCTCACTTGCAGGTTTAGCTAAGATTTAGAGGACAGCTTAAAGGACATCTGTCCTTTTAGAAAGCCAGGAACAAAAGCATTAAAAGCACAATCATCTGCAAAATGGGAGAGACACTGTCCCTCCCTTTGGCCACAGAACTGAAGTACGGGTACTGGAGAAAATGAAGGAACCAGGATTTTGCCATAGCTGTTTACCCAAATTCTTCCCATGTTTCCCTTCAGCCATCAGACCTGAATAAAGATAGAAGGGACATTCACGGAGCAACTAACTTCCTCAGGAGACAGACATCTCCTGGACCTGGCACCAGCTGTCAGGATGCCCAAACCACAGAGTTTGTTCTCTTTCATTTTCTTGCAAATATCCTTTTAAAGAAAACCACATTCAAAGATGGAAACATTTCCACAATAACAAGCAACCTAGGAGATGGCTCAAAAGAGACCTGAGGCAAATTAAAGCCCAATTTAACTTTTGTTCAATAACTTCACTTTATTTGGATGAATCATTTATGTGGTGAAAAACTTCAGCTTACTACACCAGAAAACTCAATTAATAGCCAAAGTGCTTAGAGAATAGGGAAGGGGAGTGTGGAGGTAAAACTCCAGTTACCGAGTTAAGAAGCAGAAGTAAAAGCCTTTTGACACAGAGCATCAGAAATATTGAAGAGAAAAATGGGAAGAGTTCCCCTAGTCCACAACAGAAAGAATGCTTGCACAGCAGGGTTGGTGAACGATAAGGGAAATCAAATCCAAATGCAGGGACTCAGGAATGACTTGCACCACACTGTGCCATTGCAGGTATGCCCTGAACAACCAGACAACGGCCACACGGGAAGCCTGCAGTGGAGCAAGGACAAGACCATCAGCACCCCAGCTGCCCCACAGTCATTACCCTCACTGCCTCCTTAGATAGATCAGAAAGAGGGTTTCTGCCTGCCTGCCTGCTCCTTGGCTTACGGAAAGGATGTTTTATCTTGGCTTGCAGACACACTTTCCCAATTGCTCAGTGCTGTTAGCATAAGGAGCCTTCGTGACTGGGTGTGCTTCTTAGGGGTTGCTCTGTCTCTGCTCTCTAAGCAGAGGGTACCAACAGTATTCAGAATAGCAGTCTGAAAGGAAAATCACAGCTTTGCCTTTACCACCAAAAAATGAGAAGACAAAAAACCTCCAGCTTTTTTCACATCACCTATTGCCTTTCTTCTGGATCTGTGTGTAACTACACAAATACCTCTTAAATACACAGGAAAATAAGTCACATTTATCACAGTATCAGCCATCACTTTTCCTCAGTCGTGAAGAATCCAATCCATCAAAGTGTGAGAAGCAAGTTATGGGGCAGAAGCAGCTTGTGAATTACAGCTCTTTCAAAAGGGAACTGGGGGACTGAGCACTTTTGTTCTTCAGCAAACTTAAAACTTAGCAGCAGAAACCAAGTCCATACCTAAATTTTTCTGCTGGCTCCATTGTTTGCTTCTTAAATGCAGAGGAAGGAATATTAGGTTCAAGCAGTAGCCACAGGAAAGGGCTAAGTGAGTAGCTGAGACTGAATGATAGCTTGATTGCTGTGGTCTCTCAGGTTTTATCACATTAGAATAGGTTTAACCCTTCAAAATCTGGTCACTTCTCATCTGTGGCAGGAAAATTGCTTTGTTAGAAAAAGAAAAATGCACTGGTGCATACGGTATACCATTAATAAGTCTCACACCCCGTAAATAGGAACATTTGTACACAAATGTGTTTTTTGGAATCTAGCCAAGAGCAGAGCACCCTAGTGAATCATAATGCGCAGCTAATGAGTTATTTTTGGCAAATTTGGCACTTGGAGTTAATAGAACCAATTCATCCCCAAAAAGCTAAATCACTTATCGCTTCTTTGGAGGTGCTAAGTGAATCTAGAACTTCAGGATGCTGTCAATAACAATGAAAGAAACTCGGCAAAGCTGCCTTGTAATTTGTGCTCCTCTCTACTCCTGTTTGGAACAAAGGTATGTATCTAAACATGAGATGCTATGACAGGCAGGCAAGAGTTTCTTACAGGAAGCAATAGCGCAATTTAGCTGTGCTCCAGGGCTCATGCTTGTTGTCTGAGGTGGGTGACCACAAAGAAAATAGACTATTATTTTTGGAAACATGCAACTAAGACAGCTAGACCCAAAGTGCAAGGCTCTGAAAAGATGTTGAATTGCCCATGTCCTAAGCATTCAGAGATGTGGAATTTTGGTTCAGACAGCTACAGATTGCTTATAGATTCAGATCTGGAATTAAATTTCACATCCTTCTGAAACAGAAAGGTATTCAATTAAAATTGAAATTGAAGGGGAGATTGGGAGGTTAATATGAGGTTTTGGGTTGGGAATATCTCTGGTGGCAGAAAAAAAAAAGTCAAAATTATGTTCCATTTAGAGAGTATTTCTCCAACTCAGAAAGTCATTGCCACAGACACCAGCTGTATCTCCTATGGGAAAATCCCCTTAACTCCTCCCTGTCAGGTGCAAGTTGCCATTAGCGCCCTTCCTACGTTGAGCAAAGGAGCTGCATACGGATGTGCAAAAGATATTCACTGAAGTTTCCGCTTTAATATCCAATGAAAAATGTATTTGGGAAGGGAACTCTAGTTTTGAGTGTATAGCAATTGTCTGCATTAACCAACCAGTCTAAGTGGAGTGCACTGAATAGGAAATGAGAGTAAAGCAAAAGTTAGAGCTATGCCAAACTACCTGAGTGTAATGTGGATAGCAGTGAACTGTGACTCATGTCATGTTGTGTTATGTAGCATCAAAGCACTGTACAGTGTGACACAACGTAAGCAACATGAGTGGCGTGAATGTGACACAGCACAGCCTTTTTTTCCCCTCTCTCTCTTTTCTTTCTTTTTTTTTTTTTTTTTTAAGAGCATTTTACTTTTAATCAGATAGCTGCTGTCAATTCAGATAACAGCTGCCTGACCCAAATTTTCAGATGACTGAAGTGGACGAATACTGAAGTGTGGATTTTCTGTTCGGAAAAGTTAACATTCCAGACTAGCATCTCTGCACTAAAAATACTCCTGTCTCATTCTCTTCCCCTCACCCGCTTCTTCCTCCCCCAACACTAGTTATATTTTCTTACTGATACGGAATCAATAATTTCATTTCTATATTACAAATCTTAAAACAATACTGGCAAAAAAGTATACTGGAATTTTACTTACTGATGTTTAATTATTGATGTAGGCTTCTTTAAACATATTTGGCTCTCTGAAACAGCTCTTTAGAACTGTGTTCCATTTCTTATTGCTTACCTATTCTGTTTGTTCTCTGCCTCCCTGATCCTTTTCGATTTTCTGCAGGTTAGCAAGTGCTGCATTGTCTGCTTTTGAAATGTGTCTTTAGGCATGCTTTTGTTTGACAAGGAATGCCAAGGCTGAGCTGACAAAGTCTGTTTGAAAATCTTTTTCCAGGTATACAAGATCAGTAAGTCTGTTCGATGTATTCTGTGATTAGTATTTTTCTTCAGATATTTATATCAACATTTCAGGTTTAGCAAAAGATGTTTTCTGAGCATACCTGTCAGTGGGAAACCTACTAAAGGTAAGTAACAGTATGATTTATATATTCAAATGTATAAATATATTTATGGTAAATAGTTGACATCTACTTCCATATAACTTAAAAGAAAATATACCTTTAACAAGCACTCAGCCACTGTACTTTTCACAGGTTGAAACAAATATCAACTTACGAAAGCTGTCTTTTAGGTATTTTGGCTCTAGCTCTTTGCAACCAGGATCACTTTAAAAATAATATTTAGATTTCTGCACCCTTTCCCCTGCAGGGGCGGGGGCACTGGGGATAATGTTTGTCCTATAAGGCAAACTCTCAGGTGAGGAAAGCCTTTATATATTCAGACACTGCCATTCATGAATTCCAAATAGGTTTGTTTTTCAGGTTTTTGGTTTGTTTTTTTTTTTTTTAAACCAAAGACAACTCTTTTGCCTTTTACCTCCCCAGTTGCAACACACAGATCATGTCCTTGACAAAACAATTTGGTGAAAGCTGTTCCCAAAGCCTGCCTAAATGAGGCAAACTGAATGTGGTACAATTAAACACAGAATCATATATTAGTTTGGGTTGGAAGGGACCTTCAATGGTTATCTAGTCCAGTCCCTTGCAAGGGATATCTCCAACCAGATCAGGTTGCTCAGAGCCCTGTCCAACCTGGCCTTGAATGCCTCCAGGGATGGGGCATCCACCACCTCTCTGGGCAACCTATTCCAGTGTTTACCACCTTCATTGTAGAAAACTTTTTTTCCTTCTATTAAGTCTGAATCTACCTCCCTCTATTTTAAAACCATTACCCCTTGTCCTATTACAATATGCCCTGCTAAAGAGTTTCTCCCCATCTTTCTTATAAGCCCCCTTTAGGTACTGGAAATCCACTAGAAGGTCTCCCCAGAGCCTTCTCTTCTCCAGGCTGAACAACCCCAACTCTCTGAGCCTGTCTTCATAGGAGACGTGCTCCAGCCCTCTGACCATCTTCGTGGACCTCCTCTGGACTCGCTCCAACAGGTCCACATCCTTCTTAAGCTGGGAGCTTCAGAGCTGGACACAGTACTCCAGGTGGCATCTCACCAGGGCAGAGTAGAGGGAGAGAATCACCTCCCTCAACCTGCTGGCCACATTTCTTTTGATGCAGCCCAGGATGCTGTTGGCTTTCTGGGCTGCAAGCACACATTGCCAGCTCATGCTGAGCTTCTCGTCCACAAGCACTTCCAAGTCCTTCTCCTCAGGGCTGCTCTCAATCGATTCTCCACCCAGCCTGTATTTGTGCTTCAGGTTGCCCCAACACATGTGCAGGACCTTGCACTTGGCCTGGTTGAACTTCATGAGGTTCTCACAGATCCACCTCATGTAGATCCCTCTTTCACAAAAACATCTCCTATTTGCCATGGGATATATTGGCCTCAAGAGGCAGCCTTGCATGCTATTGACCACAGGCAGTTTTCTGAATCCTTGTGAGAAAAGCACAACAGCCCCCAAACCCTCACCTTTTATTCCTACCCTTCACAGAGCTCCCATCACAAAATCCTGTTGTCACTGATTGTCTCCCAGTTAGGGCTGGAGCCTGATACACTCTTTGACTTTGCATGGGGACACCTGAGCACAGTGACTCCCATATACCTGCTGGTGCTGGAATCCCAGGCAGTTCCCTCTGATCTGGAAATTAAGGTCTGTTCAGAAGATTTGACACTAAATTAAATGAGTTAGTGAGGGTATAAACTGAAGGTGGAACACAGGCCTAGCTGAGGGATAGAAATTTTAATGTGGAACAGAATTTTCCTTCTGCTGAGCACAACAAACGCTGTTGGAAAGAAGGCGGCAAATAAGGGATTTGTGAATCTCTCTTATGGTGAGATTAAGTCTGCTCTCATCTAAAAGGCTGAAGAAATTCTTCAACAGGAAAGAATACTCATTTTCTTATGATCAAAACTCCGAGTAATAGAAGTGTCAAACTTTTAATTCTAAAATAAACTACACATTTTTTGTTTAGGGTGTAGGGGTTTTTTTTTGTTTGTATCTTTATTTTTCATAGGGGACTAAAACAAACACCTGAATTTAAACATGACAGAACCAAAATGTAGACTCCAGCTTTGTCACCTTAACCTCAAACTGCTTTACTGTAATTACATTTTAAGATTCTCTTGTCCATTAATGAAGTCCTGTATGTCCATTACATATTGTCCTTTATTAAGCAACATGGAGTCACCTCCAGTCAGCGAAAAGATTCCTACCTCTATTGGGTGTATAAAAATTCTATCCTCTCTCTTTTCTTCCACATACCACTAAATTTTAAAGCAACATCAAGATAATAATAGGCAGCCCAATCCTACCAAGGCATGACCTTGTCAAATCACGATCAGAAGAGATGAGCATGTACACTCCATGATGTTTCCCAAAGGGCAAGGTACAGATCTGAGAAAGACCATCAGAATCAAGACTGGAAACACTAAAAATGTGTCACTTTAAAAATATATTTTACTTTGACTTAATTTCAATTATATTAATCCTAATAGCAAAAAAATATCCATGGATGTTAGAATGCATTGTGCATTCCTTGCCCAAAGAAAGAAATAGGAAATGTCTGTTTTTATGTAAAAATAAAAACCATAAATATTCTAACAGTTTTCTGCTACAGCAAAAGTACTAATCTAGTGCATTTGAAACTGGAAAAGGATAACAATTGATCTTAACTTTGAAACATGCAAAAGTATTTTGCTTATGATCTTTTGCCACAGAAAATGAAACCAGTCAATTCAAACGTACAGAAGTTGATCTTGTTTAAAAGGTGCTTGGCTCTCTAATTACATGAGAAGTACCTTTCTTTAATAATTTATTAGAAATACGGGGCAAGATAAAGACAAAGTCTAAAAATACCCACCATGTAAACTAGTGTTGAACTGCTCTCTTAAAATTAAAAGCTGAAATTCTTTGACTGTCTCATTTTCTAGCAGAACACAAGAAAGGAATATTTTAGTTGGTTCTCACCCTCCAGGCAAAGCAGTATAAAACCTCTGGCCTGATTCCAACCCCATTATCAAAGGACCACTCACCTAATCTAAAAAAGCAGCTCTTCATCAATTTATCATTAACAAGAGCATTACAATATAATGTAGGGAAACGGCTTTCCACCAGGGATTCAGTTAATGGGAGTCTAGAGCCACATAACAAGCATGGCAGAAGATATGCCACAGTAGGTGAAGATAATATACATATATTCTACGCAAAGGATACTGCAAATAACTTCTCTGCTCTTGATGAGCTCTCTGCAATAGTTTGTTGTTTGGTTGGTTGGTTTTTTTAATATTTAATTTTTAAAGTTGAGGTCTCGTATTCTACAGTAACATACATGAATGCAAACTAATTAGTTGCTGAGTTCCTACAAAAACTTTTTATACTATTTATTTGGCATCAGTGAAAATGTGTCTCCGGTTGGTTTTTTTTGTGGGATTTTGCAAGTTAGTTTTGAATCCTGTTCACTGTCTGTTCCACTACCTCTAAGATCAGGAGTTCAAAAATCACAAGCCAGGCATCCAAAATTCAGGTGATGGATAGTCAAGATACTATGTGAATGATCTTTGGCTTTTTATCCTCCTTCTAAGGATGAGAAATATTTCTTCTCAAGCTGAGCCCATAGCTCCAAGAGGTAAACACAGTATTTTATAATTTTTAAGTACAAGCTGAATTTGGATGTACTCCTATGAATGCTGCAGCTGAAGCTTTAAGGAAAATGTTGATATTGTAAAGGCAAGCCACAAAATCACAAGTGGTAAGTCTCTTATGAGTACCTAGGCTGTGGTTCCATCCACGGTCATTAACATCAAGTCACTGCTCTACTACACCCCCAGCAGAAAAAATTCAAGGCAGACTACGGCAGGTAAATAATTTTTTGTTCAACTCACCAAAGCCTACAATACAGAGCTGGTAACATATTTTTGAGCTGACATAACCTAGGAGAGAAAATATTATATCTGTTCTAGCCTAAAACTTGCCAATGTAAAGTTAACCTGTCAATGATCCTCGAATAAAGTGGAACCAGCAGAATGAGCTTGTACCAGATCAGCACTTTGCATCATGAAGCTGCAGGTTTCTGGGGACCTCTGTCAGGGGCCATGAAGCTAACTAAATCACTGAAGAATGGCCTCAGCTGAACACAAAACAATCAAGAATAGTTTATGGATAGCGAGCGCGAAGTGGAGTTTCACAAGAAAACCAGAAAAAAAAAAGTCTCACATCATTCATATTTCTGAAGTAATTTCATCTTAAGAGAGATAGTCATTGGTATACTCCTAATATTATGCTTCCTTATCATATAAGTTTACTGGACTATATTACTCTAAGACAATTAAAAAGAGTATTTGGGACTTATCCTATATAAATTAATATTTTCCACCAACTGTAAGAAATTCATCTATTACAGGCCATACAAAAATTTATTGTACTTAAGTGAAGGTAAAATCAATTAGGAAAGAAAAACAAGCCACAAAATACCTTCAGTAAATGAACAAGTCTGACGAAACCATGAACCATATGGCATTTACGTCACTTCAACTCAGATCTAGCAGTGAAGTTATATATCCTGAAAACAATACCAAGTGCTGCTATACATCACAGTTCATCTGATCAGCAAGGCAGGTCACAGCAAACACTTCACCCCAGTGCTCTGGCTTACCGTGCCGGCTCCCCACAGAGCGGAGACGAGTTCAAGGTCGCTACCCTGAAATTCAAAGTGCGCTGCACGACTGGCCCCACCTACCTGTGAGACCTCCTTCCCCTTCTCTGACCACGACCTCCCGTGACAGCCGTGTTCCTCCAAACAATGAATCTGTTAGCGAACAGGCAAGATGCTCCTGAGAGGAGGAGATGACTTTTGAAGGAGCTGGATGTGGACTACGGACCTCGTTCCCTGAGGAGAGAAAAATAAACTCACTTGCAAACTTCAGTGCAAACCTTATCTTTCCAGCTGAACAACCCTCAATAATTTCTTCAAACAAAGCAAAAATCCTATAAAATAACCAAACTCTTTTCCCGACAGGCTGAGAAGAGACAGAGGGGAATGCTTCATACACAAAGATACATTCACACACACACACGCTGCTCTTAGTAACAAAAAGTGTTTTGATATTACAGTGCAAGAGGGTACACAAGAGCATACTGAGACCAAACAACACAGTTACAGTGGTATTTCAGGAACAAGATTAGAAGTACTATACTGAATGAAATATATAATGAAGTACTCACACAGATATTTGATGCTATTGCCGTTGGCCTCTATGCACTGCCAAAAGGAACTGATATCCTGAAACACAGCTTGAACACAAAAGCAACCTTTATTCTCACAATATTTTGAGCATCATTGGACTGGGGATATTTGCTTCCTTCCAAAGCTGCTTGTAGTCTCTGCTAATAAGTTTTGTTTGACAATAGCTTCATATAACATGGCGAATCCTTCGCTTTTGACTATTTCCCTTCAAATGAGGAAGAACAAGACCAGAGTGGGAGTGGTTAACCAAAGCCATGTCCTGCCAATATTTTCAAGATTTCCACCCCTCTCCCTGCCCCTGACGTGAGACAGAGGGGCAAAATTGAAAAAAAACAGGGCACAAGAGTCAGGCATACCAAACCAAGTCATGTTAGTAGCAATTCTCCACTTATAATTTTGAAATATTTCATTTTTATTTCAGTTTTTAAAACACATGTTTTGTAATTCTATTCACCAGATATTTCCAACTAGACAAGTGATTTCTGTCTCACTTCAGACTTGTCAAATAAGAATGCTTAAACCCCAGGAAGCATCTTTCAAGAAGTTATGGCATTTATTCATTCCTATTAACGGCTTTAATTTTGAGGAATTGACACCTTCCAGAGAAAAAAAAAACATTTTGCCAGAGAATTCACAGCCAAATACAACAAATAGCACCCCTCTGGAAGGTCTCAAGAAAAATTCTTAGTGTTTTTCCCTGAGGGATCATTCTGTTAATGTTGGGCATTAGTTTCCACATGTGATAACGTCAGGTCAAAGTTGTTGAGAAGATACACAGAGGACTTCCCTCGACATAGAATCATAGAATGGTTAGAGTTGGAAGGGACCTTCAAAGGTCATCTAGTCCGAGCCCCCTGCAAGGAGCAGGGACATCCCCGACTAGATCAGGTTGCTCAGAGCCTCATCCAGCCTGGCCTTGAACGTTTCCAGACATGCCACTGCAGAGTCCCCAGGCTGCATTCCGCTTCAGGAAGGTGTGGGGAAACACAGAGATTGCAGCACCATCACAGGAAGAGCCTGATTTCAGAAAATACAGTGTCTGTATCAGTTAGATAAGGTATCTGACCAGGGAAACTACAAGAGCAGCAGCGGAGTAGAACTGGGCTGAGAAGCTGTAGGAGCAGCAGTAGGAGATGGGGATAAAGGTTACTGAAGGTCAAGTACAGCCAGCGCATTGCTGCTGGCATGAAATTGCTGCTGCATTCCAGGAAATAATTCCCTCTCATCTTCCTGAGCCTGTCACATCCTATTTTGCTTACTGATTCCTCTTCAAGGTGTTCGTCTTATTTGTCTCCTTGGGTTTGCTGTTTATCTCCATTTATTCTCAGCATAATTTGAGGCTCGTTGTTTGAATCCTGCGACTGGTGGGCAGGCGGGGTAGAGCTAACCTGTGTAATGATCTGGAGAATCTACGCGGGGAGGAGAGAGAGCAAGATTAGTAGAAGTGATTACAGCAGGAGTTGTGATGGGAATATCACTTCACCAGAACAAGCAGTGGGGGACCAGCTGGCCTGCGTCTTGTCGTTTTTGCAGAGAAAACCGAAGGAGCCGTGTTACTCCATGTGAGCTGTGTCCAGGAGCTATAAAATTACCTACTGATGAATGAGCTGGAAAGTTGTCTGAAATAAAAGTTTAGGAAGCGCTAACAGACCTCACACAATTCTGGCTTTATGGTAATGTATGTTAGATAATTAGCACCAATGGGTAAGTGGCATGAATGCTCATACATTGAAAGTAAAGTATTAGCATATATTTAGCAGATTACAGTTAAATTTGTCACGAGCTACCTGTCTCTGCTGGAACAGTTCTTACAGCAGGAAACTCGCTCCTCCTTCAGAAATGAAAAGGTATTAAGGACTTTACATTTGGCTTGCTGGGGGCTTTTTTGAAGAGATTGAAGCTCACTATTCACAAATGAACTGTGGAAAAAAAGCCCTGTCACCAGCCTGGGCCTACACACTGGCGGCACTGTGCTGTGGGGGTTACGGGGAGAGCCGCTGTGAGGAGAGGCTGGGGCTGCCCGTGCCGGACAGAGCCGGTTCCGGCCAGCTCCAACTCACCGAGCGCAGGGCATGGCTGAGCCCCTCGGCCACACGTGGGACGCCTCTGGGAAAACATACTTAAAGAAAGGGCAGAAAATACCAGATGGAGAGAAAAGGAGGGAACAGAAAGAGAAACAGAGGGAACCCTGAGGTTAAAGGAGGAGGTGCTCCAGGACAGAACAGATAGCCAGTGCAGAGCCCACGCCGCAGCCGGCAGACGCTCCTGACAGGACTGCAGCCCCCACAGAGAGCCCGCTCTGGAGCAGAGGAAAGGCGCGAGAAGGAAAGAAAAGCAGAGAACTACTGTGATGGACTGATCGCAACTCCCATCCCTGCTGCACCATTCAGTGTGGGTGTAGGGGAACTTAGAGTGAAGCTGAGCCTGGCAAAGCAGGGAGAAAAGGTGTTGTTATAAAGTTTGTCCTTCTGTTTCCCACTACCCACATTAATAATTAAATATTTATCTTAACTGCCAATAAATTATGTTAATTTTTCCCCAAGACAAGTCAAATATTTGAGAGAGATCGGCTCTTAGCTCCCGCTGAGCTTAGGACTCAATGTCTACATCTTCACTGTAGGACAAGCATAGATGGATCTCAGACAGCCTGCCTTCTCCAGAGCCAAGACACCAAGTCAGCTCATCAGCCATGCCTTGCACCTGCAACAGGAGCCAAAATTCCCTTGAATGACACTCAGCTACACCTCGCATTGATGAGACAGCTCCTGCCTCCTCTTGACATCCTGTCCTGGATGAAGTTTCCCCTCTGGCCCTAGCCATGATTATATCTTTTGATTTTAGAATTGCAATATGTCAATATTTGCAGCGTGTAGGTTTTTAATCCTGATGCTAACAATTTACCAGTCAATCGAGTCAAAGATATTCTCTGCTAGGACTCTTCTGGGTAAATTAATTAATTATCTTAAACTTGTTTCCTGGATGTCTCAGTCATTGTTATGTTTGTAAAACAATTCACATTAAGAGTGCCTTGTTTTTATATCTTTCTCAAGCATGATTTTTTAAAATTTCTTCACCTGCTTGTTTTGAGAAGTTTAAAAAAATACCTTTTAGTTACTATTGAATTAAGGAGAAAATAATTCCTTTACTTGTTCAAAGGAGAAAAACTCAGAACCTCAAACGACACTTTTTCATCTACACAGTCCTAGAAATAATGCTGAGTGCTTATCATTTCATGTATATTGCAAAGTCTAAGTAAAAACCACTTGCATCTTCCGAGAACAAAAATGAGAAGGAATAAGATGAATAAGAAACACTACCAGGAAAAGACAGAAAACTAAGTGTAAATGGAGGTAAGCTACAGCTAAAGTGGCTGTAACATTACTCACGGATGGAATACTTGCACATACGATGATGTATAAAATCTGCAATTAAATTTTAAAATAAATTCTTAAAACAAGGAGATTTGTCATTAAAGGAGGAGAAAGATATTGAGATTTGATAATATGACAACTCTACTGTTACCTTGGAATTTTTTATTTCTTCAGGAGTCATTGCAATTTGTCTTTGATAAAAACAGAGCTGTTTCATATACTGACCAATGCTGCTCATGTTGCTAGAAGAGTATTTGCAGATGGTATTTTAAAAAGGGATATAAAGCAAAGCATTTTTGAGGAACAAATCAGGATCAGAGGCAACAAGGGAGTTTCTTGATAAATCCAGACAGAAAGGCCATCCAAGAATACCCTCTTGCCAAGTTGCTCGGGCAGCACAAGAATAAGGTTGAGGCTTCTGTTTTCATACAGATTTAACTTTATAAAGCCAAGTGACCCAGTGAGAAAGACTGGCAGGAAGATCCACTCCAGTAACCAATAGACTAGAGATTAAAAAACTAACATGAGACATGGAAGAGGCTATGGTCTTGTTTTGGCAAAATTGCTTCTTTCCTCCTCTTTATTTTTTAAGGTTTTGGGACATCCGAAGGCAGGACAGGAAATCCATTTGGCATCCAGCTGTTCACACTACCGGAATGAGTTTGTGAGAATGAGAGCTGTAGAAACACCTAATAGAGGTTCCCTGGAAAAAAGGAAAAGGCTGCAGAGAGGCAGTATGGCAGGAGACAAAGAACAGGATCCTTGCATTCAATTTTCACCCACCTAGAAACAAGGAAAGACAAGCAAAACAGCATAAATAAAAATGTATTTTCTGCATTGTTTAAAATACTATGAATACAGGAATTGAAATGTTCTTTTCTTTCTTTGATTCATCCAGTTGCACCTGTTTTAGATAGACATGAAATGCAAAACAAACATGAGTATTCATTCTTACTTGCATTCTTGCTTACTTTCTCTTAGTGCGAGTCGAGAAAATTTAGCTCTTCTGAGCTGAATTCTGCCCCGTGTTTTCCCTGATCACTGTGCATTACAATCCTGTTACATTCAGAACTACTGAGAGCAGAACATTTGCTTCTTTGGAGAATAGAGAGGCTTGCACATACTGACTTTCTGAACACTAGAGTTATATACATACCTTCAGTGTTTATTTGTAACGTTTGTCCTATTTTGTTTCTTATATTTTTTAATCACAATTGAAAAATGCTATAGATTTACAGAATGGTTTTTCAAACACCTTCAGTACCTACATGAACTGAATTTGTCTTACTTAGAAACAAGAACAGTAGGTATTCTTCAAGAGCTACAACAGGCACATACAATTACAACTAACTGTACATGTAGGAGGCCCTGGGGATGATAGTTACACAAGGTTGGAGTAGGAGGTATGACACCAAACCAGAACTGAGATTCAAATACAGGCTTGGTACCAGCAAAATCTAAGCAAGCACTGGATAACCCTGCACAAGAACAGCAACGTGTTTGCTTCTGAATAAGTGACCATTACATGAAGCTGCTGAAGAACAGTAACCATGGAAAAGCTAAGCCCAGTTCACTCCAGATTTAAACAAACTTTGTAAGTTTCATTCCCAGCATCTGTTTGGTCATGTTTCAGGTTTGGCTGTGAAAGTATTGCAGAATCTTAAAAAAACAAAACCAAAACAAACTACCAACAACAAATTAAACCCCTAAAAAACAACCACCCCCCCACCAAAACAAAAAAACCAGCCTGCTCCCTCCAATTTACATTTTGTAACAGAACACAGTCTTTACAGATTCAATAAATTATTAATGGAGAAGGCAATATAACTACTAGACCCTGGGGTCTTGGGCTCCCCACATGTAAAAGATCTAACTCTACACAATCAATCCAGCAGGATAACTCTGTTATACTCTACTTAACCCAGATTGCCTAACAGGGTTTGAAAATGGATTAGTGGATGATGAGCTTGTTTTAAAAGCAATATTATCTCCCGGAAAGGCAGAGG
Organism: Chlamydotis macqueenii; assembly: GCF_036417535.1. Taxonomy (NCBI): domain Eukaryota; kingdom Metazoa; phylum Chordata; class Aves; order Otidiformes; family Otididae; genus Chlamydotis; species Chlamydotis macqueenii. The sequence goes on from NC_141563.1 coordinate 20,658,864, forward strand.
ATAATTTCTACTAGCTGATTTAAGAAATAAAATTATCCTAGATTGGAAAGAAACTTTTTATATGTTCTCTTAACTAGCTAGACACTGACACATCAATAACTAGAGACATGGAAGAAACTAAGCATCAAAACAGGCATCAATCAAAAACATTTCCACTAAGCAATAGTATTGTTAGACTCTTAGAGAGTAGAAAGAATCTAGACTGACAAGAGTGTATCAAAACTGGCTTATTCTTGCAAATTCTCTGAATATCACCTATCAAGGGGCAAGCAAGATTTCTGGAATGCCTACAACTCTTCATCATTACACCAACTCCCACGATTAACACTGGTATGTTGAAGACATCCTAACACACTTTTCATTGCAGAGAGAGGCACAAGGCTGGAAGCATTTCTAGAGGCCAATGTTTCATTGCCCTCTAACTTCTGGTGACTAACTGACAACCAAAAAAACTCCAGCAGAATTTGCTATCTAGAACGAAGAGTTCATTTTTTTTTTTTATCACAGAAATCTCTGCCTAATATCAAAGCACTGTGGTATAGTAATTTTTTATTTTGCACTTGTCAAGATAGCTCTGCTTCTCATGCATGCATGTATTTTATTTGTTTGTAATATTCCCTTGAAACAGAGAAAATAGCTTGAAATAGCTCCAGATTAGACTGGACAGAGAAAAGAAAAAACATAGGAAGACTTACCTCTACATGGAGACATCATGGAAGTCCATCAAGCAGATCAGAGATGTACTCTTCTGGGAGGTCTGTGGGGAAGCCCTGTTCTCTTAAACGTGCTAGCAGCCAGCTAGCCTCAACAGCGCCAAGACTGGAGTCAGTAGTATTCTGCAGAAGACAACTTATAAATATTCACTGAAATTGGGAACAAACAAATTCACACGCTTCAAAAATATTCACATGCTTCCTGCTTACTATTGAGAAATATTCTAGAGCTGTACTACGACAGCTTCTCACCAAAGGGTAGCATTAAAAGAACACAACAATGTCCATTGAACAAGAGTTTTTATTTTATAACTGAGAGACTGCGTCTCAAAATCTGATGCCAAGATTTACAATATTCCAGACAGAGAACAGAGACGTATTCTGAACTTCCTATGCATCTACTGAAAACAGTTCATATTTTGAATATCAAATCCTCACAGTAAACTGTTCATAGGCAAGCCCTAGGCTGAAAGATGTTCGCATAAAACATTAGTTGAATAAATTCAAACTAACATATTTCTGGATCCAGTAGAGCAATTTGTAAGAACAGTATCTACCACTGGCATACACGGTCACTCCAGGGTTCTGTGAAAACTCACAGAACTCACAACATTTTACACTGGTGTAATATATCTCTCTTGTTAACAAAATGGCAGCATGACAAATATAACGCAGGAGCACTGCTTGGCCCCCTCTGCTTAGCACATTTTCTCTCCTTTTATTCTTCAGTACTTTTTCTCCTAACATGTTTTTTGTTTTCTGTGCTGCTACCTGGCTCTTCCCTTTCAGACAGCCTCTTCCTGACAGTTATCAGGGTTTAACATACTGTACTAGGAGGCTCGTGAATATTGCTCTTTGATTTTTAGCACTTTATGATGAATGGCTAGGAATCGTTGCTGTAGAAAAAAAAAGAAAAGGAAAGAAAAATAGTTTCTGAAAACCTTTGTGCTATTGAATTCTGCCTGCAAACTCCCCAGCACTGAATTGCTTTGCTACATTACTGTCACTCTGCATGCTAGATGTAAAAACTCCCCCCCCCCCCCCCCCCCAGCCACTCCAAAAAGAGCAAGGTATAATGTGGGAAAAATAAGAGAGTATGAACCTTAAGTTTGATTAGGATGTGTTCTTACATTTTTTTTCCTTCTTGATTTTTTACTAGTTTGTTTTACTCAAAGTCTTCCCAGATGTGTTTAAATTTGAGGTACTTTGTGTATTGAATCCTTTGTCACTTCCCAACAGACCCCCATCTCTTTTTTCATTACCTAAATAAAAGCAGAGAAGCAAGAATTAAAATGTTGGACCGTGGATTGACAAAGAATATTCAGCTCAGCAGAGAAATACTGCATTTAGCAACCTAGACAAAAGATGGGATGTGAAAGCCACAGGGAGGAAAGAGGAGAGAAGCAGCTCTAGAACAGAAAGAGGAAAAGTCTCTCCAACTGCACATTTCTGTGAGGGATGTCATGAAAATATTCCTACCTCTGGGTTTCTTTAGGGGTGTCGTCTTTGACCCAGAAGCTTTCCCCCAGTGAAATTCGAGGAATTTATAAGCTTGTCCAGGGTTTCAAGAGCATAGAGGTGAAATACATCCTTTAGTCCATCGCACCCAGGTAGAGCATAAGCAGCAGGCTCCACACCTTCTAGAAGCCTTGGCAGCGTATTTGTATCTGGGAAATTCCAGGCAGGAGCCGGGCCACACTGCTACTGCATGCTGCCATCACATCCACACAGCTGGAAACCCAGCCTGAAGTCACTGCTGATGAGCCTTCCGCAATACCCTGCAGAGCAGAAAAGATCCCAGTGGGTGAGACTAGCTCTTGATGGCACTTCTGCAGGTGACAGAAGGGCAGCACGGCCCCCCAGCAAGCTGCTCGCATTCTCCCCGGGTGCAAGCCCACTGTCCTCAGCAATGGCTGCGGGTATGGATCATGTTCAGAGAAGCAGAGCACTGGCTGGTCCACAGGGGATAAGCAAACAAGATTTTTTTTCTTTTTCCTCTCTTCCAGAAAAACAAGCTTCTTGGTGAGGAAATAGTCCAGAGTTGTGAATACAAATATCATGCAGCAAAGTTTATGTTCTGTATTTTTTCTCCTTTTTAAGGCAGTAACTCAAAGTACATAGCAGACCAGGACATACTGCTAGTTCAAATGTGAAAGTAATTTCCTAAGAACGGATACATCTGAGGCCTTAACTGGCAGAACCTCAGAGAAGTCTACCAAGCATTGCTTATAGATATTAAACCCATTTCTATCAACTGAGGACCATATTCTTGGAGCTGGATCTCAGTTTTCTCTACTGATGAGTCCACACTCCTCAATGCTACTGGCCAGCAGCAATGAATAGATTTTTTCACTTTGGTTTCCAATGCATCAAGCTTTCCAGTGAAGTGGTTCTTTACATTTCACCTGTACCTTTTAACATCAGATAGCCAGATTCTGTCCTCCCATCTGCTGGCTCACAAGTGGAGAAAACTGTCAGAACCAAAGAGAAAAACTGCATTTTGTGTTGCATGACCGCACAGTGGGCCCTCACAGCACACACCAGTATAGCACCGGTGATACCTGTATGGTGTTTTGTACGTAATGGTGCTTTCACCAAAGCTAACTGATAAAGACCACAAGTTAGCTGGAAGGTACATCAGTACTCTCATCCATATGGACTGGTGTGTTAAAAGGCTCCACACAGAGACACACCATTTCCCTAAAAAGCCACTTTGCGCTGTGTAATTAGAGTGTCAGGATCTCAGATGACTACATGGCTCTTGGCTGTAAGGTCACAATTTCTTTCTTGCTAAGCCCAACTTCTTTTCTCTGTTGTACCAGATCAGTCTCACAGATTTAATGGGATTTGTGGGATATTAATTTCTCCTGAAAGCCTGCCATATTTATAGGCAAGACATACTGTTTTGCCTTTTTTTTCCCCCAAACAGTCCTGTAAAATAGCTCCACCTTTTAGGAGCCTACACTAAATTTTTTAATACTACAGAGAATCCTTGATTTGCAAAGGAATGCTCAGAGAAAAGGCGGTTTCCTTTGCAACAACCTCCCACCCTTCTTCAACTTTTGTAAAGTTCTCTTCACAAAGTTCCCAAACACTGTTTTACAGGCAAAGCACTTACAAAGCTTAACATTAAGTTAAGCTTTTTTCCCTTTGTTCTGGAGTGTGCGTTTTGGGGCAGGGTTGTTACGCAAGGAAAATAACAAAGCTCCTCTGCGAAAAAGGTCATTTTCTGGCAGGAGTTTCAGTTCATACCTATTAATGTTCACATGGAGCTTGTTTTATTGTTTGCTTGTTTTAAAACTAGAAACAACATTCAGTGCCATATTCAGAATTTGTATGTCATGTTTCAGACTGGAGCATATTTTTACAGTTAAGTTATAAACCCTTAAATTAAGAATTTATCATAAAAAATACACGACAACTCCCTAGCAATAACATTGCAAACAACATCACTATAATGATAAAAATGATTAAATGCTATCATTCTGTTCAAGACTTTGCCAACAGATTTTGTGTTAACTGCCTGCAATTAAAGGTCTGTCTTTTTTAATAACATATTAATATGAATTCTGCCAGTAGTTTTGTAGCTTCCAAAATATTATTAAAATAAATAAGTTCAGGGAGAAAAAAAGAGTAACACAAACAGGGAAACAGACTGTTTCACAATTACAAAAGCCCTTGGCAACAGACAGCTCAGTTTTAATATAAACCTGAATTTCTTAATACATGTTACTCAGAGCAGGAGACAAGACAAGTTCTGTACCAACCTGATTTAACATGCTTGCCTGGAAGTACTGAGCATTCAGAACATTATACTCTGTAACCTCTAGGAGCATCCTAATGAACTGGGGGAGCAAGATTAAACTAAAATAAATACATAAATTATTTTTTTAAAGCATGACAGAAGGGCAGTAAGATGATTTGTACTGGCAGTAGGTTGCTTTTTTTTTTTTCCCCAAAGTCTCTTCATTACTCGTTACAAATAAGTTACCTAATTGCTAAATGAAAAAAAAAAAAAGACTAATTAGAGTAGTGGCTTTGACATCTGTGTGTATTCAAAGTTAAAACTTAATTAGAAGTTAAAACCACGTTGTTTTATTGATGCATATTTAGCATTTTTAGCCCTTTAAACATTAAATGGAGGTTCACTTAGGAAGGAGCATTACAATGAAACATTTAAATACACTGCTAATTTTCTCCTCTAGTTAGTGATACTAGTCTTTCTCCTGACACAGTCACTAGCAAAAAAAAAAAAAAAAAAAAAGAAAAGGCAAAATAAGAAACCTGCAAAACATGAGCAAATATTTCCACCTCCTTTCCAGAGTAAATTATTGCCTCTGAATTGCCACTCTTCTTATTCTAGTTTTATTCTTTTCATTTGTCGGCAAGGGAATTCATATGCTCCAGCCCCCCTCCTCCACCCAAACAACGACACTCTGCTAATAAACTCTTACTGCCTTTTTCTATCTATCAAAACCACTGCATAAATCACTGCCTAGGAATCCTCACCACTCAGACACACATACTACTGACCCCCCTTGGGAACAGTGAGCAGAACCCTGTGCCAATCAGCAATTATAAGATAATGGTACTAAAAAGCCTGAACCTTGGAGTTATTCAGTCGCTCTGCCAACTCTTGCAGGACTCTTATGTGTCTGAGAATTAAGCAATTAACAGACTAATTTATTGTTCAGTATAAAGGATTTCCATCTCTCTAGTCAGGTTTGACATCACCAGAATTCACCACCTCATCAGAAGATGCCAGTTGTTTGTCCTCATTTCCAAAAGACAAAGAAATCCGTGAAAACATTGCTTCATAGCTCACATTCACTTTGGAAAAAAGGAAAAACAAAACCACTGTCACAATTTGAATGTTACCCTGCAATGCAAACACATGACTGATCTTCTGGATTACCCTTAAACAAAGAGCGACCTAAATTTACAAGACCTGGAGAAGCCAAAGCTATAATTAAAGTAGGCTGTGGATACATTGCAGAGTGAGGAGCATCAAAGTAGAGGAGGAATCTTGGTTTAGCCTGATGACTAATTTCATCAACCATTGAGCAAAGCACAACCTAGAACATTTTCCCTACAGACACTAGATCATTGCTACAAGCAAAGAGCCAGCTAACTACTGATGGCAATGATCACTGCCGCTTTGGCTTACAGCCCAAGCCCTAGCTGAGAGATTAGTGTTCAAGCACAGTATTACAACCTGTTTTCTAGCTGATATGCAGTATTAAGGACTCATCAGCATTACAAATACATGTGTTTAAACAGGAGCAGGAGAGGTTACCTTAGTGGAAGCGATGACTGCAATGTTATAGCAGTCATTGTGGTCAAGGGGAAATTGTGTTCAACTTCATGGATTAAACCCTGGTGGAGAACAACTTTCTACTCCTGTGCTCCAGGTATTTTCTTCCAGCATAATGAAGTCTGCCAGCCGGTCTTTGCAGAATCTGAAGAAAGGAATCATCTAGATTTGCAATGTAGAAAAGAAAAAAAAAAATCCAACTAAGTTCAGGGAATAAGGAGTGTGCATTAGAGATGTGAAATCTTCACTGAAGATTTTTTAATAGCAAATAGGATAAACACCTGTTGGGAACAAGCCAGGTATTCCCATTCCTGCCTCAGTTCAGGGTTACTGACCAGCTGTTCTCTCAGGACTGCTCCAACTCGGATATTTTCAGGATTTTAAGACTTATAATGTTGTTCTTGCATCCCTCCTGGTCCAGTCACATCACTCAAAATCAGTCTCATCAGCCAAAATATAAAACACATCAAAACGATCCCATGACTCTGGGTTGTTACAGAGCAGGAGAAAGAGTCAAAAGAATACTGTTGGGACCGAGAGGGCTGATCAGCCTGCAGAGTGGCAAGGAAGGTGAATTCACCAAAAAGCAGCAGTTGTAGAATATCCCCGAGAGTCTCTGAAAACTAAGCCATGCTTTCCTGGCTTTGACAGAGGAGAACTTCTATTACACTTCTTGGTGGAGGAGGCAAAAAGGAGCTTAAAGAACAGTAAGTTTGTTAAATCTAAAAGGAAAAGTTTTTAAAAGAAAAGTGAAAATGCCTTATAAAAACCTGGCTGAAAAGCTGTATTGAAGGACAGCACAAAAAAAAAGTTATATCAATTCATAATACATCATGTAAGTATTTTTAATGAAAACTTTTTTAGTTCATAGCTCAAATCCTGACATTTATTATTTGAACGATTTCAGATGCTCTTTCCAGGATTTCTGTGAAAAAAAAAAAAAAAGGAAGGCATTTTCAAACCTTGAAACAAATTGGTTCCCATATGTAAGTTTAAATTATCCATCACTCTGCAGGAGGATTCAAGCAAAAGTGAAGGCCATCTTGATGAATAATCAAGGTAAATTTGTCACATTTTTTACCATGCTGCATACTTTCAGAGTTTCATAAAAAGATCCACATAATTAGTTTAGCTTACCGGGGAAAAAAAAAAGAAAGTTGAATGACAAGGTCAGGCTCTTGCCCTTTCAGTAAATTAGAGAAGATTGCTATAAATTGCATAATATAATGAAACACCAATTTGCATATTTGCTGCTATATTAAAAGGGATCAGTTTTAGCTCGCAAAGCAGAACAAATAAAAACATGCATTTTAATAACTCAAATTACTCCCAGGAAGTGACCCTCAGCAGAAAGCCTGATTATCACTACTTAATTAGAAGCCTTGGAAATCTAAATCCTCCTTTAAATCCTATTCTGTGTACAGTGAAAGATGAAGCCGTGAGTTTTGTCTTAGATTCAATATTTACTCTTTACTAATATGTTTGCAGGGGAGACTTTCCAAGCATTATGAAGACATGCAAAAAAAATTAATATTCAAAGAAAGAGTGCATAAAACCTGTGTTGGCTTGCAGGTGCAAAGCAATTAACAAGCTGGCATTTGCAGTACTTTTAATTAATTAATTAAAAATTCAAACCTGACTTTCATTTCTTTAAATGTTTGAACATTTTATCCGTCAATAATGAACCACTACTTACTGCTGTGCTACAACAGCTGGTAAATGAAAAAAAACTTAGTCCAACACTGTAAAAAAAGTGCATAGGAATTTCACATTTTGCTTTCTCCTTGCAATTTAAAAATGCAATAGAGTTTGAAATGCTGTATGATGTGGAGGTGAATCTTGTGTTTCTTCTTAGTGGTAAAAAATAAACTGCATTGTGTATCACAGTTCAACCTAGAACAGGAATGAAAATAAAAAGTTTCAGTATAAAATGCATTTGGGTTTAATTTTTAATTTAACTTTAAAAAAACCAAATTCTGTTTGGTTGGGAAGTCAGGAGATTTTTCTTAAGAATAAAATGTTCTGCCCTGATCTTTAAAGGTTAAAATTATACTATAAAATGAGATTTTGAATCATTTGTAAATGGCTGCAAATAATAAATAGTCAGAGAAAGGTGCTGTGATTAAATTTACAAGTTGATACAACTTGAATGATAAATGTATTGTTCTCAGAAGAAAAATCGTGGTCAGTATTTATTTAAAAGACACTACTATTAACATACTTTAATTAAAACATAAATACTACATTGCTACCTCACTAGGCATTCACTCAGCTGGAACTAACTGTATTTGCTTAATCTACAATTTTAGATGTATTAGCAAAAATAAATGTTGGTGAATGTAAGAGCCTGATTACATATCTTGGGTAAATTGGTGATAATGAGTCAAGAGACTTTGTGTTCATTCACATATATTAGAATAAGAATCATTATGAAATTAAAGCTAAGATTAATCCTGCTAATGACACCATGGAGCATCTGGGAATAAGATAACCCAGATGTCAAATTCGCTGTGATACTGTGCTGCTATTTGATAGAGTAACCCCTTGAAGTGTTCTTCTAAGGCAGCTAGCTGGTACCCCACAGTCCCAGCACTTGAAATGCAAATGAGTGACAAGATAGACTAATAATGAGAGCAGATTCTAGCAGTAAGGAAAATGAATAAATTAAAAAAAAAATCTGAACCACTGATAAGAACAAGCAGCAGGCAACCCAATGTCCTCAATTAGGGTGGATGACATCTGCAGTGTATTTCTCTTTAATAAAGCCCTCACTCTGTATTCCAAAGCACACGATTCTAACACTGTTAACATTTTAATGTCTTGGGCGTGCATGGTAACATTAATTACAAGATGATTTGGATGACTTCTGAATCTCTTTTATGTCTTCCACTGAGTAAAAATCGGAGTTGGAGCTTTGATATCATAAATAAAATGTAGAGACCTGCCAAGCATTAAAGCTCTCCTGAAGAAACTCAGATCTGCTAAGTTACATTAAACCTTTATAGCTAAGTAAAGAGCATTCTCCATGAATTTAAAGAGGGTCAGTGTCTATACATTTTAATGGCAAAGCTTTACAGATCTCCAGCATTTTTCTTTAGATTGCAGCTGTTGTTGTTTTTAATTACTAATGAGTTTAATCTAATGTTTTGTTGAGCTCAATTTACCTTCTCCATAGCATTTGTTCAGAAACTTACACCAGGATTAAGTGACTTGCTTCCTTGTTTCCCCAGTCCTGGGTCTTCTCTACCTGCCAACCGCTCTGCTCGTTGTCTGGAAGGAACAATTGTTAGCAAAAATACTCCCAAAATCAGACCAAGATTGTCACCAACTGAAACCTCACACACTTTAATTGTGGCACAAGACTCAATGAGCAAACCAAGAGCAATCCAGGGTCCCATGGGCTTTTCTGATTCACACTGAAATCCAGTGGCACCTCATCTTCACTGCAGTTGTTAGGCATGCTAACCACCCCACTGCACTGCCATCATCCTTGCATCAACTGTGTAGGCACACTCAGTGCAGTGGGGAAAAAAAAAACAACCCAAAAACCAAAAAAATGAACAGTGGCCAGGTTTTGTGGAGCGAAGACACACAGCATCCCTGGTTCTGTACTGCCCTGAATCTTCTTTAAGTCAGTACAGTAAAACTGAGGAGAAATCTTTTCACGCAGTTTTGTAGCTCACTTCACATCAGCGTAGACACAAGGAGCAAAGGCATGCAGAATCAAGCTTTTATTTTCACAAAAAAAGTGCCTGAAGCGGACAGCGGACTTTCACTACTGTTTGGAACAGGACACGGATCTATCCTGCCTTCTTGGCACTGCCACCAGTAGTGTTAGGAAACAGACTCTTGTATTTGAAACTCTCACTGGGGATGGCCAAGGCACGACACTCAACCTTCTTGCAGCTTCAATCTTCTCGTAGAACTTCACTCCACCACAGGTTATCGTACACACTTCAGTAAGAACCTGATGAGAAATATCAATGTAGGAAAGGCTCATATACATGTGGAAACTACCATTTCTTTGGGGCAAATGAGAAAATGTAAATGCTTCTTCGACACTGGTACACAAGTTGACCAGAGTTTGTGCCAAACGTGTAAGATCACCACTGACTCACTTCCCTGCATTATTTACAAGAACAAGGTAACAATAATATGTCAATCCACAGTTAAGATTGGTGGTCATGAGATTTGTGATGAGAAGCTGCTCATGCCATTTCATCTCATTATAAGCCTTCTTCCTCAGAATCTCACATCTGTGCCTGTTTCTGATGACATTTCTGGGACACCACCACTAGCCTGTCTTATGCTTTTTTGGGTTCCACAGCACATACACTCTTCTCTGTCTCTCTCAGCTATATATGTATCCACATACACCTTTTTCTTGTTGTTTTTTTTTTTCTCCTCTCAATATATTGATAAGAGATATTTACTGGTCCAATTACAATTTTGTACAAGTCTGAGACAAGATAATTTAAGAGAAATTAAGAGGAAAGCAAACTGGCCTTGGGATCTATGCCTCCAACTACATTTTTAGGTGCATTTTAGAGGGTAATTTAAACAAACTCTCATTTAATGCAAATGTTCTTTCCTTTTTCAGCCTTCACAGCTTCAAGAATTAATGAAGCACTGAGAAATTCAGAGAATATCTTGATGTTAATAATTTTAAACCCTTCCTCTGAGGAGCAAGGGCAATTATTTCTACCGTTATTTTGTTGCAGTAGATCTTGTCTTCCAGGTGGAGCCAGCTGCTGGCACAGTTGTGCTCATTCTTTATGCTAGAAATTTGTAGGGATTCACAATTCAGAATTTGAAATGTTTTTGTGGATATAATCAATGAAGTGTACCCCTTTAGATACTTCAGCCCATGATTTGCCGTCAGGAGAGTAATTCACATAGATAAAGTTGCAAAAAGGCACAGACTCTTTTCCCTGAACAAAATATGACAGCACTCACGTCCTCGGTCTTCTATTGACATCCACAGCCCTATGGATTTTCATTTCAGCCCAGCTTTATAGCTTTGTCATAGTTCAGCCCTGATCGGGTCCAGACTACGCAGTCTCTCTCTCACTCCCGCCACCCTCCGAGAGAACAGGGGGAGATAATATAAGAAAAACGGCTCGAGGTTTGAGATAAGGATGGGGAGAAAATCCATAAAGTTACTGTCACGGGCAAAACAGACTCGACTTGGGGAAAACTATTCATTTATTTCTAAAACCAAAGCAGGAGAATGAGATAGGGAACAAGATAACCTCCCCCCCTAACCCTCCCTCTTCCCAGGCTTAACATTATCTCTACCACCTTCCCCCCCCGAGCAGCACAGTGGGGAAGAGGGAATGGGGGTTGTGGTCAGTTCATCACATGGTGTTTTATGCTGCTGCTTTGTCATCGGAGGAAGAACTCCTCACATTCCTCCCCTGCTCCAGCATGGGGTCCCTCCCATGGCCCACAGTCCTTCGTGAAACTGCTCCGGCGTGGGTCATCTCTTCCACGGGGTGCAGTCCCTCGAGAACGGCTGCCCCAGCAGGCCCTCCACGGGCCACAGCCACCTTCAGGCATCCACCTGCCCTGGTGTGGGGTCCTCCACAGGCTGCAGGTGGATCTCTGCTCTTCCATAGACCTCCATGGACTGCACGGGGACAACCTGCTCCACACCACAGTCATCACCACAGGCTGCAGGGGAATCTTGGCCAGGAGCCGCATTACTCCTCCCCCTCCTTCTTGACTGACCTTGGCGTCTGCAGCCGTTCCTCTCACAAGAAAAATTCTTCACAACAGACTGGCAGATGCCTTTCGGGATCTTTTTACATCTCATTCACATCTCATCTCCTCTCCACTTCTTGCAGCCGGGCCAGGCTGAGTTCGGCCCAGTCAGCTGCCTGGCAGGAGGCCACAGGGTGAGGCCTGCAGGGCCCACCTACCCCTCTCTGCCCCAGCTCAGCTGTTTCACATCTTCTCTCTTTTTTTTTTTTTCATCTGTTTTCCCCTTCTTAAATACGTTATCGCAGAGGCATTATCACAGAACATTCTGCTACCAAAAGGCTCGGCCTTGGCCAGCAGCGGGTCCACCCTAGGCCTGGCCGAGTCCACTGGACAAAGGGGAAACCACTTCTAGCAGTTTCCTACAGAAGCTACCACCTTAGCCCCCTCCTCACTAAACAAAACCAGACCAAGCTTCTATGGTTGTTTTCCTCTCAGCTCCTCTAGATCAGCTGTGTGGGAAAAGGACTTGTGAAGCTGGAATAATTCACTCATAGCCTCACCCATTTAGAACACTGAAAAGTTTGCTCAAGTACCCCTAAAGCTAAGTTCAAACAAAGAGTTCAGCGTGTCTACACCTATATCTGTACAATCCACTCTAGCTGTTGGAATGTATGTGCAACTAGAAGCATGGATTGTTAAAAAAAGTATCTATCTTCTTTTATTGTAGGTTCATGAGACGAAAGCACAAGCTGTAAATCATCCTCATCAGCTGTCCCTGACACACATGCCGTGTCTTTGTTGGTGGACTTTGCTAAGAGACAGAGACTGATCTTGTCCCAGCCTACATTACTTATCCTGTTTATCAGCATTTGATGACCATTTCAAGTGACTTTCAAGCAGAAGTGACCACCGTGCCTTCTCACTTTCTGGGGAAGCTGACTACTCCTAAGAATGGCTTTGCACCACTCCCTGCCTTGCTGCTTCACTCTGCTCACCCCTGCAATCACCTGGCAGTGAGCTGGAGGCCCAAAGCCTTATCACCTTCTTCGTTTCCATTCCTTGGCATTGGCTTGCTAGGGCTTCTTCACAGGGCACTGCATGCCTGCAATGGTTTCACCTTAATCTGCACTAAATACAAAATTTCAGAGTTTTAAAACCCCATAGCCTGTATCTCTTCTCTGAAAATACCAACAGATTTGTTTCTTTCATTTTGTCTATTAGGAGATAGCATGATGTACCGTCTTGTAAGAACATGGAGTAGGCGTATAATCACAAAAGCCACTGAAGGTTTTTAAATTTATAATAGAAGCTTCATTATAGGAAAAAAGCTTATTAAACATGCATTAAATGTGGCTATTTTGAATAGCTGGAAAAGCTTGTAATGTAACACAGAGAAACCACAGAGACCTAGAGGGGAAAAGCCATAGAAGAGTTAATAGAAATACCCCCTTAAAAAAGTAACTGCACCGTCTACACACGGCCGCTTTCACCAGATAGGTTCAGTAAATTGCAAGCCAGCAGGTTCCAAGAACAGCTACACCGGGAATTTCTGAGACAAAAGTTTAAGTCACAGTTACACGGGTCTTGTCTTCCCTTGTGCTTGGACAAAATTGCCATTAATATTAATGGCAGACAGGCATGCATATAAAGGAGAGAAACCCCTAATTAGTGTCGTAGCACATGCAACATTCCTAACAGGGAAACCATTTTGTATGCCCTAATTGCACAAAATTGGCAACAAGTTACCGTATGCATCTGCATCAAAGGCTACAGAAGCTCATGAATTCTCCAGTGGTAGGAAAACGTGCCCATACTGCAGAGTTTGGGGACAAAAGCAGTCTGTATGTGTGTTACCCTCACAACCTCTGACACCTAGCAAAGGTAGCCCTCCAGGGGTTCACTGGCCACTGCTCCTGCACCCCTCATCTCTCAGAGGGGAAGCACAAGCACCTGTGCTCTCCACCAAGGCAGAGATTTTTTCAGCACTTTTTAGTTAAGCAGATCTGACTGAACAGTCTCTGCTGATATGAAGATATTGCAAAACTGCACTAAAACCACATTGTAACCTTACAAAAATATCAGAATTGCAATGATCTTCTTAGACAGTAGGGTCTTCTCTCTCATTTATAGGAGGTTTCTTCATATAATGCACTGCTACAAATCACAAGAAAGTCTATTTGACTGCAGAAAAACATTGAAGGTCCAAGTCATCCCTGCTACAATTTCTACTGAATACAAAGCATTAACATTTCTGCAAAAATATTTCAGAAGTCTTCTCACTTTTAAGTCAAAGTTAATATTTTTTTTCCTAAAGCAATAAACCAACTTTATCTGGAAGTAAAGGTAGGTGGTTAAGTGGAATTATACAAGCAGCAATTGTGATAATATGTTTTTACAGAGAAAACCCCTACGCTCTTATAACAACTACCTTTTTAGATTTCTAAATCTTTAAATATACATTACTTAAGCATCTATGTTTTCCTCTCTTAAAAACATCAGAGCAAGTAATTCCTGAAGTAATTCAGTTGACTTCTCACTGATGCAACAGAACTCGCTTTTGCTCCAGAGATTCAGAGACAGAAAAATATCCTATTCAACATTTTTTAATTTTTAAACTGGAGAAAGGAAATACCGTGTGAAGCATTTTCACCTAAATACTTAATTGGAAGTCAACATAAATAGAAGACTGGCATCAACCCACTTAACAAGGAACATGACTGGCTCACTTGATATTTTCTTCACTAAACATGGAAGTTTCTTTCAAAAAGGAAATTCTTTCCTAGACTTTTTTTCTTGGGGAAAAAAAAAAAAACAAACCAAAACACACACACACAAAAAACAGTAGTCTTCATTCTTCTAGAATCAAAATCTGGAAATGACCAAAGCAAAGTCTGCAAATGTGAAAGTTCAATCATCTAGGAACTCAGGTAGTGACAGCATATCCACTTCACCAATTCACAGTAAGACAAATCTGCCCATGTTGGATTTGCAGATAGACTGTTTGGCCCCTAACACTCAACTTGGATGAGTCTAATGTTTCCCTGGCTGGTCTACTGTCATACCCATCTGTCAGAGTGGCATAGTGCCCATTCACAAGGTAGAATGCCAGTTTCAACCAGAGTATGGATACTAACCAAAGACCAGTTTAGGAGAAAGCCGATTGGATGTGGCTAACGGCACCTTATTTACAGAGATCCTCCTGGTGTCAAGCAGTGCCAAATTAAGAACACATGCTACATTACAAGGATCACATCTGTTAACAAATATTGGCACTTTGTCACTGGCATCTGCCTCTTTTGTTAATCCGCTTCGGTAATGAAAAGGCTGCCTGAGAAGAGGAGGTGTTCAGGCCTTGTCCTACCAGCATAATCACAGATTTACTCACCAAGAATTTCCCAATAACAGGCCACAGTCTGTCAACGTTACCTCTGTGTACATCTCTTCCCAGGGGTCAGTGCTGCCCTGTAAAAAGCTGTGAAATGACAGAATTATAATACCTAATCAAATGAGCTTTTTCATGTGTTTGAGGGTTTATTAAGCCTATTGTCATCCTGTTAGCAACAAAAGGAACATGACTGCAGAAAACAGAGTGACAAGTAATAAAAAGGGGAGAAATGACTGTTGTATATTCTTGGTACATCTGAGTTTGTAGTCTAGTGAGAGACTGAATCAAACACCTCAGCCCAAGGGAAAAAACAAAACCAGAGTGCCAAACATTATGTTCTTTGGGACTCCTTTGCTCTCGTATGTTGGGTTTTGCTTTTTTTTTTTTAAGCCAAACAGTATGGATGTACTAAGGCAGGGACAGCGTGGGCCAGTTGAGAAAGGCCTCTGTACTGAAGGCGTGTGATTACAATAATTTCCATTTTAAGATTATCTCCAGCTTCCACCATAACAACAACAAACTGGACACATTCACTACTTAAAGCTACCACTGTAATCCCTGCCAGAGTGAGCAGCTCGCCATGAGTCATGCCACAGATAGGAAGTCCAGAAGCTGCCAGTCCTTCCCAGCAATCTCAGCAGTGCTCTCTGTGGCTGGAGAGGACGGAGGTGGGCTAGCTCCCCACCCATGCAGGTGGGAACATGAGCACTAGGGGCTCTGCCCTTTTGGGAGCTGCTGCCACACCTTCTCTTTTGCTGGTTGGAAGGCAATGGGATCTGCACTCCTAGCCAGTCTCTCATTTACTCCTGGTCCGGGAGAAAGAAAGGAAGGCGTAAAGGATGCAACATGAGGGTGAGACTGAGGGGACTGCTCCTGCCTTCTAGAGTACAAAGGCAACCAATTACAGGGATCACCAGCACTCAAGGCTGGTGCAAAGGTATCATGGTAGATATAGCAGGACCAGGACAGTTGTACTAACCTCCTTTCAGGTATCTCACCTTGGTGAAGAGACCAGGACTCTATTCTCTTTGCTTTGTTGCTGAGACCACAGTCTCATTATCAACCCAGCGTTGCCTGACCACACTGCAGCACAGCACATCACTGTGGGTAATTTACAATAGGATGGGAAGGACTGACTTGTTTGGTAATAAGCAGCTTTCACTGGAGGTAGCTTAAAGGACTAGCTGAAGTTTCTTGAACAGGCACTAAGAACATCAGTCCTGAAGAATCTTTTTTGTGTTGGCTCTAGAGAGCAGGAACTACATTCACACCCTTCTAGGACACCAAAGGTCTGGGAACAGGATGATGCTACAGGGAATAAAATGAAGTGTTCTCACTCCTTAGTCAGATGCAGCTATTGTTCAATAAGCGCTACTTCTTGGGCAGAGATTAAGTATTGCGATTTAGTTCATGTTACCTTTGGTGTCAAGAGAGCTGGCTCTAACTCTTTTCTCTGGAAAGTTTCATTGGCCACCCTGCTCTTTTAGTTACACCAGTAACCATGCTAGCATCAGTACTGAGCTGGTTGTATTTCAGTATAGTTCATTTTGGTAGCATTTACAGAGAGGACACATGCCCCTCAGGAAGCATTGAAGAGAAGATGGCCTAAAACTTCAGCCTTCCAATGCTATTAAAATAGCTCTGCCCCATACCTCATCAGTAGGCATTGATCTTTGCGGAGGTTCAACTTCAGGCTTCAGAGTGAGCTAGATGAACCATTTAAAGTGAAATGAAGCATAGGGCCGCATGCCTTTGGTGTCCATGTAGAAACTACTCTGTCCTTGCACCATGAAACAGACATTCTTGTATGCTTTTACCAAGATTAAAATGTAAAGCAAATGGTTTGTTTTCTTTCTACTACTGGATGAAGACCACACAAGCATTGAGTTGACTCTTCAGTGGCACTCAATGTTTCACTTGCCAGCCAGCAAGTTTAACCAGTCAGAATATACAAAAAGGGATGGGAGATTTTGCTGAACGAAACCAGGAAATTGTAATTACCAGGGTTGTTACAGATGGTTCCTTCCTCTTCCTTTACAGGAGCACGTCTTGAGCAGAGACATCACTTCTCTAGATAGAAACATGCAATTAGGAAGCGAAAAGCAGGTAACTTACACTGCATGTAAAATAGGATGAGCTCCCCAAACATCTCCAAACCAGTTGTCAGCCCACACACCTGCAATACAAACAGGCACATATTAAGAGAGGTATTTAACAACAATTAAAAAAAAAAAGACAGGCATACTGATTGATTTGTCTTGGAGTCTAGCTTGTGAGAATCTATTCCAGCAAAAAATAATATATATACGATGATATAAACATCACTCTCCAGCTTGGCTGGTGGATTTATTTTGCATAAATAGTCTTGAAGCACCAAATGACATTTGCGATAATGTCATAGGGGGAAAATGTTTAACTGCCTGCTGGATTTACCTGGCATGTGAAAGATGTAATTCTAAAGATAATGATAACGATGTTCAATTTATATGTCTCCTGTCATCCAAATTAATCCTTCTGTTTTGCTAACTACACAGGAATATCCTTAACCATAAAGCTGCAGTCAGTAGCTTAAAATAGAAAATAAGAATTCCACCCTCTTGGCAGCCAGCATCTGAACTATGAGAGGTGCAACGTGATTAACCACAGCTCAGCTTCTGAGCTGGGTGTGTCCTGGCCATGTTTTGTGCAGGCCTAGTATACACAACCTCCCAATCCATCTTCTACCTTGCCCATGCAGCCAGCAAACCCAAGCAAAGATGTCATTTACAGAGAGTTCACTTAAGTCAACACTGCTTAACCTGGTAAGAAAGTGAAGTGCATTAGGGCACGAGACCACTTCCCAGCACCAGGGAAATGCACTGGAATTGTTGAGTGACATATGTGGCTGTAGATTCCAGGTTATGCCACTTAGACACATACGAATTGGATGTCTCATCACTCAAATTATTTCTCTAGAGGATGTGCACCTCCAGAAGGCATTTCAAGTCTTAGGTCACTTAAACTGCCCTTTTTAACAATTCCTCCTTCCCCCACAACCTGAGAGAAAGCCAAGGGTGATGTAGGCTCCTCAGATAGATCCTTAATGCTTGGTGGCAGGAGTCACTTTTCATTTGATGCACCTAGTTCAGAGAAGCAAAATGGCGTTTCTTGGCTAGTAGTGACGAATTGGAACATACCTGTTTAACTTACCCTAAATGCCAAATCACACCTCTTTAACGGTTCCTGTCTGGTCAGCCAGTCCAAGTATGTTGTATCCTGGCCATCTGCAACCCTGGCCCTGAGGAACTGTGGAGCTGTCAGCCTATTCAAGATGGCTAGAAGCTCTGGAAAAGCCTTAAAAACTGGCTACCATCAAGGAACAAACACCAGCACAAGAAAAGGTTTTGCCTCTAGTACCATGATGGGACTCCAGAGGTGCTCAGTCATACAGGCCTACTAAGACTCTACAGCAACTGAGATTTTTGCTGAATAAAGTAACAATCCTGATACAACTTGAAAAGCAGTAGTAATAGAAAAAAAAAAAAAAAAAAAAAGGAAAAAGAAGGGCTAATAGACAAGTGAACCTATTCATGTTTTATTCTTTCACAGTAATGTAA
Source organism: Chlamydotis macqueenii (assembly GCF_036417535.1). Classification (NCBI taxonomy): domain Eukaryota; kingdom Metazoa; phylum Chordata; class Aves; order Otidiformes; family Otididae; genus Chlamydotis; species Chlamydotis macqueenii. Next base: position 20,677,575 of record NC_141563.1, read on the forward strand.
GAATTTAAAATACTAATTTATGCACATTTTAAAAGGCTAAGATTAAAAGACAGAGGCTGCAGGGTGTGATTTCTACAAACCTGAAATTATACATCCATCTAAAACCAATTCATATTTATTAGTGGGATATATTCTTAAAATTCTTTCAAGAAGCCTCATCAAGCCAAACAATGTTCCAGGTTCCAGCCCAACAAACAGAACTGGAAACTTATGTCAGAGAACACTGTTAAAAGTGTTATTAAAGTGATTTGCATGTATTTTCTTCATGTCTGTCGAAAAAGCCTGCTTTTAAACATTTTATCAAATGCTGCCCTCTAGTGAGCAGACGGCTTTCTGAGAACACACAGAGACTAGAACACGTATGGTCTAAACAAAAAACTTCACTACGTACCAATCGAGCCACGGGAGTCAGATGATATGTCTGGAGCATTAGCAGCAATTTATACGGCGTTATGTTATTGCTGGTGATGTTTTTTCTCCCTACTATTTTACAAGTGTCTGAATTCAGTGCATTTAGTCATTACAATGTATCCTGTCCCCTCCACGTCTCCAGCATATTTCTGTATCATAAACTTCCATCAGACACGTATATTTTGTATGCTCAGGTTTTAATGACATGTTTCACCATTCTTGAGAGTCTCCATCATCATATAGGTAGCCTGTTCAGAATTAAATCCTGAACGTTAAATTAGCCTGCAAGAAAACGGAGTTCAATGGCATTGTATAGATACCTGGAAGCATGTAAGGGAAGAAAAGAGCAGTGAAAAATGTTTACCACCATACTTGATTCATACTATTCTTTCTCCTTTTCCCATGAAAGGGATCTCTCCCATGCTTCACTTGCTGACACAAAATTTAAGCTTCTGCTTCTTATCCATTGATGAACAGAAATGCTCTGATAGACTCAGGGGGGGAAGGAAAAAAAAAAAAGTATGGAACTTCTCAAACTACAGGTATAATTAAAAAAAAACAGCACAAACTAAGCCTCTCCAGCTCCCGCAATAGCATGCATTTAATGGATTCCAACCTGTTAATGTTTACATTGGCTCAATATTTTAATAGTATTGATTTTATTTCTCCATCAAGTAGCAATTTCACCCATTAAGGTAGGATTAGTTGCCTTATAGTTTATGAGTAGCATTTAAGTAGAGGGGTTTGTTTTTCATGGGATAATTTTCCTGTAAGTGCACAATGGTAATACACTCTAATGCTCAGCTTTCCTCCTTTTGCATATTGCATATGCTAAACAAGTTCTTTCAGCAATAAAAGAATAACCCACCACTTATCACTGCAGTCCAAGAGACTGTGTGCAACAGGGTCATAAGGAAACATTTCTTTAAGGCTGTGCCCCCCGCTATTTTCTTGAAAAATAGAATATTTGTGTTTGATTAACAGTATATGAAATAAAACACAGAATTAAAAATTACTTTTACAGTCACTGCTACTAAATAGATATTCTGCCCACTATACTGGGTAAGCCATCCCATGAATTAGTTTGAAGCCCCATCCTTCAATCCATCTTTGTAACATATTGATTCATGAGACAGGAGGTATCCCCATTCTGTGCATGGAAGCAGATCTTGACAGCTGCTGAAATTATTTTTTTTCTTCCACACTACCAACAAGTCTAAGATTTTCACTGCAAAGGAAAACAATGACAAAGAATGGCAAGACTTTAGAAGAGCTGGCAAATCTGGGGACATCCAGTTCTGGGTGACCACCCTCGTACAGCTTTGAGAGGCCTCTCTTTTGGAAGATGCTTAGCACTTACCTCTTCAAAAATACTGTCCTTTCAAGTTTTTCAAATTAAGCACTACACATAGAGATGTGTGGTGCCAGGGCACATTTTTTCAACTGCTGCTCCAACTCATTTGGTTTTATCTTCAAAACTCCATCTAAAAAGGCCGGAAGTGGTGCAAAAAAGTGGGAGAAAAAAGGAAGATGATATTTAAGAAAACAGAAAATGTAAGTTTTGGTTCAGATTATTTTGTGCAGAATATAAATCACTAACATGGAAAATTATCTTCTAGGTATATAAAAAATCAGGGTTTTATATCATGTAAATAGCTGTTAAAGGTGCTGTGCAGAAATGCTGCACTGACAGCAACCGCTCATTCATAACCTGCAAGGGCTGCTCAGCCCTTAGACATTTGACGTGACTCCAGAGGAGAGTATGTGGGAACACAGCCACATGACTGGAACTAAAGCTAGTAAGAGATAAAAGAGAAAAGATAGACCAAAATATTATCCAAATACAGAAAATTTCAATGATCTATTTTATCTTTCTATAAGAGTGCAAAGCAAGCACAGGAAGCATTTTCAGTTTTGACAAAAGATTGCATTTGCCTTCCTCTCATCCTCCCTTCTAGGGAACGAGAAAGTTTTCAGGAACACTCCATCCCCAAAATGATAGTTTGCTCACTTCTCCAGCAAACATGTATATTAGCAGGATTCAAGGGACAGAGCTGGCTGGCTGGATCATTAGTTCTGCTTGGTAAAGATGAAGTACTGGCAGGGACAGCAAGGAAAACACTGATTCATTGCTCCCCAAACATCCACTAACAGGAATCCATGGACTGCACTGTAGAGTTAAACAGACTTAATTATGGCATATGAAGATTAATGAACTCCATAACTTGTGTAATGTGGAAAGTACTAGCATCCTGCATAATCAAGCAAATCTGAGTAAACAGGGCTTTTCTCTTGCAGAAAGACCCTCAATGCTATGGGATGGGATGCAACCAGCCCTGGCTGCATCTTACTCATCTTAGCAGCCAGGTACGACTTGAGCAACACAATACACAAGGCAACTAATCCCTAGTGCCAGTGCTTGTGATTTTATTTCAAGTTAATGAGTTTTAGATAAATTCTAGCCTGTGGTTCTCTGTCAATATGTAGGGGTCTTAAGGAAAACGAATTAGTGCCGAAACAAGGGTTGTGCTAGAAATGATTCTGCCCAGTTTGTGAAGTAGCTTTTTAAAATCTGCATCCAGGGAGCTACAGCCCCCTACCACTGCTCCCTCGTACCCGAGCTGTGCGACTTACACTTCTGCTGTTGCCCCTGCCCATTCAGGCATGGATCTGCCACTGCCCACAAAACTCATTAACGTTAATTTGACAGCAGGGCCCTGGGCAGAACCATGCACCCGACTCTGGTACCCACCGTCCTCCTAGAGCACGGAGAGCTGCAGAAAGAGCTGCAGAGCAAGGCCTCCTCATTCCTCTGCTTTTTTCCGGACACCTTCTGTTCTCTAGCTGACTGGCACAAAAGTTAAAAACCCAGTTTGTGCTTGGCTTCTGTGCTAGATACCTGCTGATTCCACAATCTCCCTGTCCACAGAAACTTCACTGGAGTTCGAGAGATTTTTTCCTTCCTGAATGACACCAGTTGCAAGTTATGCCACTGCTGACAGAAACACTAATTAGAGCTTACAGAGAAAGCTCCTATCCCACAACCATGTGCTCAGGTGCTTTGCATGTTTTGAAGGAGCGCATCACAGGAGCACTGGATACAGTTTAACTAACCTGGGTTAGTTAACACCAGCAGCCATAAAGTAGATTAATTTTTCTAAATGTTTCCTTGAGAAGAGTATCAAATAGAATATTTTTCCACCTGCAGAAAGACAACTTCCATCCTGACACCTCTGCAGCACAACCCACATAAGATTGAGAGAACTGTCTTCCTCCAAGACCAGGATCACACATCCCAGACCTTTCCAGTTTTGCATATACTCAAGCCTCCCTACCTAATCTGTTTATCCCCATAAGCACTGGAGATAAAACTTCCTAATCCACACGAATCTGAGAAAAGAGAGGTCAAATCACAGGGTAAATTCTATCTCCCAAATATTTGGGTCAGAGATCCACAGTACATGAAAATATTACTTTTTGTATACCATTTCCAAAGTTTGTTTGTAAAAAAATCCATTATGCCATTAGCCAGCCAAAGGACTTTATCATGCCTACTCATATATGCTGGATTTTCAGTAATGGCACACGTAGGCAGGCACCTTATACAATTCACTGCTGACCTTACGCTTCTACATCTGCTCAGCTGCTGCCTGTTGCTCACCATTTACAATGAAAATCCATGATCCACCTCACAAGTGGCAGCATTCCAGCAGGCATCATAAAGTCAGTTTAGAGCAGAGCCCCTCCAGTCAGTTAGGGTCGTATGCTTTTCGTCACCTTAATTTACACAAGTAGATGGACCAACTCTATGCAGACCTGGCTTTAGGTTGCACAGATGAAATGTAGGTGTACGTACATAAGCATGTGCACGTCTGTAACACACAGCTATTTAAGTCACACAAAAATCCTCCATAAAGTCTTTTTCTCCTGCAAAAGAGTATCTAAATAACAGTCATGCAAATATCTATTTAGGTAAATACCGAGATAGTAAAATCATCGTTGTAAAATAGCTACCAAGTAAAGTACCCAATCCTACTTCCCCTTGAAAGAGTGATAAAACTCACCTTGATTTCAGCGGAAGAAATGACATCTAAAGAGGTACTGCCTGTCAAATATGTTGTCCTGTTACTATTTTTGCACTTAAAGAAATTAAAATAATACAAAAAGATCAATTAAATCTTATTACAGACTTTTCTTGGCTTTGCTTATTAGTCCCCATTGTTTTCTGAGACCTGTCATGAAAATGAAAGATCTAAAGCCAATAGCCATATGTTGACTGTTGTCCCACTTTTGCCAAAGACAAATACAGATTCATTTGAGAATTTACGTTAAAAAAATGCTCCTGGGTTAAGACCTTGTATGCCAAGTTTCAGCCCAGAGCGAATTTTTATGGCCGAGTTATAAACCCTTGAAAATAGGAAACTAATACTGCAAGGATTTAAAATAATAGAAAATGTTTCGCATAATATAAATCTATAAGCAGAGTATTATATTTAAGTCTTAATATCTACATAGTTGGATTATCTTATATCTTGACAATCATACTAAGTAATCTTGCTTCCTTTCCCCTTCCTTTGATTCAGTGTTTCATTCTTATGCATTAACAATGCTCTGGGCCATAAAATACTGTATTAATATTAGTTTGTCACAGTAGACTAAATTTAGAACAACTCATTAATATGGGAGAGTAAAAGGCATTCTGCCAGGAGTGTGAGCGACTCTATATGCTCTTAAGGCTATAAGTTATGCAGATATGCCACTTGAACTAGAGAGCTAGCAATTCTTTCTGTTACTAATAAGAGATTCTATTAGTTGAAGCCGATTCTATTTTTAATTAAGAAATGTGGAAAAAAGCAATTTTACTATTGGATGTATCTCTGATGTGTAGCCGGAATAAACCATACACCATCTTTCTCTGCTTTCTGGTCAGATAGGATTAGTGGCACATGCACAGAATGAATTTTCCCCTGCAGTATACAGGAAAAAACAACTCCACTGTGGTATTTTCTTTGGCACAATCATAATCTGTGTATCCAGAAGAAAGTCCAACAATCAGAGCTGTTTCAAAACAAATCTTGTAATGTTTAGAATTGCCCCAGTGAAGAAAGTTTTCATTTTTCACAAATACAGTCTTTCATTTGTATAGTTTCATGCCAGTAATGCCTTCTCAAAGGTTGTCAAATATTAATTTTTTTAAATTTAGTCCCTTGCTAAGCTACAAATATTCATGTTTAACACCAAGTAGCAGTTCAGGGGCTGACAACAGTATGTACCTTTTGAATGATGCATAGAAAGCAGCAGTTAGCACAAAGACAAAGCCACCAGATTGGTCTCAGGGAAACCCAGTGCCTGAATTTTTCATGATTCCTCTAGCACTTAAAGAATAAGAAACTGGCTACTACTGTTGGGAGATCAGCATTGTGAAGGTCAGAGCCCAAAAACATGCAAGTGAATCAGGTTTTGCCTGGGGAAAGTGAAAAGGGATTTAAGCTGCTTAAGAGAATTATAAAGATTTTCTTAAATGCATTTTACAAACACTGTAGTAGCTAAACAATAGCTATAAAAATGATGGGAGAATCATATCCACCTACTATTCATTGCCTGTAAGTCTCAAATGACAGAGAAAAGATCTTTCCTTTATGTCTGAAGGCTTAAAAAGTCCCGAGATCATTCTTTTTCTTACAGACTTTCCATTACCATTCTTTTGCCTTTTAAGAACTGCAACGACTTCAGAAGAAAATTGATAAATGGGATGTGTAAAATAAATTCAATAATTTCATCTATGCTTACAAAAATGCAGCTGCAATAAAGTGATGTCTTAATTACTTCACAGCCCAGTAGCTTCTGTATGTGTTTATTTTCCATAGCAGACAAACTTTACTTGATCTCATAATTATTTGTAGACAGTATAAATTCATTCCAAGGGGGGGGGGGGGGGGGGGGGAAACAAAGAAAAAAAAAAACTAGAAACTGCTTAGAAAAACATTACACTGTTTAAGCAACTGATGGCTTCACCTGTCATCATCTAGTTAAGCTCTTAATGAGTTATTTTCTATTCTTGGTCACAGCTGATTTTTTTTTAAATATAAGTCCCTTTGAACAGCTGGGAGTTACAGCATCCTTTGATCACAGTATTCTGAATTTTCAGTCAAAATGAGGACATTTTTGTCTTTACTTGGGCTATTTTTACAAGTGTATTTCTTCAAGTATGTTTTTGGGCATTACTTTGCAGGAATACAAGATGCTGAACAATTAATGTATACATTTTTCCATAAATGTTTATAAATTTAGTAACGGGAGAAAGCTTTGCCACAAGAAACCTCAGCTCTTTTGAAGGCAGTTTTCTAATGATGACCCTTGGCATGCTAGCCCACATGGGATTCCTCCGAGAAGAGTCTGATGAAAATTAGTCTATTCTCATTTCAAACAGAATTTTGCTGAAGTCCTGATCAGAGCATCAGCATGGAGTCCAGGGAGACAACACACGCTACTTGATTCACTCCGCAGCCTCCCTCTCCTGGTAATTGTTGCAGGAACACATAGTGACAAGACTATAGGATGTGAGGGGTCTGGATGTACTCAGGCTGTTACTCTCTGTTTAAAGATTTAAACCATCAGGGTATGATAAGGCTTTTTGATGTTCATTGAACATGGAGCTTGGGTACAGAAGAAGGGGAAAGGGCTTCACCGGAAGGCAATCATCTTTCAGAGCCACAGTAAGACTGAGAGAGGTGGGAAAATCTCAGTCTCAGCGTAGACATGGAACAAAGGGAGATGAAAGGGCTAGGGTGAAGAAGGGGCCAGATCTGGCTGTGAGGCAGAACTTGCACTAAAAGATAGTTCGATGCCGTAAAAAGCAGAAAAAACATTTAGTGTTCTTGCTCCATTAACACACACTTTTGGCTAAAATTTAACTATTCTGCACATTTTTTACAGTTTATGTTGACACTAGGTTTAAACAACGCCTCCGGCTTATTTTGAAATTATTTAATGAATGTACTTTGTCAGATGAACATCATTTCCTAATTATACAGAGAAATATTAAATGATGAGCTACTTTAAAGAGTGGATACAGTCTTTTCTTTCCTAAGGGACAAACCAAAAACAGGCTGGTGCCGCACGCTGCTTTATAACATGTAGGATGTTGCAGGGGCGGGGGAGCGACACACACACAGAAATTTTCCCTGTCTTGACAAAGCGAGATCTATAGCTAAGCGCTTTAGACAAACGTGAAGAGATATTACCATCACCAAGCAAGGCTGGTACGCCACCGTTTCATCAGCCAGAAGGGAATGACTATTTCCAAGGATAATTAAGGGCCTAATCCTGCACCGTGAATGGTGATGAGCACTTTTGACTCTCATTAGCTTTAAAGGGAGATGAGAGGAATCAGTGGGTCACAGGATCAGGCTCTAAAATGAAAGAGAGATTTGAAGGAGTCATCCGCACAATTTCATACACGAGGAGGAGGAGAAAGACAGTTTGATCTGAGCATCGCTTCTATGCTCTGGGAGTTTCACAGCACCTCCACTGTACAGCACTGTAATTTTGTAGGTCCAATAGGCATTTGCCAGCATTAGCTGCTCTGAAATAAGAGAGAAGGTAAAGGATTCGCACAGAAAGCTGAGTGTTAAGCTGATCAAAGTTAGAGTTACAGGGATTTATATGCACCTTTCTAGCTAAGAAACAGTCTGCTTTTTTATCCCAATCTCAGTGGGCCAAATTTATCCTGATGTAACTCAAAGTGTATCAGAAGAATTACTGCAGAGATAAAGTGGACCTAGTCTCCCTCTGATGTTATTTATACTCTGTATGTTTTGCTCTATAACAGCATATATAGTTAGAAGGGTTGCCTGACTGCAGTCACTTACAAGGGTGCAAATATTGACTTCAGCAAAGTTAATTCTGAGTTTGATGAAGAAGATACACATCAAAGCAGTAACAAGGGCTATTCCTAAAAGCCATTCCTATATATTCACCGATGTTCTTAACTTGGCATTAAGAGCTGTGTTAATACTCACATTAGGCTGTGCATTCTCCTTCAAGTCTGAAGGCTGACCCCCTTCTTCTAACAGTTAAAAGCCATATACGCATCTGCTGTGAAACAAGTTGGTCCTGCAGCATGGACTGTGAACAGTCTGCTTCTGTGAAAGTGCTTAGCATGTATGTTTGGAATCCAAGATTGGCTTTCAAATCCAAGGTTGACACGTAAGAGACTTAAGCATATATGTCCTACTAAAATTCAAAGAGACTTGTCTTCCCAGATCAGTTAGGTTTTCGGAACATTAGATCCTATTGCAGTACAGCAAGAGTTGCCTCCCAGCTAAGGCTTTGAAATATCTAGCCAACAAAATAACACTGCCACAAAATTAACACAAAGAATAAAAACAGCTGGTGTAAGTGGAGTCTTTCTGTGATCAGCCTTCTTAGAAAACTGTAAGATCTCTAAAAATCGATTCCTCTCTATCCAGGACCCTTCTCAATATTTTGTATGAGGAAAGAGACACTCTAGTTAATGCCCCATGTGACAGCCCAGATAAGGCCCACTTTATTGGCCACTCTATTGGCCAACTTCCACTCAGAAAGGAATGGGACTTCCCTTGCTGCCATTATCCAGAGAGCCATATGTCCAAACTCGTCTATCATCTTCTATGATTATTTTGTTATGAAAACTTTGCTTCATTCTGAGAAAGAAAGGAAGTGCAATCATCTTCTGTCATTGTTCTGAACAGTGTGAACAGAACAGTAAACCTAAGTGCCTTGCAGGAAGCTACAGACAAGACCAGAAGATTCTACTATGCCATCAAAGTCTCTGGAGGCATATTTGATGTGGTGTTTACGTAACAGCAGTTGCAGGAAACAGAAGTCGAAGAACAGCATTTTTTTTATTTAAATGGAAAATGTATTCCCTTTCTTTCATTTCCTTTAGTTGCTGCCACACAACATATTCATCTGCAGCCATCAAAGAAATTATGCATGGAGCAGTAGCTCACCCAACCCCCTGTGGCTTCAGCTGACACTTTAGAAGCTGGGATCCGAAATGCAGTCCCAGACCATGGATGTCCCAGTTTTTCCATACAGCGCTCCTTCCTCAGACAAGTTAAAAATACAACTTTGTATGAACTGACAACCAACAGCAGTGAAAAGGGTCAAAGTTTGTATGATTCATTGCAGTCACCACAGGTACAAAATGTTTAGGAACCAAAAAAGCCACAGTGGGATTGACAACTTCAGCCCATGGCTGGAGGAAGTAAGTTCTGGAAACACAAATTTAACCTGATTACTTGTGACACAGTCAATCGTGGTGCTATAACAGACATATACCGCAACAAGAACAAAAATCACACCAGTTGCTTTTATGTTATTATACTTCCGGGTGCTCTCACAAAAACTTTCCCCAGAAAAATCAATAGAGTGAATTGTGCCCAGCAGTCACCCATTAAAGAATTAAATCCATCCACCAACACAAAACAACGAAGAAAAAAAACAAGCTATGCATTTGGCTTTGTTTGACTTTGCCTGCCAGAGAATGAGAACGCAAGGCTGGGTGTAATTTAATGCAAACTTTGGCCTATCCTGGTCATGCATATGACTGACCCTCAGGGCAAGACCATCAATTTTCTATTAAAGATCAGAGAGTTGACATATCAAAGTCAACATCTAGCTGAATAACTGCAGTAACTTGATAATAATTCTTTTGTGGATTTCAGAGTGGCTTTTCCGTAAAGTATCAGAAAGGTAGCAGTTTTCAATCCTGACCCAACAAGATCTGAATATGAAATAAAGGATTTGAGCTTGATCTCCCCATGATGTGAGGATGAATGTTCTGGTAAATGTTAACTTAGTGCTCTGAATAGCTCAGTAATAGATGGGTTTAGGCAGTAATAGGTTTAAAATGTCAACTTATTGAATAATAATTTCATGTTGTACAAATACTACATGTAAGAAGGGATTTGTTTTGCAAATTTTGAAATAAATGAATGGATTTGTGATGTCCTTCACTGTTCTGGTCAGAATGTTATACAAGAACAGAAATTAGTTTTGCTTCAGTAACATCCCTCGTTGGTTCCCTGCATTATTCTGCATACGTAACTCACATGTCATGTTTACTCCTTACCATTAAGTAATCTGATGTGTGTTTTGGCCCTCATGACAAGAATGATAATTATTCATTGTGCAAATAATAAGACAGGAAAAAAAAAAATAAAGTTTAACAGATTTTTCTTAAAATTCTGTCACTCAAGCTAAGGACAGTGTTAAAACATCCTTCCATCACTTACATCCAAACAATTCCTACCAAGCTCTTACTGAAGCAAGATCTAACACAACCATCAGATTCTGAAGCAACGACAATCCAATGCTGCCTGACTGCCAGCACGTGGATGGAAGCACTCAAGCTGCTCCTTTTTCACATCACGCTATTTCAGCCATTGCCTCCTGTCTGGGCACTGATGTTAAGCAACCTGTAGAGTATTGCTAGCATACTCAGGAAGATGATGCCAAGCAATTGACCATATGGCATTTTGGAACATAAAGGCATTCTGGGGGCCTTTTCATTTTTTAATTATGTTTTTCTTTATTTATTCTCAGCTTGCTTCCATCCAAATCTTGCACTGAACTGCCATCTATGTACACTTTCACACTTATGTAAGTGATTTTCATTTTAGCTTACATAAGTTTTAATCCACCGCACTTAAATTGATACCAAATTACTTGTGGTTGAACCCTAACAGTTTCATTTTTCTAACTGACCCTGAAATTATTAATCTTTAACTTCATTAATGAAGACCCAAAGATGTAAACTGACTCAAAACTGTTCAGAAACTCATTATTTATGAATCAGGAAGAGATAAGATAGCGAGGAGGGTTAGCTAGGCTTAGTTATTCCTTCTGCTTCCTCTTGATGAGTGCCAATAGCTGCACGGTTCATTCCCTAGTAAGAACCCATGCAGCTCAAAGCTGCATCTTCCAGACCTGCTGGAGGACTGGTGGTTGCACCTGCTGTACTCAATTATTCCATGGCCTGTTTTGCACAAATAGCTTCATGCATTCAGGTTTATTTAACCCCCACCAAAGCAGCACAGGACTTTACATCACTGGGCAAATAACTCTGTCCCAGTTTCAGATCGTGAACCAGACTTCAGGTGGTTAAGTGATTGAGGCACACCTCAGTTAAGCGTGATGCTGTTCTTTGCTTCTTGACCCCAAATTGTTGAGTAGCATGGCCACAAGGTTAAATAAGTTTTATGTTTTAGCCCAGAATAAGGTGCAGTTCTGGGCAAAGGGATTCTATCCAAATTGTCCTATGCTGAAAGAACCAAGAGCCTAAATTCCTGCGGAGCTGTGCCCCAACCACTCCTCTGTGGAAGTGGGTAGCTTGAAAGGCAGACCCTGCTGGGAGACAAAGGTTAGGAGCATCCAGCCATTTCTATGGGGACTGGCCGTGATACCATAAAACAAAAAGCAATGATTTCAGTCCAAGATCAGGCACAAGGAGGAGGGGAGAGGGTGGGCTGTGGAAAGCAGTTCTTAACTCTCATACCAATATCTTCGAGAACAATATAGGGATTACAGGAAATCATAAGCCAAGTAAACTGTTTTTTGGATAAGTATTTTCCACTTACAAGGCTGCCCCAAGGCAAAAGTTGCTCTTTAAACAGAATTTGATTTTAAGGGCAAATTTACAATTATAATTAGCTGCAACAAGCAGCCAAACCCAGAGGGAGGGCTGTGTTCAGGGCCTAAGTACAGTTCCTCATGGTCTGGCAGCATATTCAAGAGCACTTGCCTTCTCACTTGCCCCCAGGTAACACCCTCCAGACAGCTTGTGGGTCGTGCAGACAGAGGGACTCCTGTGCTCCTAGAAAGAAAAGAGAGCTGGGGTCATGGGTTGGAAACAAGTATGTAAGTAAATAAAGCATTTTAAAGCTGATCACAGAGCTGACTAAGCTCAAAGAAACTAGCAGCATGGAGTAACTTGAAAAATTACGAGGCTGAACCCCCAACTTTTGCTTCAGCTTTGCCTGAAATCTTAAGTTGATTCATACAAATAGCACTTCAAACCGGGGAAAATAGGGGGGAAAAAACCCAAAACCCACAACCAAAAACCCAAACAACAAAATATAATAAAGCAGTTATGAGATAGGGGGGAGGGTGTCAATTCTTAGAAGACAACACAATTTTAGTCCAAGATGTACCAAGCTATACCTTAAATTATGACCTTACAGAGAACAACAAGATGATACAGGAGGCCAATAAGTATCTTCAACATGAACCAAAGAGTGGAAAGAAGCTTGAATAATTAGTGCCACTGGCACAAAAACAATATGTTATATTTAGGTTAGAAGACATTATATCTGAATCCAGTCACTGTAACAGCCAAAAATTCTAATGGTGTACCGTAAACAGGAATGCCAGACAAGCAGGTCAAAATTCTCTGTGCTAGTGGTGCTGAGGACCCTGCTTATCCCTAGCTGCCCACTGACTTCATTATCTGTTATGAGCACAAAGTGGGCTTAAATTTTATCCAAAATTATTGTATATATAGTAGAAGTTCAAAAGCAGACCATAAAAAAGGGGAAATTCAGCTGTTTTGAAGAATATAGGAGCAAAAAAGATCTCTCTCAAAATCTATGCTTCCCTAATTTGATCAGAAACTGTGATGGTTACAATATTCACTGGAGTTTCCAGTTGGAAATATAGAAGCATTAAAGTCTTTCCCAACAGCACCATCAGCAAAACCTTTCCCTCCAGACTCTCTGCCTGCTCTAACAGAGCAGTTTGGCCAGGGATCATAAATTGGCTTCCTGAAGCCATCTCCCTCCTCCATGTAAAAACATAACTCATGAGAGCACACAGCCGCTCCCAGGTAACTGGCCTGTGGGTAACGCCGTTACTGCCTGCATATTCAGACAAACGCTTCCTCCCTCACTCCACAAAAGAAAATCCAAAAGTTCAGATCTTCCACAAAAAGAGAGCTAAGCTGGTGGTGGAAATAAAGTAGAAGTTTCTCCTTCTTTCCCTAAACATATGAAAGTCAAGCTTCTAGACAGGTACTATCACTGAAGAGTCGGGCTAGCAGAAATACGATGCCACAAGAAGCTGAATAGCTTAACTTGGAGCAGCCGGTGGGTGAACCTTGGGGCAGGGGTGCTAAACAAACAAGACTGAGATACTTTCAGGAGCAGTCAAATTAACCTCCAAAAACCCCTAACAGGCTTTGAATTTGGAAGGAACTCGCGCTCTAGCTAGTATTTTCTGAAGGCCCAAGCAAATGGCAAAAACGTAGTTAACTCAAGTACAAATACTGAAAGATCTGATGTTTTCTCTATCAGAACAAAAGAGGCATGAGGCAGGTATCTGGGTGCCAACTGTACATCCCGAGTGCTCTGCAGGAATACTTTCCCTGAAGTCAAAGACCACTCTTGGAACCAACACTACAGCTTGCACTCTATACAGAAGAGGTAATCTTAAGGCATGACGTAATGTCATTACCCAAAGATCTATCTTACTCAAATAACTAATCAGCCAAACTTAGGAAAACCTATCCCTCCACTTACAAGAAATCTGGATAGTGGGATCTGCCTTGGAACAGAATCTTTTCTATCACAGTTTAGTTAATGTACAAAAAATATAGGTCCTAAGGAGAAATCAAATTCACATCAAGTCACACAGCATTAGCTCCTCCATAGAAGAGTTGTTTTTTCTCCAAAGTTTTGTTTTCATTTTTTCATGTTAAAATGATGATTTTTTTTCCTGTTAGCAAACTCTTAGTTTTCCAAAGACTAAAGGACACCCACCATGTTAGAAAAGAGTCAAACCAAAACCTTTTTAAAAAGCAGAGAAAAAGCTATGTAAGACAGGCAGCCCCAGCAGCTCTGTGACGCAGACAGTTTCTCAGAATGCAGAACTTAGGCCATGAAACCTTCCCTGGCTGTATCCTCCAACCTCCACAATTACATCTGTTTGTAACAGAGCAGCCTGCCACTGGAAGGTTAGTTATTAGTATCCAAAGGCTTCCCTGTATTGCTCATATTACATATGCAAGTCTCATCCTTTGGCAGAATCTAACCTTTATTTTTTCCACTCTTGAAAATAAAGCTTATGTCAAGGGGGCAAAGCCTGCGGTGTCATCTTCCTCCTCTCTGCCTACCATATGCACAGCCCAGGGCAGCACTGGAAAGAGGCAAGGATTTGCCCTTACAATAAGAAGCATCGTAACAGCTGTAAGGCCAGCCCCAAGGACCCGCATGTGTTGTCACGAGTGCACGTTTGGGCACATCTGCCTGGGCTCTAGGTCAGTGAAGCTATAAGGCTAGCATTTAGCCTGTTTCTTTAAACAATCCATAGATACTAAACAGCATCCTTGATGGTACATGAAAAGCAGGTGTTTTTCATACCAAGCAATGCAGAATTTATAGAGGAATGCTACAACACAGCTACCAAAAGAGCACTCAATATACAGAGGAACATAAATTGCACAGCTGAAATCATCATGCCGTATTTTTAGCTGCAAACTTGTTAAACCCACATTCATTTGCCTCCACCAAAATATTTCATTCTCTTTGATTAACAAATCTTTCTTAAATGAGGTTCAGTCCTACATGAATGCAAAATGGATGTGTGTTTTTTAAAGCACTGAAACTGATTTGCATTTCAGCAAATTGATATATCTATAGGACAACTTTAATAAAAAGGCTCAGCTCTTTCAGATTATTTGGTCTCTGTGTTGGTTTTGCTGGTGCTTATAAAGTTATCTTAAAAAATGAAGGCAAATCAGGGATCCATAGGTAATCTAAGAAGCACAACATTCATGCTTGTTTATATCAGTATTTTCAGCTAGTACATATACATGATTTATTTGCAAACAAATTAATTAATGTTTCAGTAGCTGTTTGCAGCCAGTCTGTGATCTAGTTTAAACAGAGATGACACTTTTTTTTTATTCCACAGGGGCAATTTCAAGTGCTCATAGATTATATTCTTACTATCAGTCTAAATGATAAAAGAGTAGCGAATCCTGAAACAGCATAGTCGACTTTATAAGATCAGTGTGCTTCCACACATCCAGTTATTCCCTAATGCCATCTTTCCTGTGTTATCTTTTAATTAAGGCTGCATAATGCCAGTTTATAAACAAATCTCTAAGTAAGATCAAAACCTGACATATTTTAAATGTTTTTCATTCTCTAGTTTGTGGTCTCCTGGGGGTGTTATTCTAAAATGTACATCTCTGTATGAAATGACTTTTTTTATCGCATTGTGTATAATGAAAAGAAATGTTTGAATATTGTTCTGTAACCTGACAACAAACAAACAAATGAAAGAACAAATGCTGGGTAGCGTAAAAGATAAGCATAGTATACAGTAGGTAGATCACTGCAGAAAACATTACTATACTTTGTGATTTTATTTCTCTTTTTTTTTAAAAAAAAAAAAAAAACGACTACAAGACAAAATCCCCAAAGCCTCGCTAGACTAAATTTCCTCCTTCTTCTTTGAACAGACTACACAGATTTTGTTGACTAATTGAGATCAATCCCAGTTGTAAATCGCCTTGCTATCTTACAGCTTTAATTAAGCTACCAGAGGGAGTTGTTTATCAATTAACACTTGTTACAAATTATTAGTAATTATATGGACTTTGCGTATATACTTCAGCCAGTAAAGACGAAGCCATACTTCCCTGTGACAGAAATTAACTCAGATACATTGTATAATATTTTTCTTACAAAAATCCCAATCAGCACAAAAAAAAAAAATGGAAATTAGATTGGCATAGGAAGACCTAAAGTAATCCATGGTATTACTTTTAACTAAATGCAACAAATTTTGCATTTCTTGTGCATAAATGTAGGCCATTAAACTATGTGAATGAAGTTAGTCAAACTCTTTTTAAACAATGGTAGCATTGTTTAATGGGTTGCATGTGTTTCCTTTTTGAGTAACAAACATCTTAAATAAGGAACATTACGTAAAAGTTGATAATGTATTCAAACATTAAAGCTACCTATTGCTCTGTGCACTACATTCTGTGATAATTTTAATTGGCTTAATTGAGATGCACAAGTCTGATTAATGTTTAATTCCTTTATATTAAAAAAGAGAGAGTCAAGTAGTTCGACATTTCTTCAATTATGTTAGATCTTTCTAGACTTCAAAGGAATGTTACAGTAGACAGCCAGATACTGGATGAACTGATTAAAGAATAAAGACTGCTCATTATAATCTAAGAGTACAAAATTGGTCTGTGTAGCCTTTGAAAGTTGAAATTAAGAGCTGTTGAGCTAAAACTCAAGCTACAGTAATTAACCCAATTTACAGCCATCTTCACTTACCTGGTTGACTAAGATTAGTCATTTGAAATGATCCACTAGATTCACTGGCTCATTTATAATTCATTCTAGGACCAATGAGATGCAATTTCTCCCTACTGAAACCTTCATTTATGAGACAAAGATTTATTGCTTCTACTGAATTTGTTTCTGATTACTTAGGATAGAACCTTCCTCATTCACATTAATGAGTAGAGAGCCTGTTCAAAAACTGCTTTTTATTTTTCTCCTTAATTTTTTGACTATGTAAGCAGTAAGAAGTATAAAATTACAGAATCTTTTGGAATAACACAAGGGTTGCATTATAAAAGTAAGTACAAGTACCTTGTACAGGTTCACAGTTGCTCTTTGCTAATACAGTTTACTGTCAAGCAGAAAAGGACAGTCTGTTCTGTAGGCTCTGTGTGGATAAAGCAAAACTACCGGGTATGAAAGAGATAACTGAACCTCTACTGTAATATGAGAGAAGGGGGCAGTAAAGTTTCTTTCTTTAAAACTAACCCGTACTGGCAGGAGTTCTAAAGTTTGTCTCTATTGGCAATAAATACTGAATCAATTGATTTGAAAAGATCTTTGTCTTTTGACCAGAATAAGAACTTGAAATGCTGCACTTGACTAAAGACAGATTCACCTAGGTCTCAATTATTTACTAGCTGCAATGCTTCATAAAGAGAAGGAGAACAATCTAACAAATTTTATAGTAAAGAATGGGCTTATGAATAGAAATACACTGCTAAATTATTCATAGAAAGTAGAATACGAGCATAAAAAAAGGAGTCAGAAAACCAAATAGTTTTTTCCAAATGAAATCAATTGTGTTACATAGTCTATGTGATAATCACAGTAATGATTTGGTCAAGACTGTACTACACTTGGGCTTACAGGGGAGCCCTACACCCAGCAACAGGCACATGAGCTAAATGAAAACACTCCCCTACTAATCACCTTAAAGGTCTGCAAAACCAAAAATGATAGTAGAGGAAAAAAAAAGCTTTTCAAATGGAAGCAGTGCAGTGGCTAAGAGCATTCTGGAGCCTCTGAATACTGTATTTTTTGACAATACCTGTTAAATGTAATTGAACATGAAGACATATCAACACCTGATGGTTTCTCATCTGATGAAAACTCTCAGAGTTCCATTGACATTAGTTGGAGCAAAGATAATTTTCATATTCCTAGAAGATATGCCCAGTTGTTTGTAGCATCTTACTAATACTTTGTTACATTAGAGGTTTAATTGTGGAGAAATGCTGTCTTGTAATTACCTATTCACCACAGGCAAGAGGGATTTTGCTTCCTCTGCTTTTCCGTGTTAAAACAGAAGCTTATTGCTCAGGCACTGAAGTGGCCTCTTTCTGTAACACTGACAGGCCCCTTTCTCTGCACTATCAGATTTATAAATGACTAAAAAAAGTTAAATACAAACAATTACAACACCAAACCTGCAACTATCTATTCTGCCATTACAAGTACTTGATTGAATTTGTACAGGAACGTAAATGCCAGCTAATATAACTCTTAAAAAGAATGCTACCTTCACTTCTGGAGGAAAATGAATCAGTACTGTGGCAGACTGACAGCCTCAAATCTCAACTATTGCAACAAAAATGCTACAAGACATGATTACTTAAACAAGATGATCTCTACACCACAGAGAGAAGGAAATATTTTTGGTAGAGAAATTACTTCAGGTAAGTTTTCTGTAACCTCTGGGGGAAAAAAAAATGGAAAATTACTAGAACTTCATCTTGTCTGCATCAATTTATGGCAGCACTGAACAAGGAAAACAACATGTTCAAGACCTAGCTGTTCCTGCTGGAACACCGCCCACCGTACCACTGCACACTGCTTGAATATTTTGCCTGGGAAGTCCAACAGCTACCCATTCCAGTTACCGCTGCCTGTTACAGCACTAGCTGACAACACCTAACGTACAGTCCCACAGCCCAGTGTTATGACAGCATCCACTGTTTCTGGTGTCAGAGAAAAAGTGTTCATTTCCTCTATATTTAGAGCTCTTCTCACAAGTAAGGATAACTTGAGATTTCCTGCCCTCTCCAATAACACGGCTATTTCACCCCCTCACTAGGGAGACTATCCCCAGGCTCCCCGTATCGACTGATGCTTTACAGATATAAAAGTAATGGTCAGGTGGTAACCTGGAACACAAAGACTTCTCTCAGACAGCTGTGTTTTAATCCTGAACTGTGTAGCTCTGCAAGTGGAAGCCAGGAAGGCTCTAAAAACCTTTTCCCATAATGGTCTTTCTACATATGCAAGGAAAAGATTCTTGTATACATTTTAATGACATTTTCCTATGGCATTAATAGCATCTTAATAAGTTACACGACAAGGGGAGGGTTTATATTTTTGCATAATACTTTTATTTCTTTGGGTCGACTGCGAGAGTTACTGAAGTACAGTAATCCACATTCCTGCCCTGTTAGCCTCCTCCGCTGGCCCAGTCTCCCCTTTATGTAAGGACCATGATCAGGGCTTTTGCCCTGACACCTTGCTTCAGGTCTGATGAACTAAGCAGACCAAGGGGAGCAATGTTTGCAGGAGACGCCTCTGTGTCCCAGGGGATAGTGAGAGAAGTACTGGTTAATCCAGAGAAGGCCATCTTCTTGCTGCAACTTGCCTTTTAAAAAAACTCTCATGATGTCTTTTGGACATAAAGCAGAGCATAAAGATAAAATGGATAATTGCCAATTGTGATTAAATAAAATGACTTTTATATTCCTATTCCTAAACTCTGGCTGTCAGTGAGTTCTCTTAGAGAGATACCATCTTTCATCTTGGAAGCAGCTACATTTTACTGATGGGCAATACACAATACAATATTTTTTAAAGCACTGGGTAACTCTTGGAAGGTAAGATGCTATTTAATAAGCTTATCAGCATCCACCCTTGTTTTGTCACGGCCTGGTTTGCCAAATGTTGCAAGAACATGTTGCAAGAATAAAATGAGCAGACAAATAAAGTATCTTCCCACCTATTCTGTATGTTCAGTAGATAATGGGAAGTGCTTGCAGCCATAGGAACGCTCACCTGGATATACGGTAGAGAACAAGCAGCCTAGGTTACAAGTTCTGCATTCATTCACCTGCAGCAGGGAGCTCTAGTGGATTTGACATCTCATTGTGAAGTTTCCTTATCTGCTCAAAAATGTTCCTGAACTACATGGTACCTTTGAATTTTCATCATTGGCTGAATCTGACAAAACTCTTGGTATCATATCTCTCTCTCACTCATCTTGAGCAGATCTTGTTAGAGCAGATTAGAACTTGTTAAAGATTAATTCTTAAAGCATCCTCAAGCTTTCTTTTCCAACAAAGGAAACATCAATTATAGGCTCACACATAAACTTTGCCCCTATCTTGAATACTTGCTGCCCTTTATAAATCTTAGATTTCTTCCCCTTCTGTGTGTTCAAAGGAGAGATTTTATTGCCTCCAGGGGTTGTTAAACTGATTGCAATACCACGTATTTAGAGCAGTTCAGTGGGAATCAAGCTGGTTCAATGCTGTCAGACCTAGAATATAGCTGTCAAATAGCATTACAAGTAAAACACCCTTGATAAGAAATAATGACCAAATGTCAATCTGTTTTTTACCAGCAGCACTACAGACTTAGCTTGCCAAAGAAAAATGCAATATTTTGCACATTACAGTAGCTATGCTTTTGTGATGCCACATAGTAAAGGGTTTCAGTCTTTCAATTTAGCTTATTTTTAGATTATACAATTTGATCAAAAATGTGTGTCTCAGACCTACCTTGGATTCAAAGCAGCAATGCTTAAAGTCTTAGCTTAACCTCCTTGCTCTCTTCTGTAAAAAATAAATAAATAAATAAACAAACCAACAAAAAAAAAAACCAAAACACCCACAAAACCAAAACCAACATATGCATTAAAAACTCATTAATTGTTATTTCCTAAATGTTAGCCATGCAGAAATTGTAACAGCCAATCAGTTTTAGATATCTGTAACTTCACCCTACAATGCAATCCCAGTAGGTACTGTCATTTTTCTGATTGTTGTTTTTTAATGACTGCATTACATACAAAATTACGACATTCTTTATTATTTTTTTCATAGATTGGAATATTTGTCACTTGTATGGAGAATTAATATGCAATAAATATTTCAATACTTCAATACTACTCCTATTCTAATACTTAAATACTTACTACTCTAACACTTAAGTCACCAGATGACAACACAGCATTTACACGTGTATTCATTTGTGATAATGCTAAAAACATATAAAATTGTTCCCATAAAAAAGAACAAGCTTTAAAACTTACAATAAAAACGTTACCTAGACATGACTTAAGACTCATTGAACCCCATCACATCTGGATAAAAGTAATATGCTTAAAGACTTGGTTTAGATAAAGCAGGAGATATTTCAAAATGTCTGCAATAATTTGGGGTCACAGTTTCAGAATCCTGAAATGCTTATTCTGGCTATCTGGTAGAGATGCAAGAAGAATGATATATAAAGGAAGGACAATGAAAATCTAATGTCATGAATGAACAAATAACAGAGGGAAAACAAAACGCAATCCAAAGGCTAAAGCACAGCAAGAATAAGAACGTGGAAGCTAAATTGTGCCCTCCATGGCATTCAAAAAGGGCACCTGTTGGCAGCAGTGAATGCCCCAATACACAAGGTAAAAATAATGCAACATGTTTAAAACAACATTAGTACTTTGACAGAAATCTACAAAAATAACAAAAAAAATTAAGAGGAATGTTAATATTGTCTCCCATTTTAAACTCGCAAAATACTTTCCATCTCTGAAATACACGGTGAAAGGACAGACAGCATCTTTGTGTTTACTACCTTCAAACTTACACCCAATTTTTCCATTTTGTTAACTTTTCCCCCGCATTTTATTAACCCACTATGAACAAAGAAGCCAAACTAATAGCCACCTGAGGTGTAACTGAAATAAACTTGTAGATGGCTGAATGTGGATTTCAAGTCTGCATATAGAGTGGAAATAGGACAAGTCTGAGGAACTACCCCTAATCTGACAGCTTTGATCATGCTGTACAAAATCTGAACATTTCAGAGCTGGTGAGCCACTACAAGTCCGTACATACCTATGCAATTCCCTGTCTTCAGTGAATCTACATGGTATGAAAGTAAACTCTGAAAATGAGCCAGAACAATTGAACAGAGGCTTTTAGTTTTATTTGGGGGGTTTTCTGACAGATACTTTACTGTGAATTCCTGTTTTGAAACGTATGACTGTTGCCAGCTTCAGACTCTAGTCTTCATTATCAGTCCACGGCTTTGAGCTCAGCCTGTCCCCGAAACTCATTACATGCTCACTGTGCAGTAACAGGCACTACTAGTACCAGGTAATAGTATGAGCTAAACAGTACAAGATTATAATAATTCTAAAATATAAAAATACATTTCAATGTATTTAACGAAATAAATTCTACTGTCTGCATTAATGATCAACATCCATTATTAATGGCTAAAGCACTGCATGGAGTATTCCCTTTTGGACGAATTAATAAGAATTAACTTACACTTACACTTGCTTTTTTGCTTTAATGCTTTTCCTGTTCCTCTTGTGAAATGTTTACAGCTCAGACATCGATGCTGGAGGAGTAACTTTTCAGACTCAATGTCATGATTTCATAACCACACTTAAGGAATCACAGGGGAACAGAGTGTCACTACTGAGTAATATGAATAATTTCACATTGCGAGATAAATGAGGCAAAGATGGGGCATTTATCCAAAAATCAATCCAGAGCCGCAGGCAAGACTCCCTTTCATTTCTTCTTCCTTAAGTGAAGTGGGAGATATCCATGTGTGATGTAATTTTGTTTCCATTTATACAATTCAGCATGCAGTCTGTAATTACAAATTTTGGCACAAAGCAGCACAAGTTTCTCACTATGGATGTTGAAAAGTTGTCCTTCAATTGGTTTTGCAAATTATTTTTTTCCTGTATTGCAGCTACTTCACAACCAGTTAAACTGCACTGCAGGCAAGGTTCTTTTAAATTTATTTTTTTCTTAATTGAAAGTTTTATAGTCATTTTGAATAATTCAGAAAGAGCATCAACCAATGCACCAAACTGACAATCATTATTTAGCTTGATTTAAAAAAAAGAGTAAATAAAAAAACGGTTTGAACTGTATTTTAAAAAAAAAAAAAAAATTTAAAAATAGAACTTTGCTGCCCTCTACCTGTCTGTGGGAGAAGACAGAAAAATCAGGACTATGTCTGAAGTTCCAGACTTTTCACAAAATACTAAGAGCTCAGAATCCAGCAAAAATTACATGATCTGTCTTGATCAAGTAGAAAAATCAAAGTCACAATTATTGTCCCCATTTATTGAATTTAAATGAGGGAATGCTATAAAACTATTTGGAAGATACAAAAAGCACAGCCAACCAGCTGTTTTGCTTATGACTAAACACAGAGTGCACAACTACCAAAGGAAGAATGATTTTGAAAGGCTTTTAATTATATTCAGCTCGAAGTCACTGCCCCTAAATCACTCACTCATTTAATCATCCATTACTGGGGCTACCAGCATGGCTTCACTCAGGCCAAAGCCACTTCATTTCTCTTCTGTTAAGTATTGTGTTCAGTGCATGCAGGACAAGATAACAGGCATGTCTCTACCTCTGCTTTCTCTCACAGGGGTACACAGTCCCTTTCCTTTTACAGGCTATATCCTTCAAACACTCAGTGTAGGTTTTCCTCTGTTATGAAAGGCAAGACCTGCAAAACAAGTTAGAAGGAATCAGTCTGAGCCTCTGCTTCAGCTGATTTCCTTTCTGTTGTGTTAAACAGTGCTGAACATCCACGACTGCAATTCCTGAAACAAAAGAAAAAACCTCTCTTCCCTGCTTTCCATCAGAAAGTCAAGTTGCATTTGTGCTAAACACTTGTGGTGACTACAGGATCAGCACAATCATTACAGTGCTCAGGTCAAACACTTATTTAGATGGCAACAGAGTTTTACCCCACCTTTTTACACCTGTACTTTGTTCACTGGTTGCTCTTAATGCCTGCTTAACTGAAACACCAGAGGGGAAAAGACTCCTCTTTGAATCCCCAGCAGCCTATCCATCTTACACTGTCATTGAACAGTGATAAGAGCTTCTAGTGAACACCTCCCGTGTCCCCAGTTAGTTCTACAAAACAGGGAGACAGACAATGCTCTTAATATCATGACGGTTTAAAGCAAACAGCATAAACCAACTTTTGCTCATATGAAATTAAAAGTTAAGGAGACACTTTCCACCCCCTGCCACCTCACCTTTTGGTAACTGAAGCCATCAGCCAAAAGTAGGCGTACACAGAACATACTGCAAGTCCGCTACATTTTAATGAAGTCCTCAAGTAAGACAGATGACTTGGGGTACTTGTACCGCACACAACAGCACACAGAGCGTGTGATTAACTTTAAAACATTATGAAGTGTTTGCATCTAGGGAATAAAAACACAGAAGCAAGATCCACTTTGTTAACTCCACTCTGACTTTGAAAGCCAGTATGAAGGAAAACAAGGAGCGTATACCTTCTTAGACATACCCTTGATTTACTCCTCTCTTCTAAGAGAAGCCCTCCTTCACACAGAAGGAGACCCCATCGATGTTTGTTCCAACATGTTTTATTCCAGTAACATTAACAACCCTTCAGATCCAGCTGTTGCTGAAATAAAGGAATGTGCACAGAGAGAAAAAGTTACCTTTCACTAGGATTAATAACGGAACTTCTGAGAAGCTTGGCAGGAAGAGAGAGGGCTCCTGCTCTGGACAGCTTATAAAGATGCAAGAGGAGCACACACTATCTGGAGAGCGAGAGGGAGCGAGGAGGCCTTCTCTCAGTCACGGTTTAGGTTCTACTCTCCGGCAAAGCTAACAAATCAACACTGATCATCTCAGGATTACACCAGGCTCTGCTGCCTACAACTGCAGAGGATAAAAAGCCTCCAGTAAGTTCACTTGGGATCTCATTTTATTAACCACACTGCCACACAGAAACTACACCAGTGTGCTCCATTATAAAGCCTTAAGACAGACAGCCAGACAGACTCGGCAATTTGGACTTTGTTGGATTTTTGGTTTTAATCTCGAGTTTGTTTTAAAGAACAATTCCTTTTTTTTTTTTTGTGAACTTCCCAGAAAGAAAAAAAAAAAAAAAAAGCAAGGCTTTCAAGAGAACCTGAAAACCAGATGGTTTCACATGACACAATAACTTTTTTCTTTTTTTTTTTTTAAACAGAAACCATGGAGAGCCACTTTGGAAATACAAGGACTGAAACACTCAAGAAGCACCTCTTTTGCACACAGAAAAGGAGTTAAATGAAAACAGTATGTTCAACAAGAGAACACAAGTACAAACTAGGCATTTTATTTAAACATAAGTCCTGGGGTTATTAAGTCATAGTAGCAACAAAATGTGTGATTTTGTGGTAGGCTCTGTCCTAGAATATCAAAATACTTACAGCTGCTTTATGAACTTTTATAATTCCCTTGTCCAAGTGAGAAATTCAACCATTACTAAATTAATTTCTGCAAGACATTAGAAGTCTTTGGAAGAGCTAAATATAAGCAGAGAACCTTCAACCCCTATTCAGTTACTTCTAAAGCAATACTTCGCTCTCATACCACCATATATTCACAGAGTTTCGTGGGTTTGGTGGTTTTTTTGGTTGGTTTTGTTTTATTAACTACCAGTGCTCCCAAATAGTGGTCAAACAAATAAGAAACTAGAAGTACCACAACAGAAACTTTTCAAAGCAATCCTTTCCCAACCCATAGAAACTATCCAAACTGAGAGATCAGTGTAAAGGACCTAACTCCTATGTTTCTAAGAAAGTATTTTAATTTCTGCTGATAGAACCGGAGTAACCTGAACTCTGTTCTCCTGTGAAAGTCTTATGGCGTTTTTCTAATCAACTCAGAGGAAAGGAACAAATACAAGCAGTTTTATGAGCACAGCTAAGGGTTTTATAGCAGTATCCCCCCAACTGCATGCCACCATGCTAAGTTCAGCAAAACTAAAAGTAGAAATACAATATTGCTAGGGAATACCACTAGAGAAACATCTTACAAACATTCTGCATTCTGCATAACTACAAACATAACATAACTGTAAATGTTAAAGAAAACCAATCAGCTTACTTTTATGATAGTCTGACAATAACGTCCAAAAGAACTTTACAAAAGATAGACACCGACTTAAACTTCAGAAAAAATAAAAAACAACTCCCTTATAATTAAGATTATTTTTCTTAAGTTAGGGAAAAGAACTCCACAATAATCTTGGAAAAAAAAAAAAGAAATATGGCCAAGCTCCATTTGGAAACACAATATGGGTCCCAGGAACTAAACAGTGGGGGAAAAAAAAAAAAGTCTCTTACAGGAAGCAAGTAGAGGTCTGAAAGTGTGTATTGGCATTCTTGTTTTGCATTTGGAGTGTGTTTATTTTAATCACTTAAAATCTCAGGTACTTTAATTTCTGGAATATGAAAGGTATACTGAAGTTGGATCTGTCTGGACTTAAGTGTTCAGTACTATAATTGCACCTGGATTAAAAAAATAGGTTCTACATTTAAAAATACTAGGAAAAAAGTTTGAGGACCTGAAGAACGGCTAACTCTTTTTGTATTTTCTTTCAAAGATTAATACTTGCCTCTCTGTCCATACTTATGCTTCCAGCAACATTTATCATGATTCAAAGGTTGGAAAAAAATAGTGAATGAACAATCAGGGATAGGGGGAGAAGAAGAAATCAGTCCTGTATAAAATATTCTTACCACTTTGATGAGAAATCAGAGACCATAAGTGAAAGCAACCTACTTCTGTTTGCTGAAGGTCTGGCCATATTTAACATCACAAAAGTCATATTGTTGTGAATCTCCATCTAAGAGGAATCTCTCGAGAGCAGTAAAACTAATACAAATTAATGCTGACGCAAATTTCATTTTAGCTACCCAAGACTACATTAACTGCATCATACACTTACATTAACATTGTAAGCCTACTAATGTCCATCTTCTCAACAGACACAGCGGTTGGCTCTCATGTAAAAATAATTAGCAAACCACAGTGTTTTGGCACAAAAACTTTGCATGTTCTGTATGTTATTTTATGTACACATTCTTACAATCTCTAGGACTTTGCACTTACCGAGTTTTGCTGCAATTAAGCAAGACTAAAGAGACAATGATTATTTTACATTTACTTTCAGAGCTTGAAATATTCCTTATTTACATTGTCTGATTACAAAACTCACCTTAATTCAAACAGCCTACCAGTTTAATAATCTTTAACTCTTTCAGTACAAATCCAAGTTTATTAGGGATGAATTTATAGGCTTCCATATTCAATTTGGGCAACTGAATCCTTTCTTTAAAATAAAATTTAAAAAAAGAGAGAGTCTCTATGGACACAGACACTTAAGCTTTAAACAGGATTTTCTCTCTGCCTTCCTGAATTCCCATCAGAGGAAGGATAGACTACAGGCCATAAATGTAGAGCTATCTTTACAAAGGAGACTGAAATACAAGTCAAATATGACTTTGAATTTCCATTGGCCTGTCCTCTGCAAGTAAGCTATTCTTGTTTCTTCTGACAGATCAGTGTCCTGTTACCTTTCTGGAGGAGCTGGACAGAAGACTATCAGGTCTTAAAAATTTGCACAAGAAACTAATATGAAATTATAGATGAAAAGTAAAACAGTTTTGTTACATTCAGGTTCCATCTTTATGGATTAGCTTTCATAGAGCATTATGAAATTGTATTTCTCTATTATGAGAACTATCAGTTTTGTAAGAGATGAAACATCTGACACGATCTTGGCTGCGCTGCTGTCAGCGGTCTTGGTGTACTTAGGACTTCGCACAGAGCATACTACTTTTATCAAACCTGGGAGCGTTGTTTTCCATATACTCAATATATTTTTGTGGCAAAGAGCAAATCACTAAACTGAAGCAGTTTAATCTCCATTAAAGCTGATGTAGAAAATAAAATTAGCCTGACAATTGTGTCAGCATTAAAACTGCTTGGATAAGCCACTTGTAATCAAAGGCTGTTAGCATATGTATAACACCTTGCATTTAAAAACAGCCCTTCACACTTAATTAATCTCAAGGTTTAAAATAGATAATGGAGATTTAGGAGAAAATGAGTACTAGCTTTCAAGTAGATCCTTTCTAAATAATTTATAGTTAAAATACATGTCAATGCTGTTATACAGACATGAAAGTTGCAAAAATAATACAGCTGAAGTGAATATAGCTAGAGATTACAAGGAGATTGCAAAGTCTGTAGAGCAGGGATCATCTTCCGTCTGTGCTCTGAAATGCCTGCCAGGCTTTTGGGTGGTGTGAAAACACTGAGTATAAAGTAACATTTTCCTGAGGCATGTGTAGCATAAAGGTCAATCAATCAATCACATTTTTCAAACTATGTCTCTTTGTGTTACAACAAGAATGTTGCTATTTCACAAGAGTATTTCAAAAACAGCTGTTATTTCAAAAAGTCAGTGTTGTATTCTCATCAAATTCAATAAAAAGCCAGGAAATCCCTGGAATTAGAAAATCTGTGCAGCTGCCCTCCTTACCTCTTATCCATGTGACATAGAAATGCAGATTGTGACTGCACTGTGCAGATCTGAGGAGTAAGTGCAGCCTTACAAGGTGCTTAGATTGAGTCTATTTCTTCTCACTTAAAGTTACATTATGCTAGACTTAAGGCATGCTTTATTTACATGCATTCAGTCTCTAGTGGGAGTTTATATACTGTGCACTGGATAATTCTCTAAGTGAACAACAGTCCAGCATCAAGAACAGTTTCATGCAGAATACAAATAGAAAGCATTAGACGACTACCTCCCAGGGACAGCGAGTTCCCTGGGCTTACGCTGGGGATGAGGATTGGTCGATCTGTTCACCCTCAGGGGCTGTCTGGAATTATAGATCAGGGACCTTATTGTCATACCCCAGCTGCTGCACAAAGCCACTAGAAGAAAGGAGATTTACGAGTATTTCAGCAGCACTGAACCAGGGATACAGAAGCTATACAACTGGGAGTACAGTGCCTCTAAATCTGTAGGCATTATGCAAAAAGAAAATGCACACTTTGGCGTCAAGGGAGCTCTCCCAGAGCAATAGGACATCTTTGTAAATTCTCTAAAGAATAAATTTAACAGTTATTAAAGAACAACACCCTGTTATTGCAGTCACTGAACTTTACATCACAAGGAAAGATGCAAGAGATTTTCAGAAAGACATCTGTCATTTAGCAGTGACAGTGACCTCATGAGCAATTCAAATCCCCAGTGATGGAAACAAATTAACCCCTTGGTACATGGTGGGTTGAGAACTCCAGCATTACGACTGCTGCACACTGTAACAGTACAGCCGACAGGTTTTACCTTCAGACAAGCAGTAGATGCAATGAGGTATATTTTTAAAATTATAATTGCTCTACATAAACACGACATTATTTAACATCATGCTGTTGACAGTCTTCAAAAGGTGCAGCAGAATTTCAGCAGGAAAAATAAACCCTTCACTGAAAAACATTTATAACTTAGTATTTAAGGACTGGGCACACAAGTAAGAAGGCTAACATCCTTTATATATATCCATTTCCCATGACAACTGGGTTTTATCAAGAGGGTATTCAGTCAGTCAGAACTGGGACACTCCAGAGAGAACCTGTGTAATCTTTTCACTAGGAACTGGAACACCTTGGCCTGCAACCTGACCTGACCCTAACTCCTATACTTAGACCTAAGGAAACCCAGGGAGAAATACAAAATCTGCCTAAATGCTTGAGACACTCAGATGTCTCCTGGGCAAGAAGAGGGATGATGCCACAGAAACTACTCCATTCCAATGGCTCTAGTAGTCCCCAAGATACCTGTGGAGAGTACGACAGGAAAAGAAGCTCTAAGGAGTAACAGAGTAAGACCTTCAGGCCTGCTTGACCCCACCTCACTCTCTCTGCACTTCCAGATAGAGAACTAGCACAAGACAAGACAAAGCATCCCTTCCTTCTGGGAAGGGTACCATACTCATTACTAGGCAAACTTTCACAGCAAGGGAAGGCAACTTCATCTGTCCAATGTTGAACTCTACTGTAATCAATACTACCATTAATTAAGTTGGAAAGCTCAATTGCTTTTCTTGAATATTGTCTTGGCTTCACAAAACCTGCACTCTATATTCACTTTTTCCAAAGGAAAACACTTAAGAGATGCAGTGGAAAGTCTACATTAAGAGTCTGGTAGAGAACTCAGCTCTCAAACTGTTTATAGTTTCACCAGTCTTTTGAGGGAGATGACCACCACGTAGCACCACAGATTACTTAGTAGTCAACAGGACTGTTCCTCCCCCCCCCCTCCCCCCGCACCTTTTTACAATTGTTTACTGTGGCATTTAACAAGTGCATTAATTATCACAAACAGAAACAAAAAGTTACAGCAATAGACAAAGATTGAAAAACAGGGTAATAGCATATAGGGCCCCACACTATACCAATGAAATCAGTTTTAGGCCTTTAAAATAAAATGTGTCAGAGATAGTGTAAGATTCACCCTTGTCTGAATAAGAACAGTTAAAGTAAGTTAGCTTTCTAAAATACATATTCTAGCCCAATGAAAACATACTTGATCAGCAAGCAAAACACAGTTGACATTAGCTAGGAGAGCTACACAACAGTGGTCCTCTCGAGCCTTTTTACATCTATGGCCTTAAACAGCACATGCCACTGTACTCCAGGTAAACAGTGACTGCATGCTAAACAAGTCACTGATCTGCCACCACAGTCCCCTCCCTCAGAGTAATTAGCTTCCAGATGGATGCCTGCAACAGAATAAAATATTCAGACAATATAAAGCACATTCAGATCTTAAGGCAACTGTAAATTCTTCACTGCCGCATGTGCAGTAGCTACATGGTTATCTTAGCTCTATGTTCTGGGAAATCCAAACAGCCTCCAACATGTTTCAGTCATCTCAGTGTGAAAAGAGGAAGACTGATTTACAGGAACTCTTAGAAGAACCTTACTGATCGATGGTTCAATGGTACAGCAACCTTACAGACAGATAAAAAAAATAAAAGGATCTGGACCACAATGTTATTAGCTGGTGATGAGGGACATGTATCTTATGACCCTTCTGAAGTGAGAAGATCGAAAAGCATTGTACATTGAGCAAGATGCTCTTTTTAAAATTGAGCATCTAGACACTTGCAGCCCTTTTCCTAAGTCCATATAGCTGTTCTGTTCTAACAATCTTTGACAAATATCCATTTAAAAATGGAGCAGGTTGTGCTTATTCACAATATAAGCACTCCTCCTGCCACCATATTATCCATTCTTAGCTTTTTTGATATCCCACAAAAGCTCCCAACATTGACTTACCTTCACAGCTTTGGACATACAGAGAACCCTACAAGCACAGAAGGAGTTTGGAATATGCATGTTCTAAAGTCCATAAAGATGTATGGGATAAAAAAAGAATGAGAATGGCAAGTCTCCATAAAAGAACAGGCACATTTAGTGTGAAGATTCAAACGTTTGACCTGCAGGGGACCACAAAGGCAAGCCTATTATTTATTCCTTGTTCTCCCATAACACCTGGTATTCTTCAATCCTGAAAAAAAAAAATAAAAATCACCACACTTCTGCATACAGGCAGAACTTTGTTTTAAACCAAAAAGACTCACAGGACAGTAGGAGGTCTGAGGGTCTTGTTAAGCAGCTTTCCCTTTTATGTTTTTGCCTCAGCAGATTTTGATGCTCCAGTTCACCCTCTAGGTATTTATTCCTTTTCCTGTGGGCATCAGCTTTGAAGTACCAAAGGATAGGATGAGGAAAGCTCAGATTTGTAGAAAAACATCAGAAGCTCTTTTGTTTTAGATGTTGGACTTCAGTTTATAGATATTTTTACTTATAAAGAAAGGCTTATTCATTGGCTAGCTGTATTTAAAACCAGTCAAATCTATTTAAGGACAGCTGAATCGAGCTGCAGAACTTCATACAGTTAATTACTTTTAACAAGTACAACACTATAAGCCCAAGCACTTAGGACAATTTTAGAAATTAACTTAAAAGCAAATTGAACAGATTATATGTTATTCATTCATATACTTAACACAGAACAAACCTTCACTGCTAACAAACCTGATGTAAAATTTCCTCATCACAGGCTTTAGACTCAAGAGTATGTTGGACTTACCAAGCTTTTCCTTGCTTTAAGTTGGGAGGAAGCATCTAGGAGAGACTAAACTCTGACTGTTATAAGCACTGCTTACAATAAAGTTTCTCCCTACAGTCCTAAAAGCTGAGTGCGTGAAGACTTCATTTAGTGGATGGATAAACAATTGAAGAAAAGCTCTGGATTCTCTATTTTAGTGCTGCTTAAGAAGCGCAGAAGGCATTCCAGCATCTGAAAAATATTGGAAGATTGGATTGGCATTTAAAGAAAATGCTTGATATTTTTTTGTAAAGACCATTGGCAGAAGATGGTAAGAAAAATGTATAGTTAGTAATTCAGCAAGCTGAAAACTCATTTAATTTATTCATAACTGTAAGCAATACAGGAAAAGTCAAAAGAATCTACAGGCTCATTTGAAGACTTAAATCCTTTGTGTAGCATGAAAACAAGCCAAATATTACATGGGTGTGCTAACTGTCCTACAGTTACACTGTGTAGCAAAAAATAATTGCATACAAAAAGCCTAGTGCATTTGGGCTGCAATACACATAAGAACACATGCATATGGTAGTTATTCAGTATGTATAAGTTGCAAGGATATGTCTTTCTACTGTACTGTATTAGCCACCTTGCAAGTTCAACCCTAAACAAACAAACAAAAAAAATCCTAGACTATCTTTTTCAACATTTTCCAGAGCAGAAAGATTCACGTTCTAGCTCCAAAAAGAGGCAGTTAGAACATGACGTGACTTGCATGTTATTTCTTCAGCATGTCAACTATGAATCAAGATACCATTAAGCAGTGTCCTGTAAAAGATTAAAAATGCAGCAAGGTGTTTCCAACAGAATAAGATAGCATTACTATCACTGCGCAAGTTAAATCCTTGCAATTCTTTTTCAAAGTAAACCCTCACCTGAAACATGTAGTTTTGGCTCCTCAGACTAGAGGTACCACACCTTCTCTGTTGATTCTACTCAAAGACACTAAAAAGTTCTACAGCTCATGCATGAGAACAAGATTCGAGAAAGATCTTGCCTGTGATCTAGGATAGCCTTTTTTATTTCCCAACAGATGCTTTTAAACATCCTGAAATACTTAACATCACCTGATACCACTTTTTACCAACCACAAAATTCCTTATCAAATCTCTCAATATTGGTTCCAGGAGAGGACCTATACCCATCAGCTGCCTAACTGTATCCAGTTGCTTTTCCCTCATCAGTTAACTCTCCAAGAAACACTATTAGGAACCAATCATCATCTGGAGTGTGAATCATCAACAACTACATTTCTAAGTCCAGATTTCCGCTGATCTTTCATTTAGTTAAACTGGTCTTTAGGGATGGGGGGTACAACTATGCTCCCAAATTGTCTGTGATTTTATAAGCTTGGGGTAATCAACATTGCAAGAAGGTCTTTAGAAAACGATCAAGGGAAAGGCTTATGTTACTGCCACCAACACTTATCAGTCAGGAAGCTGACAGCACATAACTAGCCTTTGGTGAATGCAAAAGAAACTGGAAAGGTCTCTTACAGGGATGTGTAAATAAATATACCTGTATATTCCAGAAGGCACCTTCATCCAGAACTGCCTAGAACTATGGACCTTATTTCTGAGATTCTGAAACAAACAAACGTAATCTCCACTCAGTTTGGAATAACCAGGGCAGGGTGCACAGCTTAACAGGAATCTGTCAACCGGAATGACCAATCATCACTCCCTCTGAAATTATTTCCATACTTTGTCATTCATGTAGGAAATTAAATTAAATTAGATTAAATATTAGCCAGATCCAAGAACTCCCTTAGAAGTTCCTTCTAAGGCTACAGAAAAGGCTAATTTTGTCCACTATAATCAGCAGTTGCCCTCCACCAAAATCTGCCGTGTAAACTTAAGCTATCACTTAACACACTTTATAGGCAAGAACTGCCAGCATAGAGAAGAAATCAGGGATGTATTTTAGATTACCAGGGAAGTCAAGAATGCTTAAAATTCAAAGATCTTGAGGTCATAGTTGATAAAATGACTACAGCAAAGAAAACAGAGTACTGAGATCTTAGGTAGATGGGCTTATCTTAGCTGCTTAGAAGCAACTTAATTCTCTTCAACTAGTAAAGGAACCACAGACAAAAACCCACCACTTGCAAAAATTTCAGCAGCACCTTAGTTCTCTTAACTACTGTAAACAAGCTCTCATGCTAAAGCTCTAGCCAGTTCCTAGGACAGACACAGTTCCTGCTGCCTGGGAAGAGATCAGTTTCTTCCTCTTATAGGGCAAGAGATCTAAAAACAGAACACAAATAGTTGAGTGAACAGCTTGTAAGGGAGAAGGGGAAATTACACCTTAAAAGTAATGCAAATATGAAGCTTAATCCTAGACTTAAGATGGAGAACCGGAGAATGAGCGTTTAGAGATCTAGAGTACTTTGTTATTTTAAGCTTACATATCCAAGACAGGTGCTGTTCAACCAACTGCAGGCTTAACACATCTTTCAATCAACCCATGCTAAACTTTTAATTCCAAGCTAACCCACTTAAAAGTAAAACAATCAAGTCTACATCACGCTGATTTTTTT
The DNA here is from genome assembly GCF_036417535.1 of Chlamydotis macqueenii. Taxonomy (NCBI): domain Eukaryota; kingdom Metazoa; phylum Chordata; class Aves; order Otidiformes; family Otididae; genus Chlamydotis; species Chlamydotis macqueenii. Next base: position 20,712,117 of record NC_141563.1, read on the forward strand.
TAAATGGAAAAGTATAAGCCATACAGAAAACAAGAGGTCAAGGCATCAAACTCTGTTTCCTCTCTTTCCTCATAATGTTGTTTTCTGTTCTCCAAGCTACACTAAAAGGCCACAGCTAAATGACTACAAAACATAGAATTCTTTGGAGTTGACTGTTACTAAACTTTCTGGTGGCCCAATATCTAAATCAAGTATTCCCCCATAATACTTGCACACTTTCCCCAATTCTACAACAGATCACTAAAAAAGCAAATTAGTCATGTGAGGTTAGAAGTATTTTAATTCTGTCTAACCTCTGTCCACACTCTGCTTACACCACCTGTATACAGCGATGGCTAAGAAGTAACACAAAGGTTCTCCAATAGAACGGGGCACAAATTACATATACGAGATTTTGAAAAAAATTCCCCATAATGACCACAAGATGTACCACAACTGTGAAGTTATTTCTGTTAACTTACCACATTTAAAATTATGCAAATTACTTAGTTGTACTTAGAAACAGTTAAATTAGCCATTTCCTGTTCTCATTAGTCAAAAGCTAGATTAGAAAGAAAAAAATGCGAGTGTACTGATATATAATTTCTAAGACAGAAACAGTGCACACAGCATGTACATATACTGAAAGCATGCTTCCCCCAGGCACATTACGACCGCTGAAGTGCTTATCTGTCCTGGTAGGTGGAGTCTGAATACATCAAAAAACCAGCAATAAATAACATAAGTTACTAAGATGCAACTACAAGCATTAAATACTTTCAATCATATCAATCAAGATTTGATTTGAAACCAACTTGGTAGTCAGTATGAGGAAATACTTGAAACATGTCACTATAGACACTTTAAACAGTAACATTTCTTAAGTGGTTTATTGCTACAAACTGGTACATCTTATCACAAAAAGCTACAAGGCATATTATAACACATACTCTATTATACAGAGTGCAATGCAGTCCCCGAAACAGCCACACTCAACAGCACAATTTTTGAAGTTACTCATTCTGTACTTAGAGGTAAATATGATAATCTAATGCCATACAGCATTTCATATATTTACCCCACAAACCCGCCTTTATTTTCAATTGATTAGACCAAAAATTATTATATCCAACTTTCAATACACACATCAAAAAAATAGGATGCTTAAAAAAATATACAACACAATGTTTTAATCAGCTTTAACAGTCAATTTGCTATAAAAAGCTCAACTAAAATAGTCTTAATTTCATTTTAAACAAGATCAGGAACACAAAGGAATTATATAAACAAGTTCTCCATGGAATGGAATGCATGCATACGGTGGGGAATCTTCAACAACTTCATTTGAGACTATTAAAAAGTCTTAGCCAATTCAGAGCAGAAATAAAAAGCTGTTTTGCCCCCCTCCCCAATATATTTTCATTTTCTTGCACTTAGTTATCTTCAGTGTGGTCTAAAGTGAAGTCAGTTTGTTCTTCAGTTTCTTCTTCCTCTTCTTCCTCCTCCTCTTCCTCACCCTCAACTGGCTCATCAGCCTTGTCCTCTTCTTCTGCCTGCTGCTCCTGAGTCTGATCATTAATTTCAAAAGGATTTTCACCCTGAAGCAGAAGATTGAAAACAAGCACTTTGATACTTATTTCAAACATAAAAATAAAATAATAGTCATCATTTCAGTGATTGAAAAGGGCAGCCACTAAAAAATGCGATGGTATTTTATACAGCTTTTTAATAGGTTGGGTTCCCCTCCCCCCCAAGAAAATCAAAACAGATTTTATTTCAAATTAGCCACACATTTTAATGCACACTGGAAATTGGGATCCCAAGAAACTGTTTTAAACGAAAGCAGAAATGGCATTGAGAAAAAGCCAAAGTATGCTACACACAAACTTCAGTTTAACTTTAACATTTAGTAAATTAAAAATCACATGGCTAAGTTTCAACATGTTTATAATAAAAACTACAGCTGCTTCTATTTTCTCTTCAATTAAAACACAATCAGATCAGAAGAGTTTCCTTCTGTTTTTCCTTATTTAGTCTTTATTTACTCTGAATAATTCTATCAAAACAGCAAACTCTTCAGTAAATGAAAGAAATATAGAATTAATTACATTGCCTAGCCTGAAATTCATTTCATTGACGAGGCAGAAAAATTATCAAGCAGATTTCTCAGATATTATTTCAAATACATCAGCATCCAAGTTACACATTTTCTCTGTTTCATGCAATAATTCAGTATAAGATACACCTCAGATATACCTTGTTTCAGATACTTCAGAACTATGAATAACCAATAAACAATAACAACATGAAGTATTAAGAGTTTCTTTGCTAAAGCTCCTTTCATGTTCAAACATCTGACAGAGCAAGTCTGATCTGAACATGACACCAATCACTAACTACACTAGAATTGGGATTTCAAGAGTATTATTTAAAAGATGATCCAAAAAGAAAAATTGAGTATTAGGCCTCTTGTCTTTTTTTGCTTACATCTAAATGAACATCAGTATTTTTACTTGAGTTACATTTTTCAGGTGGTCTCCAAATCACTGAAAAATTTTAAAGCTATAAAAATCTTTAGCAAATGCCACTAAACAAAAACTTGGCTCCATGGTTACTCTAAAATCACTGAAAAAAAAAAATCATAAATTCAGATTGAAAGAGTAACCCAAAAAAAGCAGAATTATTTGAGACCATGTTATTCCAAATGCCAGGCTAATGTTATACACGCATTTTGTAATGGCTGACCTACAGCACTTAGCTGGCAGTGTCTGTTGAGCCCAATCAACTCATAGCCTAATCAAAGACACAGCTGCCATAGAAACTCCATGATTAAGGTAGTATTTAAACTTCTCTAAGATACTAAGTTTGGCTCTTTTAGAAGTAGATTCTCATAGATAACAGTCAAGTACACAGAAACCTGGTATGATAACTTATCTGAGCCCTACGAAAAGAAGAAAACCTCACATCTCAGTTAAAACTCATACTACTTTAGATGATCCACTATTAGCATCACACACCATGGAGCTACAGAACACCAAGGAGTATTTCACTGAATAAGTAACAGCATCCAACACTGAAATACCGAAAAAAAATATGTATTCACTCAAACAGTTTCATGAAGGAAAAAAAAAAAAAAAAAAAAAAAAAAAAAGAAAAACACCACACCAAAAAAACCGCCACATACGGAAAAGCGAGTGCCCAAACCAATTCATTTCCAACATCAATGGAAAACACAGTGAAATAAAGAGACTGAGCATCCAAACCTTAATTCAACAAGGACTGACATAACTCCTCCAAATTGTATTCATTCATCTACTTTCCTTTCTGGATAGAAGCGTGAAAGACCTCCTGACTGCAAAGATGCTAGTGCCATTTACCTTGGATTCAGCCAAATATTTTCAATCGCATTTGGGTACAGGAACAAGGATTCCAAGGACAGACAGAAATAAGCTATTTACCAAGTAAAGAATACTACACCTCCTTAGCTTCAAATACATGCTCATCAGTAGACGTTATAGAGGGAAGACAGGTATATTAAGAATTTCATACTGCCTAACAGAGAGCATTGTTTGCTACTAAAAGAAAACAAAAGGTGGCCTTTCTCTGTAAACGATTCACAAGGATATCAGAAGCCCTTTTATGAAACCTGTTACAAAAAGAAAGATTAAAATCCTCTCATGTCTAGGCTAGGTATAATGATGAATTACAGCTAAAGAATGTACTTCTAAAACAACTACTTCCACAATCCTGCAGCCAGCTTCTGACTGTCCCTGACTCTTGGGGACAAGCTACAGAAAATTGTTACACTTCATTCCTGTGGAGTCAGTATGTCGCTTCTGGCTAACCTAGCAGAATTGGATTCAGCACACTATTTCTGGCTGAACAGATCTCTATACAATAATAACAAAAAAAAATTTAAGTTGCTTTCCACAACTGTTTTTTCAGAGGAAAAATGCACTTTTCAAGTTCTCAAACTAAGGAAAAAGTTACTGCCCTCAAGGGGAAGATCCTAATGACTGCACTCTTTTCCAGTGATGTAGCATCAGACGCATCCAGCACAGCATGCAGAGCCAATTTTGATGCTAGTTGATTTTGACAGCCACACTGGTCCCATCTTCCCAGATGGCTTTAAAAAACAAAATTAAAAAAAACCCAGAAAACAAGAACACAGGCACACCATGGAACTGCTGCAGAAACACTTTACGATGCCTACAGAGCATAAAAAAACAAACAGATAAGTTGTTTATTCCCAAGAGATGCATTCTTTGGGATCCCTGTCTCTAGAATATTTCAATAGCAAAGAAAGCCTAAGACTGTGAACTGGTATTTACAACCAAAATTTTGAGATTCATATGTCCCCAGAAACCACTCTCTGTATCTATCTACAACAGGTCTCACAAACCTGACCCAAAAAAATACCAAAGTCTGCCTACCTAACCTGTAAACTTTAGAATGCCTTCACTAATACACATGATCAAAAAGTCCTGGGATACAGTGACAGAAAATGTTAACCTCTATGATGCTTCTCTCAAGCAACAACCAAGCAGCTTTTGATCACAGACATCATTTTATCCAGGAAGTTCTAAATGGTCCAAAATTAGAGATAGTCATGACTTCATCAAGCAGTAACTTTTTGCCTGAGCAAGTTTGTTTAAAATTGATGCATCTATTTGCTTTCTTTCCTTTTGTACATACAGCAAACAACCTGTGGAACAATCTTTAGTTGCAGAGAAAATCAAATCAAAGGGTAAAGGAGATTTTCCATTAAGCATTTAGGTAGATGAATAAGACGTAGAATGGCATTTTAGTCAAAAGAAGTGGCCAAGGTGTTCCAAGTAAGACAGCAGTTGTTATTGCTTGTAAATTAGCTTACTCCAGCCCAGAAGTCATCAACCACTCCCTCATTTTCAGTCAAACATTAGCCAGAGCCTTCAACCTTGAAAAATGTGCAACATGCATCAAATATCCTCAAAACTGATCACCTGCTGTCAGGTGTCAGTCAGTCAATCAACCAAAATTATATTAAGTTGTCATCTTCCAAGCAGTTACTCAGTAGCTCCCCAGGGCAATCAAAATGGCTTCAGCAGAATGTTTCACACAAAACCACAATGGGGGAAAGGTGGGTCCTAAATACTGGTTGTGGTAAAGAGATGGATGACTACCACTCTTGGCAGGATATGGTTCTAGAGGGCAGTACTGGCCTCAACAGAAAATTAACTTTCCCTAATTCAACTTTATTTGGGATATGCACCTCTTCTAGGCCACACATTAAAAGAACAAACTTCCTAATATGCACAGAGAAATCCAGCAGTGTAACAGAAAGAAAGAAAAAAATTCTCTCTTTTTTGCTCATGTCAAACTGTATCAAAAAGGATGCATAAAAATCAGGAGTTGCTGACTGGCAATTTTGTTCTCTTTTTGTCAAATGCATTTGTGATGCTGATGACCTTTGTGACTTGGTACAAATCTATGCAACAGCCTACCAGATCTTTCCTGCTGTGAACTTCCTCCTTCCATGCTGCATATGCAGGATAGACAACATTTTCGGGGAAAAAAAAAAAAAAAAAAAAAAAAGGGGGTTCAGGCTTTTTTTGTTTTGTGGGTTTTTTTTTTTTGTTTGGGGTTTTGGATTTTTTCAGTTGAGGGGTGGGGAGGGGTGTTTCCCCAAGCCAGTCTGCCCTTCATCTCAAAGAAAGTTCTTTTTGGCTCTAACAAGGATTTTCTACTCTCCTGAAGACTGCAGGCACAAAATGCATGCAGTACATGCTCTGATTCATCACATGCTGTATAATAAAACTGGACTCCTTCAGTCTGCAGTTGATTACACATTTTGATAAGAATGAGAACAATTTGCATAACCAGAAGCCAGATACATCTCACTGAGCAGGTGCTGCTGAAAATGTATTAAGTTCAATCCACCCCAGGAAAACCCAGTGCAGCGATTCCGAGAATGTCAGTGGCCTCCTTGTGAAGACAATCTTGCAAGTTTTATCTTCCTCAAATTTCCAACTGATGAATGGCAAATTTCCAGCCCCTCTTTTACCAGTCCCCCACTAGGGGGCTGCACGGGACAATGCAAGCACAATCGAGGCCATAAGGAACACCACAAGAGACGGCTGGAAGTACCAGCAGATATTCCAGGCTGTGGTACCTGGGATTTGTTACCTTTTCTTAACAGATAGAGAACAGTTGTCTGAAACCGATTCATGCACTCAATCATACATAATTTTGCAGGGCGTGACTAATTTGACATTTTAAGTCACAATTAACTTCTGCATTGGCTTATATCTCGTCATATTTCCGTAATACAATATAGCTTTGTGTGAAAGAGTCTATTGTTTGGCAACAGGTAAAGTTATAAACCAATTAAAAGCAACTACTGTAAACAACTAATAATGGTACTACAGAAAAGGTCACTCCACCAGCCCAGAAGAAAAAAAAAAAAACACACCACATCTTGCTAAAATGAACACGTATGTTTCTCAAGTCATGTATCTGCAACATAGGCCGTCATGCTTTTTAAATTCTCTGATCACAACAACTACTGTTGTGGGCTTTCATTTCTGGTATGCTGCCATGAATCAGACATTTTATGGAATAAAAAGTAGCTAAGTAGCATGTGCACAGTACTTTAGTACACAGCTACATGCTTGAGTCTTTGCTTCTAAACACAGACAGACTCATTTGTAAAGCGTTTGGTGCCCTACAGTTAGGATTACATATAAAGACACTGCTGATGCTTTCCTGAAGCTTGATCTTTTTAATTTATTTTTTTTTTAATAAGAGCATCTAATTAATACACATAAATGTTAAACCTGAAGGTGGGAATTTTTTCTGCAAACTTATTGAGACAACAATTTGACACTGGCAAATTACATTAGAAGTGTTTTCAATCTGTGAGCTACCTAGAAGGCAGAAACAGAAGACAGAGCACTAAGGTTAAACTCCATCAGCATGGAGGAAATAGTGGTATGGTAAAGACTGCCTTTTTTTTCATTTGCATCTTACCTTCACATACAGCTCATACCGTGCCTTGACTATAGGATTATTCAAGATACTGGTGGCAGTAAGAACACTCTCCCTTTTTATTTGTTCTCTGTAGGCCTAGGAAACAAATTTAACAGTGAATAATTATCATACACCTATTACAATTGTCACACAATTCGAATCCATGGTCAGTTTCCGTGAGGAAGATAATGAACATCTGGCAGTGTGAAATGCTCATTCTTAGCATTTAAGTCCAAACCACATAATTAAGATTAAGTTTGGTAGTGTTGGAAACAAATTTAACAGTGAATAATTATCATACACCTATTACAATTGTCACACAATTCGAATCCATGGTCAGTTTCCGTGAGGAAGATAATGAACATCTGGCAGTGTGAAATGCTCATTCTTAGCATTTAAGTCCAAACCACATAATTAAGATTAAGTTTGGTAGTGTTTACAGCTTGTTGATTTAGCTTCATCAAAAGATATATTCACACCTTACATAATGAAGTACAACCACATGCCAGTCTACAACCACAGTTACCTGTTCTCATCTACAGGTAACATGCATGCTTTCCCATCACAGCCTAACATAAGATGTCCCTGCTCATTGTATGTGGGTTGGACGAGATGACTTTTAAAAGGTCCCTTCCAACCAAAACTATTCCATGATTCTATGATATTCCATAATCGCAGAAGCTCATATATAAACAAAACATTACTTTGTCAAGCTTGCCTACTACGACAACTGTTTTTTGTCCTACACACACTACTCTTTCAACTCTTCTACTCTTCCTCTCTTTCAACTACTCTCTCCCTCTTCAACAGGGACCAATTCCATACTGCTGCTAATTCTAAACTGCTCTCACTTTTCTTCAAATTAAAAAGATAACAACTAAGCAAAAAAAAAAAAAAAAAAAAAAAAAAAAAAAGACACCAGGTTTGTGATCTTGCTGGGAACATACATATTATATTTTGCAATTTGAATAAACAAAATCTTTCCAATACTTAATAGTAGTAAAAAAATTCCCATAAAACAAAAAAGTCATTCCTAGTAACCTTCTCAGGACTTACTACTGTCAACTATTAAGCACATTAACATTTCACTAATTGGGAGTTTTTAAGTGCTGGTTACTTCATGAGACATTATGTTTGCAGAGTGTAACAAGGACATTCTAGCTTTCTAGAGAGCAAGTAATATCAACAAGAACTTAGAAATTACTTGTACTGAGTACCATAACACTTCTCGCCTACTATTAGATTTTGCTTGCCTTTTTTTTTTTTTAAATAATATGTCATATCTTACTTGTTTTCCTTTTGTGTGATCAGGAGATTTTAAGTGCTGCTGAACAGAACTGTGTAGTGCAGGAACATACACACTGCAAGCACTGCAGTGAACAGTCTCAACTTTCATCATATGGTCATCAGCAGTAACCCCTGCCAAAGAAGATGTAACAGGTCATTAACACAAAATGCGTTATTCCAGGGAAGTGGAAAATGGGATTGGCTGTTTTATACCAGAAAATCAGAGCTCTCGGTTGTTCAACATGTCAACTGAACCACAGGGGTATATTCACCCAGAACCAAGCACCAAAATTAGGCTCTCTGAAGGCAATGTTGAAGGAAGTTTTTTCACTTGGCTACTCCAATTCCTTGTCTCCACAGACTACATATGAGACCCAGGCAATTACGTTTGCTGTCAGAGGTTATGATATATGAACACCTACCTGCCTAAACAGAAGGAAATAAAAATGATACAACAATGGAATTGAACTATTTAATGTACAAAAACGCCATCTATTTAAAATCAACAATAAGTAATATCCTTAATAACACACCTTTTGATACAAGAAACAAAGCTTCACCAAAGCAGTTGGATTTGCTTTACCCCTCATAAGAAAATGGATTTATTTCCTTGCCTCCCCACACCACCAGGAAGAAGCACATGAATTCAATTCCTCTTTCAGTTTTCAATATTGCGTTGCCAACAGAATACTTTGATCATAAATGCAAACAGGCTCTCCAGTACTTAAGGAAAGTAAACAAAAAGAACTTGGGAGATTATTAATATGTTGGTTATATCCATTTTTAAGTAGCCTTTAGCCTTTAAATTCTAGTTAAGGTAATATTCAAATACAGTTATTGCCTAAAGTAAAGGTACTCAAAAGCTGTCCCCTCTGGCTCTAGCATATCTTTTGAAAGCCCTCAAGCAAAGGATAAAGTGGAGGGATACAGCATAACAAGGCAGGGACACACAAAATGCTCTGGAAAACTGCCTGCAGGGCAGCCAAGGGAAAAAAATTCAGGCCAAGATGCACGTTGAGTAGGCAAGAAAGTGGTCAGACTCCTTTTGTTAGTGTCCCTCCAAACCACAGCAACTATCCCACTTAGATTATCCAGGTCCTTGCCATTGTATTTAATGATGTGCATTATTACACATGCTCTTTCAATCTATCTGCATCCACCTGTGCCACTGAATAAGACTGTGGCAAAGCCCACATAATTCTGTTTATCAAGTACCTACCACAATGTTGTCTTACTTTCTGACAAGGCTACCTGGATAGCAAACATAAATAAGGTTTGCTATCTCTTTGTGCTTACATTTCACATCATATCAGAAATGATGCAAAGAATCCCAACCAGGTACAGAAAAGGTGTGAAAACTAGTAATTTTAACCCAAACATTTTATCAAATTCAAAGAAGAATGAAAGGAGAAAAGGACAAGTAGAGCTCCACAATATGCAGTTTGACATAAAAAACATTACTTACCTTCCATTATATCTTTTTCAGCAGCTTGAGCATTTTCCGTTTGGTTACTTGTCTGTTGCTTACGCATAGCTGTCTTCTTGAATTTATTCACCATACACTCCTAGAGAGAATCAGGGAAAAAAGGTGTAACACTTTGGACACATGATTTTTTTATATTCCAACAGGAACCTATACTTAAAATATTACAAAGAATAGCCCTTTAATAAATAGCAATTAATTGCTGTTACTTCTTAAGACACTACTCTTAATCGTAAAACTAATGCTATTTTACAGACTCTGAATTTGCTTCAACTTTCAGTAATATGTGACGTGTCAAAAGTCATCTGCAAAAGGAATAACGATGATAAATTAAGCATATTTTGAAGATAAATGGTAAATTGTTACTACACCCTAACATAAAAGTATTATAAAGATCAAAAACCAGTTGTCTTACATGAAGAAATTCCATCACTACTTTGTCAAATTTGGTTTGCTTCTGGATATGATCCAATGTTTCCTGGTGAGCTGCACTCTCCAGATGTGACTCAATTTCTTTTTCTTCAAATGTTCGAAATTTGCAAAATGAGCAAGTAAATGCCATTCTATCAAGAGAAATGCATTAAATAACATTACTATTAAAGAAACATTCTTCCCTCTGTCCTCAAAACTATGAGGACTTGACTAACCTAACCATAAAAGGAATGGGAAAAGCATTCTTTAAAGAAGCTTAAGTGAAAAACAAAAAAAAATTTAATTTTTTTTTTTTTTTTAAATCAATATTATACCATTATAAAGGGTAACTGCTACAAGAACCAAAAATAAACCAGGCCAGTCTCAGATTAAGGAATTATCCATGTAAAGATGAAAACTGCTGAAATTGGAAGCTATCCATTTAAAAGCCACATTATACTGTGAGTACATCTATCACAGTTCTTTCTCTGTGTTACCTTTTGCAGTACTTCTCATAGCCAAGCCAGTCCATCATTTCCTAACTACAAATAGTCAAAGGAGCTCATTTAAAGTTCATTTTCCGTACAAAAACTATATAATCTTTACAAGGAAATATGGCTTCCTCAGTACACTGAGGAAAAGGCACTAATGCTATGATCATGTACTGCACTGACATAGAACAGTTTTGGACAGTGTTGGCCATTAGCCCACTTGGTTGCGGCAAGACCAATTTACAGAACTACCTACTTATTTTTGCTACAAAATAGCTCACCATACATATAAAACCAGAATAAAGTCAATTTCTAATAGCTTATTAAATCAGCATGAATATATATTTAACTTAAACATATACTTCAAAAGCAGTACTGTTCTAAGCCGCTTCTTAAGTGTGCTCTGATGCATTTATCGGGGAGAAGGGGTTAGGAAAAGGTGTATTTTCTGATACAGCAGAGGTCTAATGAAATATCCAGTCTTCTAAGCCACAAGATTTGGGAGCTGAGTTTTAATTTGAGCTTTTTCGTTTGCATGGATTGGGGTTTTCTTTGAGGGTGGGTTTTTTTTGCTTGTTTCTTCACTGCATTTTATTTTCCTAAAATCACTCCAAAGGAGCTTTCAGGAAAGAAGATATATTCCTAGAGAAGGATAAAGGGGACCAAAAACACTGTACACAAGACAGAAGTTATAGCACAAACCTGTATCCATCACCATATTTTTCACTGTTTTTTTCCCTTCTACGCCTTTGCTTCTCTCTTCTGGCCTCAATTCGCCGCTTTTCTTCTTCCTCACTTTTAACTTCTCCTTTGCCATCTTAACACGTAGAAGGATTTTAAAATTATGTTTCAAACAAAAAATAATAACAACAAGAAGAAAACACAAGAAAAAAAACAGCCCAGTAAAAGTATCCATCTTCCCTGTCTCTGCCACAAACACCTCAAAATGCAAAGACAGACCCTATACCAAAGTGATTCAATGACTTATTTAAGTGCCATAGAAGTTTTACTGTTTTTCTCCACTAAAGACAACCAATTTAAACATTTTCTTCCAACAATGCAAAACTTAGTAGTTAAGGGGTTACACTCTAGATCACAATCATAAAAGTAAGGAAATTCAGAGATAAAGCAAACTCTACACTGTTGTGCCTAGTTATTAAAGGCCTCTTCAAGTAAGTGACCAGGAAAGAGGACTCGGGGTGCATGAGGAGAAACATATTATTTAAATCTCACCATGGTTTTAGAGCACCACTGCTACAATCCCATATTTTCCAACAGAGGAAAAAGAGGTTCACTTAAGTTTTCCTCTGCAGTTCAACCTTAGGAGAGAGGTCAGCCTCCATGAAATCTGTCTCCATCCAAACAGCAACAGAAAGGAACAGTACAGTAGCATAATGCAAAACAAGAAAGACTTGCAAAAAGTTCTGTGGCTTCAGAAGTGTCACAGAGTACTGAAAACATTTCCACCAACCAACAGCTTACACTTCATTCCTGATTACCCCAAGGATTTTAATTTTGCAGCAAAGAGTTTCAAAAATTACTCTGATCCAGAAAGGAGAAAAACCCCTATCCAAAATATTATTTTTTTTAAAATTCAATTTGGAAACAAAAAACAGCCACCCACCCACAGAGGGAATTCCCATTACTGATCTCAAGATTTACATTTCACTCAGTGCCTTACCACCAACTCTGGAAACGTTCAAAGGATCACTTGTTTTACTGCTGTAAAAATCATCTCATGTGACATTCTGTGGAATGGAATGGCCTGTATCTTAGCCCTCAAGTCACAAATTCAAGTGCCCATCCTGTTACAAGTTGGGGAATGGAAGCCTGAATCTACATATAAACTAGGACTTCCCAGTGGGGTTCCCACTTTCCTTCAGTGCATTTATGCAAATTTTTAAAAATGGAAAAAAACTCCACACAATTAAAAAAAAATACTACTTCAAGAAAAGAAACTAATCACTTGGCTGCAAATTTACCACACTCCTTACCATCAGATTAGACTACATATGCAACAGGGCAGCACACAAGAGAAAGGTGACTAAAAATAGTTTCAGCCTTAACTCTGGATTTCTTTTGTGTAGGTGTTTGAAATCACTACAGTTAATATACACTCTGATTTTATGTAAACTAATAATTAATTTGTTTCATTCAGACTGCACAGGTAATAGACCCTGTGTTCTTGAGAGCAGGTCTCCGAGTTAACTAAATCCACTTTTATCAACTGACTCACCTAGGATTTAAGGGTGAGGTTGATCAGCTAGTGGGAAAAATAATAAGATAAGGGTGAGGAACTTGTGGGATAAATAACGTTTAAGCAATGGAATGGTAGTAAGTATTAGAAGATTATTTACATGAATTTCACAAAAATTTTAAAAAGTCAAACAACAACAACACAGAGATTATCAGAAAGCAGACAGACAATAAGTATGTAAAGAACAAAAAGAGTGAGAGATGGATGTTACAAATAATCAGCTTCTCCATGGCCTAAATTTATAAACTCTTTTAAAATAAATGTCATGCTACTCAATAGCTATTAGAGGTCATATATGCTTACTAAATCTATTCACTCAAAGGCACACACATACAATACCTTACAAAGCAAACTGACTTACCTCCAAAAGTCTGATATCCAAGATCATAAGCATCTCTTGTAAAGTCTTCATATATAACAACTGCACCACTTGTATCCACTTCAATTTCCTAATAAAGTCAAATTCGTAAATTTTGTAAGAAAAAAAAACCCAAACAAAACAATGCCATTCTAAATCTAGAAAAAGACAGTGGAAATTACTTTATTTCCAAAAACCTGTTACTTGCTTTTATCAAATATGACAGTAGAATAAAGTGAATTGACTATCTGGTTAGATTCAGTGAACAAACACTTCAAGCTACCATTTCTCCTTAATGCCTTGAAGTCTTTGTGAATTAGTTTCACAATCAAAATTCTCACTGTCTTCTACATAAATATTCCAACTTCCAATTCAGATTTTTAAATACTTAGTCGAAAAACTGTTAATATCTCCACTCAAAACCAAGGAAAACAACATTCCAGTCTTTCAACGTGGAACCAGGATATATACACATGTGCTTAGGCTACCAATCACATTCTTACATATTGTTGCCACTGGTCTTTCTTTAAGTGGGAATCAATCTTTGTGCCCTATCAGAGAACACCTGTTAACACTAGTCCTTTTTTTTTATTTACCCTCTCTCCTTGATGCATCTTATATCTTATCCATTCTTCCTCATCATTGTTTAGTAACCTCCCTGTCATTTTGTACTTAATTTCTCAACCCATCCAAGCAGGCAAGCACGTCCTAGGTGTATGAATTCAAGCTGACTACCTACGGCAACACCTACGGCTGTCATAAGACAGCTCTCTGTGCATTACAAGAATAGGTAGGGTCTACAAACACACTTTTAAAATCCATTTTCCAGGCTACTTGCACAAACTATACCTTTCATCTGAAAAAGGTAAGGACTTTGGACTGCAACCAAAATAAGACAGTCTTAGATAAAGTGAAGAAAAAAAATACTTTAGAAAAACTAAGTTGATTTTTATAACTCTAGCTTAATAATTATTTAAGGTACACTGTGCAAACTTCTGAAAGAACCACAAACATTTTCCAGTTCTGGGAATCTTTACCTCTATAGTAGAATCCTGGAAAGATGTCTTCATATCTGTAAAAATAAAATGAAAGAAATAAATAGTGCAAAAGTACTGTCACTGTCAATTCATTTTAAGGCAATAAGATATTTAGGAAAAAAACTCAGCTTGTTAAGCAGCTAGGACAGTGTATATCTACAATTTACCATATTTTAGTAATAACACTAAATGTAAAATCAGTTATCCTTAGGAATATAAACTAGTCTTCTAGAAGCAACCACCTATATCTAACTCCACAAAACCAGAAAGTCAAGATTGAAAGGACAATATAATTTTGCTATATATTTTCATACATGTATTCTAAACCAACTGCATGTTAGTTGTTACAAACTTTTTAGTTTTCAACTACACAATAATACTTAAACCATATTTCAGTTCAAGTTTCAGAAAATTGTATTAAGCCACCCAACAGTTTCTTCCTCGCAGTCTCAGAGCCACAGGACAGGTTGATTAGAAGTGCATTCTAGTAGGCTCTACCCACTCCACTTCTTAAAGTAACTTCAATATTATATAGCACACTGGTCCTTGGATTGTGGAAATCACTGAGGGGGAACAGATAACAAACTAGAAGTGCTCTGCCTGAAGGCAGTTTAGAAAAGAAGAACCTACAAAAGTACTGAAAGAAGAAAAGCTAAGAAGGAGACCTTTGAGATGCAAGTCTGATATACCTGGATGTGTGTTTTACAGACCCATTTCATCACAACAAAGCTGGCAAGTCCAGCAACAACGTTCCCTACACAAAAGGTAGAGGAATGTGTTCTATACATTCAGTGCCTGAAATATTTACAGTACTTGAAGTTAAAGTTAAGGGAACAGTTTTGTAATACATAGCAGTGTAACTAAAATTGCAAAATAAAAAATAAATTTATCGTGGAAGTTTCTACAAGTCTGTGTATTTACCTTGCAAGCCTTGAGTTAAAATAATTTTAAACATTTTTCAGGTGTGATTTGAAATCGAACTATATAGAACACTGTAGATGTAATTTCTTCAGTAATTGACAAGCACAAAAAACTAAAATTTGACTGTTGTACATGCCATTCATAATATTTAATACTCATTTATATTCCCTCAAAGCAAGTAATTTATTCAAAACTCATTAGTGATTTTTTTCTCCAGCTTTGTCTGCAATACCAAAACTATTAAAGTCACAGGACATCTTCAGGGAAGCTAAACAAAGCAATTGCTACTAACACTTCGCAATTTATATTTCCAGTTCTTCTCTTCCTTACGGAATTTCATTTACAGGAATAAAATGCCTTTCACAAATTGTTCTGTAACAATTTGCACTGTTTTCTTGGTTTGCCTCCCTTTACCTCTCCACTCACATCTCATGTCTTTATTTCAGCTGCATTGCAGTTGATGCACTACTTTTTACATCTGTCTAAGTATTTGGACAGCGGGGCCCAGGCTTATGCAAGGGAACATTTTAATATTCGTCAGGCATTGTCACCTAAGGCAACCTGAGGTCTGAAATTATTTTCAGTGATGAAAATTTGCCTCTGGAAAGTATCATTATACAGTATCAGCAGTACATATTTAAACATATCAAAACATTCAAATTCATTCAGCAAATTATCTTTGCAGTAGAAAAGCTACAAGAGTAAATTCATAAAATCTGTTGGAGAGTACTTCAAAGGTAGAAAATAAAGTGTTACAAAACAGCTCATACAGCCCTCCTTCTCAAAATTAAAAGTAAATACTTAATAATGAATTTCAAAAAATAGTAATTTTAACTTCAGAATTTTGGCACTTGCTACTTACTAGGTGATTTTTTCTGGCTTAGCTTCAAAATAGGTTTTGTCATTTTGGGTTTCTTGATAAACGTCCCACCAGGTTTGTTATATGGCTGTGGTATCATTTTTCTTTTTATTCCTCTTGCAGCAACTGCTGCAGGACCGGGTTTGTTATGATAGTCAACAACAATTCCAGGTCTGTGCATTCCTCCAAAGTCTCCCATATGCTGAAAATTTGTGAAACCAAGAGAAAGGTATTAGTATAGGAAATCAGTAGAAATAAAACAATTACTTGGTACAATAAAACTGGGAACTAAGTAAAATCTGCATTCTAGAGTAAAATGCACAGGAAATTTAAGCTCCTGGCTTGACCTTGTGTTGTGCAATGGCTTTGTGGGTGTTTGTCCAGTAGAATGAGTATGTATGTATAAACTGTGTTTCTGCTTATTCAGAACCATTGTCCAGACAACCAACATGTCTATCAGAGTTCATCTCAGCCTAACACCTTGGCACCTCTCTTCAGATTCTCTAGATGAATGACTTCTCCCTCTGGGAAAAAACAGAGCTAACCAACCCAGTTTTCAACACCTTAGTCAGCAGTCATTCAGAAAAAAAAAATTAAAAAAAAAATCTAAAGCTTCTTTAGGCCAAATGATTAGCAGCAATTTGAAAACGGAGTAAAGGCAGCTGTCCAGTGTGGAACAGTGATTAACTGAAGCAAGGTTACTCATTCTCTTACTTATCCTTCCACAGAATTCAATAAATTCAGAATTTAACAGTCGGGCCTGCAGGGAGCGATACAAACTCAGTTGAAAGACTAAACCTTTATTATTTCTAAAATGTGGTACAGTCATTTGTGGACACTCATTTGTAAATATTACCTCTCTGAAGGCATGGAACAAATGAGCAATTTGAAGAGGGAGAATTTAGGTAGCTGCAACACTTTCAAGAGTGCTAACACACTTAATATGAACTCAATTATTTGATTTATAAAGGGCAGAAGAGAGCCCACTGACTGGATAGGTGACTTGGATAAGCAGAAATATTTGTATTGCCATGAGAAGAGAATTAGTATTACACTATCAAAGTTAAAAGAACATAAAAATAACTTCAACATACTTTGTTAAAGGTATAACATTTTTTAAAGCAAATTTTAAATGACAGACAGAATGCACTAAAACAGGCATTTTTCTTAACCAGAAGTCCATGCACAAGATCTCCATGTTAATTTATTTAGTTGAGATAGTTACAGAACTACCTAGTATGTAAGTTTATGCTGTACTCATGTATATTAGACATGAAGTATGCACTTGGATAATTTCTTTTTTTTTTAAACAGTCTATCTATTAAAGGTGCAATGCATTTTACATATGTTAAGTAGTTTAGCCTTTACACTCCCCTTTATTACATAAAAGACTAAAAAGATAAATTTCAAAAGCAAAACAAAAAAATAAATAAGGCTATTTGGTTGTAACTCTGCACAAAACTTTCAGATCTAAATGAGTTCTGAAAGCATGGCATCCAAGCTCAGCAACCTAACCCTTCCAGCTTCACAAGCAGAGAAACATAAAAGATTAGAACATATTTCTCACACCATGCTACATGCTAGCTAGCAGCCATGTGCGAATCTGAGCTAAAATTTGAATATGACAACTAGAGTACTCAAGAATGCTGCAAAGTAGACTTTCTGAAACAAAACCACCACACAATTAAGCATTTAAAAGATCCAGTAAATAATAATAAATAATAAATAATCTTCCTCTACACTTCAAGCTACAAACAAGTTGTACGGTTTAATATTAAAGAATCACTTCCAAATCAATATAGCATATTTAGAAGTTTTAAAAGATAAGTTACACCTATAGGCACAGGCAGAAAAGCGTTCACTGAACTCTTCGTGCTTAAAACCCATAATCAGAATAGAGATTTTAAAACCAAGATAAAGGGACACCATCAACTTGAAGTTAGACCTTCTGTCAGGATTTTTTTTTTCTGCTAGCTCATTTAACATCAAGCTTTATTTCTTCAAACTGTGATCCACTATTTTGTGTATAGCTAATCTTGGTGTTTCTTGGACATACAGTTTCTACATCCTACACTGGAAAGGAATCTACTGAAAAGGAGTAAGAACATAAGTCTTCAAAACAAAACACATACAAGTAACAGGACTAGGTACATTATGTGGAAATTGATCTCAATTCTGTGAAAGGACCTGATTTCAAGTTGATGACATCCCTTTAACTCTGCTTTAATTTTGAAAAAGAATCGCTGTAACTGCTAACCGCTCACCCTTGCCATTTCCTCCCCATCACCCTTCCAACACACAAGTCAGAGTAAGAAGTTTAAAAGAAGACTTGATGTTTGACAAAGCGTGTGCTCAACCTATTAAAGAATTAGCTAAACATTTAGCTTTACAGGAAACAAAAACTACTCTAGCATTCACAACCTGGGTTTTATTTTTTGCTTATACATTGCACCTTTAACCTACTCAAAGTTTTCAATTAAACTTTTACAATATCCAAGAACTTCCCCACCAGCGAAGACGCTAGTGTTTACAAGGAAAAATGCAAGTCCTTTTAATCCCTTTTAGACCAAACCTATTACTTTTATCTCCATCTTTCAAACAAAGGAGAGATTTAACAAACCTTATCAACTAGTCTATTACTCATTACTTTCAAGAGAAAGGACTGGGTTCTACTTGAAGACAGCTTCAAGGGGGTACACAACATTGTCAACCATGATAGATTGCTTGGACAAAAAACCCACACTGTACTGAACAGTGCATTCATTTTAAAGCAGTGGTCTTGAAAGGGTTTAAAAGAGTGTCTAGTGAAAAGAATCTGAAAAGATTCTGTACTTACTCCTCGGCCTCGGCCTCTGCCTGTTGATGGTCCTCCAAAAGCATCATAGTTTCTGCTTCCAAATCCACTTTCAGGATAAGCAGGCGTTCCTCTCCCCCGAGAGCCTACAGGTGCAGGCTTCATATGGGGTGAAGAAAAACTGCTGTAGGAAGAGTAACTCTCTCTTCCTCTGTCCTCCATAAACCCAGGCCTCAATTTTGAACGGGAGTAAGGTGCTTCCCAGCTAGACCCGCCCTGGTTTCTACCTCCGAAAGAGTCAAGGCTATTCCGGTAGGAGTTGTCAAATCGACCACCATAACTACCTCCGAAGCGGCTTTGTTCGGGTTCGTTATAACCATAGCCAGATCTGTACAGATCTCGCCCACCCAGAGAAGACCCGGAGTCGTAAGACTCATAAGGTCCAAACCTGGAAAAGTTGCACAGTGAGGAGAAAAAAAAAGTAAGCTTACTAGTGTTATACATTTCAAAAGACAAGTTATCAGTTGACATTTATCAACTAAAATCAATTTAATACTATACTGGTCCGTACAGTTGTGTTATTGTTTAATATTGATTAGGGCTGGGCAAACCACACGATGACCAGATAGAAAGCTATCCGAGTCATTTTTGCTACAAACAATTCTAAAGTTCAGTATGTCTGAACTTTCTTTACTTAAAATTTTCAGCAACATTTATTTACTAAAACATTATTAGAGCCCAGCCCTAGTCTCATTAAAATAGTCACCTGCAGACATTCTCAGGCTAGTCAAGCTCTCCTTTATTCAAAATCATGCCCTCACATTCTAACAGTTAAACAGCAGTTAAAAGGCGGCTTAGTTCTGAACTGAAGAAAAAAAAAATATTTTTTTTTAGTAGTACAGTTGAGAGTCTTAAACATCCCACAATTCTAATTTTAAAGGAAAAATACACATGCTCTTCCATTCATATTTGTACTTTTGGAAATTTTCTTCCCTGTAAAACTCAGTCTCCCAATTAGAGTTAATGACCTTCAACGCATCCGTCTTTCACTTGCAGACCATTAAGTCTAGCAACTCAGGATTTTGAAAGTCTAGTCCAATGCATGCACAGCAGACAAAAAACAGTCCTTGGAATTTCAGGGTAGAGTAACAAGGAGCTGAAATCTTTAGTTATTTACCAAAAGTTTGCTTTGGCTTGGCAGGGGGGTACAGGTCAGGCTAAAAATCATCAATATTTTTAACCACTTGGAAAGGAAACACGTTAGTGTCCCTGCAGGGTTATAATAATAGGATTCAGCAGGAGCTGGGAAAGACAACCCCTTGACTGATAACATATCAAGTAGAACAGATTCAAATTACTAACTATATCTATAGTAAACTGAATGCCTTCATTTTAAAATATATTAGTCTCAGAAGATCCAAAGCTACACAGAAAATGACACTATCTACAAAAAAAGCCCATGCACAGTATTAACGTTACACAGCAAGAGACATTTCAGTGTTCAAGTAGTCATTCAACCTTAATCATATGCAGATTACTATATGGTAGGTACAGCTCATTCCTGAATCTCTGCTCAGACTTTTAAGTTAATCTTAATGTTCAACATTAAACAAATTATACTTAACTAAAATGTTTAACAGAACCATACAGCAAAACAGAACACTTTTCCAGCCTCCCTCCTTAGTACTGTTCTTGCCCAGTGGCACCACAGTGACTATAGACATCATACAGTAGTCTGGCTACAGCCAGACAAGAATTCAAGGGCGCACATAAGAAAACCATCAGATTATCTAAGTTTTCTTCATGTTTTATTTCCTCCAAGATAGAATCACTACTCTGAAAAGTATGCTTCTTTGAATACAATATTAAGACCTAAATCAAATCAGCTAGTCCCTACTGTTTTTATCTGAAAGGTTAACAGTAATAGTATCCTAGCATTAAATACACAACTTTAAGACCACTGCATCAGAATTTTTACTTTTAGACCAATCCATCTTACAAAGCAGCCCAGAACCCAGAACATGCACACAGTTTTGAGTGTAATCAGTACCTGCCAATGAAATAATCTGGACATGACTTTCAGATTCAATACCAAGATAATTTGAGCACCGCACATTCAAACCAAAGAACATATACCCTAAATGTTCCTTGAGAATGGAATGTTGATAGATTCAGTCTAAGGCACTAAACCAGTTAGGTCTAGTCTGTTATGTCAGAAATGGTACGTCAGGCCAATTAGCTAAAATTTGCTAGTTATTACAAAAAAATAAAACTTTTCCCATTTCATTCAACGATACATTGTTTCACTGTCAAACTTTTCCACAAAAATACTGATTATTACAAGAATCTAGCTCTTAGAGTTTAGTATTTGCCAGTATTTATCGAACATGGAGACTCAGAACAAAAGTGTTCATATAAAATCATAACAACATGCCTCAGGAACACTTAAGTTAGAAGACAGAATGATTTAAACTTAAATTGCATTTGATCAATTCTTGGGACAACTGAAGGATTATTTTACCTGCTACCACCACCACCTCCTCCGCCTCCACCTCCATGACTCTCCATCCCATAGGATTGGTTAAGGTAAGAGTCCATGGATCGTGGGCCACCATAGCCTCCATGCCCATAATCACGGTCCATGTCTAAAAAAAGAGCAGAAAAATGTTAATAAAGAAAGCAAGCAAGTAGTCTTATTAAGCAATCTAGCTTAAATTCTTAAGTTAAAAGTTTCTTTGCCACAGTGCTTACAAACAAAACACAAAACTGTCAGCTGCAAACCGACTTCGACACTATGCTTAGGGAAGTCATGTGTCTTTGTCATCATCTGAGCACCTCTTCACTGAAATAAAGTTTATACTTTTTCACCAGTAGTGGGTAACTCAGGATTATTGTTCCATCAGTTGGAATTAGGACGCAAGTTAAATTAAGAGAATTAAAAGGAAAAGTCCAATGTAGAATATGTCAGAAGGTAGTGCAGAATTAAGACCACTTCCCACCCTTTAACAATACACACAGCTCACAGGCATCTGCTTTCTCTATTCACTGCCAGAAGCCACCTCCACTCACACTGACAGAGACCTTAGGTCAAGGTTACAAGCAGTCATGCTGCAGTACAGACTCTGTATATAGGCTACAGTCAAACAAAAGAATTTTCTCCCATCTAGCACAAACAAAACTCCACCCAAATCAGTACCAAGTTGCAGCTCACTAACTGCACTAAGACGTTGAAATTGCATAGCTGAACTAATGTAATTTCACTACATCTTTATATAGAATCACAGAATCATAAAATCGTTTAGGTTGGAAAAGACTTTTAAGATCATGAAGTCCACCATTAAACCACGTCGCCAAGCACCACATCTACACATCTTTTAAATAGCTCCAGGGATGAGGACTCAGCCACTTCCCCGGGCAGCCCGTTCCAGTGCTTGACAACTCTTTCGGTGAAGAAATTTTTCCTAATATCCAATTTAAACATCCCCTGCCACAACTTGAGGTTGTAATCTTGTAATGAAGTCTAGCAAAAGAACCGACTTCTTCCTCAACATTGGAAGTCCTATGTAAAAGTTCTGGTTAAATAACCACTCAAATTCAAAGCACTAATACAGTGTCCTAGATCTGCATAATTAGCATGATCCACTGACTTCCTGTAGCATACAGAATTTGCACTTCACCGGCATTGTAGTGACCAAAACTGCTTCCTGGTGCAAACCAACACTAACTTTTGGATAATACAAAGAAAGGCTGGCAAGTCAAGCCTCACAGAAAAGGTAACGCAGAAAAGGAAAACACAGTGATCATAGGAAGGATAAAAATATAACCAAAGACTTGTCCACTCTAACAAGAGAATGTTTTATACATTTTAAAATCACCAAGTTTAAACCACTGACTTTTCCAGAAGACAACAGGACAATAAATTCACTTGAAGTCATAAGAAATTTTCCTGTTTAAAGAAACACAGTAATTCTCTGTGCATATTATTTCATCAAAATAACTGCAGTGATGAAAATAAGTACATACACGCTATTTCCTGTTTGTATCTGCCTCTTGCTAGCACCAGGCAGCCATTATAAACAACAAGAATTCTGCAAATTATATTGAACTGACTGTTTCACAGATGTTCTTAGCATGTCTGAATAGACTCCAAATGAAGATCTCCTGCTAGTTTTTTTCTTCTAACGATCATAGGTACTTTCAAAAAAATTAAAGATGATACTTCTGAAACAAAAAACCTTTGAACATGGACGCAACACTGCACATTTCCATATTCCCAACATACAATAAAGATTCTGCAGCAAGGTACAAAAAAAAAAAAAAAAAAAAACCTTTTCAAAATACTAATCCTATAGCACCACACAGCATCAACTTAAACTGCAAAAAGTTACTCTAAATAAATGGCTGAGCCTTTTAGTTGAAGTATCTAATATTCCTCTCTGGTGTGACTGAATTATCTACCACCTAATTTCAGTGACTAGAATACCCTCAAGACTGCCTACGTAAAGATGCAGGCCAGTAAAAAGAGTAAGATAGTCAATAAAACAAACTCAGTTTCACAGAAATTAAGGTTAGATTAAACCATGGTCAATCTCTGATCTACGGTTTTGTTGTTTTTTTTTTTTATTTTAAATACAGTATATCTAATCAAAAGACACTGACATTCTGATAGCTGAAATATCTGACTTGAAAGCACCCAGTAATTTACCTTAGTTTCACCCGCTCTCTATTATCTACAGACCACAAGATAGAACATAAGTAATTACACTAAGAGTTGAATCAAATCATTTAACAAGGGAGAATACAACATACTGTCAAGACCCCTGCCACTGCAATCCAATTCTATTACTGTGTACTAAGTAGTAACCAGCGTTGTCCATATGCCAGAAGTTTGCTAGTGGAAAAACAAAAGCATAGTTTTGAAATCAACTTTTAGATTAAAATTTTTAGCATGAAAGCAAATACTAAAATACGTTTTACAATCACAGGATAACTTCTGACATCCACTTCAGCTCAACACTCTCCTTACTCATCCGTGGTTCATGTTATCTAACATCAGCAGTCGTGCGGTAGAGCTATGCCAGTCCCTAAATCCTCAAATGCCTTTAGGACCTCCTCCCTAACAGTGAACAACTTACTCACCCTTTCCAGCCTCACTGCACTGCACTTATCTATATTATAATATATTCATGTTTGAAAAGGTTTAACAGCGGATACAAAAGGTACACAGAGGTGAAGAAGGATGATCACTTACACTATTTTCTATGACAAGAAACTGAAGGTAGCAAATGAAGCTTAAAAATAACCAGCTAAAAAATTAGTTGGATTCTTTTCTCAAAAAACAGATACTTCAGTCCTAGAACTGCTCTGTTACAAGAAGTTGCTAAAAACTTATATGGATTTAAAAAATAAACTGGACAAATCCACTGAGAAGAAATTAAAAGGATGTCGAACACAAAGACTGTGCCTCTGGTTCATAAAATCCCCAAGCTGCAAACCAATGAAGGCATATAAGTATATCAAAGGAGTACTTGTACTATTCCTTCCAAATCTCCAAGCAAACAGTAATAAATAATGAATGAAAAAAAAAAAAATTTCAGTACTTCAGTAAAATAAAAATAATCTTTACACAATAACAAACCAGAAGCACTGGCTTGAAACAAGCTAAATTTCCCTGTACTTTAAATTAATAATCCACAGTGATGACAACAAACTTAAGGATCCATTGTGCAACAGTGTCCTGATTGTAGCTGGAATGGAGCTAATTTTCTCTCCAGTAGCTGCTGTATTTTGGATTTAGTACATGAAGAACGTTGATAATACACTGATGTTGTTAGCTGTTGCTAAGAGATTGAGGACTTTTCTCAGCTGGCCAGGTTTTACTAATGTGTAGAGGTGCAAGAAGCTGGGAGTGGTACAGCCAGTACAGCTGACCCAAATTGGCCAAAGGAAGTATTCCATACCGTAGACATCATGCTCGGTACATAAGCAAGGTTGGCCAGTGGACAGTTCTCTTGCTCTGTCAGGATTATTCCAAGATGTCTCTCGGTTCTGTTCCGTGACTTGGAAGGAGTTGTACCAGTCATCAGGTCGTGAGATACTGTGCATGCTCATTTTGCAATTTATAATCGTCATTACAGACAGATAGTAGTCCTCTTCCTTTGCTGTACTAATTAACTGTCTTTATCTCAACCCACGAGTTCCCCTTTCTTTCTGGTTCTCTTCCCCACCCCACCCAGAAATGAGAAGAGTGAGTGAGCAGCTGCGTGGTACTTAGTTAACTAGCTGGGGTTAAATCACAAAAAATAGTGAACAACATTTTTTTTCCAAGCACATTACATTTTTCATAACACGACACTTGCTTTAAGATCACAAGCTTGTCATTAGATACAGAAGTTTTAACACATCATTGAGTCCCATGAAAAACACGGAAACAATCCAACGATACAGATCAATTTTTGGAATAGCAGCAAAAGTCAATTCCCCTGCTAGATTAAAAGGACAATAGTTACAGTAGTCAAAATATTAAAATGAATAGTTAATATTATTAACATAAATATTGTTAACATAATTTATTCTACAGGCCATGTCATCTCTGTCTCAAACCAAGTCATCAGCCATCCAATGAAGAGCGCTCCACACTGGCTAAAAGTTTCCAACAGGAAGAACCTTGCCAAGAACTCGAGTGAAAACCAGGCAAAGATGAAAACTTCCAATATCCATCCTCTATTGCCATCTACTGGACCCCTACAAAATAGCCTTTACCCCATCATACAGAGTCAGAGCAAGACAAAGCTTTATGCATGCCTTACTAATGTACATACAATGCATAAACATTACTGTTAAATGTTTCAAACTGCATACATCATAACTAATGTTTAATAATTATGATTAATAGAAAGTTTAATTATCACAATGAAAACTATTATTACAAAGGTATATGAAAGGGACAATCTAGTTGTAGAACATACATTTGATTGGTTACTTCCCATAGGATGAGCCTGGATTCACTTTAATACTACTATCATCAGATCTCAGAAAAGCAGGTTCTTGGTAATAGATACAGTACATATTCCAATAAGATACTTAAACTGTCACTTAAGAAGCTTTTCTACTAAAAATCTAAAGGACATTTAACTAGGAATCAATACAGAAGATTAAAAAAATAGGGCAATAGCTTTAATTTATTTATTTTACTATGAAGAAAGATAAATGCAAAATAATACTATCATCAAAAAAGCTCAGACTCAAGGAATGTACCATAAAAATGATCATACTGCAATTAAAGATGCGTCTGTAATCAAATGTGTTATTTCTGTATAACAGCAAGCAGGAGTATCAAGAGATCCAACAGCAAACACTTATTTAATGACATTTGTAAATGAAGCTTGGGTATAGTTTACGATAAAGTTTTTATATTAACATCCTTGTAGTACTTGCTTGCAATGCTAGCAAAAGACATGAAATCATTTCTTGAGGCTTACTAAACTCATAACCTTAATAATCTTACAAAAGTATGTGCATTCCTTTTTACTGTACCTATGCAGTATTTGTATAGTGTAAAAAGAGCTAGCTTTTGCCGTATCGCATTTACTTTACATGCTTTCTATATTCCCTCCCAAACTCTTAGTTAAAGTAAACTTAAAAAAAAAAAAAACAAGCAGTTCCAGCTTGTTTTTCCCATGTCTGCATAAAAGGGGGAAATATCCTCTTTCTTTTCAACAGCAGTAGTAAGAATCAAATACAGTAGTCCATGAGAAAACAAAATACCAATTTATGCAAAAAGCATCATCACCATAAGAAAAGTCTGTATTCCTCCCCCATCCCCACTCCCTGATCTCACAATTTTGATTTGGAACGTACAGGAGTTCATGTTGACATGCCCAAGATGAAAATCAAGTCTCATTCCCAGCCAGTTATAACTCCTCCAGAAAACAACATGTGCAGTCAAACCATGTTATGTACTTTTAATAACCCGTTTGCTTTTTCGTTTTGTCAACACTGATTTTTCAGCCCCAACGCTTTTTACAGGTTAGACGTATTTATAGCTCATACCTGAGACTGACCCACTGGGCATGTTCACACCACAATGCATGGGGGTATCTGGGAATCTCCAATCTCTGTCTTCAGCTGGAGAGGATGGGTCAGTGAGAATGACTTAGTGCTTAGCAAGAGCCGGAGGGGAGAGACAGGAAGCCGCAACAAGAAGCGGCTCTCTCTCCTGTCGGATCTCCAGTCTCCTGACACGACCCCCTCACGGAGCTCGCCCCGAGCTCCCCCCGTTTCTACCCGCGCCGCCCCCACCCGCCGCCTCCCCTTCGCCCCCCGCTCGCCCCGCGCCCCAGGGCGCCTCGCCCCGCCGAGGGCCGCCCCCGCCCGCGCCGCCCGCCCGCCGCGCCGCTCCCCGGGAGGGCCCTCCTCCCGCGCAGCCCTCCCGCCGCCGGCCGCCGCCGCCGCAGCTCCCTCGAGCCGGGAGGGGCGGCGAGAAAGAGAACGAGGAGGTGGATGAGGGGGACTCCGTCCTGCGCGGAACAAAGCGGCCGCTGCCATTTTGAGACGCGGCTGGGCCCTGCGGCGGCAGCAGTGGCGGCCGCACGGCCCTACCCTTGCTCTGGGGGTGCGCCCTCACCTTCCCCGTAGTCCATGGCGAAGGCGGCGGCGGGCCCTGCTCCCCTGAACGGCTGGCGGCCGCAACAGCGCGGCAGCGGCTCCCGCTTCTCTCGATGGCGCCTTCCGCCACAACGAGGCGAGGCGGGACCTGTGCGCGGCAGCGCGGCCACGGCGTGCGGCGATTGGCCCGGGCGCCGGGTCACGTGAGCAGGCCGGCCTGCAAGGAGAAGGGGCCCGCGACCGGCGGCGACGCCGCGTGAAGCGCTGGCGCAGAGTGCCCGGATGGGCTGCGTCAGGAGAGAGGCTGCGCGGCGGCCATGTTGGGCCCTGGCAGCCGCCATTTTGTGTTCTGGCGGCGGGCCCTGTTATGCTGGGAGGCACTCCAGGATTAGCAATGGCGAAACATCCACACCGTTAGCATCCCCCCGCCACACACCCCTGGGCCCTGGTGAGGTGGCCAGTGCAGAAAACACTCCCCTCGGTGCACAAGTACCAAAATGTGCCCTTGTGCTGAACTAGAAGCCAGGCAGTGCCTGACAGGAGTGAGGCCTGGGTGGCTTCCCTGCAGCTCCACAACCCGGGGTATGAGGAGCCTTGTCCCGTGGCTCTGCCGGGGGCTGCTCCTGCGTTGTGCAAACTAAATGATTTTGTGAAATAAAATGCCTGTTTAAGCAATGCCACCCGTCTAATGCCCCCCTTTGATGAATCTAGCATTAACACTGGCTTATCTGTCAATCCTAAAACAAAGTGTCTATAACAGACTGCATTGAAACACTGAAACAGGATAAACATGGACTTCCATTTTAAGTCAATTGTAAGATACCACCGTGTTCCTGTATGCAGCCAAAGACTTGAGGAAGAAACACTTTGCCCTGAACACAACGTCATGCAAAATAAAACCCAGAGTCCTGTGTGAAGATTATGTGCGAAGTATTTAATTCCTTGTAGTCTCTTAATGTTTTATACAACCCTAAAAGAAAAAAAAAAAGAAAGAAAAAGAAAAAGAGAAAAATAAACCACATGAGGGAGATGGCGATGAGCAGATCTGTTACAGAAAGTCTGGGAATATGTCTCTGAGGAGGAGGTGTGGGTGAACTTTCAGGTTGTAAGGGCAGGCAAAGCCACTATCTCCTGGGGTTTCATTTTGTCGAGGAAATAGGGCTTCTTTCAGTCTTGGGTGGCTGACAGGATGGCATCAAAAACTTCCAATTTCTCCCCTTCTGAAAAGTAATAAAAGCCCCATTGCAGGAAAAGAAGACTTGACTCACCCAGGTCGAGTCCAAGTTTGGTATGACAGTAAAACCCCAGCCTGGCCGCGCAGCCGGACAGTTTCCTTCCCGAGCTCTGGATGGCAGCAGACGCGAATGTACCCGGCCCGCAGACCCGGCTGCGGCCGGCGGCTCTGCCCCCGGAGCTGCCTTCCCTCCCAGCATCGCCGCACAAACACCTGCGGCGAAAATGCTCGTCCCTCGCCGAAGGGAAGCATCCCTTCGGTATCACCGCTGACTTCTCAGCCACTGACACGCTATGCCTGGCCAGAGCGGTGATTTCAAGGTCCAAAGAGCCCTCACGCAGACTAGTTTGTGCACTGATCCCTTTACACGCGCAGACCAGACAAGTTTCTTGCCATGAACATGAGATGTGTACAACAGGCATTTCCCTGTACGTCCAGGGCTGTAT
This sequence comes from Chlamydotis macqueenii, assembly GCF_036417535.1. Classification (NCBI taxonomy): domain Eukaryota; kingdom Metazoa; phylum Chordata; class Aves; order Otidiformes; family Otididae; genus Chlamydotis; species Chlamydotis macqueenii. The sequence goes on from NC_141563.1 coordinate 20,741,289, forward strand.
GGCTCATGTTTGCAACACAGCAGCCTCTCTTCTGCAGCCTTTTTTTTGCTGCTCAGCCCCGTCTGTGCTCCTCTGCTTGTGCCGGTATGAAGGAGCAGCACCAGGCAGGCACCCCGCAGAGGGGGAGCAGCCCAGGGGGGTACAAAGATTTTTCCTGTGCAAGAAAATGCACGGGCACAGCTCTGTGCATTTTGCTGTATGCAGAATAACAAATGTGAGGAATTAAAAAAAAATAGCATATACATGCAGACAATCCAAAGGCTATCCTAGAAAACAATTCAATACAAATGTAGTGGGAATAATCTGATTCTCCCAGGTGGCCAGAAACATGCAGCAGTCAAAATTGTCAAGGGTTGTCTCTGCCTGAGGACTTCAACGCCTGCTGCAGGATGAGTTGCTGAGGAATGCATTAAGTGGATTCTCACCCCTTTCCAATGCATCTGACTGCACCAAATGAGATGCCTAATGAAAATGCTATTGAATAAGCAGCTCTGAAGGGAGGAAATCATGCAGAATAGATAGATTTGTGATCACTGTAAGAATATTTGGCTAATGGTTATTCAAAATAAACCCAAAGATCCAGAAAACCTGATTCATCTGAATCAGCTGCCCCTAAGACGATCGAAGGTGAATGTTTTATCTGTTGCCCTTGTGCAAAACTTCTGAATCAGCTTCTCCTAGGACTATCAAAGGGGAACGATTTGGTGATTTCCCTGGTGCAAAACCTACTGAGGGATTCAACAAAACTCTCTGGTAGGCTGTGCAACCTAAGGAGACTATTGCATGAAGGAGAACAGATTTTATAATGAGATGTCTGAGAGGGAAACACTGGGATTGAACAGGAGACTGTAAGATGATACAGGATTATCATGAGATGTTTAAGGAAAAGGCCAAAGGCAAGGAAGGGACAAACAAGGGTAGATCAGGGAAGAATAAAAAAGATTGAGGTGGACAGAAGAATGCAAATAAAAAGGACCATTTGCATGTGAGCAGGCTGCTGGTCGGTATGTTTGTGTGGCTGAGCCCAGTGACTGATTGTCACTGCCTGTCCTATCTTCTTTTTAAATCTGTTTTTAACTATTTTCCACGTGATTTTGCTCTCTGTTCTGTGTCTGTGCATGTGATGTGCTCGTGAGCACCAAGCCAGACCAGCTGATGAGCCGAGTGAGCATCAGGGAGACAGGTACTGGGGAGACACATGAAGGGAGGTTTCCCTGACCACGCATCCTTAGAACCAGGATTGGGCTGCGCACACTGCCTGCCTGTGCGATGTGGGTCTGTGTAAAGACCCACACTGAGAATGGGCAGAAGCAGGACAAAGGCACTTAACACTCCCCGTTTGTAGGATAAAGGCCTCAATGACAAAAAAAAAAAAAAAAAAAAAAGAAAAAAAAAAAAGGCATCTTTTTAATGAAACTCTCCACTTTTCTCCTAAAGCACTTTTGTTCTGTGACTAATCCATCAGCATATTAACTCATTAGAGTGTACTAGACTACCAAGAGTCACAGAGTTAAAACTCTATATTTCATTTTATTAAAAATCTGCCTTCAGATGGTTAGAAGCAGCCCCCAAAGAAACCAATGATCACTGAAATCAGCAGGGAGATTCATGCAGACTTCAGGAAGCTCTGAATTGGGTCCATGCACATCGTGGCAAGGATACTTATAATTTGTATGCAACCCCCCAGTGTTATTAGCAGAATTACTGCTATCCTGTGTGTCATTTCACCATCTGAGGAAGTTATTGACAACAGAGGTGGTTGTTATGGGGACAGCAGTCTTGCAAAGAAAAGAGAGTATGTGACAAAGAGAACATTCAATTATGAAAAATTTGCTCTCATACCAACAAGCACTTCAGGCACCAGACAGAAGAGGAGGTATTTTCACATGCAACCCTGCAAACACACAGGTATATTTGGGCTTTTAAAGTCATTGTCCCAGAACCAGAAGCTCAGGGAGAAGAAACTGGATCTGGGGGCAGACCAAGGCTCCAGCAGGTATAACATACAAATTTTTTTGATTCAATACAAACAGGTCATCAAAAGAGTATTATTTTAGACTTAATTGTGATCAATGGGCCACTGTTGGTTTCAGGCTTTTTAAAACAAAGACTCCTTCTTTCCTCCCTGCAGGACTCCACAAAGGACAAAATCTGAGCTAAGCAAAGCTCAGACGTCTCTCAAATGGAGACGTAAGAAGAGAAAGGGAACAGACCAGTATTGTACTTCATTAGTTTTTGATGATCCAAAACATGAATGTTTCAGTTCAGTGTAGAATCTCCCTGTGCAATCCTGTTCTGCTCTTGAATTCATGTTCTGCTGCTTCCTTGGGTTTGTTTTCTTCGGGGTTTGTTTTTTTTTTTTTTGTAAATTCTTCAGTGTAGTACAGGGATAAGAGACCAATCAGTGATTTCTCCAAGCACAAACAGCAGCATGGTTATTGTGAAATACAGCTCTTCTGTAGTTCAGTACCGTAACTACCCACACCCTCTCCTCCTCTTTCCAAGTGCTGCGTTTTCTTTTACCCTTTCATTTAAAGCATTGTCTAAAACTTGAAGAAATTCTGTAAAATTACTATCAATTGCTGCTAACAGTAGCTAGCAACCAGGTACTAGCAATTGTGGAGGCCTAACAAATCCTCTCCATTTCATTGCAGTGGGGTTGATCTAAATCTCATTGATGGTAAGAGGGGATTTTCTTCTGGCTTTTGATGAAAGCTCTCTGTCTCTTAACTCTGTTTAGAGCAGGTGTGATTGATATAATGTCTAAATCTACAGAAGCATATATCTCCAACAGCACATCTCTCCATAGCTGCTAAAACAGCATTCACAGCAGTGGAATAGATATATAAAAATTTAAATTTTTACCATACATCTCCACTGACACTTGACATTTTCAGAAAGTGGCTTTCTTTGCATTTTAGGATGATGGGGAGTGGGGCAAGAACATGAAAAGCGCATTGATTCTTTCTAGAACATGAAATCTAATTCCCTTTGTTTCTTTTGAGATATTAACATATAAGTAGATCTTCCATCTGAGCCTCACAGAAGAACCATGGCAACCATCCAGAGCCATGCTGATTTCAGTGGCCTCTTATGTCTGACATCGCAGCATAAATCAGAGCCATAATATGGTATTTCCAAAGCTGAAGTATTATGGCCTCTGTATGTATATATTGTACAACACAAGCATCAAAAATGCCCCCAAATTCAGCAGAAGGGAGTGGAAACATCCTAATGTAGAAACATCCTAATGCAGAAACATCCTAATCATCTTATCTTTTCCTACAGGAAAAAAAAAAACACTTAGAATATAGATTAAAAGTCAACCAAACTTAACAAACTTCTTCATAGAGCTCCTTTACAGGAAAGACTGGAAGCTTTCACATGCGCCATATCACAGACCTGCTAGAACCCCATCAGCATCCCACAAGCAGCAGCAGGCACACGCCAGAAATAGCAATTACTATAACTTGGGTCACAGTGGAACACAGAAGTGAGGGTAGCAGAACTCATTTCAGGCTTTGGTTTGGTTTTGGCATTATTTCCAACTGCTCACTGGAATTGGTTGGGAATAGAGAGAGGGTATCAGCTTCACTATCACACGGCCCTAGAGGAAAAAGAATCTTTGCAGAGCAACTTATTAGTAATTGCCAAATTATCAATGAAATGCTTTATTTTCTTGTATGCAAATATTTATGAGCAAGTATACTTACTGCTTTTTAGATTTACAACTTACTTTTAATTTGCACTCCTTGGAGGCCAGCTCTAGCTATTATCTAATCTCGCAGGAAAGTGCCACTGGAGGTGTGCGGGACTCTGGCTGGGCTGTTTGCCCTGTGGCCCCCACACTGGGCGAGTCAGGGCTGCGTAGGCGCCCTAAACAAAGACAGAACTGGGCTTGTCATTGCTTGTCATTGCTCATTGTCCTTTCACTGTCAGTCAGCAGCCCACCGGTGTCCATTTGTACATGTGCCCATTTGCTCCCATGGCCTTCCAAAAAAAAAAAAAAAAGAGCCAGACAAGACATATAACTAACAACACAAACATACATATTCATTGCCAATATTTTTCAACCCTTCTGTATAGATACTTATGTATCAGAAAGGCCACAAACCCAGTTCTCTCACAATAAACTTTGCATTTCAGCAGATTTTATGCACAGGCCCCCTCTTACACACAGAGAGTAGCTGAAATAGCAATGTGCCATTCACAGCAAGGGTTTATTCACACTGTTTTCCTAGAAAGTTTGGCCAGTGCATATACATTTGAAACACTTTTTAGAAAGAAGCAGCATGTGTGAGAAGCTGTGAGGTTCCAAGATTAAATACGTGAAGATAAATAACACTTGCAGCACACAGCAGCAGTCAGACAACTTATCTCAGAGTCTAAAGGCGTGTTTATACACATGCCCCTTTAAAAGAAAAGTCACCATTAACTCACCGCACACTATGTAGGATACTACGACTGAAGACAAGAATGCTGAACAAGAGAGATGTGAAAAAGCATGTCATCTTCTAGGGAAAAAATAAATGAGTGATTTTTTTTTTCATACAGCTCAAGTGGCTGAGGACTTGTAAGGCCACAGATCTTGGTCTCTCGTACCCCTTGTGACTATGGTTTGTATAGATGAATTTATCAGCTTGCTACACAAAGAAAAAGAGAAGCCTGGAGAGGAGAGCCCCAGATGGGAAGGGACCTACTCCAGGCATCCCCTTGAAGGGCACTCTTCAGAAACAGAAACACATCCTTGCCACAGGAGCAGAAGAAAATGCACAGCAGGCTGCTGCGTCCACTCTGATGTCTGGCCTCTCTCTGTACGGTTAGTGGGACATGGTACAGTAGTGGGATATTAGTTACTGCTTTTGTAGGGAAATGGGTAGAACAGGGCATGCCTCCTTTTCTTCCATGCTGCAGTAAGCTTAGAAGACTTTAGGATGTGGGCTTCCTACACAGGAACTGATCACAGAGGTAGGAGGCTGCCCCTGCTCCTGTGTCTCCATCCTCAAAACTACTGTGAATTTAAAAGTAAGAAAAAGAAGAGGGGAAAAAGAAAAGGTTGAGGGTATATTTAGTTCCACTTGCAGGCCACTTTCTGAGCCTTTGCTCTTGGGCTTTACTGAACTTTTCAGTGTGACTCTGAGCAACATTTTTTTTCATTTTTAATTTATTGCTTTTATTGTTATTTAAAGCTCAAGTTTCCATGCTGTCTTGAGTCAGACTGCAGAGGTGTACAGCAAACACTAACTGTTACCAGATTTGTAACAGAATCACCAAAATGTCAACATAACCTAACATTTCAGATATTTTTTCCTGTGTTTCCAAAGTAGTTCATTCCAGGAGCAATTTCCATGTGGCCAATACATCCTGCCATGAGAGTTCTCAGCACTTTTTTCCTTAAATTGTGTTATGTTGGTGAGTATTACTGAAGGAGCTGGTCTGCAGAAGGGAAAATTGCCATCTGATTTTGCTCGATTTATGCTATAGTGTGTACACCGTGGCACACAGTCAAACTTTCATGTAACAGTGTATTTCCAAGTTATTGACATTTTATCTGATTTATTGAATTTATTGACATTTTATCTGATTTATTGAATCACTACATAGTTTTGTGAAAACAACAAATATATGCAGAATCCTTTAAAATGTGTAAGAGAAGAAAATAGCTACAGCCCCTTTCTCACACTGTGTGTGTGCTACTACCCACGCGCTTCAAGGATGTCAGAAATTTCAGCACACACTTTACCATTCAAGGCTCATAAACCCTGCATATGCTGTGCACATTTCTGGATCAGATTTGTGCATGCAGTGTGTGTTTAGTACAATCTGAAAATTTAATGCTGAAAATAATGCTTCTCTGTGCCTTCCATTTGTTGTGCTTCGAATGAACCTGCACTGAGCAGCCTCGCATCCAAGCATTCTGGTTTCTATGAAACATCTGATGATTACACACTCTGTTAGTTCAGTAATTGTGCTGTTAAACCTGCTTTGGAGCCTTGATCTGGAGACAGAGGGTAGGTTATTCACTGCAAAAGGTGGGTGCTGTGCCACCCACTGCCACGCTCCCACACATCTCAGCAGCCAGGGCAGCAGCTCCCAGGGTGTCAGGGAGACGAGCAGCTTGGCACTGACGGAGGTCTCACATTCCCCCAGCTCTGCCCTGGGAAGCTTCACTCCAAGGTCTGAAAAATGACTTCTGCCCTGGTAACTCTGCCTTCTCTGCTCCACAGTGCAGCTGTGCCTTACCAGGACACAGCTGCTTCTGCTGAGCCCAAAGCAGCTCATCCAGAAAACGATAGAAAGCATCTGCTCAGTATCAGCTTTTGCTTCCTCATCCTCCTCCTTTTCCTACATCGCTCTTGTTACTCTGGGTCTCAAGTCCTGGCACAAATGTAGAGATGTCCTCCGCAGCTTGAGCACATTCATCAGTGTGAGGATTGCAGCGCCTGTCAATATTTCCTCCACAATACTTGAGAGCACTTTGAAACCAGTGCTGGCTGCCTCTCAAAAATCCCAGTGAAATGTGTACTTCACTCAGCTCTGTGCTCTGGGGTCATGCACCTCCTGCGCACCTGGTTCCAGGAAGCCTCATTGTCAGTGGTCCCAACCCAGGAGCACCTTAAGTGCAGATAACCTCATCTAACCACAATTATAAATTTTAATATAGCTGCACAATATGGGCTTTCTGCACAGGTGCACAACCTCCCCTTTTTGAAGGCTTTTAAAAATCTCATCCTTTCATCCAGTTTATGTGCAGCCACAGAAACAGCTGAATCAGCTCTCCTGAAAAGACCTCCTGAGGAAGGGCAGATGTGAGCACTGGAGGGTGATGAGGGCTTCAAAGGAAGTTCTTCTTACCTATTTTTTGCTACGAAGGGACATATAATCTCAATTCCCACCAGGTTAAGGGATTCACCCCCTTAACCGCTAAGACTCACCCACACAAAGCTCACAAGTGTATTAGACAGCTGTGGGAGGAAACCATGAAGATTTGTATTTTTCCCTTCTAAGTGGCTTATGTTAAGCATTCTGGGACAGAAAGGTCAAATCAGGATTCAAAGAAAAAAAAGATATGCATACATTCCCTCTTCCTGTCCACATTTACCACCCCGCCCAGTCACCTCCAGCCGTGGGCACTGATGAACTGGCTTTGTTATGGGCTCTGACCCAGCTCTTCCCTGTGGCTATGTCTCTCTTCCTTTTTCTCTCTCCTTTCCCAGTGATGTTTCCAGCAACTACAGGTGAGCTAGCAGAGAGCTACAGTGTGACAGATATGTGCTTACATATTTTCCCATGAGATGCAAAACTCAAATGCAAACATATACGTCTAGCATAACGTTAGGCCCAGACACCCATGGCCAGCTTCAGAGCGCCAGAATTAGTGCTCCCCAAAGCAATTGGCCTGCCTTGCCTCCTGCTGCACTCCTGCACACAAAATACCAGGGTTTGGAAATGGATACATGGTGGGTAAAGCCTGAAAATGGCCCTCAGCGCTGCCCAGCTCACAGCCACGTACGAAGGCCAGCTCCAGCTCCATGTGGTTCAGAGACCCTGTGTGAGATGGCTGCCTCAGGAACAGACACAGGCTATACCGGCTCTAGCTTTCTCTTCGTATTATGTATAAGGAATTTGTCGTGTGCTTTGCTTGTTCAGTGGAATTCGGATGTGGAGTCAAAGATTGCTCCACAACTGCCTCAGAAAAGCGTGATTCATCAGATGGCATTTGCAAGGGGCCATCCCAGTGCCTGTCACCTGAAAAACCCCCAGTTACGCCAGCGAAACTCTCTGGTGACAGTGCTTGTACAGGTGGGGGTCCCACTCAGGTGGGCTTTCCTAGCAGACCCTCATACACTTACATTGTCTTTCCAGTGTATGACTGCAAACAATTTTAATTTACTTTTCTAGAACAGGCTTTCAGTACTACAGGAAAAAAAAAATGGTTTCCATGTTATTTCTGGAAGCTTGTATCATTTTTTCCCACTTTCTCCTTTCCTCTGGGCAACACCTCCCCTTTGCATAATTTCATTAAGATGTGTAAACTGTCCAAGATATATACCAAGGGAAGGAGAGCAAAAGCAGCAGAGGAAAAAACAAACAAACAAACAAACAAAACCAACAAAAAAAACCCCAACAACAAAATACCACTTTCCACTTTCCATCCAAGTTACACAATGAAATTGCAAAATACCTTGGCACCAGAAGCATGGGGAATCAGAGCCACCTACTAGCGAGTGAAGGTGGAGTTCCTGTGTGCATGGTCAGGGCCATGCCAGCAACATTAGGAAAGGTATTTTTTACAGACACTTGAAGAAGAGAGTCTCTACACCCTTTGCTGACATCTGTGCCACTGCTAGTCAGACCAGCTGAATGAGAGGCAGCACTGGAACATCACCCTGCACTGTGATCACACCCTCCCTTCGCATATACATTTACCTCAAGTGAAAAGGTCAGAGATCCTCACATATTTATTTAAAACACAGAAACCAGACTGCTGTTAGATGTGGGACAGGGTCGCCAGGGTGTCAGCTGTAGGATGTGGGGTTTTCAGTCAGAGCTTTGTGTCTTCTCAGATTATGTTCACCCAAGGATCTGGGTGAGGATAAGGAAAAAGAAAATTAAAGTTGTTTACAAAGTCCTATAGCCCTGTCAGGCCTGATTCTTTAATTTTCTGAATTAAAGAAGTTTGTAAACTGACCACAACCACCAAGGTAATGTCCCAGCTGCCCAGGATCCATCCAGCCTAGCAAAGGCTGTGCCAGAGCAACTATCTCTCCACAGACCTTCCCCATTTCCCTCCTAAAGATGACCCACAAGCTGTCCATTTAAAGCCACTTCCCAGATGCTCCACCTCACAAGAAAAGCAAAGCTATATATCAGCAACCATGGATACGGCTTTGTCAATACTAGCTCTCAGATTAAATCGATACTCTGACCATCTAACTGATGCATAGGAAATGAAAATGAATTGATGGTCTTGGATCTTTTCCCAGCAGGCTAATGTCCACTTCTCAACACCACGAGAACGAACATCACTGGCTGGCTCTCCTCTTGAGGCTTCAGCAAAATGCACAGAGCAGATACAAGGAGCCAGCTGCCTTCTCAGCCTTACGCCTGCTCCCTGCCCGGTTCTGGATCCAGGCACCGGGGCAGGGCTGACTGGCCAGGCCCTCACTGCTGTTTCCCAGGCTGAACCAGATCAGCAAAAATAGGGACAACATGAGGCTTGAAAATTTTTCAGCCATGAATTTCTGTGCCTGTTACTCATGTCCTTGTAAACATTTATCCCAAATGGCATTTGAAGATCCACATTCTGTACTGTATTTGTATTTGCCCTTGGCATTCCTCGGACAGTGAAAATAGAGCAGTTTCACTTGCAGGAGTTTGAAGCCGTGGTGTTTGCCCAGTAAACATCACGTACACACAGACTTTCATTGCTAAAGAGAACTGCATCAAAGTGAAAATATCGCCGGTACTTCTCTAGATCTTAGAGCTTGTACAAGGATATTCTTACAGCAGTTGAAGGGCTGTATTGTGCAACCCTTGCAGCACTGAGCGCTTACCTGCACAACCAGCCCATTGTGAAGGTCTGGCACAGAAATGTTCCCCACAAGTCTGTGGTTTCAATAAACCAGCAAATTAGTTAATCAGAGACGGCAGCATCTCCAAAATGGCCAAGTTCTCAGCCCTGAATTTTAGACAATGCCTTTCTCTGATAAAGTTAGCATAAATGTTCAGTAAAATCCTTTCAGGAAGAAAATGGTCCCCACATAATGACAGGGTGCTGTGGTAGAATGATTCCTCCAAAAGAATGGAAGTTTTGCATCAGATTTTATTAGGGAGGAGGGATTTAGCCAGACTTTTTACTGTTTTAAATTGGCAGCAAAAAAGAAGAAAAAGCGTTCACCCGAGTGATTCATTTCAGCAGCTCCAGGACAGCCTGTAGTTTCTTACAGGGAAATAATTGGGATTCAGGAACATATAAAAGACCACTCCAAATGCCATATGTCTTTTAATCCAACAATAATGTTGTAGGCCACTGTCAGCCTGACTGTGCCAAAGAAATTTCTGCCAGAAAAAAAAACCCTCAAAAACCAAACAAAACCCAAGCTACAGGGAAGAGAAAATAAAGACTGCAGAGATTGTTGTCAAACTTTTAGCAGGTTGAAATCAGAGCTGCTGTGCACAATGGCTCAAGTGTGCCGTTCTCAAAAGGGGCATCTGGAAAAAACAAGCTTTGAATTGTTTTCAACGTGAAGCCAAAAGAATTGAGAATAAACATTTTGGGAACAGAAAAATTACATTAAGAGGAGTCAGGGCAGAAACAGTTCACCTCTACCCCAGCTAGTGATCAAGCTCTGAGAAGCATCCCAGGTTTTTTGGAGGATGATTTCACTGCAGCTCATTTAACCCTTCCCTTTATATGACAAAGCTTTGGATGCTGAGGGGTGGAGAGGCAAAACAGCCCTGCGAACAATCAGCACATTGAACTGCAGGATCTCTTTGCTTTTTGTGATGTGTTAGGACCACTTCCAAACTCCTCATAATAGTCGTATTAATCTCACAAGCTGTGCCTGACTTCAACTCTGCAATGTTAGAAACAGGAGATGTCCACCAGCCCAGCCTTTGACAGCCACTTAGCTGCTGCCTTTGTGTGAGAACTCATAAAGGAAACAAGAGCTGCACCTCCCAGCGTGGCGACTGCTCTGGGAGAGAGTGAGCCACTCCACTCTCTCAGGCTGGGAACACCTTCGTATTTAAAAGTCAGCTCCAAATGCTCAGCTCGCTTTGCCCCGAAATGCAGCACACCCCCAGCAGCCACCAGCATGCAGGCAAGGTGGAGGAGCCCCATCTGCATCCTTTTGAGCACAGTGTTCTCTCTGGAGACACAAAAAATCAGCAAAAGCCAAGCACCAACCTTTTGTCCCTTCCTCTCCTCTGGGTGTCAGTGGCACAAATCAGGGAGGATGGGGGTATCTGCCAGTCCCTCACGCCCCAGTGTGAGCACGGGCAGGACTCAGGGATCCTCTGCCAGCAGTGCCTGAAGCTCCTTCCCTTCTCCTGTACCGGAGCCCATGGCGTGGCCAGCCTCTGAAGGCTGTGCAAGCTCAGACCGCTCAGGCAGTAGCAAACGATAGGACATCTTGCTTGGGGCAGGAAGGAGAGGGGCTGCAGCAAGCAAGGAGCCCCTCAAACAGGGCAAAAGCCAGCAGCTGGGGCATGTACCATGGTCTGGGCCTGTTTGTGTGACGCAACCAAAAAAGTATCTATCAAAGGCTGTAGCTTACACCAAGGAGTCTTCCCTTCAAGCAGATGGTGCCTCTGTGCCTGGACAACACTGCAGGCTGGTCTGGAAAAAGCAAAAAGGGTATGTGCTGCAGAGGATGGACAAAAGCAAGGCAGAGAAACACAGAAATTAGGTTTTCTATCACAGAAAGCTATCCCAAGCTGCCTGTAATAAAGCTGTCACGATGGAGGAATGGAAGCCGTGCTTGTGGCTAGCAGCTGCGCTGCCGCGCTCTGGGCCGTGAGCAGATGCTGTGGTTGCAGTGCATCCCGAGGGGAGGAAGGAGGCTTCCACAGCACACAGTGGCTGTTGGCTCTGCACCAGGGCATTTTGTCAGAGAGCCTCCTGTCCTGACAGCAGCCAAAGGAGGTGCTGCAGACAATAAGAAAATCAGGGCCAAAGCCAGGGCCATGCCATGGCAGAGGTGGTTTCCATGTGTTCGCTAATTCTCCCTGGAGTTCTCTCCCATGAATTTCCTTTGCATCCTCTTGATGATGAACTCTCAGAGCATCCCCACTATGCCACAGCAAGGAGTTTCACAGCTGCAAACCTCCAAAACAAGACCACACCAAAATACTTTTGTACTAAACGAGTGTTTAGGGTTGTTTTTCTTTCCCAAGATGTGTAATTCACAGCTACTGACAGGAACAGAGCCAGCCCTGCAGGCACTGGGGCTGCTGAGGGTCAACGGCCTTGGGGCTCAGGGCATTTTTACCCCAAGTCCTCGTAAACCTGCCCAGCCCTGCTGCACATCCTAGCACAGGGAATCCATCCCGGCTGCCCTGGCCCACTCCACTCGTATACCAAGAAGCAGTAGCTCACACCGAGGCCTGTTAGCTGCTGAGCACTGGAAGCTCACACCGAGGCCTGTTAGCTGCTGAGCACTGGAAGATCATGCTGGCATTTTCTTAGGTCTAAAATACCGTGGCCAGCAGGATAACAAGTGGAGAACCAGTGTCTACACACTTTTTTCCACATCGCATAGGACTGCCATAGTTTTATAACACGCAGCACCTAAGTTCAGTCTGCATCTGTCTGCTTGTCCTTTAAGCTTCTTTGCACACTTAAGTATTGCACAGAGCTAATCACACTGCCAACATTTTGCTAACGATAGCAGCAGCCCTTTAGGCTTTCAGGAGCACTTACTGCAGCCTAACAAAACTGCAGCAATGCTCGATCTCTGAGGTCTCCTCCAAGCCAGCCCTTTCTCAGTTCGGTGAGGAGAGAGCAGCAGATTCTAAAGCTAAAACGCTCATTTTGGGACCCTCTGAGTCCCACACAGGCTGTTCATGGGCGTTTCACACACCATGCTGTCTGCTGCCAAGCTCCTCTAGGGAAGTCAGCAATTAGCAACCCTGTAATGAATGTTAAAAGCATTTAATTAAACAAAAATATTCAGAGTTAAAGATGTTGCTAAGGCTGACACAAAGTACCACAGGCAAAAGGACCTTGTCTACCTGGGACAGTAACATGGAATGTCTTCCTCTGAAGATGCACGTACCTTTCACTCGGTGTAATTCTTCTGTGGGGTAACTCTTGCAGAGACACTCCATCTGGGAGCGTACCTGCTCCGCTGGGGAAGACGCGGCCAAGCTTAGCTTGACTGCCTGGCAGGGAGGAGGAAGGCAGCTTTCAAACCTTGGTCCAGCACTGCTGTCTACATTATCATTCTGCAGTCTTTTAATTACTTCAGAAAAAAATGATTTAATTAAGGCCTCTTCTGTACAGTTCTAGTTTAAAAATGCAGCCTGTCAGCTTTACTGGTCCTAAACTGAGAGAAGAACGGTCGCTCAGAGAGGATGTGCTAAGGCTCCTTACGCAATGCCTGTGTGGACTCCTGGAGCGTCTCTGTCTAGCGGAGATGGCACTGGATCACTGCGGTTTCAGACCACCAGCGCCTGGGGAAAACACTCATGCTCTGTGTGAAGGCTGAAATTTACAGTGAGAGGGACCCGCACTCAGCCATAAATAGCTTTGAAGGTTTGAGGAACTTTCCCAAGTGTGTGAATTATTCATCCAGACTAGTGCTGGCTCGCAGGGACAGCGCCACCTCATGCCTGTTCAACACACTCAATTTTAAAGCCAATTCACTTAACTAGATTTTAGTACAAAGACAGCTAGAAACATAGCCCATTCTCCTGGGCCAGATCATGCTGGCATTTTCTTAGGTCTAAAATACCCATAAACATTGATACTGACAGCAATCAATTGGCAACCCAGCTGGCCTTTACCTTTTGTTAAACACGTTTCCCAATTTTAATAAGTTAAAACTTGAGGTTCTGAGAGGCATCTGTTTTCCAGCTCTACTGTGCGTTACAGCCCTTCAGACCTCGGTATATACCTAGAGTCTCCACTTGCCCACCATTTTACATCCATCGGACACGCTTGCACTCCTTCCCACTGTGGGAAGGAGTCCACAATAAAACTCTCATGATAGACAAGAACCCAGAGGGCTTGGAGACAAACTACCACCTTCAGATATAGCCCCTGGACCTTGGTGAAGCCAAGCAGCAAACGAGCGAAGCTGAGTCACCCGCCCCTAAGCAGAGGCCCTCTCAGACTCTGCGACACTCTGCCACTCTCCCCTACGCGGCCATCAGACCAAAGCCACCTTGCAAAACTGCCTCTGAATTCCATTTCTGCAGAGGACATTGGGAAGTCGGTGTGGCCAGGCTTTCAGTGGAGCCACCTGCTCAGGAGGGGTAAGCAGGAGGGCTGGGCAACCCAGACACGCAGTGCAACACTCTCGCTCCTGGGGAGCTTTGTTCTGGCTGTGTGTCCCTGGGGTCAGCAGGTCTATGCTGGGAGGCCTCAGCCCAGGTCCCACACCCCATTACAGACACCGCTAATTTTACCGAACTCAATAAACTGAGAGGATTAAGGAGAAAGCAACAGGAGTAACAAAACAAACACACCCAAACAACACAGGAAGAAAGACTGATGGAAGAGGTTTAACCTAGGGCAGAGATAAAAAAACCAAAGTGGTGATGAAGAACCACTCATTGCAGAGGGGGCTGTGACAATCATCAGGTGCATCCTTTACAAACAGGGTGAGAAACATGTGACCCCATTTCCAACAAAGACAGGGGAGGCTGTTAGAACACACAACTTCCATTCTCAGTTCTTTGTAATACAATCGCCCGTTGGCAAAACTGCTTTGCACACTCGAACAATAGAATCACAGCATAGTTTCGGTTGGAAGGGACCTTTAAGGGTCATCTAGTCCAACCCCCCTGCAAGAAGCAGGGACATCTCCAACCAGATCAGCTTGCTCAGAGCCCCATCAAACCTGGCCTTGAATGTTTCCAGGGATGAACCTATAATGTTCTGGTTCAGAACCTTCAACAGCAGGAGCTGTGGGGATGCCTATGGACATTCCATCTTAAGGACGTCATGGAAACCCTTTCCTCAGAGGGCTGTAGGAAGAGCTCGGGTCCCCTGGGGTGCGTGAGATCTGGAGGTGGACAGGACCCCACCAGCCTCAGCATCGCCTGTTCTGCAGCACTCCTATGCAGCAGCCCTGGCGCAGGAAGCTGGGAGGGAGCTTCAGCGTCCCTGTGCTGGCAGGGCTCTGCCCCACTGAGGTATCACCTGCCAGCCAGAGGACAGAATCTCTTTATAAGGGGAAGCTGCATCTCCAAGATTAGACCCTGGCCCTCGATGTGGCCCAGGCTTTCCCTGCGGAGCACTGTCAAGCACGCAGCCAGGGGTCAGCCCTGGGTACGGCTGCACTGGCATAAGCGATAACAGTTCTGCAGGGGTGAGCTTATCATAGAAACTTGCACGGGAGCAGGAGAGGAAGGAGAGCACAAAAGCAGCAGCCACCGCACAGGCATCCTAGGCCCTGTCTGAGAGTCAGGGGGAACAGGAGGAAGGAAAAAAAAAAAAAAAAAAAAAAATGCAAAGAGTCACAAAGTGCCAAGGGTTTGAGCATAGCTGTAGGCAGGAGCAGCTGTAACTTGCACTCCAGATTTTACACCTTCCTTCTAAAACTTCTGAAATTTCAAGCTGGGGGTGAGGACTCTACCTCCTCTCAGGAGTATTTATTCTCTTTTCTTTTTCCTTATTCTGCATTTCCTCCTATTATCATGATACCCATCTTTCAGACATGTTGCTTGGCAATAGGTCTCATTCAACAGCATTCCCTTTATTTTGTAGCTAAGGACACAATCTCATTTGGCATCTGCAACCGATGATGACTCAGGAGAAGCGAGATAAATCCGGCTGCCCCCGCAGAGGGGAGCCCCCACAGGGTGCTGGCAGCAGCCACCACACCCAGGCCTTCTCCCACCCCAGCTCTCCAGCAACACCCTCTGGGCAAGCCAGCCTGGCCCAGGCCAGCAACGTGGGCTCCAGACACACTGCAGGATGGTGTTAGGGAAAAGGGTCATAAAATCCACTTTTACAAACCACCTGAAGCAGCAAAACTACCTGGAACTGGTCAGCAGAACAGCAACATGTCCATGCATTTATTCCTAATGGTTTACACAACCCAGTTCCAACTCAAGATTTTGTTGTTTATGGGCACAACACGTTCATTTTATGGAAACAGACCTGCTCTGTGCTGGAAGACTTCCTGCAAGCAACTGTGGTGTTAATTCAGATGGCATTCTTCCCAAACAGTCATTATTATTAAACCAATAACCCTATGTTACCTCCAGCATCAAGGGGCAACGTGCTGTTGGAGGCAAGACAGAACAAAGGTCCTGGCTGTAGTAATTGCAAAAGGGCTTAGGGGCTGTTCTCTTCAGGGAAGGGAGAGAGATGCAGCCTGGCCAGACTCCAGTGCCTGTGGTTTTAAAGCTCCTCACTTGAGTTGTATTGTGTTGATGTGCAGTGCTAAAGAGCTGCCACTTCTGCACCCATGGCTGGCTGCGTTGCAGGAACTATTTTCAGCAGCTCTCTAGCAGAAACAACATCTCTCATGACTTTTATCGTGGAATGGGTTCATGTTTATAATCAGCTTGGAAAATCTGTTTCTGAGCTTAGTTCTAAAGCCTCATCTTTGCTGCAGAAACAACTGTACTCAGTAACACAGCTTTCCCTCCCTTGAGCAGCATGGGAAATTATTTGCTGTCCTGGGAAATTGGTCACAGCATAAACCCGCAGGGTTTTGCAACATCAGTGTCTGATGCCTTTGGTTTAAGTGCTGAACACACTGTACAAGCACAAGTGGACAGCCTGAACTGGGAACTCTTCTGCAGTGCTAAAATTGCCAATTGTGTAAGCTCATCAGCAGTTCGTGCAGCAATTTTATCAATTCACAGTGGGAGGCAAGGGGTTAATTGCCACGGTTAAAAACACTACAGAATTTGTCTCAATTCTTTCAATTCTGGTAGTCCTAAGGATCACCTTGCATGTTCCTACAGCAAACTTGCTTGAGAAACATTACATTTAAGTGCCATTTCAAAAAGTCTTTCTGAACAAAGAGACCGCCCAGGCTTTGCAAGGGCAAGGATGTCAGCCACCAGCCCACAATGAGGCAGAGCAGCCACAAATGCACTGCACCATGGTTGCGGATGGCATTGCCGTCATTGGAGAATGACACTTTTTTTGCACTGTATCTGTAACCAAACTGATGCTCACTGTCCCTCAGAGCTCTTTTCAAAGGAATCTCAAACTTCACTCCTTCCAAGCTGCTTCGAACGCAATGCATCCACTCAGAAGTCTGTCTCAGTCTGTGCTTCTGCAAACAAATAGGTTAACAAATTTCTAATAATTTGGTTTGGCCTAAAGAGAGCATCAGCAATTGCTGTCTGGCTAAGGTTCTAGCTGTGTTTCTTTCAGGGGGATGATGGTTAAGGAAACAGCTTGCCTTGAGAGGCTGGAATCTCCATCACTATCTAACCCATTCCTACATCTTGCCAGACATCAGACAGGAATGAGTTAGAGAACCTTATGTCTGCATGAGGCAGGGTGGCAGGCTTAAAAACATCTTGAGATACCATCTAGTCCTGCCTATGATAGTTTGCTGTCTACATCAAGTTGTTCTGGGACGACACATTAGAAACGCATTGATAGGGCTCTGCCATGCAGCTAATGATGAGACTGCCTGCGCCTCTTTAATCTTTCTACATGATCTCATTTCCACAGGATTTGGGTTTTTCACAATCATTCATGCATTTTACCTCCATTAAAGAATTACCTCCCCAGCTTATAGACAGGAAATTTAAATCTTTTTAATGGCTGTTTTTCCCCAAGTGAGAAGGTTGTGCCAAAACCAAAAGTAGGTCTTAGGTCACAGGTTTAGCCTCCCTCCTTGCTTTGGACTGAAGAGCAGCGCCATGGTCCATGTTATCTTCAAGGCCAATAGTTGCACAGACAATAATCCCATCACACTGGGCGACAGCAGCCCAGACAAGCTACCCTCAGCCCATCACCACTGCGCCCTATGGCTCTGCCATCAACACTGGGATACCTCAGCAAATTCAAGGCTCTTGTTCTCATCTTTAGCATCCTCATGGGTTCACATCCCACAGACCCAACAGAAGCCTCACGATTCATGTTCACAACGAGCTGCAGAAGAGTTACGCTTGGGACTGTCAGGTTCATGCACAACTCCCTGACTTGAGAAGAGAGAAGTCTGAAAGACAAAATCTGATCCCGCAAAAAATCAGAATGACGGTCGACACCACAGCTGTAGGAGCACCTCGTTTGTTTGACTTAAGTAAAGGAACCATGGTCTAACACATTGCCTTCCCATAACTGTACACCACTAATGTCTGTGCACATCCATGGAAACACAATATACAGAACAGCTATTTCTGCAGGATTTTTGTTAAAAATACAGTCCACAAAGCAGATACCCCCTAAACAGCCATGACTTACAGTGCCTGGGCTTCCCCCTTTGGTAGCAGAGGGCGGCTCAGGACTGCAAAGCCATTTATTTAGCCGCAGGGAGCCTTTCATGAGTGTCAGTATCCTCCCTTACACCAAGAGGCCTGACGCGCTCAGGACAGCCATAGCTTTGTTTGCATCACAGGAGGCATCTTCTAAAATGACAATTTATTGGAAAACTAATAGATCTTCACAGAAAACGCATTACAGTGGCAGAAGCAAAGCAAATGGGCAATTTCCTACTTCCTCTCATTTGAATGAACACCATAATTTTTCTTCCGGGGCCCTACATATATTCTGCAAGACTCCATTAGCCAAATAAGAACAGGTAGGTAATTCAGATTATGTATATGAAAAAATCTGTCCTGAAGTACTGTATTGTATTTAGAAACCATACAAGATTTACTAGGAGCAGCAATTCATTCCTCTTCCTTCTTGGATTATACATACCACAGAACAAGTTCAGCATAAAATACACAGAACTGTTACTATGCAAGCACACTTTCCCCCCCATTAAAAAAAAATAGATTAGAAGAAGATATAAACATCTTATTTATTAAATCAAATAGAAATGCAAAATATATTTCACATGCCTTACATGGAAAAGAGATGAACTTCCAAGACTTTAAAGCAAGACTGTGTCAGCTGACACACAGGAAACAGGAACATTAAACAGTCACAAAGAGGAGGAAGGACTAGGGGGAGGCACATGAGTGTGATGAGCAGTTCCTCCCCACTATGAGAAAGTTCTCCTACAAACAAGAACAGAGTTTATGCTGAGCAAGCGTCACAAGCCTGAAATGAACTTTGGAAGAAGTTGTCTAAAGAAGTACAACTGGCTAATAACTAGTCAAAACAGTGGTCTAAATTATGTATACGATACTCATATGAAGTGGACACAAGTTTATTTTCTTGAACATCAGTAGGGACAGTAGGAGAATTGGAAACATCAAAAAAAGCTTTTAAAAGCTGGATCAATCCATGGCTGCATTCTGTGCAACTCTGCTATTAAAATAAGGAAAAAAAAAAGATGAAAAATAGAATTATTTTTCTAAAATATTTGAGTTACGTTGTCATCCTCCAAATCTTCCTCACTCACAAAATTTCTTGGAAGCTGAAATGACACTCAACAGCAAATACAGAGCATACACCAATAGTATATTCTACAGTTTTTCTAAAGAGTCCATAGTCCAGCAATTTTAAAGTGATCTATGTGCAAAAAATAAACACATGAAAGAGTTTCTTAAAAAACAAAACAAAACATCCACTGCAGCCTTAACTTCTACTTAAAAGAATTCTGAGGATCAGCACTAAATTTCCCAGTGGAGGACAGATCAGTAACTGCAAGTATTCTGCCAAACCTGTGACTTCGTGTTGCAGAACTGTCAACATTCTAAGTTTTCTACCTGCTGGCAAGTGGAAAACAGACTGTATCCCCAAAAGAAGTGGGAGAACCACTATTCATAGAGTCATAGCTCTTCTGGTATACATAGACACGCAGTGCAGGTATGTATTCAGAGACTGCTACCTACAGCTGAGAACAGTCCTCCCAGCATGACTAACAGTAAATGATTAACAATGAAATGTGCAAGATTCATAAGAGCAGTGCTTGAAATGTTCCTGACTGCTCAATGCCCTTAGGCCTAAACTATCCCCTCATGAACAGGGGTGTAAGTCAGGGCAGCTCTGGTGAAGTTACAGTAGAAATCGCTGTGCATGAGGATTTCTGTATGAGAAGAACAGTCCCTTGAACTACAGACTAGTTCAGTCCTGACTGCACTATAATAGGGAATTGTGTTTAAACCGTGAGTAATCATGTAATCATCTCCCAGCATAGTACTTCTTTTCTGCACACATGGAATGTAAATGGGCAAGATTTACAACTGATGATTTTGCAGATTTAATGGATTATATTTCTTTAATGGTTCTGGCAATGCAAACTCAGTTAAAAAAAACAAAAACAAAAAAAAACAAAAAAATCCCATGCTCACTACTGTCTGCTTTTTTCTTTATTTGATGACTGCTCTGGCACACAGGGTTTTCTAACAGTGTGTAAGTGTTTAAAAACATCAAATTACTTGGGCTGGGGTGGGGGAGAAGGGTGGTCCTATGGTTGAAGTCCAGATGTGGAAGACACACCACAACAGGCAATAAAGCTAACTCACCTTGGGTAAATCTTTAACACTTATGTCTCTGTCGTTAGAATAGTAAATGGAGCAGGCAACCCAGTTCCTAAGCAAGGGCTATGAAACAAGACAGTCAGCAACTCACAAAATGCCTTGAGTTTCCCAGATTAAAACTCAGAAGAGGAGCAAAACATGAGCAGCAGAATCACTCGGTGTTTAATGGCTTTCGAAGTCACCTTGCAAAACAGTTCGAATATCAAAACTATCCCCAACTTGAAAGCCAAGTGGCAGTGTTCTCCCTTTTTCCACCCACTTGCTGTGTGGGACTGAGGAGCGTTATGGAAGCTGAGGGGAAGACCAGCTGCAGGAACATGACCAGTCTTTGTCGGTGTGGAGTAGCAGCACATGGGACCACAGAAGAAATCTCACCCAACAACATGAGGCCTTGAGGATGAAGAATGAAGGGAAACACACTTGGCCTGATGCAAACCACATACCTTAATGCAGGAAAACTGTGGTTCTGGTGCAGTTCAAAGCACAGCCAAACGGGTTTCTTTTGCTGAGGATGGCTGAACACTAACAACACACATCAACATGTGTTTCAAGTGCTGTCAGAACCATATCGTATACAACTTTTATCCTTGCTTTTCCCCCCCGCAACGCACTAAAGTAAATCCAGACCTTAAGGAATAACTTGCATAGTAAGAAAAGGTCATCAATTTAATCATTTACTTTAAGCAGGCAAGCAAATTTGTAAACATTCAAAAGCGGCAGCATCCAAGTTACAAACAATTTAAGGAAAAAAGAATTGAAATTATTAAAGGTTCTTTATCCTCTCAAAAATTTTGGAAATAATCTCTTTTAAAACACTGCAAACATTGAACACTCGGTTACATCTCTTCTAATCCTGCTAGTAGTCCTGCCTTCCAAGGAATTCTGCTTTCTAAAACGCATGGTCTCACAACTGCCATACTTTTTAGCATTTGCCCTTTTGGAAGTCAGCTACCAGAGCATTTCACCTCAGCCTAAATCCCATTAGCAAAGGGAATGCTTGTGTCTTGATTCAACACCTCTTTAACTTCCGAGGGCAAAGCGTCAAAGAGGTGATCTTCCACCACGAGCCCGCTTTTCCTGAGAAGCTGACACTGCCCCAGCGTGGCCGGCAGACGGTCCAAGCAGTTTCCCTTCAGTTCCAGATGAGTCAGCTGCAACAGTTGGCTAACTTTATCTGGGATTGAGGTAATACAGTTTTGTCCCAGACTCAAAGTCCTCAATTTAACACATTTAAACAACTGTTTTGGCAAAATGTCGACTTTGTTTCCTGTGATGTGAAAATGCTGCAGATTTTGAAGCAAACCTATTTCCACTGGAATCAATGCAATTGAGTTGTAGCTTACATCTAAACACCTAAGTTTCTGTAAACTGAACACTGCGGCTGGTAAGGATTCGAGTTTGTTATTGGAGAGGTAAAGAGACTCCAAATTCTTTATGTGGGTGATGGAGGAAGGAATGTTGACTATTTTATTGTGCCACAGCTTTAAACAAGTCAATCTTTTTAAGTGCTGGAAACTGATGATTTCTTCAATTGTGCGTATGCTATTTGACTTTAAATCCAGTTCCTGTAAGTTAGAGAGGCTAAAGATGGCATGGGGAATTCTCTCCAGTTCACAGTTCTGCAGTTCCAACTCCGCAACGTTAGTCATTTTCTTAAGGCTATTGAGTACCACAAGCTTAGTGCCGTCATTATGAATGACTAGTTTTGTCAGATGTGGTGCCACATCTGTGATATTGGGGGGAATTTTGGTCAAATTGCTCTTCACGTGGAGAATTTTAAGGTGTCTCAACTCTCTGAGAGATTCAAGCCCTATCATTTTATTGTTTTCAGAGTTCAAGTTGCCTATCAAGTACAATTCACGGAGGTTTTTGAGCAAATACACCCACGCAGGAATTTCTGCAACATCTGTGAATTTCACATGAAGGCATCTCAAGTGGTCCCGCAGGAAGCTGAAGGCAGTCTGCTCGACCTTCGCAGGGCAGTGGCACAGATGAAGCTCCTGAAGATTTGTCATCTGGGAAATTTTTGCTGGGATTTTCGCTTCAGGAATCAGCTCCAGTTTCAACACATCCAGATCTGTCAGATCAAACACTGCATCGGGGACCCCCGACAGCATGAAGAGATGCAACTCTTGCTTGTCCTGGGCGTTGCGGGAAACATGTTGCCGCAGCTTTTCAAATGTCCATTCATGGTTTAAACTAATTTCCCGTAGTTTGTTCTCACTTACCTCTGACAAAAAGACACCAAATCGCTTAGAATACAGCTGGTCATACTGATCTACCATATGCAAGAGAAATGCAAAATCGTTTTTGACATCAGGGATATCACTGAAGCTACTCTCTTCTCTGACCTTTTCAAAGGAATATTCTTTTAAAGGTATTCGGAACAGCCAGAAAAGCGTGTAGAGGCAGATAAAGCCATAGACACAAATAAGGGAAATATAGCTGATAAGCAGCTTCTTCAACATGTAAGCCATGTTGTGTGTACATTCAAACTGTGTGTAGCCAATCAGATGCTCCACTTTTGGGTTGCAGATGTGTTCAAAACTAATGGTGTTGACAAAATTTGCAGTATAGCAGAGAATAAATATGAACTTGACAGTCTTGATGACAGTTTGGCCAACATAGAGCTTGTAAATCAGATCACTGTCCTCCACATGAGCCCGGAATTTACGGACTTTCTCAAACAGCGCTTTGGCTTGTTCTCCGTCTTTCTTATCTAAAATAGTGACACTGGGAACCTCGATCATCGGCTTGTCAGCTGAAAATTTGAAGCCAGACTTTGTTATCATGGGAGTGCTGGCACTTGGGCTTCCTTCGTCACTGCTAGTGGAAACATACTTGGGCAGGGACTGCGCACCAGTTAGCCTCTGTTTGTTCTCCTCAGAGTCCTCACATGCGGTTTCAGACAACGCTTTTGTAGTCCAAGGGGACTCAAAGCACTTCCCTAATATAGACACAAAATGCTCAATTTTTGAGCAAGTCTTGGGATACTTGAACCAAAAATTGCTACTGACTATTAAAATGATAGTATGGATGAGAACAAGATAGGGAAAATACTTTGAATACCAAGGAAGAGCCAAATGATAGCACATCTGGTTAATAAATACGTACTGCTGAAAATCCAAATTTGTTTTACGGCCTAAAGAATCTCTCTGCTCCTTCTTCAGCTCCTGCCCTGATTCAGGGGGTTGATACTGAGAAGAGGTAGCTCTGCTCAGAGGTACGTCAGGTGTTACAGTAGGGGCACTTCCGCAGGAAACCGTTCTCGTTGATGCTTCTTCTCCTTGACCAGTGGTTGTTTCAACAGTGGTAAAGTCAGCCTTTCCTGACGCGCTGGGTTGTGCTTTTGAATTTACAGTAGACTGCAACACTGGCAAGCAGACCACCTGGTCTTTGGTCAGCTGCATGGTTCCAGCAAAAATGGCAACCATTAACATAACAACAGCCAGATAATCCATAAATACATCCCACCATGGTTTCAAGATACGGTAAGTTGGCTGGATGTCATTGAGCGATGCAACTTCTGCAAGGGTAAACATTCCTACAAGAGAAAAAGACAAAGTCAGTATTGTTGACTAGTGAGCAGGATATTTTAACATTTAATAACAGTCACACCATGACATACAGATCCTCAGAAGGTTCCAGTTTTCATTGTTTTGTTGCCTGTCACACACTGTCCAGCATTCCACTCAACACTTTTCTCAAAGGATATGTAAAGATGTATTACTTCAGCATCAAAATAGACGTCGTCTGACTTCAGGCCAGGTGATATTTACCTATCTTTGCCACTTCACAGTACAAGCACCTAGGCCTGCCTCTGTGCAGCCAAAATATCTGAAAGGTAAGGTGCTGTAGCTGATACATATTAATAACATGAATAGCAACAATTGATTATACTGCACATCTGATTCTAAAAAAATTACTGCTTGAGTCTGAACATGTGAAATCCAGCACAAACATTATTTTGTAGTACCTTGCATTCAAACAAAATCACATTTGTTAAATGCTTTGCACCTTCCTTATGACTTGCACAGCAGATTTTAGGTCTCTTAGATTACAAGCAAGGTCTCTCATTTCTTTTCCATCTAACACAATAACAGTCAATGTCTCCCACTCCTTGCTATTGAGCATCCACATTGCTTACCAGATTGATTGGCCCCTTTCCCTTAAGTACCACTGCACAAGGAAAAGTCTTGCAGTTATTACATTAATATTTGGCAAAATTTTTAAATGTGTTTGGATGTTGTACAGTGAAAACCAGTTATCACCCATTCATTGGACCAAGCGGTACTGTATAAACTTGTTTCCCCAATTAATGAAGAAATAATCCTTCCTCAGAAAAATCCAACCCAGCTAACCAAGGAAAATACCCCACAACTCCTTCTTGACATAATAGGGAAAATATTTTTTTCAGATCATCATCACAACCTGGTGATTATAGAGGAAGCTGGTTAGTCCAGGTAGCACAGGAGCAGGCAGCAAGGCTTTGACTTTAAATGAAATGTATGCACTGTCAGACAAAGTGGCAAACTGATCATGTGAGAATCCAAACCTCTTTGTAGCTCTAAACAGCTTGCTTTGCTTTTTGTTTTGACAAAGTCTAGAGGACTCAAATGATCAGCTTTTTAAAAATTAAGCTTCCTGTGCAAGCAGGATGTGGTAAAATCATCATTTTAACTGCTGAACTTGTGACATAAATTTGTCATTTCTAAAGTAAAATACGCAGCTTGGAGTGCACATGGAGTGGGAAAGGAGACAGGATGTACATTATCACACAGTCTGGCTCCCTTTGATTGGGAAAACAGCAGCTCAGCAGAGCTCAAGGAGATCAAAGCAGGCAGTATAAAGATGCACCAGATTTATTATTTTTAACTTGTAGCATAGCAATTCATACAGACCCACACCTTAAAAACCTTAAATGACAGTGTCACAGGCAATGAATATACAACACAGCAGCTTGATTATTTCTGGTCTACGTTCCTCTGAGGAAAAGACAAGACATTTCTGTAGGCAGAACTCAAACATCAGCTACTGTCTATACAGTCAAAGGCATGCATTAACCTCAGTCCTTCCCCAGACCAGCGCAAGCAGCTCCCACGATCTCAGTCTGCGGGAAAGGCCAACAGTTGCCATGAGGGACCCCAGCATGGAGCTCATGATGAAAGCATCTCCTCCACCACAGGGAGGGATCCAGCCCCTGGCCTCCCACACGCTCCTGCCACGAGCTTTTGCTGGTTTTGCATACCTAGCCTGCGATTTGGTGAAGGCAGCCAGGGGGGAGAGGGTTTTTATCTCACTGCAGTACTCATCTCAGTCGGTGCCATTGGCACAGTTGCCAAAACATAAGAGTTAGGGGTCAGTTCCTCAAGGAATGGTCAGAAGGAACTTCTAGCTCTCTATTTTCCAGTGAACAAATTAATGTCAAATACTCCTCCCTCATCAATAACACAAGCTGTTGGTGTCTTACAGTTCTCCCAGCTCCACAGGAGCCTCCTCCAGGCAGCATGGCTCCTGAGCCTTTCTCCACACACCACCCCAGGGCTGTGGTTGCTATAGGAAGTGCTGAGGAACACAGACCAGTAACACACCCCACAGTACCTCACGGTGCTTTACTTGAGGTTAGCTACAAACTCCCATTTTCTTTAACATCTCCCAGAGCTTACCTAGACTGAGTCACAGCATGACTGCTTGCCCAAGAATTGCTACCTTTGACATTTAAATAACAGCCCTGTGCAAAAAGAACAGCATTAGTCATTTGTACTAATGTGAACAAATAGATAAAAAGGACTCTTCCTTACTCTTAAGGCACAACTGCCACCTGCCCAGGACAGGAGAACGACAAAACAGCAGAGAGTTTTGTTTTGGTGGGGTGGGGTTTTTTTTGTTTGTTTCGGTTTTTTTTCCCCTCCCCTACATGGATTTTTTTTTCTTTCTTGGAAGCTGTTTGGAAAGGATGCTCTTACAGATCTCCAGGCTGTTTTCACTGTGGTCTCACCCACCTTGGCAACCACAAGAACTTCTCGTCCACGAAGTTACTACTGCAACAGTTCAACAGGACAGCAGAGAGCCCAATGCTGAGCAAGGACAAGTCATGCGTGCTTACTACAGCCATGCCTCTGCATATAGAGCTGTGCAATGTGCAGGGAAGAGGCAAGCAGGATGGGAAGGAGGAATGAGATGAGCTCTGTAACAAACATGGGTAGCTGCCACTTCTTGTTCCTCTGGGGCTAGCCTTTCCCTCAACTTTGCACTAGCTAATTATGTGGGAAGTTACGTGATTGCAGTTTGGGCCACAACCTGCAGAATTCCTCTCACAGAATGAAGGTGATTTTTTTTTTTTGCTTCTGCCATGAGAGTACACGGATAAAGCACTGAAACCCAAGCACTGCAGACATGGCTGCTCTAAGCAACTGAAATAATGGAAAAAAGAGAGCACAAAGTGGTTCTAGCCAAAGACTGAGAAAGAACAATAAATAAAGCTACAGCTAAAAATCACCTCTACCAGACTTCTGTCTTACACATATATAAAATTATTTCAAAAAAAGGTTAGGAAATACAACACAGCCCATGTAATCCTCTTTGTGAGGCTGCAGGCAGCATGGTGTAACAGGAGCTTTACATTGAGAAGGACCACATTCAATGCTCCCAACACATCTTTTCTTTCAAGTTACTGATACTCACAGAAGAGCTGCTGTTTTGGCAGAGATTAGCAGCTATAAAACACAAAAACCCCTGTGTGGCATTACTGTCTGACACTGTGTCTCATAAAAGACAGGCAGACCTTTTTCTAGCTAGCAAAAATCAATTCCAGGAGCAGAAAACAGGTTTCTGTCCCCACATGTCTAAAATATTTAAATGCTCTGAGTCTTAAAAACCAAAAGAAAAAACTATAAACCTACACACAGTATAAGACACATTCTGACTGACAGGGTGCAAATAAATTTTATATTTTCTCTCAAATCTGTCATTACATGCATTTGTGTTAGATTTCACTAAACTAATAACCATAGAAGTTGACTTTTATTTTATTTTTTGCAGATGCTTAGAAATCAAACTATTGGGTATTCAGAACAACAGGTCTCTACAGTAATGTAATGTTTTGGGGTTTTCTTTATTCCACAGTTAAATTTAAACTACTTAAAGCTTTTAAAAATTGCTTTTAAAGCTTACTGTCCAGAATATTCCTTGGAGTAGGTAGATAGTATTTTCATCACTAATTTTCACCTCCTTTTAAGGGTGCCAGATCAGGGTTGGAGTTTCACAGTAAGCTGCATGGCATAAGGGGAAAAAAAAAGAAAAAGGGGAAAAAAAAAAGTAAGGAAAAAACCAAACAAAAGACATAAATGCCAGTCTGTGTCTGGCAGGCAGAGCCTGCAACTCCCTGCCACAGGTGGTCTCCCCTCAAGACAAGGGCAGGCTTCATTCACAACTTTCAGTGCAAAAAATTCTGTAAGCAGGTAGCTCAAACTGAAGTACAAAGTACTGTGCAGCTGAAAAGCCAAAATGTCTGATTTCTCGTGGTGAAAACATATTTCCTTCAGCCCTTTTCAGGGCTTGCAAGACACTGAACGGACCTTGAGGCTTAGCAGAACATGGGGTTTTGACAGACTGAGATGTAGACCCAACTAGAAAATTGCGGTTCTTGAAGAGAAATATTTTTTGAATTCCCAATATCAAATTTCAGGACACAGGCTCCTTTTGAAAATACTATATTTTAGTCTAGTTTTAATAAGCACAGATTTTAATTCAAGCCTATTGCAGTATGATCTTTAGGGCTGCACAGCTACACAAAATAAGGAAGACCTTTGCTTTTACTAAATAATCCTTTTTCCTCTGAAACCCTTTGTGTCCAGTTCTGTAACCTGGATGATGCTCTAGGATAACATTAACCTCTCCCAGCTCCATCCATTACCTCCAGCTGTCTATAGGGTGCATTCTCTCTCCCGGGAAAAAAAAAAACAAAACAAAACCTAAATTCTTAACCTAAACAACTGCAACTGTTCTAAGCACAACTGTTTTTTGCTACCTTCTAAGATTTTATGTGGAAAAACTTAAAGTTCTGAAAGTAGCGTAGTACTATCTCCCCTTTTTATTGCTAATATGATATGGAGCTCTAGAACTAAAACCACTTTGTTTATTTTGTTGTTACATAAGTTACAATGAAAACAAATTATAAAAGGAAAAAAGTAGACAGTGACAATACAATTGTTCTAAGTTACAGGCCCACATTAAATCAGCAAGGGTAACAACTAATTTCATAAATCACACTTACCCAATTATAATCCTTTCATTAATCTTTAAGAAGAGCTATAATAGAAAGAGCTCAGAAAGTGATTAAGCTGGTGAATTTTTCTGATATATTTCAGACTATAAATGCTCAAATACAAAGTGGACATATTGTGATTATTTCTTAAGAAAGTGTTCTAGCTTAAATACAGAAGTCAGAGGAAAAGGAAGCAGCAGATTGGTATGTCACTAATGTTTATTTACATCCTACTTCTTCCTGTACTTACTGATAACTGTCATCTGTCTGCCCCTCTAATTCACTGGTCCTCCTGTTTTAAAAGCCTATTTAAAGTTAAAGCAAATTCAAAGTTAGAACAAACAAATAAAAACAGAATTGTAGCACATGAACCTCTCATTTTACTTTCAGGTTCCCAAGACTCTGCACAAGCCCACTTTGTTTAGGGAAACAAAAAGATTCTTGAATTAGCCTTGTCACCGCAACTGGTCAAAAATTTACTAAAAAACAACAGCAACAACAACAGCAACAACAACAAAAAAAAACAACAAAAAACCAACAACAACAACAACAAAAAAAAACACCCAAGAAAACAAACCGCACCACATTTCCAGTTGAAAAGAAAAAGAGTGCTACCACGAACAAAATTGTTTTCTCCCTTCCCACAGGAAATTTAGGAGAATAAAAGTTTTCCCATAACTAAAAGGCTTTGCTAGCTTGCTTTTGATCAAGTGACCATAGGCTTAAATTTATTTGCACTGCATATTTTACTCCCTCTTTCCACCAACCATTTCTACTTCCTTTGTTTTTCTATGTCTGCAATATCCTATTAAGGCAGGCAATTAGACCTTAATGCGATAAGAATGGATTACGAAGATTCCTCTTAGCCAAGATGCTGCAAATATCAATTGTTCCACAGACAATCTGCAAAGATCAAAAATACGACACCATCCTTTTTTTTTCTTCTTCCCCACAGAACCAGTTGTAAGGAGCCCCAGAACTCTTGTAAAATAATGCATAAAGACAATTCAGAAAAGTGCCTCTGAAGGAATGTATGCAGTCTGAACATACAGACACATTCATTGCCTGCACTAGTTATTCAGTTTCTAAGATTAAGAGAAGTTTAAAACAAACTGAAGGGCGTTTAACCAAAACATCAGTAGGCTTTGGGATCTAGTAACAGAGGAAAGTTGTCCCTGCTACTGTAGCTGGGAATAGTAAAACTATTGCTAGCTGGATTTGCAGCTCCCAGTATGCCGGCTGAGGCACTGCCTCTGGAAGGCTGTAGAGAAGCAGCAGCCCATTTGGAAAAGAGGAGTTAACTCTGCTGCTTTATTCCGTGGTGATTATTGTGCTTTGCTCTACCTGATCCGCCTCAAGTTACAAAACCAGCTTTAGGTACAACTCTGACTACAGCTTCTCTTCTCAAGCATCCTGCAAATCAAACCCCCAAATTCAGCTAAGCATGGTTTTGCACATTGAGCGCCCCTATTGCCTGAAAAAGCTCAAGAAACATTCCACAATAAAATACAACATAAGTATTTTTATAGTGTTTCGCTACTATATGAAATGTTTTGCTACTCCCCTCAGCAATGGAAGGTATTACAGAACCTTCAAGTACCACCGGAACGCAAGGATTACAGCGCGGCTCACCGTACCAGATTCTTCCCAATTACTGCTCAGGGAGATGAGAAACAGACCTAACATAAGAACCTGCATGGAAAGAGACATCCATGTTTTTTTTTTCCCCACCAAATTAGAATGACAAGAATTCCCACTCACTATTTCTTTCCTGAACATGTGACAATGACAAATTTACCAAATCAAATCTGCAAGGTCTGGGTTGGTTTATTTTTGTTTGGCTACCCCTTGACTGAGCAAATTATTACTTGTTTGGCCTATTTGATATTCCAGGCTAAGCAAATTTCTATGGGATGGGATATTCATCTGTATGATTTGACTTTCTTGAAATTAATTGCATGGCACCCTGAAGGTAGTATTTTAGAGATGGTGTACCACAAGACGCTCGTGGGTGTAATGGATGATAACTGAATAAGGGAAAAACAATGAACACAAAGCTCACAGGAGATTTCCTACAGAGAAAAACATTCCAACTAAGGGACAAGAGTTCCACAATAGCTTTTAATTATAACTAAATCTCATGATATAAATATATATGGAAAAATATGATGCTGCTATCGGTTAACATACTTACATGATTAAGGAGGATTATTAGCACCACTCATACACATTATTCGAGAAACACACAAAACCCAAACAAAACCCCTCACAACAAATCCATCTCCTCAATTCCCACATCCCACTGCCCAAATTGCACAGCTATAATTTTGGACTTTCCCTTAAAGAGAATATATATTCTCTGATACAGACTGTAAATCATTTCCCCAACTAAGGAATCATCATTTTCACAAACAACATTAAGCTGACTGACAGTGATCTGGTAAACAAAAAATTATCAAAATCTAATTTCTCTCAGACTGCATACAGAAATATTAGGCTTCAGTAAGTTGGAGACAAAAATAAGAGTCTTGCTTTATATAATCAATGTCAAATTAGTACCCATTTACAAAAACTAAATCTATAAAAAACCTTTTTTCTTTTTAAAAAAATCTTTAAAAATTCTGCCCTTCAAAGCTGGGCTTTTTCAGGTTGTGTAACACTCTAACCTACTTTTGGATCCTGCTATTTAAGTGTTTACACGGAATCTTCCTTGTTTACCAGCTCTTTGAAGGTCTAGTGCTATACACCACTCCTACACAGACGGTTTTGTAATCAATGTGATATTTAAAAAGCAGTAATAGCAGCCATAATTTCCCTAACAATAAACTCAATTCTTGCCTTGCTGTAAATGACTGGAGAGATCTGCGTAAGGATGAGTTTCAAAACAGGAGCCTAGTGCTGTACTTCTGACCAGCTCCCCAAAGCACCCAAAGATTATTAACACAATTAACTCTGCGTTTGCCACATGCACAGAAAACGAGCAACTTCCCACTTTGCCTACTGCAGTCCTCCTGAGCAATGCTCTTACAAGAGGACTGCTTTGACAGAAAGTATGAGCTTCAGTTTTTATTCACATTTATCAGTATCTTTCAGAATATGGCTTGTCAGTTTTTGATCCTGAAAAGCTCAGAGATCCTAAGCTGAACGTTTAGCAACACTGCTCCATTCTCACTTTACACAGGTTTGTAGCAAAGACCATAAAGGGCATGTGAGAAGAGATGGGAGAAGGAAACAAGAGCAGAGAGGAAAGCGGTCCTTGAGCATCCCTCTGGGTGAGTCTGCAGCTGGTACAGAGCTCAGTATCACAACTGTCTGTGTTACAATTCAAGTCAATTACCCACATGTGATTTTACAGTTATAAAACAAACCACTTCACAAGGCAATATGCAAGAAACCAGGAGAAATGACTAATGAAGCTAGAACCCAACAGGGGTAAATACTGAACCTATGCTTTTCATATCTGCAACAGTCCACAAACACACAGGCACTGGACAGGCAATTTCTCTTGGGAAGAACATGAACCTCACATAGCACAACTGCCTGAACAGAAATCCGACAGCAGAGCAACAGGGACCTTGCAGATAAAGGCAAAGAACATGCTTCAGGGCACCTCGGCACACGTGTTCCAAACCTTACATTGCTGTGACAACCGCTGTTATTTATGAAATACCGATTCACCCTTCTCTTATCCGAGGCAGTGCATCACCAGTGATTGAAGGACCGACTCTAATGCTGAGTGATCACATTTCCAATAGCATTTTTTGTTTTACCTAGCCAGACTAGAGCAAAAATAGTGAGTGGACACTTTGTATTTCATTTCACAGAATTCCTAAAATATACCCAAACCAGTCATCTTCAAAAGACAGCCTAACACGAAGCATTTTTACTCAAGTACAGACACAACCGAAAGTTACTGCAGTTGATTTAACCTGTGCTGACATGGACATAAAAAACAATTAAAAGTTACACCATCCAATAAACTCTCACATCTGCTCGTGCTCAAGTGTTAAACGTGTAATCCCATTGCCATTTCAAAATCTGCTGTTCCCCTATCTTTTAGCCAGTGGTGTTTCTGCAGTGTTTTCACAACTGCTATCAGAAGTACAGGAACACACAGTAAACATCTGGTGCTTCTACTGACCAGAGCACTTTGGGAATTTATCAAGATGCAAAAGCAAGCTGCACCAAAATAAAAGCACATCTGGTAACTCTAGTCCCTAGAGGCTGCTTTTTATCACTAAAAAACCCCAGTGATACTATTTTTTTAAAAAGTAATTAAAAGGATTGGAAGAGAAAAAGGAAAAAAAAAATCCCTAAATTATATTTCCTTTCTAATTTAGAAATCTGAAAACCAGAACAGTTAAAAATAGCTTAGACCCTGAGATGTTATTTGAATTTGGTTTTAGATAAATAAGTCGACATGGCTACAAAGTTTGTTATATGACATAGCTTGATCTCAGGTAGAGCTGGCACTCAGCAGCTCATGCAATTCCTCTGAAAAATAGTCCTGACTGATCCACAGCCATACACGCCGCCAGTCTCTGTTTCATCTTGTTCTGGATTCACTTAGAACTGGGGCAACTTCAAAAGCAGTAAGAAATTGAACTTGGCATGGAGCTACTAGTTTGGTGATTGTAAGCCACAGAGTGTAAAGATACAAATCTTATTACAGGATATATTAGTACCTTTAAGTACACACCCTAAACATACCTAAAGAATAGGAGAGACAGCTTACCAAAGAAAAAGAAACATGTTGCTGAAGTTTGCGTTGCTGTAGGTTTTAATAGTCTCTCTTTAAGGGCAAAATGACCCCTCCACCCTAACTCATGGTACTAAAGTCTAGGTTTACTTAATTTCTAAACTGTATTCCCATCAGAATGGAAGCAAGTTTACTGACTAACTAAAGAAAATTATTTTCAATTAATACTTTTATTCTTTTTTATTTTTAATGGACATGCCAGCGACCTTGCACTGGAACATTTACAGCATCCTTACAGAGATCTAGAGCCAAGAGTAGACAATAAGTTCCTTTAACTAAAGAACAGGCTCCATTGTTCCCCTCCACCCCGAGCTGGTTCATCTCTTCAGATAGAACAGCAAACACAGCGACTCTCACTGGGTTACACATTAAACACAAGTTTTCATACAGAAGATTTGCACACATATGAACTACTGTATTTCAAGCACCCACAGCAACACTGCCACTGCATCCACTAGCTAAACGCAATCTAGAAAAGGTCCCACTTAAATTAAAACAACAAAAACAAATTAAAACACACACACACACACAAAAACACCACCAAAAGCCTCTCAGTGCACAAGAAGCTACACATAATCACCTGCCTCCTGCTCACGTATCACAGTTCATCTATTTCTGCCAAGATCTTTTCCCTGGCAAGAGCAGTAGGAAGGAGCATCAAGTACAGCTAAGAATCAAGATATGAAAAGCATGCTTTAGGTCCACCTTTCCTTTTACCCACTATGACAACATAGAGCTGCCTTGATTTAAAAACAATGAAAAAAGGAGGCAAGTTTGCAGCTCATTAAATAGACTGCATCCTCAGTTTTCAAACACAGTCTCTCCAGCTTTTTACCGGACAAGTCAAACTATGTTCCTACTTAAATGTCACACAGCTTCTTCTCTCCCCGGGGAGACTTCCTTACTCCAGGCAAGGACTAGCTGTAAAGCCATGTCACAGAAACCACTCGAGATAACTGCTAAGCAGTCTCCGACTCCCTCCCACCACCCTGTCCCCCCAACCATGGGCAGGCATCGGACAACAGACAGCCTCCTCCTAACACTACCTGCTCTTTATCAGGCAAAGAGATCCTCTGTGCTTTGGATGTCCTGCCAGATGGGTAACAATGATGATTTCTCATATAAAACTGATTAACAGATGAAGGATAACTTATTAATGTTACCGCATTCCTGCCAAGCTTCCAGTAGCCGAATCTCCAGTGGTTTCATACCAGGAAAAATGCCTGCAGCTGAAGCATTTATTCTCAAAGGGATTTATTTAAGTTTACTATATTTCTTTTTCCTCTTCAAAACTTAAGCTGCTTTTTGTAAGAGGTAAGGTATTTACTTAGTCCATCTAGTCCCATAATTGTTTGGTTCAGGGTGTGTACTTCAACCTCAGTACTTAAGCATAAAAAGGAATTACACTGCAACACATTTTGGAGGCTGTTTTGAAGTTTTGCTGATGAGTTCAGATCACCACCTTCCTTTTTATGCTGTATTTTCTCAAAATTCCATTCAAAACATTGCCTTAAGAATAGAAAGAAGTGTTCCAAAAGACTTGCTGTCTTCTCTGAGATTGCAGCATTCCTGCTCTAACAAGCAAGCTTCCAGCTCTGCAAAAAGGTTCAGTAAGGATCAATTGGCTGCTTGCTGCCATTCACCAGCCCCAACAGATCCATACAGCCTCTAATTTAAATATTTACTATTGCTAAATTTGTATTGTTTGACCCAAACACTCCAGCTGGAATTGTAACCTCTGCACTGAGGGCTCTCCAGCGGGGAGCAGGCAGACAACTCTTGTCCCCGAAGGCTTGAAATCTAAAAGTGATTATTTGTTAGGCAATGACAAGCATGTTTGTGGCCATAAAATTCAAAGCAAAAAACTAAAACAGGCTTCCAGAAAAAGACAGAAGAAGTAGGATAGCAGTATGATTGAAAGTATAATCAAACTTAACATTGTAATGCACTGCTATCTTAAAAGAAGCTTAACATTATGTCCAGATAAATCCGTTTACAGTTACGGCATTCCTATATACTTAACCACACTCCACCCCACTGGTTTGAGGATGATGCTGTCTCAAAAATAAGCACTAAACATAACAGCTCTTGAAACCTACCTTTCCAGTAAAACAGACAGTGAAGCTTTCCTTTCCAGTCAAATCTGTTTTAAGACAGACAATGAAGCTTTCCGAGTACATACTTCACTTCAACTCAAATTGAATAAAATATCTCCTTAAATATCTCCTTTCTATATATTTTTTTTTCAAATCTCATCTACAGACAGATGCCACTCCTGCTCCAGCACTTAGCACCTTGCCATGATTACTACAGCCTTCCCTATGCACTCGCAATACTGTTTTTGGCAGCTGCATTCACAGACACGCAGTCATGTACCATGTCATCGTCTGTCTGACTTTTACAGCCAACGTGCTACCTGCCTGGATGGCAAATGGGGAAATCCGTCCAGAGGCAGCTTTTCTCATTCTGCAGGCAGCTTCCCCTTACCCCAGGTGCTCACCATTTGAATTTGTTTTAGCAAGCTACTCATCATTTAAAGCAGCACAATAGCCACTCCCCAGCTGCTACAGAAAGAAAAGAGTTGCCTTCTAAGTGGAGAAAAACAAAACTGTCAGGTTTTGGTGTTGCAATTGTTTCAATACACAGCCAAACTACGTAATTTTCACATCCTCCAGCAGGCCCCAGTCAGGTCCCCAGGAGGGTCTGTGCAAGTGTGGGTTACCAGCAAGGCAAGCTCAAGATGCAGCACTACCGTCATAACAGCCTGAGAGAATAAAGGTCCTTTCCTTCTCAACCATCTTCTAGCCCCTCCACAAGCACACTAAGGCTTCAAAAAACAGGGGAAATTGAAAGTCTGAGCTTGTCCAAGTACATCACAACTGATTTTAGAGTCCTGGCTCTCCTTGTGCCTTCCACCACGCACAACGCAGCTCCTTGCTGCCCTGGTGTCCCGTGTAGAACAAGATGGAGACTCAGGACTTGCCTACGGTAAATTGTTCTTTAACATCGTTTCTAGCACTATTTCTATAGGCATGTGTGACAGACAGAGCATCACCTACTCACACACATGAAGCAGGAACAATGGAGCAAGTGTTGCTCCTATCTTGTAAAGCACCAGAAAACACCAGTTCCAGTGCAGTAGCAACGGTGGTAGGAGACAGGACATCCAGTGTTCCCCTCCCACAGGCATAGAGACCTGCTCAGACTCGCAAGTGATCAAGTGGCATGGCCCCTATGGGCTTGCAAACACTCCTCACTTGGAACAGGGTAGCCTGGAGCCAACCTGCAACTATCAGGAGGCAGCAGGGATTACTTGAGCTCTCAGTTTGCATTTTAAATTGTTGACTCAACACAAAACAAAAACACAAAATGGCCACAAATTGCCCACACAGTGACCTGTATCGTGTCATGGCTGAATGTGAGTAATCTTTGATACACCAGATCTATTCATAAGTTTGACTGGCACTATTTTAACAAGGATCTACTCAAGAATGTTAGGACAACTAGCCAACCGCTTTATTTATATGGTCCTGTTATCTCATCTGCACACTTGGACTACTGCCTGCGCATGTGGGTGTACAGCAGTAATATACATATGACTACATTCCCATAAACCATCAGTTAAGAGTTTAGGATTTGTCATGGCCAGACTAAAACATGAATGAAACCATCCATTTAATTTATTATAAGGTTTTGTAACAGTCTGTCTTTGACCAAGAACTATGCGTGCCAAATTACGCCTCAAGTACAGTTTTTTTTTTTTTAAGTAAGAAAAATGTTATCAAGGCCCAGGACTCTATGATAGTTTTTGTTCTCTTTTAGGCTAATCAGCAATTCTAATCTCTGTTTCAAGTTTCTCAAAGGCTAACAATAAAAATTCCTTTCTCTTAGATATAAAACCGCCAACTGACTTTGGATTAACAAAATTTAAATTATGCCTTCAAGCCTTCACTGGATTCAGTTTCCCAAGAACAGACTTGCTTTAGGAAGCCAAAGTGAAGGACTGCTCTCTACCCCCATCCCAAAGCTCGAGACATCCACACACAGCACCAATTGATCTTGCAGGACAGACCTGAAATGGTATCTTGAAGGAAGCAGGTGATGTGCTACTGCTGAAAGCTGTAAGTTCCTGCACATGGACACTGCCACTTCCATATTCACAGTGAAGCAGCCTTGGAACACAAGATTTTTGCAGAAATATTGAAGTTGGATCCTTGCTTACCACACATAAGCAGGCATGAGATGGCTGTCATATTGGGTTTGAAGCCAAGAAAGGGAAGAGCCAGTACAAGAGCTGGCTGTCAGTCAGACAGACATAATTCTTTAGGCTTGATGGAAAGTTGCAGCCTTGTCCCAAAGTGGGTGGGGCTAATGGCTTCTTGTATCGCTTGCTCTGCTACAAGTAGCAGAGCTACTGTTAGGTTAAAGCATTCTTAATATGGCAGACCATTACAGTAACCCTGCTCCTGACTCACTAGGGGCATCCCCTCGATCTCATCATGCCATGCATCAGATGCCACTGCCTTTCACAACACTTGCATCGTATGCTCTATGCTCCTTGTGTAGCGCTCAGCTCCTGGGTCTTGGTCAGAGCTCCTTTGTATTTAAACAAAAAACAAAAAAAAACAAAACAAAGATTATTTCTGGACAAAGAGCTATACTCTGCTAGCACTTGATATTTATATTGCACAAAAGGTTCAATTTCCTCTCTGTATCAAAGCCTTACTGCATTACACATTGTGTGATCCTGTCTCAAAAAGATTACAGCCCAAAAAGTCTGTTGAATTGCATCAGATTTCATACTGTGTAATACAGCAGAGTGTTTGAAGAAGGTAGAGTTTTGAGCTTGACCAGTTACAAAAGCAAGAACCTTTAAGTCTATGCCATGGGCTAGATATGGGAATAAAACTCCTTTTATCTTCTACTTTAGCAACACTTTGACCACAGGAAAAGTCACAAAGTAAAGACATCCTAAAAAAGTTTGCAAGTATTAGCAGCGTGTTGGAATTATTCCTTAATATGTCACTCCATTCTGAAAAGTAATTTAACAAAGATATCGCTAAAGGACATAAGTTAGCAGGAAATTTTGCTAGTTCCATGTGGGCGTACAATCCACAGATAAAAGTATTTCCCTTCAGTTACTGGAACTCTTCCTCAGGGACTGTAGCTGAGGTTTCCACATACAGTTAACCCTGGGGATAACACTTCTTAGTGCCCTGCACAGACTTACTTGCTGAAGCTGGCTGTATTCCCTGACACTTGCTTTGTCAAATCAAGAGAAGCAAGTTATAATAAAGCTTTACTTCCACCCCTAACGGGAGAAGATACAGCTGGCTATATACGTACAAGACTCCATGACCTCAAAGGTCTTTTCCAACCTAAACAATTCTACGATTCTAAGAAACAAACAAGATGAGCAACTAGTAAGTAGCTTTAAAACAAAAACAAAACCCTTACCAAAAATTAAAACACTCATGAAGGTGAAGGTCAAGAGACTTCGACTACAAGATCTCAAATTATATAAATAAAAGCAATAATGCTATTGTGACTATTTATGAGGGAATCTTTATTGCCTTCAGCTAACAACAACAACATCAAAGTGTGATGATAGCATGCTTGAAATTATCCAGTTACATAAAACAATTTAGTGCTTCTGAGTTGCTGTTTGTGAATAGCTGCAATTTGGACAGAGATTTGAGTAAAGGTCCTTCTACCTCCTCACAGACTCAAAAGGAAAGTTTATTAGCAATGAGAAAAACCATAAGCAGATTAATATGAAATAGTCTAACCTGGAAAGTTTGAATTGCATTTAAGCTTTTCAATTAGGAGCCCTACACCTCTATAGTCCAAGGCAAATGTCAGTAAGGAACCATCAACCAGATTACATTACCACAGCCAGCTACTACAGCCTTCTCCAATCCGCCTCAGACAGCTGTCACGGTCAAAGCCGCAACAGACCACAGGTCTGATCTGCGAACTCCTAGACAAGGTCCCCCTGCCAACTGTAACACCATCTCATCAATCACCCCAGGACAAACTATTTCTTCTTAGTCATTTAAGTCATTGAAAACCCACAGGATATAAAACTATAAATTACTACAACCATGCCAAAAACCAATACGGCCAAAACATAGCAGCAAAGCGCAGTTATTTCTGTATAGATGAAAGTCAAGGGATTTCCAGTGTTTTCTTTCCTCTAATGCATAAAACCAAAATGCTAGCAGCATGTTCCTTGGTAGAAGCCCAAAGACCACATAAAAGTCTCCATTTTCAAGATGTCTTAAGAGTATATAACTTATTACTTCCCCCTCCCCACCCCACAAAGTACAAAAGCAGCTTCAGTTTCCTCTGTGATCCCCTCTGACCCTTGGAACTCCCGTGGGCAGGCAAGAACGCCAAGAGCTACGTATACAGCTCGTATTTGGCATTAACTGAACGTCTTTAATTTATGATTTACAATTACATTACAAAATGCACATATACACAAATGTGTCTTATGGATCAAGCCATCTTTCCACAGTTAGCAAATGATGCAATTTATTCAGTCATCACAGTCCAGATCAGACCAGTGACACTCTAAGACATCACACAAGCAATACAATAGCATGTACTGAAGAACTACTGAAAACTCATTTAACAAATAAAATCCATCTCATAAAAAAATCCCATGGGAGTCTTTCACCGCAATGTATCATCTGTGTTTCAGACTCAGCATTCCAAAATATTCAGCCTTTTCCAACACAAAGAATTTAACTTGTGTTGGAATTACTTGCACGCAGGGAAAACACAGCATTCAAACAAAAGCCACAGAATACCACTTACCAACTGTGCTTCTTGATGCAGCTCTTAAGAGCTAATTCATGGTATCTACGACTTTAACATTGTGCTTTCCTCTGTTCAAAGGTCCAGTACCCCTACTTGATGCTTTGCCAGATTAGTGCTATATTAAACTAGACAGGCAGCCCAGGGAGGTAGGACTGAGCTTACTTTTATCCTTGCACAGAGAATCAAAGGAAGCCCATTCACTGGTCCCATCTTTGGGCCACAAATGGCACCACAAAATAACCAGTCCCACCTACAAAGACAAGGAGGCTAAAATGCTTGATCTTTTGCATTTGCTCAAGTTTTAAAAGTTTTATTGCATTGCCATTCTTTTGATGGTCTTGTTTTAAGACTTCCCCCTTTTTGCAATTCTGCAGATACCTTTCCTCTTGGACAGTGCAAAGACATGTGTCACAAGACACGTCCAGGAGCAGACTAGTTTTCTTTGACCATGCGCATGTGTTTCTGTGCGGACACAGTGACAAACACAGAAGAGCTCTTTACTCTTCAAGGGACATCTCAGGAGCATATCGAGGTAGACATTACCAAGAAGGCTGAGCAGCTACTCCCAGTGCTTGGAGACCATGAAAGGGAAGAAGCAGTGAAACAACCCTCACAGTTATTACGCTTGTACCTATACCTCCCCACCAATGATTTCTGTCTATTAGTATCTACCAGATGCTACCGTCATACACAAATGTTGTGGTTTAGCCCCAGCTGGCAGCTAAGCACCACATGGCCGCCCGCTCCCCCTCCCCAGGGGTATGGGAGAGAGAAAAATATAACAAAAGGCTCGTGAGTCAAGATAAGGACAGGGGGAGATCATTCAGCAATTACCACCAGAGGCAAAACAGACTTGACTTGGGGAAAATTAACTTAATTTATTAACAATCAAACCAGAGCAGGACAACGAGAAATATTACCAGATCTTAACACCATCTCCTCCCACTCCTCCCCTCTTAATTTTATTCCTGAATTCCCTACCTCCTCCTCTCCAGCAGCACAGGTCAATTCATCACATGTTATTTCTGCTGCTCCTTCCTCCTCATGGAGAGGACTCCTCACACTCTTCCCCTGCTCCAGCGTGGGGTCCCCTCCCATGGACGACAGTCCTCCATGAACTGCTCCAACATAAGTCCTTCCCACAGGCTGCAGTTCTTCACTATCTGCTCCACTCTGGGTCTCTTACATGAGGTGCAGTCTCTCAGGAACAGACTGCTCCAGTGTGAGTTCTCCACAGGTCCTGCCAGGAGCCTGGTCCAGTGTGGGCTTCCCACAGGGCCACAGCCTCCGTCAGGCATTCACCTGCCCTGGAATGGGGTCCTGCATGGGTTGCAGGTGGACCTCTGCTCCTCTGTGGACCTCCATGGGCTGCAGGGGGACAACCTGCTTCACCATGGGCTGCACCACGGGCTGTAGGAGAATCTCTGCTCCAGCACCTGGACCACCTCCTCCCCCTCCTTCTTCACTGACCTTGGTGTCTGCAGAGTTGTTCCTCGGACATATCCTCACTCCTCTGTCCCCACTGCCACGCTGGGCCTGGCGTGCCACAGACAGCCACCCGGCAGGAGGCCAGGGGCAAGGCCCACACCTCCGCCATCTCTCCCTGCGCTGCGGCTTTGTTTTCCCCTTCTTAAATACGTTATGCTGAGACACTACGTTGGCTTGGCCTTGGCTAGTGGCAGGTCTCCACTCTACAAAGGAGAAGCTTCTAGCAGCTTCTCACAGAGGCCAGCCCTGTACTCCTCCTGCCACCAAAACTCCACACAGCAAATAAAGTTGTGGGTGTGCATGTGTGCGCCTGCATGTAA
Source organism: Chlamydotis macqueenii (assembly GCF_036417535.1). Classification (NCBI taxonomy): domain Eukaryota; kingdom Metazoa; phylum Chordata; class Aves; order Otidiformes; family Otididae; genus Chlamydotis; species Chlamydotis macqueenii. The sequence goes on from NC_141563.1 coordinate 20,783,245, forward strand.
TCTTGGGAGGAAAAAAAGGAAAAGGGGGAAAAAAAAAGTAACAAAGATTGAAATGTTTGTAACTCAATTTAAGAACAGAGAGAAACTTTCTCCAAAACAAGTGTCAGGAGGTAGTTAATAAAGGAAATTTGAGACTTTTGCTTGAACAAACACACAGCTAGGCCTTCCTTCTTCCACATCTTAAGTCACCTTGCTGCATTCCATTCCTCTGTCTTCTTCTGAAGACATCAGTCCTAAAATAAAGACTGTGCATTTTCTCTGCAGATCAATTACTTTCAATACAATGGAGGGACACTGTACAAGTCTGATCACTGAAAACCTGAATGCTCACACCAGTTTGTTCTTGGATCCATGTATATTCTGTTTGTAGATCAGCATGCATGCCCTGCACAATGACACATTTTAGCATGCAGGGTGAGTTCTCCCTTTATCACCCTCTCCTTCGTACACACACCCTCAGCGTTCCTTCAGCCAGCACTGCACTCCTTCTCATATTAAATTTAGAAACAGACCTCTGAATCACCAGTTCCTGTTGTTGAAAGTAGCTAGAAACAGATGTTACAGCAAAAGAAGTTTCCTAGTAAACAATTTTAGAATTATCTGCCGACTATGTTGGACCCCATTGTTACAAAATGTTTTTAAACCCTTGAACAAGAGGTTTTATAACAAGAGGTTTTATAGATTTATACAAAATGAAATAATTTCATCCTTTGAGACACTCAATCCTTCCTAGAATCATATTAATTCTTACTCATAATGGTATCACGCAGCAATGAGTTCCAGAGGTTAATTGTCCAATGAAAAAAAAAAAAGAAAGACCACCACCAAAAAACCCTCAAAATTACTGCGTATAAACTCATGTTTGTGAGCCTCCTGCTGCACTTACTCCATTCCATTCTATCTTTTCCTTGTCACTTCTTTAGAAGCATCTTCAAGAACAGGAAAAGAAAGATCTGAGTTACTACTTTGCAAGAGAAGAGCTTCACAAAGATTCCAAAATTGGTTATATGCAAGAAAGATCAGTTCCAGAGAGAGGACAGCAGAATTCAGAGAGTGCTACACGCAAGCTACCCACTCTGCAGAGAGGAATTACTTCCCAGCATAAGCAGAGTGGAAATGCACCCATTTTCCCAGTTTGAGTCATGAGGAATCAAATGCACGGTTAGGAAACTCTTGGCAACCACTCGTGGACTCCAATTTCTTCTGTTGCTCTCAAAATATGTAACAGAGGAACGATGTATCTCAGGCCAAGAGGCACTATCCATGTACATGCCCCACATGTATGTACGTACACATACGTACACACACAATCTATATGATTTCTATCAGAGAGGCCAGCCTGTGCTCAATTATTCAGCATATGAGGAACATTTTGTTTTGCAGCTTTGTGTAGTCCCGTATATGAATTACTGAAGCCAGAGGGACACCACAGACCACTATACTCAATTATTCCTGTATTTCACCCAGAGGACTACGTGTAACTGTAAGCCAAATATTTGTTTGCCTAACACAACACTTCCAGAAAAGCTTTCAGCCCTGGGAACATTTTGCGTGGAATCCACCACTTTCCTTTGCCATTTATTTGTTCCAGTGCTTAGGCTCTCTCACCATTAAAAATGCACGGCTTATTTCCCATTGACTGATTTCAGCTCCCAGCTGATGGCCAGCTCTGTCTCACGCCTGTTTCTGTTAGCCTTTTCGCCTCCAGCGCACTCTCTCTCAGAAGGTGCTTCCTGACAATTATCAAGTCATCTCATTTATCTATCAAGAAACAACAGATCCAGCGACAGAATGAGCTTTTCAGTCTCTCCTTGTGGTACCTGAACACCACCGAGCCCTCAAATATCTCCTTTTCTGAACTCACTCCTGTTTTCAACAGGCTGCTCACGACCCCAGAATCATACACAATTCACCTTCTTTTGCCCATTGGCCCTTGTACTTACTCACTCAAACTTCTACACCTTTGCTGTCCTGTGAGAGGGCAGTCGTGTCCAGTTGTTTATTCCCTGTACCCTGCAGTGGTCTTCTCCCCAAGCTCCTATCCTGTTACTACGTAGAAGTACAACACCTGCAGGCCCCACAATCTTGCATCAGACGGTATTAAAATACACCTTTGATTGATACAGCTCACCAGGATACACAGATTACTCTGTGCAAGCTGCCTTGTCCTTGCTCACCATGCTGCCTAGCATGACACGGCCTGCCAGCCGTATCAGTACAGATCCTGCCCTTGTCTCCAGGTACTTGATGAAAAGGTCCAATGGAAACTGGCCTCACCTCAATCATTAAAGCAAATTTCCAGAAGCATTCCCATTTGATAATGATTCACCACCAATGACTACCTTTTAAACATCAGTTAGTCAGTTCTTAATTAGTTTACTTTTGCAATATCACATAGCACTAACGCGTCGAGACAGGAGTCCCAAAGGGGTATGTCAGAGTCCTAACTGACTACCTCTTCTGTGGCTCAGAAAAGGAGCTACAGATAGTACTTGGAAGGAACGAAGGCATGGTAGGAGACCACAAGGGTTGGACTGTCTCCCTGCCCCTGCATCAGATGCCTTTTGAGGACATAGCTTTACTACATCTCATGCAGGTCCCTCTCTCAAGTAAAACTTAGTCCCAGCACGTCACCACATTTGCTAAGATATTTCCCTTGAAGTGCTATAGATTGATATTAGTCTATTTAATGTTGTATCAACTGAATATTGCATCAACTTTTCCAATATTTTGATGAGGATTAATGCCAAGTCAGCTGGAATATGGTTAAATCGGTCACTGACTCTTCCCATGTCTACTCTGACACAATTACTTTTAAGATCCTCAATATCAATAGTTATTAAAAATTGTCTGCAGGCCTGTAGACTTTTCAGCAAGCTCTTTAAAACAATCAAGTCATAGCACTGCTGATTTACATATGTCTATCCCTGAAAGGTAATAAATCTTTATTCATTAGGAGGAATTTAGTTCTGCGTTGGAATGGCATTAATGGTATCACATTCTGCACCTTCCCAAATACAGAATAGTATTAACAAATATTTCTACTTTTCTTGCATGAGCTACTTTATTATCTCAATCTAGTAACCAAAATTGTTTCCTACATACTTCAGCTACAGAAAATATGCAGAGTTCATTCTCTGACTTACTTCCTAACTTCTAATGTGTGCTAATTCTCATCTATCTATCTATCTGTCTCCTTAATTACAGTATTTTGCTTTGAAATTTCTAGCTGTGTCCTGAAGCCAGAGGGCTGATACTGTAGTTGTCTTTTTTCTTCAAACCAGAATTTCAGTTTTTGGGCTATTTAATATCTTCTTGTAGAGATCTCTGGTTTCGATTCACATTTTTCTTCCTGCCATAACACCAAGTTCTCCATAATAACAAATATGCTCTTTTGAAGCATTAAGTATAATTTCTTCAGGGCTGCTCTCTGTATGTAACTGGATCACACTCCATGGTCCCATGGCAACCACCAGCTTTCAGTTGTGCGATACCGAAGTCCACAGTAGCTATCTCAGCTGAAGAGCTGATACAACTGTTTCAGCAATGATCTGCAATGGGCTGAATTTCCAAGGCACTGAACACCTTCCTCCCACGATGCTAACAGGATGATCAGCACCTCAGAAGCAACTAAACAAAACAGAATGCATAAAGGGAAACAAACCTGTATGTTTGCTGAGTAGCCATTTCAGATATCTCCAAAAAGCATTTTAAAAAAGGATCTGTATTAATTTTTCTCCCATGCTTTGACTGTAAAGGTAAGGCATTTACCAAGTCACCAATTTCATGAGTCAACCAGACTGGACAATGAACACATTCAGGCTCCTCTCCTCCTCCTCAGTCTGACCCTCACCCAGGTTAAGAGCTTTGCATGCTACCAGCCATCTGCTGCTTGTTTGATGAGCAAAGCAAAATGAACTAACCTCAGTCCTATTCCAGTGGCACTACCACAGAAACTGCAGTGCTACGCAGCCATCTCAGCAGAGAAGAAAGGCAGTGCAAAGCACACGCGCTCTGAGTGGAGATACAACTCTCCTTATCTGCCAAAGGTGGAAGCATCTTCACTTTACCCAGATTTGCACATGCAGTTGATTAAACTTCAGTACAGATTCAATTCTTAGCCTCTAGGATCAAATCTTTCACAGGGCAATAAAACAATGTATTCAGCAAGAAAACCACAACATTTGGTTTTGTAATTGCCACAATAGTAGAAAAATATTCAGAACCTTTCAGTTTCACAACTTTAAACAAATATGCTAACTATTCACATACAGTGATCTGTTAAGTATCCTATAAGCATGGTGGTAGCAGTCTACAGATGTAATTCTGCAGTTCAACACACGTTATGGACTTTTCCATGTCATCAGGAGTCCCATGTGGGTCCTGAAGCACATACTTGCATGCATTTAGTTAGAGTGGAAACTCCTTATGATGTTTAGCAAGAGTCTAAATTCAGTAGCTGAAAATGAAATAACCTGGGTTCTTGCTGTACATCAGCCACTGCAACTTATTTTGCATGATCGAAAACAAATAAGGAAAAATATATACAGTAGTTCAGTCATTCCTCCTCTTATTAAAATAGTAAAATAAAAAAAAAAAGGAAACTGAAGGGGGGGGGAAACTGTAGCAGCACTTTCAAAAGCAAAATGGAGAGCCCTACCCATACCTTCTGCTACAAATTCCCCCTAAATTAGGCAGCAAATATTCAAAACCACCAGTCTGCATAGACAGTTCAGTCTGAAGCATACACTCTCTGTGCTGGATTCCTCTGTCCCCTCCTCTCAGGTTTGTGGTAAATGTTACTATGCAGGCTGCCAAAAGCCTCAGCTACCAAAATACTCAGCCTTTTTCTACTACCCAGATTTTGCTGAAGTTCTCTGCTTCACGCACTTACCTAAAAAAGCTTTGTACAGGATGGGAAGAATCTCTGTTTGGGCTGGAAGTCCAAGATTTGCTGGGAGGGGTCATAGTCCTATAACTTCCTTCATCTTCCTCCCCATCAGCTTAGAAAATCTCACAAGAAACCAGCAGCTTTACCCACCTAAGAAGTGCATTCCATTCATTATAAAAGTTCAAACATGTGAACTAGAAGCTTCTACTCAAACTCTAGGTCATCAGACAATTAATGACAGCTTTAAGATGTGATAACAGTGTTTCAAAGGTCTATTGTAAAGACTAAAGTCAGTTCACACTCCTCTCATAATTTCTGCTTAAGGTTAGCAGAGTCTGAAGGAGTTGCTTGAATATTAAATTCAGATGAAAGTACAGAGTGACTTTAAAATACAAGTGCTATTCCTGACTAGCAATACATCTGTGTCCACATAAACCCTCCCAAATCCCTAAGAAGAGCCTTCCTCTACAACATAATCCACTTCGAGGCTTTGTCTGCATAAGGCACTTTGGATTACTTCTCAACAGACAAAAACCTTACAAATTAAAAAAAATTGATTGATTAAACTGCTTGAAACCCTCTTCAGATGCTCTCTTCCAGAATCAGAGTGACTCTAAATTATTCTGCCTCAGAGATGTAGGATAGTTGAAGCAATTCACTTTAAATTCACACCTTCAGCTGACTCAAATAATTTCTTAATCGCATATGAAGACAAGCCCTTAACTCCAGAACCACACAGGATTTACTCTGGAGTAACTGCCCAAAACATATCCCTCGGGGGACAGGCCCAGACAACACAACACATCAGGATGCTAGTTCAACACCAAACCATTCTAAGAAGAATGCAAGCAACCACAACCAGAACAGCTTGAATTCTGGTAAATAAATTCATGACTGTGTACTTGCCCGTTTTGTTTTAGAGAAGCATTTCCAACAGGCACCTAGCCTTAGTTTGAAAAGCCTCTTATTCTGACACAATTTTCCAAGACTCCTCTCCATTCCCCCCTTCCCCATCCCTAGCCTTTCTCCACAAGCTGCATCCCCCAGCTGTTCTTTCCCAAACCCCAGCCTGCCGCCCTGACAGCAGGCACACGGGGCACAGTCCAACACATAACTGACAGTCCCTTGTTGTAAGATTTCAAGCATCACCTGAATAAAAGGCAAAGCAGCCTGGAACAGGAATTGCAGGTTCAGATCCAGCAGAGAGTTGCCTCCCCTTCGGATGCTCCCTCCCCCACAGCTAGGCTCTCACTGTTTTTTCCTGGGGATACATTTTCAGATTGGAGCCGCGGCCTGCTGCAGATACAGATCAGCTTTGCTCATCCCACAGTTCTGTCACAGACAAAAAATAGCTCTGGAGGGAGAGGAGGAGGTTTTCAGCTGTTTTCTTCTCCGGTTCTCTCTAGCTGTTTCCTCTGTCTTTGTCATCTCATTCCAGCTTTTATATCTTGCAATAAGGGAAAAGCCATTTTGTCATGTTCATGGCTTGATGTCAGAGTAACTTTTCTTACTCTATGGAGCCCGTAAATCCCCAGATCTGCCTTTTAAACAAATTTAATAGTAGCCACAGTGTTCCAGCAGCAACCTCAACACCACGATCACTAGGCTTTTCATGGAAGAGCTGAAAGAAGACTGCATCTTACTTCTTTCCTTACCCAAGGCAGCCCAGAGAGGCAGCTGGATCCAAACAGGAGTGGTCCAGATAGATGCTTCTACTAGGCACCACTGATACTCCACAGGGTTCCAAAGAACCAGAGGAGGGGGACATTTTCCTAGACAGGGTCTAAAATAGATGGCTTTAAGATGGCTGGAAAGCATATAATATACTATTCTTCATTTTTTTTCATAAACAGTAATTTTATTCTTCCTGAAACATTGATTGACATTTGATCCTCTTATGAACAATTCTGGGGCCTCCCCCACAGAGCATCGAAGCTGCATCACATTAAAGCTGTTCCTTTCTCCTTGCCTCTAGCATATTCCTAACATGTAAACAACTCTGCTGCGCACACAAGCAAAGGCACAGCTTGCTAGTGAAAGCCGCAGCACCACGGGCACCATAGGAACCCATCCAATCCTAATAAGCCAGTATTTTCACAGGGCACTGTATTTACTAACTAGAAGCCAATTGCTATTAATGCAAATGTACACGTGAAAAATGACCCCATTAGAAAAGCTGAAAGAATATTACAGAGTATTATTTTTCATGGATAGTCATGTTTCACAGGCTTTGTTACCCCTGTAACCCAACCACACAAGAGAAATCAGTTTGAATGATAGAAGAATTGTGACAAGACTAGGAGAAAGGCAAGTGTTAGAAAATTCAAGCAAGCTTAATGTCTGAGGATTTCTCAGTCGATATGACACCACACGACAAGTAATGTTCTTGTGGCCAAAATGGAAAACCTTAGGGGATATTTCCAGTTCAGCTTAAAAAAAAAAAAAAAAAGAAAAAAAGAAAAACAATCAATCTCACTTCTCACCTATTCAGCACTGAAGTAATTAGCAGGAGATACACTGTTTCAAAAGTTACCAAAGTTTAATTCAAAAGCATTGCCTAGCCGCATGTTCTGTGTGTATTAACTCTTGATTTACAGGCTCTGGATAGCGCGAACGAAGTGAGCCCTGCTCCTTGGGGCAGGTTTCAACAGCCAGATCCACCCACACAGCCACGGAATCCCTCACAGCACCGCTGCTCAACCCACACATCGCTCTCCGCAGGCAAGTCTGTGAGTAAGAAAAACTAAGATCTGGAGGAAACACAATGATCTCTGACCCCTATCTCATCCGTACAGGGGTTCTGCAGTAATCCCACAGGAAAAGCAAATGTAACTGCAACTACTTCTGTTTAGTGCCTTCTCTGCATTAGGAGGTTTCCAATGGCAGGAATCCAGAGCAAAGCTGCTCTGGAGTCACAAACTGAATACAGCTGCACTGCCAGGCTCAAACACCAGGACACAGGGTGCCGAGGGACATTTCTTCCTGACTAGTGCAGCTCCACAATTTTTTGCCTTAGGCTAAAACAGAGCCCAGTGATTTTTTTGCTGTCCTTCTGTCCACACCTACTCTACAAACTGGAGCAAATCAGTCCTGTCCCAACACCCACTAACTTCCTTTGGCTTACTTCACACATGCAAAAATGTCAGACTACGAATTCCAGACCCTACTTCTTCCTTCCACAACGCAAAGAAGTACCCTGTTCACACATATCCTTCTCCCTTCCCACTTCTTGTCAAATTCCACTGCCCATACTGCCACCAGAGCAAGTTTTATATACCTGAAGCCAAGAAGTCATCCACTTCTTCCCAGCACCCCTCAAGAACAAACTACTTTCCTGTTATTCTCTTTCTACAACCCAGCAGGTGAACACCCACTCAGTCCTGCATGACATTTACCCAGGGACATTGTACTGGAGTAAAACAAGCATTCAAGGAGGTCTGCTTTTATAAGTAAAATTGTATAACCTTCCCTGCAGCTAAAATTCCTTCATCGTCCTCACATTTCCCACTTTCAATCCTTTTAACACAAATTAAAGAAAAAAAAACAACCTTCCCCATCCATATTTTGTGCCAAGGCAAATGGTTGTTTTATTACAAAGGTCAAACAGTCTCTTTATACAGACTAACTGGAGACTAACTCCAATGCTACCCTTGCAAAGCAGTCCTGCAGAGTCTTTTTCCACTCTAAAAACTCTACCCATGGTAACTCTGCACCACACGATAAACGTTATAAAGAATTTATACAGCAGTGCAACTAAATCTTAACTTCTGACTAAGGGAAATTAAAGTTCATGGTTAAAATAGACCAAAGTGTATCGCTATCTGCAAGCTGTAAAATTTAGACAACTCTTCACAGACTCAGGCCTTGAGAAGTGCAAGGTTCAGCTGCTGCACCCTACATATCTGACAAAATGCAATGTCACAAACACCAACACCAGAAGGTTGCAGCTACATCTCAGTGCCAAATATCTAACAAGGAGATGGCTTTCAGAGGAGGCTGATCAGAAGCCTAGCTGTAATTCAGGATTTAATAACCAAGGGGATCATTGAACTGAAAGTGTGAAGCATTTCAGGTTTAAATTATTAATAATAGAGACAGTCCAGGTTAAAATTACTACACATTTTCATTCACCTTTCACACTTAAAAATAAATAAAAAATGAAAGAAAGGTTGGACAGTGGCTTTTTGTACAGTCAGCAAATGCCTTGATGTATATTCACCATGCACAAAACATTCCAGAATCAGTACCAAAAATGCCCAGGAAAGCACATAGCATGGTTTTAATTAATAAAAAGACAAAATCCAGTTCATTACCTCTTCTAGGACCAGAGTCACCAGACTTACCTTGTACCAAAGATCTGCCCGAGACAGGACCCCACCCAAAGGGTATCAATTTACATCTTAAAGGATTTCAAAAGGTCAATGAAGCTTCCCTGTCTTTAATGAACTGGTTTTGATTGACCCCTGTCTTTGGTCTACTGCAGCGGAAAAACTCCTCAAATAGAGATTATTTATACTGATTTAACAGAATTCAAAGGGCCAGAAAGGACCCCTTCAGGGTCACACTGCAGCCTGCAGCATTCTCCACTTTTACCACTATTCCAGCATAAAGGCAAAAAGGCACCACGGACCTAGGGCTTCCCATTAGACATCCAGCTCAAACACAAACCTGGAGAAATAGGCGGCCTTGACTGACAAACGCCTATTGAGGAAAAGCAAACGAACCTGCGTGCAAGAGCATACAAACACTGGAAAACTGGAATACTTTTACTCATACCAGTGCAACTCAACAAGGTCATGAAGCAAGTATAATTAACCCTAGCCCTCACACCAAAATAATGGAAACATTTGGCTCTTTCAGAGCACTGTAACCTCATCAAAATGCTCGAACCTAATTTGACATTTTTATCTCTATAAATAACGTATAAGCAAAAGCAAACAAAAAGCAACATTTGCAGTTTAGGTAAAGACATCAGAAGAAACATGTCCACAGTACTCAAATGCTAAACTACATGCAAGAACCTGATGATCTTTGAGTGGCTGAAAGCTGGGACATGAAGTAAAGAGCTTCTTGTTTTTAAATTAATTATTAATCAATCTTTTCAGCCATCAAACCCCTGCAATGACTCATCCACTTTCTTTACCAAAGTCTAAATTGTTATGAGAAGACTGCAATTCCACTGGAGCATTACCTTTCTAACTGCAACACTTAACCCTGCATACGTGAAAGGATTTCAGTAGGTTCATTCCTCTCTCCCACAAAAAGATCTTATTTCCATTCAACCTGAAAAGAAAATCGCAAAAATCCATAAGGCAAAACAGTGTTTTTTTACATTGAGAGAAACAAGAGAAGATAAAGTCCACTGCAGTTATTCATAGCAAAGCCAGTATTCTTCCAGGGACAGTATGCACTGCAGGCAATGAGAGAATTCCCACCAGAAATCCTCAATAATCATGTCATTAAATGATTCAATTCTTCATACTCACACAGGTAGTTCCTACTGTCTGTAAAGGAATTTAATTTTATGGAAGTATGGCTTGATAGGAGTCGCTTTTTAAGCGGACAAAATTAAGAACTTGATCCTATACCCCATATCCATGTAAACCTCTTTTCAGAGTTAACAGCTCTACTAAAGAAACTAAGCTGCAAGACTGGAGCTCGGTTGGCGATACCTATGTAAAGAGCTTGCTCTTTTCCTGCGCTAAAATTATACCAGAACATTACAGCACATTTGCATATCTCCCACACAGGCAACTTTTTGCCAGCAGTAACAAGACGACGACATCAAAGCTTAGAAAACCTACCAGACAGAGATAGGGCGAGGGCGAGGTTTCCCGCAGGAACACCCGGACTGAAGTCCAGCGGCTCCCAGGGAAGGTGCTGCTTTCCGCCAGCCGATGCCTTCCTATCGCGTTCCCACTTATCAGTGTCAAATGTGAAACTCCACCCAGGAATCGAAAAGCTTCCTATTGTTTCTCCCCTTTCCACAGCCTCTTGTCTACTATCAAGAGAAGTGGTATCACTCCACCCTTTACGCAAGAAAATGGTTTCCATTTTTCCCCTCAGCCGTGGAGCTACAGTGGGATAGGAGGAATAGGAAAAAGAAGCCTGTGCTGGGTTATCTCTCCCCTACTCTCTCCCGTATGATTTTTCTGGGAATATTTCTAGTGGCAGCCCACATTTTTTTTATTTTAATCATGCAGATTAATGCTCTTTATTTTAATAATGCAGAAGTAACATGAAATTTGTACAACACTTGTCAGTTTTCCAGCCACACAAGTTTTGCAAAAGCATCAGTTGAAACAATCAGATCCTACAACTTTAACCTAGCAAAGCCATAAAAACAAACAAACAAACAAACAAACAAACAAAAAACAAAAAAAAAACCAAAACAAAAAACCAAACCAAAACAAAAAAAAACCCCAGGTAGCAGACTTCTTGGAAGAGTTTGATTTATACATAAGCACACAGTCATTTTCAGAAAAGCTTTCAGGTGAGAAATAAAAATGACAACAGTGCTGAAGATTTCTGGCACCTTATCTCCTCCTAAGCTGCCAGTTAAAAAAAAAAAAAAACCCACCACAATAAATGAATTGATCCAAGTAAAAGGAAGTAATAAAAAATTAAAAAATTACTATCAATCACAGGAAAATATCTGACCTGCCATGAACAAACTGGTACTAATATGTGAGAGTAACTTTAAGTGATTTTGAAAGTCAATAGTGGAATCCAGTGTCATAATTCAACGTGTGCTACATACTAGAAATTGTAATTTGAATGCTCAAGTTATACAGAGCCACGGCCTTCCCTCCAATTCTGTCCAGCAGCCCATTTTTCCCAGTTGCATCCTACCATGCCATGCTAATAGTGAAGCTCAGTTAAAATGCAAGTAGAACAAGTCAATTAATCTGAAGCTTGGGAAAGTCTCAAATATTGTCTAGGAAAAATTGAAAAAAAGCCCATACAAGTGAGACAGTGTAACAATAACAGACTAAACACAATACCCCCCAAATGATTAATAATCATTTATTAACGATCATGTTAGCTGCAGGGAAAATGCCTTTCTACCACAATTTGATGAAGACTCAAGTAGGGAAAAAAAAAAAAAAGACAATAAAAAACTACATTTACAAGTATCAAATCAGGCTGAGTACACACCATGCACATGGGGATAAGATACTACTCTAACAAGCAGGCTTTCTGACACCAGCACACTTAAGATCTAAATTACCACAGACTAGGGAACGGAAAAATGCAGAACCGCATGAAAGGAAGATAAAGCCTGCTTACAAAATAGCAGTGAGTCAGCTCCTGAGGACTGGGCTATGACTTCTCTGAAAACAAGATGCACATTCCTCATGTGCCCTCCGGTTGCACAGAACGAAAACAAGTCCACCCCTAAACACACTTTGAATAGGGTAGATGATATTCCAAGGAAGGTATGAAGAAACATCAGCAACACTGTTTAACCCATTCAAACTTGAGAAAACTTTTTCAATCAGTGCTGATCCACACAGCCTTTTAACCCTATACACATCTCTCCACATTTAGTGCATTTAATAAGCAAGAAACACTCATACTCCCGGCCTCAGATCAATCGGAAACAGCTTATCTTAGGGACGCCTCCAACACTAAAAGGTCACTCACTTATTTTTAAGAGAATCTCTTTCTACGATGCCATGACCCTTTAGCCTGCCTAGTTCCATCATCTGTGATCAGGCTATCCAGAAAGCCAAGAACAAGCTCCAAGGCCTTTTGTGACAAGCTGTGAAATTCAGCCAATTAACATGATAAGGAACACTAACACAGCTACTCTGAGCATTTAGCTGGAGAACACAACTACATTTGTCCTCATTCAAAAATCAAAGACAGTTGTGAGGTTTTCGCAACCTGACTCCCCCTTAGCAAGTGCCCTTGGCTGTGAGCAGCTCTCTCCTTGACCACATTTTAGCTCATTTTGTTGTTGCTTAGGAACTATCTGAGGGTTTTCTGATCTTCTGCTTTTTGTTGTTTTTCAGATGTCATTGGTGACTGGGGCTCTTCCTGGTATATTGACTATTTCTGGGGAAAAAAAAATAATATAAATACTCAAAGAATCACTGCAGCACACACACAAGAAAGAAATATTACAAAGTAATCAACATTACTTTGTTGATAAGTATTAGAACAAGGTGCTGGCCATTGAATATCATGCCAGCACACACTGAATGGAAGCACCCTGTCCAACCTCTCCCAAAACAATAAAAACCTTGTAACTGGCTTATTTCAGGGAAAGGATTAAAGGCTGTTTTTTCAGGTGTTGTTCTTGCACACTGAATCCCTCTGCCAAACATTGCAGTTTATCATTGCTAAAAACTTACATTGCAGAAGTAGCTAGAGGCCTGAAGTAGGTCAGTGCCTCAGTATGCAAGGTATAGAATATACGCAGAAGACCTGACAGCCTCACCTCATCATATTTTTCTATTTCAAGTGTTTGTCTTCCCACTTACACAGCTATGTGAGCAACCCACACAAGCAGAAGAAACTCAGTGACACTGCAAAAAAACCACCCAAGTTCTACTAACGATGTAGGTAAGTGCTATCCAACATACAAGGAAAACAGAAGTAATTCTATCCCTCGTTAGGATATTACACATAAGATGTGAGGATCTAGCTAAATGTCAAAGCAAAGCAGGTTTGGATCTTTTTAGGTTGGCATAGCTCCAGCTATTGTAACATAGACAGAAGTGGCTTTTGAAATAAGCTTTGGTAAATGTTTATGGACAAGAGATCTAACTCTCATCTTCCCATCCCCTAAAACCTAGACCTACCCTTTTAGTGAAAGGGTGAGTTTCTCAGTTGTTGCCTTCAGATTGAATTCTGGTTGAGACAGAGCAGGGGTGCAAAACCAAAACAAACAAAAAAAATTACATGAGCTGTAGGGAGAGAAACTACAAATAGAGTGCTAAAAAAACACGTTAGCATATCTTAAATTAGCTGCATTAAAGATGGACAACCATGCCATAAATCTGAAACGATGCTTAACAAGATGATGGAGTTCTTGGCAACCTGATTATTCTACCAAGCTGACAGCCAGTTACCCCAGATTGTCTTACTCCAAATAAACATACCAGAACAGCACAATCCAGAGGAGAAGTGGACCAATACATTCCCATACATTACCCATGCTGCTGTCCCTTCGGATACCTCCCTGCTCCACCACCACCCACCTCTGCCTTCCCAAACTCTCATCGCCATCCTGCAGTTTCCCCACAGCTCACCATCACATTCCCTCAGCTGAAAAAAGAAATACTGGCATTGCTGTGGATCTCGACTGCAGGCAATCAGCCGCTGCCCAGGGACCAGGGAGTACACAGATGTGGGAAAGAACAGTCGTTACTCATCAACTGAAAGGTGGTAACTTGACACAGGACTGTCTAGCTCTACCACACCCCAATGCTTCTTGTGCCTAAAGACAATCCCAAGCAACATCCTTATTTCCACAGCCCTCCACATCTCCACCATGCCACAGGAATGATCCCTATCCCCAACCTCTGGCAGCCCTACCAACATCCCAGCCCAGCGTCATGGGAGACAGCAAGGCACCATGCGGCATGACCTGCTAAAGAGGCAAGGCGGTGGGACTGCCAGATCCAGTTGCAAACTACAGCCAGACCCCAGACCAGCTCTGGTGCAAGCAGAGCTTTGCCTCTAAAGCCCCAAACCACCATGCTTCCTCCGTCGAAAAGACTGAAAAAAACAACCTGGGCAGTGTTCTCCTTAACTACCATAGGACTTCAAAACAACACATGGCAGGGGACACTGGCTGTCTGGGTTTTTCCTTTTTCACAAATTTTTTTTCCATGGTATTTTTTTTTTTAACCCTAATGCTTCAAACATAAGTAATGTTAACAATCATGAAGTTCCTTACGTAATTATTTGAACTGCCTGTAAAAATTGTTTTGCAGACTGCTTGGAAAAACATTTTACTTTAAAATGTAGCAGATTCAGTTTATGAGCAGAAAAAAAATCACATTTTTTTTTTGCCCAGCTGCTGCAGAACATTGCAGTTAAGGGAATGGGAAAGAGACTGATACCTTATTGATCAAATCAACTCTAATTCTGCATAGAAAACTTTCCACAGCTTCCAATAATACACTGAGCAAGAGCTACTTCATGAAATACCAAGTCAGAGAAAAGGAAAGTTTGGGAGTTTATCGCTCAGCAACAACAGCCAGGATTTTATATATTCCATCACCAGAGGCAGTGGAATGTTATAATTGTAAGCACACCCTAGCACTTGAAATCATAAATAAAGGCTAGAGAAATGTATTATTTTAGAAAAAAAATTGATATTTAAATAAAGAGGCCCATAAAAAGTTGTGGACAGAGTAACACAATACTACAGCTAAACCACAGCAGCACTAAAATAAATGGGCAGAGCTGTTTGTTCATTTTTCCCCTCTCTCTCCTCCCCTCATCTTTACTGTCCAAGGCACCAGGCAATATTGTCACCAGCTTCTCATGGTATGTCCACTTCATCATCAAGAGGTGCAAATACAGCCTTACTAGGCAGCGTTAGGCCTGTCTACACAAGGAAAACCAGGTCGTGGAAAGATCAACTTTTCCCCATCCAAGCCCAGTCCCTTCTGTGGTTTCTCAAACCTAATCAGATAGAGACAAGGATGGGCATACCTTATCCTTTGATGCTGAACCTCACTATGCTGATTTCATGCTCCAGTGTTCACAGCCAGCCTCCAAGAGAACAAGCACACTGTGATGGTGCTCCCTTGCTCAAGAGAGCATCATCTACCGAAGACAAGGAACGAAGCTTGAGGGAGTGACTGTGTGTTGAGAATCTCTCGCCATCTATCCAAAATGTTCCTCCTGAGCTTCCAGTCAAGCACTGAGAGCAGGTAAATATTTCAAAACAACATCATATTGTGTCAAAACACATACCTAAGGTTACTGCAGTCTACTGAATTTGGTACACATCCAGCAGGAAACAGGCCTATACACATGACAACATGCAATGTGACATTACTCCACTGAAGGTTTAAAGAGGGCACTGCTGCCTTTTGACCCTGCTCAGACGTTTCTCTGCTATGGCAAGCTTGCTGACAAACACCCATGAGCACCGTCTCCTTCCTCCCCCTGCGCCACAGTCGGTATCAGCGCCCGCGGCCAGGCTGGGCTCAGGCTTGCAGGAGAACGAACTGGCTGGAAGCGGCTCAGCTCGCAGATGCGTGGCCACAGGGACTGGCTTTTGCTATCAGTAATGGACAAATCTCGTGCCTAGGGAAAGAAACATGGGAGCAAAAACAGTGGAAAAGCCACCAAACTAGGGCTGTTTTCCAGTTTCTGTATCTAATGTTAAGATTGAAAATTCTGCTGGGAGGATAGGAAGAAAGAAAAGATAAGCTGACATGAAAATTGTAACACTGGAGCGAGGTAGACAGAAGCCCTTTTCATTGCAAAGAAGTATTCAAAATGACGTCTATATCTACACCTCAGAAAAAAAATTTACTTCTGCCTTGAGGCAGCCTTGGCAATAACATTGTGGCAAGCAAAAAATCAGTTTATTGGTTTGGGGAGAATTTAAATCAATGTATTTGTCCATTAATAAACTTCCAATTACTGCTTCTGGTATTCAATCACACACACACACAGGGGAAACAGCCCTCACTCTCCAATCCCCTCGCCGTACCTAGCCCCGGCAGGGAGGCAACGAGGCCGGCACGTGGGGCTTCCTCCACCGGTCACGGTGCCTGCAGGGTCTCCTGGCCCCCAGCACACAGTGGGGCCCTGTGTCAGCTCGGGAGCTGGCTGGAACCGGCCGCGACCGTGCCAATCATGGCTGATACCAGCATCGATAAAACTCTCTATGTGAGCAGGCAGCCCTGCAGGGAGCCCCTACAAGATGGCGGGAACATAGCTTGGTGTTAAGTTAGAACTCGATTCGTAGGCAAACGTCCAGGCAAGTCTGCCATTTGCAACACGTCTGGAACCAGCACACCCTCCTCCAGAGGCTGAGGGACACTTTGAAACACACAGCTCTTCAGGACATGCATCTTTTGCCTGCCCTTTGGTAGACACTGTCAAAGATTGATTTTGATCTTGTCAAAAACTGATTTTATTTTCATAAGCAAGCTACTCCCGGTCTCATCCTTTGCCACAAGCTCACACAGTTCAAACACATGAAATACAAAGGACCATCCACAGAAGCTACACCTGGCACTTACTCTATGAATGGATCAGAGCAAGCTGACAGGTTACCTCCTAACATTAAGTCTGGTATCAATACATTTTTGTAATTAACTTATGGAGGGAGCTGATGCATAGCAAGCAAATCCGTCAGATTTGCCTACCTCTGGAGAACAAACACTGTCTTACACCGCACAGAGGAGCTACATGCCAAAACGCCAGTAAAGGAGGATACAAGAAATGAAAGAAGATAATCAGGTAAATCCACCCTTCCTTGGGTCCCTTCATTCCTACTTCCAGAAGAGGATCGGAATCGTCACTTATGTGCATATAGTAAACAAATAGCTTATACAGACAAGTAGTTCTTAAAACAAATCAAAAGTACATCGGTGAAATGCGATCCAAAATAAACTAGCTATGTTTGAGGATATCACTATTTCCCCTGGCACTTCAGGATTCTGCAGCTGCAGAAATTCCTCTTAAAAAAAAAAATTCAAAAGAGCTTAAATTTTATGCTCCCATGAAAGAGGTTTCCAGACACAGGTATATTTCACATATACATACACACTCCATCACAGTAAGCAAAACACTTTCACAGGAAAGCCCGTGGCCACACTTTTAACATTTTGCTGATTTAGCTGTATCAGCCAAGACTTTTTTTCTTGTTTCCCAACTACACCAGCACAAACCTTACTGCAGAAACCCTTCTAATGGCTGCAAAGTTCTGCCTGCATAAACTGTTCCTTTCATAGGACCTGGTTTAAGAAGCACCAGTAAAGACTCCTCTTGTAGCCGTAGGGGCACCTCAGGAGGAAGTGGCAAGACTGAGTAATGAAAGCATGCAAGCAGGAGGGGTGAAGGCAAAGGAGAGCATTGCATCAGTCTAGCCTACGTCTACAGCAAAAAGGAGGAAGCAATAACTGCCATCACACCAGGTTTCTGCCAGCAGAAACTAAACTGCAAAGTCACAATCCTACAAGAAGGAACAGCAGTAAAATTCTGCACACAGGTCAGACTGACCAACTTTACTTTGACAGACATGGTATTTTGTTTTCTATTTGGATTTTTGTGTTATGTTTTGTGTGTAATGTATAATCTTGAGAAACAGACTGCCTGAAAACTTAAGTGCAAGCCATTCAATTTATGCCAAGTAGATACTAATCCTATTCCCCACAAGAGACGATTAAGTGTCAGTTGGGTTAACTGTTTCACTACTGATAAGATACATATCACTATTTCTTTGCTAAAACCTATCTCACAACTCCAAACCACCTGTCAAAGCCTCTTAAGGGTAAAACCATCCATGTATTTCCCCATCCAGGAGTAAACAACCTCTCCACTCTTCCTAATGAGCATCCTTATAATGCAGACTCATCCTAGCTACAAGAAAAGTATTCAATACTAAGAATAAAGTGTAGGTTAGAAAACAACCAAAAAGTTTAAGACAGATTCAGTACAGTTATAAAGACTGTCCTGTCTGTGTTTCTATTCAAATGTACATCTTCTCTGTCTCTCTTTTTTTTTTTAAACCCAGATCTGCTGCAGGTTATCCAGCCTGCCACATCACATCAACACAGAAACCAGTAAAGCCTGGCTGCCGAATTTAGGTCAGCTTGTCTGTAGAGTACATAAGGTCTTGCACACAGCCATGAATTTCCTAGTAATACTTCAGTAATCCCTCTTCATCCTGCTATGCAGCTATTTTACTAGTAGCTGCTAGCTTTCCTCCAACTCCCCAACAAAGCCTCTCCACAGGAGGGATGTTTGCGGGCAAATGAGCCACTGTCTCTTCCTTGGGAAGCAGGAAGCTGGTTGTTAAATCAAATAAAGGCTGATTCTTATTTCCCAAGACAAAAAAGTGAAGGATTCCCAATGCATGCTGGAAAAGGACTTCCCTTTTTTAACTGCATAAGGAAAGATATAATCAGATAGAGCTGGAAATTATTCCTAGAACATTAGGAATAGTTTTCTTAACAGATTATCTAAACAAAACCCCACTGTTTCCACTTGGATCAATAAATTAAAAAATAACATCAAAATGTGACTAAAATTGAGACAGTTTAAGGGAAAGACTCTTGTTTTTTCTGGAAAGAAAGTATCACTCAAGGTGAACAACACTGTGCCTCTTCAAAGAACGCCTCCCTCTAAAAGGTAACTGCAGGCCACTGCCATCCCAAGCATTGTACAAGCACACATAAGTAGCAGCCCTGTTTTTAAGGAATCTCTAAAGGTACATAAAAATATGCAGTCTTTTCAGAACATGGTCCTCGGAGCAGGAGTTCCACATAAACTGGAAAGTACAGTTACATAAGAAAAAAAATAATAAATCTAATACAGTAAACCAAAACCTTGAACTTCTCTGACTGTCTTCATACAACAAGATGAACCTAAGTCTTCTTAAGTATGACAACTTGAAAGATGCAAATGATGTGGTTGTCGTATCACATAAGTTCAGAAGACATTTTAAGGAACAGAACTCTACTTTTATAACCAATGGTCATTCACAACTTCACCGCAGCTTGGCATCAGACAACTTTTCCCCACTCCCGGCTCAGTACCTGATCAGGCTGTGCTTCTCCTCCTTCCTTCTCCGGCTTCAGCTGGGCTGAGCACTCGCTCAAGGAGGCCCCGGTGATGGGAATACCAAGCCAGGTGCTAATGGTCACTTTCTCATTTTGACAAGCGCCACAGACTCTTCCTGTATAAAAACAAACCGCTGTAAATCAAAGTGGCCAATGAAGTGTTGACACTAGCGGAGTGTCAGTGAAACGCTGCTCAGTGACACAGAAGCAGAAAGTGAGTCATCCTTTTGCCACCAGTGCCTGATCTCTGGGGAGGGCTGAGCATACCCCTATTTTAATAATTTCAGAAGTACTCTAAACAAGTTGTCCTATCCTTGAAGAGTGGAGATCCCTCAAACTAGCAATTGCCCATTTTCTCAAACATATCGGCTCATCCAAACTTAACCAAGAGCACTGCTATTTCTAAGCTGCCACTTCCCCACGCCACCATAAGAGCCAGACGAGACCCCACTGACGTGGCAGCTGCACACCACGTATGCTCCACACCACAGCATCGACTGTGCTTCAACTGCCGCATTACAGCAGTATGCCAGGCAAGCAGCCCACCTGGAGTCAATGAGCTGCCTGGAATACCTCTGGAAAACACTTCTATCCCCGGGACACGCAAAATGGAGAAGAAATGGGGTTCTCCCCCTCCTCCTTTAGCCCAACACTGCCACCAGCCAAGACCCCAGCACGGCTGCCTTCGCAGCCAACAACTCGCAGGATCCAGGGCAGGGCAGAGCCCACAGATGGAGAGCAACGGCTCAGCAAAACAAACAGCCAGACTCCAGCAGGTAATTCCTAAGTATTTATTTTAGTTTGCTGTTTATTAAGTATTCCTCATTATAAATCAAGTATTTTACAGTAATTGCCTCCAATCAACAAACACTGAGAAAGCTGCTATGTAGATCGATGCTGCTTCATCACCCAAACAAGTCCCTCAGCAACAGCCGTGACTCCGCGTGACTCTGCATGCTCAGCAGGCCGCCCGCCGCCGCTGCCTCTCCTGCCCTGGCTGCGCCCCAAGCAGGGCTGCTGCGCGCCCCAGCCCTTCCCAGCACTGCCGGCCACCGCTGCCAGGGCGCAAACGCCAGCACAGCAGGACGCTCACTGCAAGGGTGGCAAGGCCCAGCGCGGCAGGCAGCAGCACCCACCAGGAACGGGGGCAGCCCCCCAGCACAGGGAACACCCCACAGCCCGGGCTCAAAGGCAAGGACAACCGGCTGCACCCCCTGCGTCAGCCGCCAGCCCATTGCTCCCACATTGGCGGTGGCTGCAGCAGAGACTGCTCTGCCGTAAGGGTCTGTGCCCAGTGCCAAGCACAGGGCACTCACCCATCTGAGCTGCTCCCAGGCCACTGCAGGGGGAAAAAAACAAAAACAAAAAAAAAAAAACAAAAAAAAAACCCCACACAAAAAAACAAACCCAAACCAACACACACACACACTTCTTAATTTATTTTCCGAGGCCTTTTAAGAGTTGGCACCTGGTGGCACTCAGAAGCCCACAGGAACAAGCCCTGTGTCATGCTTTCCACTGAGAGCATTTTAAAGGTCACAGGAACCTGCTGCTCCAGGTTTCTTCTTAGTGGTAGAGATCCAGGATAAGGAGACAGGGAACACATGGCCAAATATACATCTTAAAGACTTCGCTCCTTCGAAGAGTTTGTGGTGGTCAAGTGGTCTCAGGAGAAGTAAATCCCTCCTGAAGCCAGAGGTTTCAGAGACAGTTGTTTTTTTAAATACACAGAGGGAAAAAAGCTCTGACGAAGACCTATTGCAAGCGGGTTCAGAACAGACCTTTGGATCATGCTTGAGCTCTGACAGAAAACACTCTCATAGCCACAGGGCCGTTCACCCTGGCTGTTTCTGTAACCTTTTTTCACAAGGTCAGAGACCCACATAAGAAGGGCCTAGGCAGAGCTCGCCATGCCCTCCAACCCCTCCTCAGCAGCCAACCCAAGGGCCACAGTTTTTGAAAACAGAAGGCAAAGGCAGTTCCCATCTCCAAAGTAGGAGGGCTGTGCTTTTTGAAAATACATCAGCTTTTATGGAAAGATGTCAACAGAGGCCAAATACCACCACCACACTTGGTAAGGAAGAGGAGGACAGCTTGTCTTCAAGAGCTCCATCACAATCTAAAAGGCTGCTAAGGTCTATCACCACCACCCTCCCCTTCCCAGGACAGATGAGCACAGGAGTTGGAACATACATAGAAGAGAGGTGCAGGGGAACAAATGGAAAAACTGCATTCATAAGATTTTGGTTTTGGTTTTTTTTTTTAAAAAAAAAAAGATACTAAAGCAGAAATTCTCACGTAAATCATATCAGTAGAAGTAGATGCTTGGGCAGAGCCAAAACCAGTGAAGGAATCCTCCCTGCAGCTTTTGCCACAGAAATCCTCCTGTATTTTGCTCCAAATCCCATTTGAAGAATTCTCTCTTTGTGCTTCTTCCCTCAGCTCCGACTCCCATTTTTGAAGTGACAATCTCAATTTATTAAAACAAAGCAACGTCTTACTTACAGAAACATCTGCTCTGATACAAGAACACACACCCACTCTGTTATAGACTCAGTATGTGGGCCAGTGGGTACGAAGGAGATTAAATAAGGAGCACATGTACCCCTTCTCTTACAGCCTAGTCCCCTCTGGCACCCATTCCCTTTAATCGTTCTCTTTTCTTTCAGGCCACTTCAGCATAGGGAAAGACTTATACTCCATTTACACTGGGGTCTTGGCATCACTCTCTGCCAATTTTATCTGAATCACAGCCAGGCGCTTCAGGCATAATACGTGCAACCTCCAAATGCCACATCCTATACACTGTAGCCTACATGTGGCTGCTTTCATTTGTAGTGTCACTTGATCAAACATCTTGTCCACTCAAGAAATCATTATTTCTGTTGCACTTAACAGGGGTTGCATTTAACAGGGAAACAATCATTGCTAACAGAGTGGAAAAAAAAACCCAAACAGACGATGCACATACAGAGCAAATTATTATGAATTCTGCTAAGAAAGGAGAAGGAAGGAGATTACAGTATTTTGGTGAAGAAGTAGAGATAGTGGGGGAAAAAAAAAAACCCCACAACTAATAAAGTGAAGCAGTTCCAGATATTAGAGGTTTAATTTCAGCACAACTAAATAATTCTCAGTTCTACATTTATCTCCAAGTACCCAGCCAACATCAGACATTTGACAATCACTTTGGTTAAAACACGATCTTCCTCCCTTGTTGCTGCGTAAGAAAAACAACAAACCACCGCACAGGAAAAACGTCATGCCATCAAGAGAGGAGAAAAACCTCAAACTAGCACAGAAACCTACTGTAGAAGCATTGTCAAAAGCAGAATGTAACCTAACCAGATAAACACCAGATTTTGTCACTATCTCTGAGGGAGGTTTCGCCATCAGCCTAAGCTGATTTGTGGCCACCCTGCTGCTGAAGAGAGCGGTTGCCCCCCCGGATACTCGCCCACCCTCTCCGCTGGTGTGAGCCTGGGAGCAGCGTCCTGCCCCACCAAGGCAGAGGCGGGTGGGCAGGAAGGCAGGACTTCCCCTTTCAACAGTAGCATGAGCTTCAAATTTGCTCCAGCTGGTCTTGAAACCACGCTCTCTTCGGAAAGCACCTTAGGCATTGCTCCTACTCCATGGGAGCCCACAGGATCCCGCTGCTGCTCCCTGCGGAGTTCATTGTCCATGCCAGGGCCTCACTGCAGCTTTTCACATGCCACCCAACACCCACTTTATTTCAGGAGCTCCCTGCAATTCTTCCCTTCTCTTCACAGCCACCTCCTGTTCCCCTCTCCACAAGACAGGGGCTGTGTGCTTCCTCTCTTCTGTTGCAGAAGGCAGGAATATAACCAAGGCATTAACAGATCAAACCTTGCTGGGCAAGCAGGCAGGATTTCCCAGTGCAACAGGTAACCCATTGTTTGATCCACAAGCAATAAGAAAATTTCTTTTCATTCAGAAAAGAAAGAGCAGACAAGGAGCACTCAGTTCTTGCGCTGGCCAGCTGCATGCTGGTTGTGACCAGGCTGCTCTGGGCCACCGCACACATGGACAGAGCGCGATTTTACAACACAAATCAGGCAGCTGCAAAACTATTCAGCCAAAACAAGGCTTGTACCAATTCAATCTGTAAGTTTATAGGCGCCTGTTAAATTTGCCATAACGAATACATATGTCCACACAGGGGTCTGTATTACTTTGCATCACGCTCTGAAGCTGATTGCAAACTGGGAGAACTTGGCCATTCAGCTGTGACCTGAGAGAAAGCCCTGTTTGTGGAGATGAGGCTCCCTCAAAGCAACAGAACTGATACACTTTCCACACGCAGAACAGTACATACAGCTTCATGCTTTAAGATTTTCTTTTATATTTACCCATACTTATCTCAACAATTTTGTTATCTCCTTTCTTTTGCCACATTGTTAGTATTTTCTTTTGTATTTCTGCATGCCTCTCATGTTTTTAATTTTCTGGCTTTACTACTTCTGTTCTCCTGCAACCCTGGCCCCAGTAGTTTCTTTCTTTAAAATCTGCTTTGGTTAAACTGATTGATGCTAATAAGGACACTCTTAAATTCACCTTTCAATCTAGGTACATCCTAAATCAAATTATGCTAAAAATAAACAAAGTGTAACCACAAATTTTAACCACTGGAAACAGAGTCTTGTCCAAACCACTGCATTTTTTGTTTTCCTGATTCACTATTAGTACAATTCTGTCTCATTCTCAGTCCACTCTTTTTTCCAAGAACCACTCTTCTCCCACAATTCTCCTGTTAGACATTTTCCTACCCACTTTCCATCGGAGCACCAGCAGTGACCGAGCTCACACAAATGCTCGCTGGTGCTGCAGAAAGTGTATCTGCATTCCTCCACTTCCTTGTTTCAAGAGCCAACAGATTTGTTGTCAGAGGGAGAGGAAAGGAGAGGAGCAAAACTATGAAGCCAGTCTTCCCTTTCTTTATGCTAACAACGCCAAGGAGGTGAAACAGTGAAGAAATTTAGTACGGGTTATAAAAGAGCAAACATTACTTAAAAAAAAACTCAAATGCCTGAGAAGTTTCACTTCCCTTTTGTCAGTTCTTCTTCTAAGCTAGGTAGTTTAGGCTTTATTTCTTAATTTAATTAGACAGAAATCAAGTACATAAAAGTTTCTGGATGGCGGCCATGGAGAGGAGCCTTGTATATAGACTTCTCAGTTTGTATTTTTAAACACCAGTCAGATTAAGCGTGAAGTCTGGTTCCTCCGTGCATCTTTGATGAAGGCAATTGCTAATGCATGTGGAAAGTGTTCGTAGCCATAGTGGTGCCTGAAAACAAAGCAAGCTACTGCACTGCCTTTCACACTTCTCACTCAAGTTTTAGCGCAGAGACTGTCAGACTAAAGTAACTCCTATCCTCCCTTTCCACAATCTGTACACAAAGCACTATGTACAAATATGCAAGATGGGCTTTTTTTTTAATCATTCACCGACACTTGCATTGGTTTAGTGGACAAATTTATACTGAACAATTCAAATGACATCAGCTTAGCAATATGTTCCTCTTTGCAGGACTGCAAAGGCGACAAAATGTCTATTACATAGTATTTCTGTATAAAATATTAATATTCACAGGGCAAGCTTTTGAACTGAAAGGTTATTTTCAATGATTAGCAAATCAGTGTTGTATAAGCTCGGTTTTTTAATCAGTGTATTTCAAATAGACAACAAACTATAGTTTTTGTTGGCAAAATATAACAAAATCAACATTGAAAGTGTGCACATCAAGGTATATGAAAGATCTCCCTGGGGTTACCTCCTTTTCTTTTGACCTTATGGTACTGCAAGATTATAGAACTGCCTCCGTCTCCAGCACACACACTTCGGCACGCCTGCATTAGGGTTATTCCAGGCCTGGGTGGTCTCTATACAACTACTCACACCAGTTGAAAGTCTCTTAAGTTTCCTTTCCTTCCTACCCTGCGATGGCTGAAGAACAGACACATATTCATACACACATCCTATGCACTTGTTTTCTCCTTAGAGCTATAATCTCAAGTTGGAAAATCACTGCGGCAAGAATAAAGTGCTTCAAACAAAATTCACCCAAAAAACCAATGCTGCTTTTAGCGGGCATGTTGATATCTGTGGCATTGGCCAGACTTGAAAACACTAGAGGTGCAGCAACTCTGGCTTTCACAGCACCCAAGGCAACCAGGAACACCTTTTAGAGAGAAATTGACCTCAGTGCTGACTTGCAAAGAATGAAGTCCCTCCGTTCTGCATCTTGGCTGTGGCTTTGTAGCCATTAGGTTACACGAGGGCGAGTAGGAGCCTGCCTTGCTGCTTCACTGCACAGGCTATAAAAAAGAACCTTCGTGTTTGTTTTTTCCTTTCTGTATCTTCACACATCTTTCCTTAGATGACTCTAGGGAAAGGGCTCATCTAGAGCATCACTGGTCTCCAGAAGATGCTCCAGGACACTGTTTGCTGTAGGTCTCATTGTATTTACCAGCTCCACATGAATGTCACAGGTAAGACATCTAAAACAGCAACAGACACCTGTATTTAAGCAGCCCTACCCACAGCCTTGACAAACAAGGGAAATCATCAGGAGACACGACTCAGACGGAAAAATCCTCAGCAAGTGAATAGAGAGGCATTTTAAAACTCCAGTTGGAAAATTGTGCATCTTTTTTTTTCAAATTTAAATGCACAGCAAACAGTTTGATAAGTTTGATAGGAAAAGGTAGCAACAACACTTAATTATCTGTTAATGCCCGCCCCTCGGGTCCGAGAAATCTTCCATTGCCTTTTCCTGGTCTTCAAAGCAGACCTTCCTAAGACAGAAGAGCTGAGATGCCTAACTTTTAACAAAAAGACCATATACAGAGATGTTGTGGGGTTTGGTTTTTTTTTTTTTGTTTTGTTTTGTTTTTTGTTTGTTTTTAAACACTAAGAAGGAGCAAGGCAAGTCACAAGAAACAGACCATGTATTTTTTCTGTTGACCAGACAATACAAAACGCAGGACCATCTTGAATAAAGGTGATTGCTATTCTCACCCACTGCTGGCTGCCACATGCTTTCAGCCTGGTTAGTTTTTTTTCCTGCTTCTTCGTCAGAGTTACCTTCACCAAGAAAAGGGGCTCTGAAAAGAAAAAAGTCTTATCAACAAATAGCTTTCCTCCTCCCCTAAGGATAGCTGTACTTTACACCACAATTCTTTTCTGGTGTCTTGAATACCATAACTACTTCAGTCCTAGAACAAATCACTTTTGAAGAAAGAGCTTAAGTGGAAAGAAGGAAAATTATAGGTAGCAACAGTTTTGACACTACATGAGCAACGTATTTTGATATCCTGATTTATACTTAAAGAGGAGGAAGAAGAAAAGGGACAGTATTTCTTTTAAAACAGTGCCAACAAACAGGTCCTTGGTGCAGCCATACTCTCTTCCCACACTACTGCTTGCCTTTAAGTGTTGGGCAAAAGTGGCATTTTGCTGGCTTGATTCCAAGAAAGCAAGCTTTCTCCTTCCAAGGATATCTCCCTGAATGCTCTGGCAGCTGCTATGTGAAGGTTTTCGAGCTTCTCCTCCTGTCCATTTCCTGAAGGAGGACAGAAACCTGTTCTTGCAAGACTGGAAGAACACAGCCAAAGAGAATATAGAAATAAGTGCAAAGAGCTTCAATTATTTTAATTAAAGAAATTTGTGGTGAGAGAAAGATTGAAGCAGTGTCAGCTAAAATTAATGATGTGGAAATGAGTATTACTGATGGTATTAGAAAGTGCCAACTTGACTTGTGACGCACTTTCCTTTTTAACATGCCAAATCCTAAGATGATTCTCAAGAAGTTAAACACTAGAAATACTGGCTTTGTTCTTTCCTAAATTTGTTTGGAATCTCTGAGGGAAAAAATTGTTTGGCAAGCAATCAGTACCTATTCTTTGTTACATGGTTAAAAGACAAATGCACTCAATTTGCTTACACTAAAAGATCTCGAGCCAAACTCATCCCCAATGCAAGCAAGTCAAACTTTGAAAAAACCACAGCTCAAAGTCTTCTCAAGGTAAGAGGCACAGAATAGCTCTGAAACACTAATTACAATCACTTTTACAAATACAATGCTTGTGTTGCTAGAAAACTGTATTTCACAAACATCTTTCTCTGTATTTCAGCCCTTGTCTGCCAAACACTTACAAGTGCAGGCCCACAGCACCTCAGCATCACAGCCAGGAAGAAACACTTGCAAGATCAAGTACCTTCACTGTGACCTCAGAGAGCCTTACACACGCGTGCGTACTCAAGAGACTATACATGCATGCAAAATTAGCCATGTGCACAAGTCTTTGCATGGTGAAGGCCACAGACTTTTCACTGCTTCTTATAAAAAAAAGAAAAAAATGTTTGAAGTGTCAGTTATGCAAAAGCACAGACAACTCTTTATCTAAACGTGAGGTTTCTGAAGAAAACTATTTCCATTTTTCTTAATATATCTATAACTTTTTGGGGGGACTAGGATATAATAAATAAATGAATAAATAAAATCAAACAGAAAGAAAGGGAAAAACACACACAAAAGGAGAACTGTGTGGTCTCATTTTAACACTAGGAAGAAATGGAGAAATTTAAACAGCTGGAACTGAAATAACACATTTTGTTCTTTCCACTTTACATAGTAACGTTTGAGTATAAACATAAATACTGTTAATTGTGTTTTATGAATATTTAGGTATCTATAGCAATTTTATTAGTTGGAAGACAGATTGCTTTTTTGAAAGGAAAGGAAAAACCTTCAGAGTGCATTATTTGGCAAAATACTAACTCTGGAGCTCCCTTTTGTTTGCATTCAGTTGAGAAACTAGTTTACTAGGTTCCCTCATGACGTCATTTGTGTGTCAAGCTACTTCTTAGTAAAACAGTCATCACGAGCCCCACACTGACTAAACGCTGTAAGCCTCAGGACACTAATTCATCCTCAGTGATCTCAGCGTCCATGTACCTGTATCAAAACTCCACTCTGGCTCTTAGAGGCGCAGGAGAAAGCAAAAGGAGACTCTGGGCTGAGGTGCTGTGTCAGCACTCTGCCTGCAAGACATCCCAAGCCATCCCACCAGTACAAAGCCAAAGGAGGAACTGACACAGCAGCCAGTGCCATCAGAGAATGCAAGGGGGGAAAGAAACTCAGCCAATGGTACGAGACCTGATTCAAAATCCACTTACTCCCACTGGCTTCAGCAGACTTTGAATGGGACCTCAATACACAGCAGGAGCGGGAAGACCTGGAGAAATTAAAAGAACTTCAAGGTAGGAAATTTCACTACAGCAATTTCTTGTAACACTGCACCAAGCCATAACACACATGGTTGCAAGCGCTTTTGACCACAGGGATGTACGTACCCTTTTCTCCACTATTTTCTTACCCACCTGTCACCAGCAGGACCTATTGCAAGCGTATCACCAGCAGCATTCGCTTTTTTCCTCACTCTCCAGACAGGTAGTGAAGAAACCTGTCCATAAACAGGACATGCAGCTGTGGTATCTCCATCCCACCACCTACCTAGTGCTATGGAAGAGGCTTGCCTGAGGCGGCAGGAACTCAGGGCTAAGAAAGAACCGGAATACAAGAACTATATTCCACATGCACAGCTACGTGTTAGTGCAACGTACACCAGTTAACCTTTCCACAGCAAGCGCTTAAGTGCTTTCACTCTCTTTGCATTGTTATTATACAGGTTTGCTCCTATTAATAATTACCTTCCTGTGACGGCAGCACGCAGACTTTCTCC
Source organism: Chlamydotis macqueenii (assembly GCF_036417535.1). NCBI lineage: Eukaryota > Metazoa > Chordata > Aves > Otidiformes > Otididae > Chlamydotis > Chlamydotis macqueenii. Next base: position 20,812,666 of record NC_141563.1, read on the forward strand.
ACTGCTGGTGCTGCCGCTTCAGAATTCCTCCTCCAGGTCTGAACACGCTGGACAGATTACTGTCCCTCCCCAGGATGTCAGGACTGGTACAGATATCTGCTCTGCATATCTGGATCTTACAAAATAAATTACCACTTAATGCTGCTTCTTTCCCCATGTTACCTCATGTAATAAAGTAATCTCGATTGCAAATAACAATATCTATTTAAATATTCCCTACTTATTATGTTCAAGAAAAGAGATACAGTAGACATAACAGACAAGTGTTCTTCACATGAAGTATGATACAGACAAAGCACCAAGTAAGTTTACTATAAAGGCACTGTATGCTCAGAAACATAGGAGAAAATTGTGTACAGCACAGAAAATACAGCCACAGTAGCATATTCCTAGGTCAGGACCTCATAAATCAGTTTCAGCTCACAATAAAAGGTTTATAGGGGATTTGTAAATCACAAAGAATGAACAGGATCCTGGCCTCTGAGCAAGGCTTGGTGAATTAATTTTAAGATGGCAATCAAGAGCAAATAACACTAACCTTCTACACTACCAATCCTTACCCAAAGTTTGAAGAAAGGGGGTTTCCTCTGCCACCAGGAAGAGGGGAGGAAAAAACAAAAGAGAGGGAAGACACAGAGAAAAAGACTTAGCTACCCCATCTGGGATGAGAGTGCTTTTTTTGGTAGCTCAGAGCTGTGGGATCAGAATCTCAACGCTGTTCCTGCAAAATTCTTACATCCTAAAGCCTTCTTTCCCAAACAAGGGGGCATAGCCATTCCCCACCTCCAGTTTTAGAGGCAGAAAAGACGATCCTTTCCTATCCCGGCTGACAGACATAATGCTGCAAAAAACAAAATGCTTCTCTACATTTTTTTTTTTTAAAGCTGTAACTCACAACGCTTACGAGCAGTAGGTACCCCAAAGCTAGTACTGAAGATGTTTTGGTCTCCGCACCAGCAGCTAAGCCAAGTACAACATCACTTTCAGCACCACCATTACAGGAAGTACTGCCGAGACTTTTTCTACCAAACAACAGCCTGGTTACCACTACCGTCCTCCATTTTCAAGTCTGAGTAACCTACCTCACGGCTCTGACACACTGGGAGCGTCCAGAGGAGAAACTGCCACGGGGTGCGGGCATGCTGCGATCGCCCAGCCCGCATCCCCCCGCCGACCGCGGACCAGTCTCCCCGAAGGATGCTGGCCCAGTCACACGCTCTCCGAGCCTGAATTCGCGTTTGTCTCGCAGCAGTGGCAGCACCCGTAACGGGGACGGGGGGGGGAGGCGGGGAATGGAGGTTGCAAGACAGAGGAGCCGCTGTGCCAGGCTGGGGGATCCTCAAGGAGCAGCAGCCGGTATCGCCACGTTTCGGGGAGCAGGGGGAAGGGCGGAGAGGTGCCTCGAACAAACACAGACGATGCTCTGACACGAGCTGGTTTTGTCCCGAAGATGGGTTTTATTGACCGGTTTAGACCGCTTTAACCTGCGCGTGGTGCGGCGCCAGGCACCGCTGACCCCGTACAAAAGACACGGGCGGCGGGCGGGCCCCGCGCAGCTTTGGCACCGCCGGCCGCGAATGGGGGTCGCTTCTTACAGCCGCGCTCCCGCTCGCCCCCCGCACAGGCGGTCACGTCCCGCGTGGATGCGCAGCCCAGTCACAGCCGCGCCAAGGCTGCGAGGTGCCCCCGGGGCACACCGGCGCGGGCCGCCACGCAAAGAAACCAACCCAGATCCTTCCGAAGGCAGAAAAAAGGGGGGCGGGGGGGAGGGGGGAACAAACAGGCAAGCGCGACGGTAAAGCGCAGTGAGGGAAACGCGGGGGTGCCGGTGCCGCCCCCTCCCCCGCGGCCCCTCCGCCGCCTCCCGCCGGCTCCGCGCTCGCCTCACCTCAGGGAGGGCCCCACGGGCTGGGGGACCCCGAGAGCCGCCCAGCCGCGCCGAACCGAGCTGAGCCGGGCCGTGGGGACGCAGTCCTTCTCCGTGACGGTCACTCCCGTGGCGCTGCCATGCGGGCGACGGCGCTGGGCGGGAGGGGGAGGCCGGGCCGGACGGGCTCGGCTCCTAGCAGCTCCCTGCAACGCGCTCTCCGCATGCGGCGCGCACCCGCATGGCTCGGCGCACGGACAGCACCGGCTGCCGGCGGCGAGAGCCGGCCCCGCGGCACAGAGCACCGCCCGGCGCCCCCGCGGCGGCCAATGGCTCCCGCCGCGCCGCGCATGTGAGGGGCGGGCCGCGCCGGCCCCGCCCGCCCGCTCGCCCCCCGCGCAGCCGCCGCGCTCAGGTGCCTGCGGGCCGTTGCGCGCCGTGCACCGCCCGGCCTCCCCCCTCCGCCCCCGGGCTCGGCCCCGCCCGTGGGGCGCAGCGGCACGGCCGGGAGCGGGGTGAGGGGGCTGTAAGGGGGACCCGAGCCAACCCCGAGCGGCGTGTGCGGCGAGCAGCGCACCGCACCGCACCGCGCCGCGCGTCTGGGGGCGCCGGTAAGAGCGAAACGCCTGTCAGAAGCGGCCGTGGCTTGTTCTCGTTGTGCAGGTGAATGACGTGTAGTACGGGAGGTAAACAAAAGAGCGACAAGTTCAAATTACGTGTTTTAATTATTAAAGTATCATCTGAAAAAAAAAAAAAAGTTCGTTTTCTTGCGTCTGTCTCGAGCCCTTTAGAGAGCCAGAAACGGCAGATGGCGGGAGGAGCCAAACTGAACCTGGTCCTTATCCCAAAATCCATCAGAAACTTTTCTTTCCTCCTTAAACTGAAAGGGCACCAACATTCCTAAGTCTTTCTTCCAGGCTGACCTGACAAGTGACGAGACTTTGGTTTTTTAACTAGAACTGGGTGTGACCTGTTACTTTTGAAACTATACTGAACTTCATCGAGAATGCAATTTTTAAAAAGTACTGGCTCGTCTTCCAAATTTTGCTTCATCCCCATGATTTCTAGGAACTGGAGGAGATGGCAAATGATTCTTAGGTGCTTGTTCACAATAGCTTCATGGCCCCTTAATGACTGAGAATCTCCCCTTTATGTTTTTAGATCCATTTTTAATCAGACCTCCTGATCTAAATAACTGTAAGATGTATCTAAGGTTACAAATGAAAGCACTTCTTAGCAGCAATACAGCTTCTGGGACCGGAGAAAATCAGGCCAGCTCATCCTGCTCTCAGCTGTTCAGCACTATTTTCATACTGGCGTTTTCATCTGGTGGAGAATTTTAGCGGAGTTCAGATTTAGTCTAATGAGCTGTCATTTATTTTAAGCTTTGATTTTTCATACCTTCAGTTGGCCTTTTAGTTATTTTCTTCCCTGAGATCATCAACACTTGTGTTACTTTTGGCCAGTATTTTAGACCTCACTGTTTCCTCAATAAGGTGAATTTATTCTCTGTTTATTTATTTTTGCTCTGACCCAGTGCCCAGGCCACGTAGGCTGTGTAATACTGGGGCTCCCCAGCGATGGAGGGTTAACAGAGATAAAAGCAGTCCAATCTGGTAAACATCAAGGCAAGTGAAAACAGATAATCACAAGAGCTGCTGGCTGGGAAATCCTGACTTGCAGGCAGCTGGCAGAGAAATTCAAGCGGAAGAAAAAGGATTTTTTTTCAAATGCCAGAGCTGGTTAGAGCTAGCTGAATCCATGTTCACTTGGCAATCAAGACACCTTGCCAAGCGGAGGCACACCAGCAAAACAAACGAATAGCTCTGGGGACCTGAGGCAGAAGACACCTGGAACTGGATATATCTAGATCCAATTAGAGTCCCTTTCTGGCGGGGGACACGCAAGTGTGAAAGACTTACCTCCTACAGAACGTATGCTGCGTTGCTTGGTTTGGTTTTTTTCCCCTTGTTGTGATTTGTATTTAACGGTAACTCAAATTTTCTTTACGTCCCTTCCTTTCAAGCTTCTCTAGCAGCGCCCTCTCGCACTGTCTCAGCTTTGGTCTTCTCTGGGCTCAAGCCGCAGTGCTTTTGGGCAGCTCTTCCCACATTGCTGTTTCTGGCTCTGGCCGCCTGGGACATGCTGAGGTCGGATAGAAGACAGAGTTAAAATCCTGAAAGAGCTCGGTTGGGGACAAATGTATGTCCCAGCGGTTCTATTGTCCCTCTATGGTCTATAGGGTTGTTTCAGCAGAAGTACAAGTGAGCCAGCTCCAAGTTACTCCATGTGATAAGAGAGATGCCAGAAGGACAGAGACAGTGGAGGAAAAATGGCTTCTTTCTACTTGCAGAATTTTGATGTTAGCCCTTTACAACTAAAATAAAATAATATTGTTATTTTGATCTGTGGCTCAGAGGACTGAATTAGTGATTACATTAACAAGCAACAGCAATGCAGCCATATGCATCACAGGATAAATTCATCCTGTTTGTTTTTACAACTGCATTTTAGTTTAAATTTTTCAAATGCCCTAACCTTGACTAGCCAAAAGATGTCAGATTTTTCCACCTTAGCATTATCCCCATTCTCATATCATTAAACATTTTTAGAAAAATAGCAGTCCTCCAATAGAGTTATGGTTTTGGCCAGGTTGAAGAGCTGACAGTTTATTCTGAGATTTTTCCAGTTCTTTCCTTCTTTCACTCAGACAGCCCCCCTGTGCATGTCAGATGTGCCTGCTTGACATTGTCTGGTGGGTGTCCAAGCTCAGTCCAAGGGAGCCAGGTGCAGGAGGGACACCAGCAGAAGGTGAACATGAAGAAGAGATGGTGCCAAAAATAGTGAGTGCCAGGGGTTCCTCAGAAAATAGTGAGGAAAATCCATACTGGGGAATATTTCAGTCCTGGCTTTGAGTGGGCTGACCAATTTTTCGCCCAGGCAAATTTAAGATGAAGGCGAGTAGTAGATAAGGTAGTTACTTGGGAAGAAGCACAGATGGCAAGATAGAAGAGAGATATGGGCAGGCTTTCCCTTTTCCAGAAACACAGCAATTTGGCTTCATGGAATGGGCAAAGCTTGAAGGGGAAGACTTCAGTTTAAATAAGGAAGATGATGCATGTGAGTCACTTCACTTGGATACTGGCCACCGTTCCCAAGAAAAAGGGTTTCTAAGTGCTGAACAGTTCAGTCCGTGGTGCGCATCCAGGACATGTGGGCAGACAAATAGGGCTAGGGATGCAGTCAGGCACCCAATCTGCCACTTGCCACGCACCCAGCCGTTAGTGCCACCTCTGTGCCCCGCGCCCTCCAGCAGCGGCGGTGAGGCTGACTTTCCAGGCAAAATTAGCCAATGTGTTGGCAGCTGTTTTATTACCCTGCAGTCAGATGATGTTGGCAAGGGCTTGCTTTGCTTGTGCCCACAGCTGGCTGCGGAGAGGCTGCTGCGTGGAAAGCCAGCCCAGGGGTGAGGGGCTGAGAGGCACCGCTCTTCTGGAGAGCAGAGGGAAACCTGTCACACAAGGGCTGCGCTTCTGCACTGCGGGGCTGCTGCAGCTCAGTGTGCCCTGTGACCAGGACACAATGACAAAGCTTCCAGAAAGTCTAACTAATTATGTCAGACAATTCTCCTTTAGCTACAGTTTTATTGACAATCCCAAAGATATCTAAGGGAACCAAAGAAGCATGTTTTCCCACTATAAAAAGCATTACAAAACTTTATCCCTACCACACTAGGTTAATTTATAATTCCATCTTTTTTTTTTTTTAAATTCCTGTCAACCAACTTTCTTTACTGATTTAAAACTCCATGTTAAACAATTACCCAGACCTTTGTTACCAGTTTTTCTGAAGACACTTCGCTATTACTCATCTTCAAACACCTGGCACAGCAGCCTCTCCATTAAAAGCGCAGTGACCTTTGGAGGCCGTGCAAGCCAGCCTGTTCAGCTCCAGAACCGCGACTCTGCCAGCTTCTGAACTTCCTGGCTGGAAAAAGTCACCCTCTCTCCTTACCTTGTCTTTGTGCTGCAAAAAAGGCGGAGTCTACCTTACAACGTCAGAACGACCGTTTTAGATAAAAAGCAGTTTCCTCCCCCTTCTCATTACATCCAGAACTCCACAATGTTCGTCTATGTTGTTTGCGACAACACACAGTCTGTCACTCCACGAGCAATACTGCCGTCTAAAAATGGAATGGAGATTTGGGGGATGAGGCCTCATTCCTAGCAGTACCTTTGTACTCTGAAACAACAAGAGGAGCAGCCGTGATGGTGTGCATGGTAAACTGTGTGTGTTGTCACACTGCAGCTCAGCAAAGTTTTTCAAGTGATGGCAGGGACGATATAACAACTTCTGCTGGCTGCTTCTGATTACACAGAAGATCTAGTTTTCACCTTTCATCCAGTGGATATACCAACAGTTGGCCAATCTGTTCCATTCTGTACTTACCAATAAAGCACCATAAATTCACAAAACACACAGCATCATCTGAGAGGGAAGGAAGGCATGACAGGAAGGCAGGAAGCTGTGCTGCAGGCAAACACCATCACCTGCCCTTCACCCTGGCTCCTCCACCTGAGCAGGGCTTTAATTTGGCAGAAGCAGGAATAAGGTTAGGTGTTGCTTGGTCAACCCAAGATAGAGCTTGTGTCAGTCAAATGTAGCCACTGGTAACAGGGCATCTTCATACTCAGATCCCAACTCAGCAGCACACCGGGTACCACTGCTGAGATGTTGAGTACCTTCACATCTTTAGAGCCAGAGGGCTGGGAGGCGGGGGTTAGTCTGCGCATGAATTAGTCCATTTAATCTACTTAGCTCTTCTTATTTTCTTAATTTTGCACTTTACTACTTCTATGATCTCTACCTCTTCTGCTCACCCTGGTTTCCACAAATACTAATCACTAAGCATGGAGGCTGAATAGGAGATAAAAACTAAGGACCTGTCATAACCAGAATTAGCAGGGCAAGACCAAAAGAAGCTTTCAGCTGTCACAGCTTGTCCAGCCCAGCTTGCTGGAACGATTTCCCTGCCTCTCTCTGGGACATTTCAGTCTATTATTTCTTTTTTAAATCATGCCTGAAAACACTTCTTCTCTCTTCAGACCTCAATTAGTTTTCTCAGAGAAATGTCTGTGGCTCTGTGTGGAAATGCTATGACACAAAACCACCTAAGTGCCCCACCTGGGTCTAGGAAAATGGTGGTCTTTAAATAAATGGCAAGCCAGTTATCTTCAGAGTGCTTAGCTATATCTGTGCTAGCACTTAACCTTTAATTGCCCAATACCACAGTTACAGTAGTTAGAGCTTGCTGATTTTGTTATTCTTTTAGAAGAAGTCTTCTTAAAATAGCCTAGCCATGAGGGCATAATGAGGTGCACAGCTGGGCAGAGCTTTCTGAGCAGCAGGAGAAAAAGAACGAACATATGTGGGACCAAAATGCTCAGAGCCTGCAAATGACTGATCTCCAGTCATTCAAATGGCTGAAGATTAAGGACTCGCCCAGCTGGACCATTAGGAAAAAAAAAAAAAAAGTTGAGGAAGACTAGGCAAAAACAGCAGAAAAAAAGGGGTCAGGGAACAATATATCATTTGTTTCTTACATGCTGCATCTTCTCTCTGTCTTCCTGTTTTCCCATGGAGCAAGTAAATCACGAGTCATTCTGTAAAACGAGAGTAGAGAAAGCTTGTTTAAAAATGGGGATCCTTAATCCAAGACCTAGAGGAACCTGGAGCTCTTTTCTCACCTCAACAACTGCAACAGGGCTGCTGTGTTTGTGCCTGGGAGCCTGCAGAACCCAAGCTTGCCAACACAGCACTAAGAGAAGCTGGTTTTTCTTGAAATGCCTAGATTAATCTTTTCACTTTAACTGCACCAGCTTCTGCTAATTACATGTACATATTATAGATCAAACAAAATCAATGGCTCCATTCTAGAGACTTTACCTAAGGGGAAACAACATGATATAACGCCACCTCTGAAATCCTCTTCCCAATACTTTTTCTAATATGATGACAATAAACCAAAGTATTCCAGTCCCTAAACCTTCTACAATTAGATATCCACTGTCAGTTCAGCATCACAGTATCCACTCTAACATGGCACACCTTAAAGATCCCAAGTATTCCTGCAATTCCTCATTTAAAACCTGCTTAATCTCCTGCTCCAAAGATATATACAAGGGAAGAGTGTTGCACATATGTGCAGTGGCAGGGAAGCAGGTTTTTGCAATCTCCAAAACATTCTGTCTTCTCCATGTTTACGTTGAATGTAAATTAACTGGAGAAAGCGCTGGCAATATTTTTATGTATTCACACAGCAGTGAACTCACTGCCAACACTGTATAGCCACCACAAAACAACTAAACATATACCTACCCCAGCCTCAAACACCTCCAACTTATTTTATCACCATATGGAAAAAGGCAGTGGGAGAAGGAAGGTCTGATCACGCCTTAACCCACAATAACGTTTTGCTTTGTCAGGTTAATTATACGTTCTGACATCAGAAACTGAAATTAGCAGGCGGTTTTCCCTTGGGTTGCCCAGAGACTGTAGAATGAATCAGGCCTGCTCTTGTGCTGCACCCAGGACCACGGGGAACGAGGGATGGAAAGAGCAAGGTATTTATTTTCCTGCTCAGATCTCTGTGGCCTTAGATTCATAGCCGTGCTGGGGCTTTGCAGGCGCTGTGATGTGGCTGGCTGGTATTGCTGTCATCCCACGTGTGGCAGAAACAGCCATCATCTTCCAACGGATGCATTCACACAGCCACAAAAATATATTCACCGCTTTCCTTTGATCCTGGTGTGAATTCATAGCACTAGAATTTCTCAAAATGTCACTGAAACTTTCTGAAATGAATTTGACTTGAGAACAGTGCTCAACGCGGAGCATTCTCCTCAGGAAAAAAAAAAATGTAGCCAGACCTTTTTAACATGTAAATACACAGAAGACTCCCTGAGTAACCAAGATACCCTCCTCCCCGTTAGAGCTATTTAGCACCAGACACGCTGACCTTAGCCTAAGTCTTAAATCTTACAAGAGAAAGCGCACCCAGACACTTCCTTTGCTTGCCTCTTTCATCTCTTTTTATACCTAAAGTTCCCCTGGCATTTCGTTTCCATGGTGGTTGCTTTTCAGCCACTTCTCCCTCTCGAAGGCCCCTTTCTCCTCACCCCTTTACGCTGTTTAGAAGCTCCGTACCTGGTGCTGCAGAGCTGCCCGCAGCCGCCTCCTCCCCCGGCTGCGCCCGCTCCTCTTCCTCTCCCAGCGCTCCCTCTGCTGTCGGATGCGGCCGCGCTGCGGAACCCGCCCGGCCCCGGCCGGATCGCCAAGCGCGGCTTTGGGGCGGGGGGCGCTGATGCAGCTCATGCGGGAGCAAGGCTGCTCGGGGAAGGGGGAGCAGCCGGGACGGCACGGTCTGCGTGGGTTGGCCATGCCAGCGCTCGCTTCTGCCGCTTGAAGCCAGACGGAGCAGCATCCTCGCTCAGCACCCCGCAGGGATGTCCTTTCCATTGGGAGCGCCAGTGCTTTAGGGAACACCCCTTTGTTGGGCAGAAACATTGGCCTCTGTGCTCTGTCTCCAGCTGTTCAGCGTAGGACATGAGCATGATGCTGCGGAGTAGCTGTGCACCTAAAGCACTGGTTAATTACAGGAGATACAACAGGAGAGGAAGGGAAATTTCTGCCTGGGATGACTGAGGAGTGAAGAATAAGGCCCCAGCCTGTGAAAAACATGTGCTATTTCTGCCTGCAGGAAGCAGACTGGCCCCACTCTACGACAGCCTGGTTGGAAGGCACCTACACGCTGTAGGTACCTGAAGGTATGTGCTAGCTGCAGCAGGCCATGCTGAGCCAGGCACTGGAGATTCAAGCCCCCAGCCCCATGGTGCATGGGCATGAGGAACCGGAGGGAGGGATGCTCGCTCTCCCATCGCCCACGGGCTGCAGAGCTGCCTCCTCGCCATGCGGCACATGCTCCTCGCTGCTGACAAGATGCTCAGCAGCTCTTGTTTTGCTGGGCTTCGGGCTGCCTAGGATGGAGGAGAAAGAGCACAAGAAATCAATTTCTCAGCAGTGAGGGGCTCGGCCTCAAAACAGGCCAGTAACCTGTGCTGGTTTCCGCAGGGGCAGTACCCTGTGGCCCTGGTACCCAGGGACAGCGCATGGCTCTGCTCCCACCCTAAGGAGTGTGACATGGAAAGGCGCTGAGCTGTCCCCTGCCAACGCCGCCACGTTTGCACACTTGTTGCATGTGCCTGCCTATGTTGCCATAGGAACTGCAGCCCCAGCATCTGCTGCCTGCTGCTCCCCGCTGCTGCCTCTGCCCAGGCGGGCTCGGCCCACCTCTGCTCCTCCGCCTGCCTGCTCTGCCGGCCTCATCATGCCTCCCCCTCGCTCACAAACTCCATGCCTCATCCTCTTTTTTTGGGTGACAATCAGATTAACTGCTCTAGCAGCTAATTACTGCATTAGTTATAATTTGCCTATTCATTTGTCTCTCCCTCTCCCTCCCACCTTGGAACATTTCCATTTCTCCATCCCTTCCACTTTCATGCTAGCTCTGCTCTCTGACTCCCATCCCCTTTTCTCTTGCACTCCTCAGCCACACAAAGCCTTATTGCACTGCTGTACCCTTTCCCTCCTCTTCCTCTTTGCCTCCCTACTCCTCACATCTTTGCTCTTCCCTACTGCGTCTCGCTCCACCCTCTCTCCCAGTCCTTCTCCAGTTTCCTTCCCCTTAAATCCCCTTCCCACCACCTCAGGCTGCTCTTTCACACAATCCTTCTCTGCAGAGCACTACCAGCTTCTCCTGGGACCAAGCCAGGCTTGCTCGTCTCTCGCACTCTCCCTGGCTCTTATACATTCAACAGCATTTTTCCTTTGCTGCCCTTTTCTGTTCAATACCCCAGAAACTGCATCTCCTTCTGCCTCCTAATAGCTTGCACCTCTAGCCTTACTCCATCCTTTACCCTGCTGAATCCTCACTTTCCTCCAGGCTTCTTCATTACGCCCTGCCAGGTAAGTATGTTGTAATCTCTCACTGTCCCCAAATCCCACCCTGACCCACCTTTCTCTTCCTTGCCCTCTTAATGGGAAATTCCAGCCAGCACCACGCCAACTCCACCCTCAGCCTATCAGCCCTGGTCTGTACCTTTATCCCAGTGCTCACACCGTCATCTTTCACAGCCTCTCACTCCTCTGCCCCAATCCCCTGGCTATGTTGCTGCTTTTGGTGCCATTGACTACAAATTCCCTTTGCAGTCATATTCCTTCCTTTCTTTCTGAGTATCTTTTCCTCTTTGCCACCTTCTCGCCTTCCACACAGCCCCTTGGACCAGGACCCCAGTGTCCTCCCTCCATCCCCACCCCAGGTACACCATTCATCCTTCCTTGCCACAATCTCTGCCCTGCGCTCTCCACCTGCAAGTCTCTGGCATCTCTGCCCTCTTCTTCCTCCCATGTGAAGGACATAAATGTCTCCCACAGCACTTTCTGGAGACCATCTCATCTGCTAGCACTTCTCCAGTCTCGTCTCACCACCCCCACCCTGCCAGTGGTCATGAAATCATTACGTTTAGACTGTTGCTGCAGAAGGTGTGCACATGTGCATGTGAGAGAGCACATAAGGATGCTGTAAGTCAGACAAGGAACTTTCCACTTGTATTACATTTTCATACATACTTCAGACCATCTGTGGAAAGCTGTCAAATGACTAGTTGGAAACATACTATAAAATCTTGTTATTTTACTTAAAACATTAATTTAGCAGGCTCAGATCTGAGAACTCAGCAAAATGCTAACACTTTTCTTGTGCTTCCCAATTTTGCTCATCTTTTTACAGCAAGAAGGTCTCATAGTTTAATGTGCTCCCAAGTCTTCCCCCACCCCCTGCGACTCTTGAGCCCACGTTTGGCTGCTAGCTTGGCATGTGTTATGCACTGCTGTAGTCTCAGGTTCACACATGCTTGATAATACAGCCTGGAGTCATTTGCATGTGTGTTCTCAGTTGGCAAAAGTGTGACGGCACTTCATTATTCCGTAGTGACACCTCTGGACACGAGGTCAGTACATTACCAAATCTTGTTTAAGCCTGTTTGCGCTGGTTTTTTTAGGGTTTTTTTTTTTTTAGGTGCTTTTTCCACACTGAGTTGTCCTGTTATCCGTATATTTGGACTCCAGACTTCCAGCTCTGTACCCTCACTGTCCGTCTGAACAGCATTCTGGATACACATGAAATTAGCTTTGTGATCCTCTTTCCTGATTCCGTGTACTTGAGAAAGCTTCTGGTGTCTGCCTAGTTTCCAAATGCCATTTTGTGGTGATCCTGGCCTGGAGAAGATTGACAGCTCTATATTCCTGGTTTTCCCTGTATCAAATCTATCTATCTCCTTTAGTTCCAAATATCTGGAAAAAAAAAAAACAACACCAGTACCTTTCTGTGCCGTTACTCTCAACTCCCATTTTTATTTAGGTTTTCCCTATGAAGACCAGCTTGTCTTACCTGTGATTACTGCAGAATTTCTTCTTCACATCTGACTATCTGTTGTTGAACCCATCTTTAAACTCTCCTTGCACACCTTTTCTGGTGTGTTTGTGCCTTTGCCTTTGTGCTAGCAACAAATTCTTCGGTCTTTCCTCTTCAAAAACAGCCATGCTGACCTCTCCTGTATGTGTTCCCCTGCAAAACAAATTCAAGTCAGTGCAACAGAGGGTGAGACAAAGGTGCCCACACTTCCAAATTATGTAACCCTGGTGCTGCTGGGACATGAGCTCTGCTGGTACTCACAGACGTTGTCCACCTGATGGTCTGCATTAGCTTCCATTGCAAGCTCCTTTTCTTGGAAGACTGATCAGTGAATCTGAATACATATAAAATAACAACAAAACATTTCTGAATCTACACTAAATCCACTGAAGACAGTCTGACTTTTCCAATTTATGCCCGCTGGCCATGCAATGTTTTGTAGGTTTCCTGCACTGACAGTGTTCCATCACAACACGCCCCAGAGACGCAACCTTCACGTACACTGAGCCTCAATGCATTAGCTCTAGCGGGAGGAGCTGCCTCCAGCAGGCAACATTTCCCACGCAGAGCTTTTTTGCAGAACCAGAAATTAATGTCCCAGGGTTTAAGACAGTCCCACAGCCTCATCCCCAACCCTGGGGAATCCACATTTTTCTCTTCTTGTATAACTAGGTTTCATTTCACGCATAGACAGGATCTCTTTTGGTACAACAGGATCTGACACAATAGCAAGCAGCAGCTGCACAGAACAGTGGCAGCTTGTGTCTGATCTGTTATGTTCCTGATCAAGAGGGGAGAGCCAAAATGTACCAAAGGAAGAGCTTGGAAAGGACTGGGATTGGATAGTCAGTGCCTTGGTTTTAAATTGTACTCCACATTAGGACCAGTCAGATGGGAACAGCTGTCCCTTTTTGGAAATCTGGATGACATGACAGGGTTGGGAATAGAACAGAGGGAATGACTTGGAGAGCTGCTGTGACTAGCACCCTGCCCTGCCTGAGCCCGAAAGCCTTTCAGCTTTAGGGGTGGGAGTTTACCAAGAAAGGCTGATTCCAGCCAGAATTGGAGAACGCATGAGTGAGCAGATAGGTCCTTAGAAGCACAGATTTTATCCCTGCAATTTTCCCATGACATTTTCCATCACAAGTCCAATATTCTTATGTGCACTGGCCAGCCCTTTGCGGTAACATCAGACATCAGGCAAATGTTTCCTTCTATTGTCTTCGCGTCTCCCAAAGGACCTTTGGCTTAAGTGTCTTTGCCAACAAATAAGAAGCAGCAAAAGCAGTTGACAGATTGAGATCAGTGATGATGGTAGAAACAAGCTGACCGTGATGCTGGTTGCTGTTTATTCTTTTGAACAAAGTACAACCAGCTTACCCAGGGTGCATGAACAGGAAGGAAGAGGTGATCTCTGCTGTGCCTGGCTAAGCATGTAATGATCTGGGATTAAGTTCCACCTTGAGAAACGGGGAAGAGGGAGGAGCTGAAGATCCCTTAAATTCAGCCCTGTTGCACTCTTTTTACATTATTTGTTCCCATATGGAGTTCCTAAGTCTGGGTGAGCAGAATATGTTTCAGAAATACTGGCTGGTTTGCTGGGTTTGGGAAGGAGGAAGGATAAGGCGAGCTCCATGCTACTGGTATCAGGGCCGTGGGAAATAAGCAAGAGAGACAATGCTCTCCCCCCTTCTTACTTGCTTTCACACAGGAGGTGGGCTGTGCCCTTGCCTCCTCCTTTTGGACTTGCAGAGAACAGGAGGAGCAGAAGCAGAGGGGAGATGGTCTTTCCCCTCAACTCAACCAGCACAGCCATAAAGTACAGCAAAGTCCACAAATCATTGCACTCATGTCAATGTGAGACCTCTACATTTTCCTTTCCCAGAGTTGGATCATTTGGAAAAGAGCTACAAGTCACCATACCCATGGAGAAGCTCATTGTGTTCTCAGGAGCAAGTCCATGGTTGGATTATATAGTTTGCAGTTTGTCTGAAATCTAATTCAAAATCTGTCACTGAAGTGCAGTGTGTGTCGCAGTGGAGTGGTACATGGATCTCTGGGATGCCAACCTGCCAGATCTCACCTGGTTTGGACACCACAGCTGTGTCTTCACTTGATGTGGTGCAAACATCTTTAGAAATACTCCAAGACGGTGTCAGTAGTGCCTGGAAAAGCCAGAATGGATCAGATGCCCACATTTGCTAGATCTCAGCTTTACTCTTTCAAGATTCTGCCCACCCTACCTCGCCCCCATCAATTAACTTGAATTTTATGGATGTTCTCTTCCTGTTCCGATTCAAGTGTGCACAGGCTTGAAAAATGCTGGTGCAGTGCTTTGAAAACCCTGAATGCAGCTGATGAAGAGGACTAAGCTCTCCCACCTGGACAGGCAGATTTGTATGTTGACATCTGCAGACCAAAATTTATGAATTGGTTTTCTGTCTTTAGGAATTCTAAGGTAAGACGCAGCATTTCGCGTGCCTCTGATAAATCAGTGCCTGGCACAGCTTCACAAAGGACATGAGTCAATATCCAGACGGGCCTGCAGATGTGACACAAGACCACGAGGGATCTCTCTTCTGCTGGAATAACAACTGGAGGTGAAGCAGGATGTTGTCAACAGCAAGACATAAATCAATAGCAAGACTTTCACGATCTCTGTGGAAGTGGAGCAGACCTTGAGTTGCTCTGAAAACATCCCATGAAGCTGTTGTTTACGAACTGCACTTGCAGAAGCTCTACCTTTAAGAAATACAAGGACACTTTTATTACTAACCAAGGAAACCTCATGCTTTGAAAGAATAGCTCCTTTTATGTTAAGAAAGCAGGGAGACCCTTACTTTACTCAGCGGGTAGTTGTATGCAAAAGAACCACAGAAAACTGCATGGGTACACAACCCCGATAGATCACATGGGGAGCACTGAAGGGAAATGTAGGTCTCTCTCTCTTCCCATCATTGTGTTTGGAATGTGTTTCCAATTGCACTAGTCACAAAGTAATCAAAGGCACTTGTCTACAGTGGCAAATTGAAGATGTCCTATCAGACCACATTACAGGAAGCTACACACTAATTAATCCTTAGTCACGTCAGAAAAACTGGTACCCACATGGCTTCAGGACAGGATGCAGTCAGTTTCCATATGCCTTAACAGAAAAGAGAGAACAGATCTTCAAAGCAAATGAAATCTGTCTTTGGAAGATGCCTGCGAACATGTTCTCTCCCCCCCCCTCCACCTTCCCCCCCATCCCTACCCAGTGTCCCGTCTTCCCTTGCAGGAGGTGGGAAGGAGGGGGGCCAGTCCCTGCAGGGAGAAGGGACCCTAAGTGGGCTCAGGACCTGCTGCGCGTGGTGGGAGCCTCAGTTATTTATGACTTACTAGTTCCCTTTGTTCTTGCAGACAACAGCCTTTCTGTTGCACTCCAAAATGAATCAGAGATGACTGCAGCCTTTGACGGGTATCTTCCAATAATTGTAGTAAAATGACTGCTTTATCCTAGCCCTAAGAAAGTGTTCTTTTTCCATGAGACCATTCCTGTAGCACAACTGGAATAAGTTAAAATTGCGAGGAAGAGTGTTTATCTCTTACCGTAAAGATACTTTAAAGATGATTAGGCTTTGAAGGTAAACTGTTCTCAAGCTACAGCTGTTCTCTGATGTGGGTCAGGGCTCCACGCAAACCACGCTGACGAGCTGTAGCCGAGCCGTGCCCTGAGCACGCGTGGGAAGGCATTTCTGCAGCCATCCCACCCTGCAGTTAACGGGTCGGGTTCTCAGGCCGGCCGAACTCCCACGGAAACGAAGGAATTAGCTTCGCAATCCAGCCTAAATCCTACCAACATTTGCTGGGTCGAGGGAAATAAGCTGTCCCGGCCGCTGGCAGGCGGAGTTGTACGGAGGAAGGGCTGTTCCGGTGCAGCGGGGCGGCCCCGACAGCAGGTGCCACTGCGGGACCGGCAGCGGGAGCCGGGCCGGGTTTGGGGCTAAGCGGGCCCTGCTGCAGCCGGGGAGGCCGGGGGCAGGCCGAGGCTCACGCGTGGGGATGCGAAGAGGCACTCAGGAAAATGCCCCCATCCCACCCAGCCCAGGGTGACCTGCCCGGGGTGCAGCAGCCAGCCCCCTTTCACGGCGGGCAGGCGAGGCTGAGGACCGTTAAAGGTCGCCCTGGCACTGCGCTGCAGGGCCATCACCGCTGCTGCAAGGATTCGCGGTGCCGCTCCGCTCCGGAGAAAGGATGCGGGTTCCCATTTTGTTACCGGTAAGAGAGGCAGCCACAGAAGGTGTGCTTGGTCGTTAAAGCTGTGTCTGCTTTTATACCTACACCATGAATGAACTTCAGAGTGACATCGGGTTTTTAACTTCTGTTTTCTTTCTGATTGACTTTTGTGGTCAGGAAAGCATTACACCCCTAAACATTTAGGGAGAATACCAGGGAGAAAAGGGAAAAGGAAAGGCACAAGAAAAAAAACACAAACCTGCACACAGTTAATGGATTTACCTTAAAATTTATCATAAAATGAGGTATGAAGGAAGTTGCAAGGACTTCTCAGCCATGGAATTCCTTCCCTCGTCTCCGCTGAACCCATCCCATTTAGACCCCTGCCCTGGATAACCAGCGGAAGCAAGGAAGAGACACCATGTTGTACCCTTACCTGCCAGTGCTAACGAACATCGCTTGTGCTGAGCAGCTGAATCCACAACCAAACAAAATTCTTTCTCCTGTGAGCACACTTTTCTAGTTGATAACTTTCCTTCCAGCTCTTTCCTTCCGAGGAGAGGGAGGAGATGCTCTCAGTGTCACAGCGAGCTATGCAGTGCTCAGACCTGGCATCGCCAGCCCTCTCTGTGACAGCTGTGGCTTTAACATGAGTGCTGCTGACAGCCACAACTCTAGCGAAACACTTGAGAGTTTGGAGATCATTTGCAACTTCTTGGTATGCCACCGAGGTCTAGATGGAAGCCAAAGGCAACGACAGGAAGGGCCCGCAGGAAATGGAGGAGGGGCTGGCAGTACTGCTGCAGACAAGCAGGGCTACTCACTCTAGGGCCTCAGGAGACCACTCCACGCAGGAGCAGCAGCTGAGAGCAGAGAGAGCACCTAAGGATGTACTGGAGACCTGCAGTCATAGAGATGGGAGTGGAGAACAAGAGATGGTTAATTCAGAGAGCCAGCAGGGAGGAGAGGAAAAAAGCACAAGCAAGCGCTGTGATTCTCTTCTAGTGAGCTACAGCTCTGAGATCCTCTGCTTTCTCTCTTTGGGATCTCTCTATACTGATGCTTTCCAAAGGGACAGGTGAAAACTGAGTGCTCCATGCTATCAAAGGCAGGTTTGCTGTGACTGAACAGAACAGCATTAGCCTCTCTGGTGCTGTGTGAGGTATCTGAGACAGCACTCACCTGCTTAGCAAGAGCAGTCCATGAAGAGGTGCTACCTACTGACAGCTTTTTGCTCTGGTGTTCTGTTACTAGCGCTGTCCCCTGCTGCCCAGGTCTCCCCAGGTGCATTACTCTGTGCCTCTCACCCACCTCAGCTATGTCCGTCTGTCTCTTGATGGCAGCGGGTGGATCACTCAATACTCCTGGACACCTTCCTTGGGGTTGCACAAGACTCCAGCTTCAGTATCTCCACATGATTTCTGTCAAGGGAACACGATGAGCAGCCTCCACTGGATATGCATAACCGGGAGCCCCCTCCACCTCCCCCCGGCACTGCTGCTTGCTGCTCAGGCACTCAGCCTGGGGAAACTAACCCCAGATCCCCACAAATTCCCCCCAAATTGGCTTGTCAACTGCGTATAAGACAATATGAAGGGGACTGTGCTGAGCAGGGATGGAGCAGGAAGGTGCCCACCACGCACAGCAGGTTCTGGGCAGGCTGCAGTGGTTGTGCACGGCCTGCCCTGCACACAGGATGGGGTAACACGAGTTATCTCACTGCAAGAAACACAGGCAGTGCAAAGAAAGGCAGCTTGCAGATTAACCTGCCCAGGGGCTGGTGGCAGCACAGCCACGTGGAAGGCCTCTGCTCATCCTGCTAGCAGGAGATGCAAGAAATATGGTGTCAAGGTACAGCTTTAAACCAGCTGACTGTGCCTGATGCATCTTGAATCCAGACAACATTAACTGGGTTGCTCTTTACATCCATGAAAGCAGGCTAAACAAGTCTGTCTAGCCGATGCAAGTGCATCTACATGAGGGTTTGCACCAATAAACTGCAGAGACCTGAGGGTGCACTGCAGCATGAGCCTCTCCTGTGGACCTTCCAGTCACTCAAACGCTTTGTCTCAAGGCCCTTCCGGGCATCACGAAAGTACACACTCACCCTCCAGAGCGAGAAGGTTTTTCCTTTGGAGAGCTCTGTTCAGATTTGCCTGCGCTGCTGCTAGAAATCCATATCTCTCCCTGTATTAATGGCTTCATCTCATCCTACTTCCTTTTTAGCAGCATGAAAATCAATAAGAGATGCCCATATGATATGGTTACATATAATAATGCTATATAATTACTGAATGACCCAGTTCCCGCCAACTGAGGCTGCACAGCCTTAGCAGTGTAGGAGTGTCCACAGAGTTAGTGGACAATAGTTTTGTCCCTGGCATTGCCCGGGCAGTGTAACTGTCTCCACCTACCTTGGCCATGTGTTGAGGTTTGCATCCTGGATCTGTTTCTGTGTATTGTCCAGCTGAGAAACTTGCTACTGGTTCAACTAGGTTCCTTTCCCAGTACTTCGGAAAGCCTCTGCTGTTGTCCAGCTTGACCTCAAAGTGTTTTCTCAAACAGTGCCCTCCTTTTTCTGCTTTCAGAAAGCTTTGCTGCTGGGTAAAGGACTTCCAGTTTCTCATCAGGCTCTAATTTGAGTTACTTTTTTTTTTTTTTTTTTTTTTTTTTTTTGCTGCCTGCTCACTCTGGCTCCAAGTCTTCCTGCAATTCAGTGATTTGAGAATCCAGGTCACTATTTCTGTCAGAGCTACTTCCTCCTCCACCTTCACTGAGCTGCTCGCGGCTCTTCTTCCTTCCTGGGCAGACCTCCCTGCTCCTTGGGCTGCACCTGCAGATGTGGTACCTCCCTCCTGTTCTGTACACCCAGTCTCCAGCTCCTGTCACAATTTTCCTCCCTGAATGACAGACAACAGTCATGACCTGAGGTTCAGTCATACAATTCCTGCCAGAAATTTTTCTTTGCTGCCTGCAGTTCATGAGATGCTCTTGCTCATGGTTCCGTGGCCCTCCATGTCACTGGGGCTGGGGAGTGGGAGCCATGGGGGCTCAGTGGGGTGGCAGGGTAGGACCCAGCAAGCAGGACCCATCCCACCACTCCAGCCAAGGAGCAGGGCAGGCCAGGAGGCACCAGGCTCCTTCTTGGTGATGTGGTGGGCTCTCACTGTGACCGTAAGTGTAGGCTTTGTAGACCTGTGGGACCCCCATCCTGCATCCTCCACAATGGCAAGAAGTCTTCAGTGGCCTCAACATCCTTCCTGGGTTCCTAAAGTAACAACAGCCATCAATGAGCTCCATGCATGGATGGGAAAAGCCATCTGACATACTCATTCACACACGTTGCATGTGACAAACCAAGATTTTACATCCTCCCTTCTGATGCTTCTGGGTGCAACTAGAGGCCTTCCTGCCCCACCACCTTTCCCAGGATCTGCACCCTCAACCATGGCCCAGCAGCTTGATTCTGGGGAGACCCCAGGCCTGGCCTGACCCCACTGCTAATGAGTGCATGTCCAGGTTTGTCCCCTCCCTTGTCAAGGTTCACTGGCCTGCAGCAAGGACCAACTGCACAGGGAGGGCAGAGCCAGCTGCTGCCACCAGCCCTGCCAGCATCACAACACCCACAGCTCTTCCTGCCTGTGGCTCCCTGACTGCTCACAAGGTCCACATCTTCCAGCCCCACAGACCTCTCTGGCTCCACGCAGGAGATCCTGCAGCTGTGACAGCCCATCCTAGCACACCCTTTCTCCAGCTATGAGCAGTAGCCCAGGCATGGAGGAAGCACTGGAAGGTCTGCTTGCTCCCAAGCCTGCCACTTTTGGGTGCTTTGGTGGTTCCTCAGGGTCAGGTCCCTCTCATGCCATAACAGCTTCATGTATTGCTAGCAGTCCTCATTTCAGTGGTGCCCATGGGAGAGCCTTGCAAGACACTGCTTCTGTCAGCACAGCAGCAGCGTCCTACCGCAGCATCTGTGCTGCACCAGGGTGGCTGCTGGCTGCTGTAGATGAGCCTTCACATTTTTAATGTCCCCACATTTCCAAGGGAAGGAAGAGCCTAGAGCAGTCTGCTCCACGCACCTATCCATGCAGAGATCCCCATTAATAATTACTCAGTCTGTCAGTCAGGTTTGTGGTTTATTTTTTCACCTACAGGATATTTCTGTGTCTTTTCTTACTTCTCTCTGGTTTTAATGTGATAGCACACACAGGCTGTGCTGTGAACAAGTGAAATTGCATGTTCAAACTTCGATAGAAACCACTGACAGGCTCTATATTTTATGATTCAAAGGTATTTATAATTCAGCAGGAGGCTTTCAAAGTGCATACATATGTACATACATTCTCCTTTTTCTTTGATTTAATATTTTGCTTGCTTTTCAGAGAAAGTAGCTGCTCACCACACATCTGAACCATCATCATTTTTAAAGAACTGGAAACCTGGAAATATTTGCATTTCTGTTTCATTTTTTCTACTTGCCTGTTTTTCAAGTTACATTCCAAGGATTCTGTTTTAAATTCTTTTTTTTCCTATTCTTTAAAGACTGCTGGACATCTCTTTTCTGATCTTGCTGTGTTATTGGTATCCTCTTATTGATACCTGGAGTCCAAGTCTGTCTGTCTCTCTTGATAGCCCAAAGTCACTGCAAAACAGGTCCAACTTCTTTTCTTTAATCACATTAAAGGCATTTGACCTTTTTTTTTTAAAAAAAAAAAAAAAACCAAACAGATGTAGAAAACTGCACAGTGCTGGCAATCCTACAGACCCTTTTTTCCTATGCTTTGTCTACTAAAGATTTGCAGTAGTGTGCCTGAAACAAAAAACCACCCCCCCTTAGACCTTATTCCCTAGCATTTACAGACAATTCCTATTAGCCTCTCCTTTCTTCTTACAGATGAGTATGCTTCTGCTTAGTCATTTTCTGCAAGCGAAAGTAAATTAATCTTTTAGTATCCTGGAAAATTTAATTATAAAGAATTTCCTGTGCTTGGTCTCCTTACAGCTGGCCAGCTCAACAGGTCTGAACAAAGTAATTCCCAGAGGCAATGTCCAACAGCAACAGGGCAAAGGAAAAAAAACCCAAACCCACATTTGACATTCATAAAGCAGAACAGGAGTCCAGCCCCTTGAGCCAAGCCATTGGCTTCCCCAATAGATGCCCAAAGCCCACGATCTCCCATGACTTTCTCATTCCAAAGGCTCCTTCCCAGAGCCTGTGGCCAGCGTGTTGCTCTGGAGTCGCACCTTGTCCCTGAGCAACTCTAAGCCAGCCCTGGTACTGCAGGGCCCAGCCATTGCAGGGCTGTGGTGAGGTGGTTCTTGGGCACCCTTCACTGTACCATGAGTGAATCCAGTACATCGGGTGAGAGGAAGGGTCAGGATGGCAATAGAGGTCTAAAAATCTCTGCAGCTCTCTGGGTTCTGGTTCACAGTATGATACAGAGCAGCTGGTATGGTCTGGGATTGCCCACGACACTTGGGTCAATAAAACATCCCCTGATTGACCCCTGGCTGCCTCTGCGCTTGCCATCCTCCCAAGGTACTCACCACAAATCTGCAGGGAGAAGAGAGAACTGCAAGGCTGTCCTGGACCATACTTACACTATGGGTACATGCTGGGAGCTGTGGGGCTGGTGGCTTTACACCCCAGCTCTGGAGGCCAGCTGGTTTCCAGTCCTCATGCCACGATAGCTTCCGTGTCAGGACTCCTGTTTTGGTACATCAGTCAGGAAAAGCTGCTCAGGAAAGAAGTTTCCCCATGCTCAGCCCTCACTGCTGTGCCTCCTGGCAAGTCTAACACGTTAAAACTGGAGCTTACCGCGCTGAGCCTTGCCAGCTGGGCAAGTGCTCTGGGAAAAGGGACCAGAAAGAAAACAAAAGAGATTTCATCTCGTGGCCAAGGACATCCACTTATCTCCACAGCGCCTGCAGAACACTGGTCCATCTTTTTTTTTCTTCTAAGAAAAAAGAAAAAAACAAACACAACACACCAAGGAAAAAAAAACTTTGCAGTTGCTTTTATAATCAGCAAGACAAAAAGAACAATTTGCAATGGCGTTACAGTGCAGAGCTACTGCAAGAATTGCTGATCTAGGGCTGCTTTTCAGCCAAATAATTTAAAGATTCTCTTTACCTCCCGCTGCCAGTGCTTTGTACATGGTTCTGGGCAGCATAAGCGTATCCCTATAGCCTGTGAGTACCCATTTTGTCCATTTAGGCCAATCACAAACCCCAGTGGAAGGGCACAGCATTTCTCCTGGCTGAAAGGCTCCCTCCATTCCCTGCAGAGCTTCTGGGCTGTGGGTCACTGCAGCACGGGAGCTGTAACCTTGAGCAGCTTGATAAAGCCATGAGCTTTCTGTGTGCTAGCTGTTCCCTGGCATCCCCCTCCCTGCACCCCTCTGTGGGACGTGCCCAGTCCATCCCCTGGCTTGAGGGCAGCCTGGGAGTCCCAGCTGGTAGCACCAGCTACAGGGAAGAGGCGAGAGCTCTGTGTAAGCACGGCTCTCTTAAGAAACTGCTCTAAGCATTTAGGGAAGAGATGTCTAGTTTTAAAAACAGATGTGGTTTCCAGTGCTAGGGAAATATTTGTGTCACATCTCAAAATCAATCAAACAAACAAAAAAAAACCAAAACAAAACAACCAAAAAACAGAAAAAAAAAAACCCACACAAAAATAATCAAACCAAGAAAATATGAAGAAAGGCAGTGGGAGCACTCGGCTACGACAGGACGCGTGCAGTGCCCCCAACACCCCTGTGCTTTACAAACCATGGGAGGCATCACAGCCGCCTCATGGATCTTCCTGGGGAAGCAGCTGTAGTTTTAGTCCTGTCACCAGCCACCCAAATCTGCAATTAGGCAGAGTGCTCTTTCGGAGCTGTCTCTATATCTGTAGTAAGGCTGCTCAAAGTGTGTAATTACTTGGACCAACCATCCCACAGGAGCCAAATGGAGAATGGCTGTGGCGAGCTCCTCACAGCCGTATCCCCTCTCCACAGCACAGGCAGGTGGTCCTGGGGGCTGCAGGCACCTGGGATGCAGCCCCAGGCTCTTCCAGGGAGTGGGGCATCGCTGGTGCCATGCCCTGGGTCTTGGTGGCAGCTCCTGTGCCACCGTGAACAAGCCTGACCGTGACATGCGCTTTGCCATTGCATTACCCAGTACCGAAACCTGCTGTGTCTTCCTGCTGGTGTCTGCTCTGCAAGATGCCTTGCTCTGAGTCTACCTACAGCCTTGAGAGGAACAAGGAAAATAAAAGCTCCTTGACACTTAAGTATTTTTCTCCTGACTCCTTTCCAGTTTCTTGCAACATCTCTGTTTTCAGACTCACATGTGCTGAAGTAATTTGCAGTCATGTCTAGGTTTTGCATTGCCACTAACTCCATTAGTTCATGGATTTCTTCTCCCATGGAGTTCCTGCAGCTGCTGCTGTCTTGCCAGTTCATTTCTCATATATTTCCTTTCAAATCTGAATTGAATTAGCGAGCGTATGTAATGAGGCACAGTAGGAAGAAAAAAGGCAGATAAAAGGTGACACAGACCAGATGCCTCTTTCAGCCGCTGCAACACCAATAGAGAGTGTCGGTAAGTGCCAGGTAAATGAGAGAAACCAGGACATAGACACACGATTTGCTGGGATTTGATCATCAGCTACTTACATAAAGATTTTGAAAATTCCCTGCCCTCAGGGCATTAACATTTCTCTGAGCTTCCCAAGTATTGTGCAGTTCAAGTGAGACATTGAGAAGGAGCTCATTTGCATTAGAAAAACATTGAATAGTGTGGGAACCAATAGTTGAAGGAAGACCAGCAGAAAATACCATCCTAAGGGAGAACAGCACATCAACAACAACAAAAAAACCAACCAAAACCACAAAAATCAATCAGCCTCCCCTCACCTCCTCAGTAGGATACTCTGCCCATCTTTGGGACTGCTCATTGTCAGTTACATGCGCCTTCATTAATTAGCGCCTGTCAGCACTGCAGCACACACACACAAAGCATCCATGCCTGGGAGACATTAACTCTCCCCACCAACAGCAACACAAGCTTATAACCGTACCCTCCATGTTCTGCTCTGGCTTCCTTTAGGAAATCAAATAAAGGTCAAAGCCCTTCTGTTCAAGGCAGCCAGTGGCAGGGACTCCGGATCTGCAGAGAGCAATGCCAGGCTGTGGGAAGGAGCCTGCGAGTGGGAAGTCAGATCCATAGCCAGGGGAAGAGGGTGTTCAGCAGCAGGGATGTGGGACATCCTACTCCAAAACAGAATGGAGACCCAGAGCTCACCCTGAGAGCATAGCTACCTCCTCCACAAAACCACTCACCAGGCACAAAGGCTCCCATTCACAAGTACTGCGCCATGCCATGCCAGAGAGCATGGTACCCAGCTGCAGTGAAGCCATTTGAGCACAGCACTGATCCTAGGCCAATGCCCTACACCTGCCACTCTGGCTTCTGGTTTAACCTGCATCAACACAGCTGGTCCTGCAGCTCGCTCTAGTGCAGAGTAAGCAACACCATGGCCCTCAGCACCTTTGATGCAAAGTCCCTCATTTTTTGTAAGCCTTATTGTATAGTATACGGGAAGGACAAGGCGTGCACAACTCATGTGTCTAGTAGAAACATAGCTCTTCTCATCCTTCTCATCCTCCTTCTTTCTTCTAAGGCTCAAAGCCCTGCATGCATTTCAAATATATATCTGCAAGTAAATAAATGCGTGTCTTTTTCTCTCAAGTCCCATTTTCCCTGAGCTGTGTACTGCAGCAAGCAATCGGGCGGGCACAGCTTCCTCAGTGCTGCCCACCCACTGCCTGGAGCGGGACCCAGGGCTGCCGAAGGACAAGCAAGCAGTAGCAGCCCTCCCACTGCCCACCCACTGCCTGCGAAGCAAGCCCCTGTCCTCTGCGTCTTGCACTTCCAGGTCGCCAGCCTGGCTGGTCCTCTCAGATATCCTCAACTGCATTTTTAAAATATTACAGAAGGCCTTGGAGAATAAATGTCAAGAGGAACATACTGCCCCCCACATATTCTCTGAATCCTCCACTTCCCAGCCTTGTTCAAAGACATTGTGAAATAGTTCATAGGGTTCTGTGAATGTAGATGTCCCTCAAAAACGTCTCCTTCCCCAAGCAGAGTTTCAGCATACTTCAGAACTTCTCCATAGAAGCTCTCCCAGTGAATGGCTCCGCTGGCACCAGCTCAGCTGACTGAAGTGGAAGGGAATTTGCACTTTTTAAAGATCTCTCCCTTTATTTTCTCTTTGAATCTTTGTTAAAATAATGTGAAATTACCTTGGAAGAACTGGGGGTGTTGCCTTTTGTTGACAAAAAGTAAGGCATGAAAGATTTGTTCACAGAGTTTTTGTTTGTGTGTTTATTTTTCAGCTCTCCAAATTTCCAGTCTCCCTTGATGGCTTCCCAGGGTGAGCAGAGCCTTCAGTGAAAGGCTTGTTGAAAAAGTGAAAACACAAAATTTTTAACATAAGTGGTTTTCTCACTTCTGTTTGCCAGATATTTTATTGAGTGCTAGGAAAATAAGCAAATTAAACCTCCCACTGGTTTTATTATAAATAGATCAGGCACTTGAAGCCCTCCAGTTATTTGCAATTTGTTTCGTGAAAAATAAGCTGGCTTTCAATTCTGATGTTCTTTCTGCATAGTAAAGGAGGAGGAAGGTACAACCCTTTAGTCCTGATTTGTAGTTTGCTCTTTGGATCCACCTTCTTCCTTCTATGTGAGTCACCTCTGGCAGCTGATAGACATTTCTTCCTCTCTGTGCACGAAGGGGGAGTGTTGCATGAGATGTCTCCAGTATCTTTTGGAGGAGAAGCCATCCCCCTCAGCCAACCCTGGTAGCCACCTTTGTCCTTAGTCCCTCTGTGCATCGTTTCATCCCTCTGCTATCCTCAGCCTCAGCTGAGCTGAGTTTCTTACAAACACTGTCCGCCGCGAGCTTTGCAGGAGGCTTTTCCTTCCAGCTCAGCGGCGAAGGAAAGATGATGCTTTCAATCCCCTTTGCCCGCAGGCTCTCTCATAGTCCCACAGGGAGGCAAAAGGAAGCGACTGTTTATTAACAGGGGATCCAAATACGAAAGAGCTGCAGAAAGCAAATGGGAGTGAGGCATTCACTGGATGAGCCCTGATAACCCTGCCTAAAAAACTGGTTTTGCAGGAAAAAGCAGCCAAAAGCAGGAAAAAGAATCCAGCGCAGCTATTCAGGTGATAGGATATAGGGCTGCTTTTATGGCGTAGTTTTTCGGGTACTCTGATTTGGTGAGCATTTGAGCTACTGCTTACATACTCTGTTCGTACGAGAATTTCCTGGCTAGCTGAGGAACTTCCTTAGCTTTTTAACAGCAGCAAAAATCTCCCTTTCCCCGCACCCTGGGGGAGGTACCCTGACCAGCCAAGGAGGCAGGGAGGCTGGTGTACCCCGGGAGGGACCCGGGCCCCCACTCTGCACCCCCCGGCTTTGCTGCTGAACGTGCCCGAGCCCAGAGGTGGGTGGCAGAAGACACTGGGTAGCGAGGAAGCCAGAAATACATTTAGGGAGAGGAAGTTCAAAAATAGCCGAGCTTTTCCTGTAAGTGTGGGTTATTTATTTAATTCAGTGTTGTTATTCTTGGTTTATGGACTCTTTTTCCCCTCAGTGACAGGGGAACAAGGAAAAGGAGAAGCTTTGGGAAATAAGCAATGGAACAAAAACACCTTTCAAAGCAAATGGAAGGGAAATAGTGAGGGATTTAAGAGGAACGGTATCAAGGATAAGAGCTTCCCTTAGATACCTATCAGATTTTAGTCATGAAGAAAGAACAGAAACCAAGAACAGCAGGAAAACCTCCTTGCTCTTCCACGCAAGCCTTCAGTGCTGCCATGTGCAGCGGGGTCCCTGCAGCCCTCCCTGGCACACGCCCCGGGGCTGGGGCTGCTGTACGCCCCGCAGCCAAGCACACCCCACGGGCTGGGAGCCCGGGCTCCCTCCCCCTGGAAAACCACACAGCCCTGCCGCCCCGGATCCCATTCGACGCCCAGCTCTGCTTTCTATGACTCCACCAGCTGCTGCCCTCCCACCCCATGGGACCTCACATTTCTGTGGGGCAGGGAAGAGCTGGGCACAGCGAGTCCAGGGTACGGGCACAGCCAGGATTTCAACAGCAGAAGCTAGGGGAAAAGGAGATGAGCCCAGAAGTGAGCAAAACAAGCCAGTGTGTTGCTGACACAGGGTGCATCTACACTGCCAAGAGCTCCTGTGGTCCTGTGTCACCTACCGGCTTCACTCAGCCTCCGCCAGCCCCTTTTGCAGCCCAGCTGCATGGGAGCTTCGCTGAGCTGTAAACACCTGGAGGGACTTGGCTGGTGAACCCAGCCCCCACCACTCTGGGGACCTGCGGGAGCCTACCTCACATCACTGAGATAGGCCACTGTGGCATGGACACATCTGAGGGACATGTGCTGGTGGCACTGTTTAAAGTGGTAGAGAAGGAGCAGAAATTATCATTACATCAGGGATGGAACTACGTTTCCTACCATGGCACATCAGGTTAATTACTATGTGGTGTATACGCAGCTGTCACCTGGATCAAATCAGGATCTGTTACATGTGGAAAAGTGGAAGGACCTCCTTACCAATGCTGCTGGCTGCACACACCCCTGCATTATGGCACATGGAGTTGTGAGAGACATTTTCAGGGAAGTCTGCTGAGACACAGAGCTACAGCCGGTTATTTTATCAGTGGATTTCACCTGAGGATCTCAGTGTATTTTACATCACCCCTCATCAGCTTGATGAACTCCTTTAAGTGCACTCCTCCTCATGCAAAAGGTGGAGATGGAGGTGGCAAAGAGTCATAGGGTGGCTGCTCGCAGGGCAGTGGGTGAGATGCTGGGTACTAGGCTCTGACTTCCATGCATAGCTGGAGCCCTGGACAGGGCTGTCCCACATGTGGGACCAGACACAACCCCCTTCCTGGGGCAATGGCCAGCATCATGCTCAATGTGTGCTCAGTGAGTTAATTAGCAAGGGAAGGAGAGAGGCTTCTCCAGGCCTGCCTCCAGCAGCATCTTTAGTGAATTCTGGTTTTTTCCCTCCAGAAAGGGTCATAATCCGGAGAAGGATCATCACCCATCCCCTGCCGCACAAGCCACTGCTCTGTGAGGGCTGAGGCCTCTCGGCTCCTGCTGTCTCCGACGGCACCCCTGCTCAGTGTGCTCCTCACCTCAGGCCCTGCCCTTCACCCTTATACCCTTTGCCCATACCAAAGATTTTGCTTGGTGTGTCCCCAGTTTCCCCTGGCCTCCCTAATATCTGCTGCCCATCAGTGACACTGTGGAAGAGGCTCACACCCTAAGGTCTCACCTCTTTTTTTCCACAGCCATAAAAGGGAAAGCAAAATGTTTAAGTTTGAATGCTTTGAAGTTTTGCAGAATAAACAAACTTCTTCATCTGGATTGCAATGGGGAAAAAATTCACAGAATGCTCCATAAGGTGTAATAAATCCAGCATCTATTGCATTATCTGGGTACCCATGGCAAATAATACATTAAAGACCTGAAAACAAAGTGCCTGGGGACACCATGTTATTAAAAAACAGGGAATCAGTCTCAGTATCTTGGAAGGCAACCAAAGCATCCAAGGCACATGTAAAGATGGGATCAAAACCCAGTGAGAGAGCTGCAGGACTAGTACAAGAGTGATGTTAATGGGATTCACTTTAAAGGCTCCTAAAACTGGAAACATTTCTTATATAATGAGAGATGGTTTAATGCAGGATGCCCTTGGAGGCCTGAAGCGACTGTAAACATGTACTTACAGAGTGTTATGAGACTTCTACACTGCAGAGAAAAGGGTGTGAAAAATGGAAGTGTGCTTGGGGTGGAGGCAGCTTTGGGCCATTTGTTTGTACTCCGTCTGAATTCCTTGCTGGCCTTGTTTCTAAGTCATCATTACCACAGATCCCCAACAGCTGAGTGATCTCCAGTGGGAAAATGTCAAGGCAGGCAATGTGTGAGGAAAACACACTCATACATTAGGCAGATCTCTCGGGCATAATTTCTTCTAAACAAGCACTGGATGAAATTACAGCTCAAATGGATGTATTTCAATGCAGTTCCCAGTCACTTTTTAAAACTTTCTTGGAAAGCTGGCTAAATGAGATTTAGATAAGGCTAAGGCTTGACTGTGCTGCTGTCAGGGGAAAACATCCACACGCACATTATTAATGACTGACTTGAGGGGCATCACTCACTTTTGTTTGGACAGCGTCTCAGCCCATACCAAAATCCTGGCTACGATTTTTCAGCTGGTCTGCTGTATAGAGGATTACAGCTGACAGCAGGAATCAAGCACCCTGGAACACCCAGGGACGATGGCGTCTGACTGTAAGTCATTTGGCTAGGGCTCTTCTCACCTCGTTTTGGCTGCTTGGGGTTGAGCATCACATCACAGTTACTATTCACCTTCCACCTCCAGCCAAAGGACCTAGAAAGGAGCTGAAGGAGGAGGAAGCAGCCTGTGCCACCCGAGAGATCCAAGGCAGAGGGGCCTGATTGTACCACTGAACATCCTACCCCTGGGGCCTACTGATTAGTTCAGTCCACAATTATTCCTCATCCTGTAATCTCTGTTTAAAATATCCTGGGCTAAAAACCAAGACAGACAGGAACAGTTCCTGGCCGGACTGAGCACACCAGCAGCAGTGAAAAGGAGAGCTACCAGTGACTCTGGGAGCACCTCAACTGGCCGTGCCTGCCCTCTGCCACGTGGCCCATGTTCCTTGTGTTTTAAGGCTTGTTGCCCTTTCATGGGGACACTTGGTGCCCTGTGCTCCAGCCATGGGGTGCTGGGAGCATGAGGGGGAGACTGGCTTTGGGAAACTCACCACTTTGGTCATCTGCTGGCCCACTAAAGGAACCTGTTTGGTTTCTGGAGAAAAAAAAAACCCTATCAATAAATATTTTGCAAGACATCGGACACAGAAACAATCAGGTCTGAAATTTTCACATTTAGGTGTAACTTCCCTCAGAGAGCGTGTCTTAGCCTCCTGTGCCCTTATGAATGAGGACTCTTGAAGCCTACCTAGCAGGAAATCTGGGCTGCAAAGCTGGAAAAAAGAAGAAGCTTAAGTAAACGGAGGCCTTTTTTTTTTTTTTTTAATGAAAGCCCCAAGTGTCCTAGTGGTGCTGAGGGGCGGCAGTGGGAGCCCCAGGCCACAGTCTGGCCATTGGCATGGGTGCTGCAGTCACCCCGTCCCACCACCTCACCCAGGGTCAGCAGGGCCCACCTGTCCGTGGGCGGCCATGGGCCTTCCAGGGCACCCGAGGCAGACGCTCCCTGATGCTAGCTCAGCCTGGACTGAAAAGCAGCAGAAAAGGAAGCTTGTGCCGATGGCGGGTGCTCCTTGCATTGCCATGGCAACACACCTGCTTCCTCCATTTCCCCGCTCCCTGCCAAGGGAGAGCTCCAGCCCTGCCGGCGTCAACACAAGCCCAGAAGAAGTCCAAGTCCCAACAAAACACCTTTTCACCGGTGCCTCGCTCCCCAGGCCACAGCCCTCTCTTCAGTGACTGGAAAAACCTTTACTCTCCTACAAATAACTTGCCTTCCTGCTGCTGCCCTACTCATGCAAAAGCCACATAACCCCTGAGCACTCAGGTGCCCTTGCAGCACGGGAGCCAGCAGCACCCTTCCCCGCCATGGGTGTCATCACACCCCACAGGACACAGCAGCCCCCGGCCCCATCACCTCATGTTTTTCCAGGCCTGCCAGCTTATATTAGCCACCCTCAGAGGCTTGATGAGGGCCAAGTTTTTCTTTCAGCTCCTTTTCCCAGATTTCCCATGAAAGATCTTTTGCTTTGGGAGATTTATGGCAAACCTCCACTGACGAGTAGGCGCAAGGTCGAGCTCCTATTGATGCACCAGTTTCTCACTCACCAAGTCCCAGCCTCTCTTCCCTGAAGAAAACACCCACAAGAACTTGAGTGCTCACACAACAGCATGGGTTTTGGTGCTAACAAAGAGGTCCCACAGCTCTGGAGGAGTTGTGAATGGCACGGCTCATGTGGCAGAGCTGGACCATTGATGCCCAAGGTGCCCGGATGCCATTGCCAGCTGAGCCAAGCCCCTTGCGCAGCTGATTTCTGATGTTGGGCACAATCAGTAGTTTGGTAACAGTTCCTCTCTGCTTTCACAACTTCTGCAGAAACAATTGCTGGTGAAAGCAAAGTGTGTGCTTGGCAGTTCCTCTGCCAGCTTATCAGGGCATCTGTACCGAGCTTCCGGGAAGGGCTGCTCGGGCAGGAGCCAGCACCACCCGCTTGGCCGATCCAGCCCTGAATGGGGAGGACCACTTGGATGCTCTTCCACTGGGCAAGGGCTGGGCTTTGCAAAGCCATTTCCACCAGCTCAGAAAGTTAGTTTTCTCTTCTATTCAACCAATTCAGGCCCCAAATAAGCCATCTGGTTTGCTGCTAAGGGTAACTCTGTGACTGTACTGAAGTTCTGTGCCGCTTTAACTCCTTTCTTCTCTCTGCTTACAGCAAGGAAACAGGATGCCATAGCTTTGACAAAATATTTTACTAAATAAATAGAACTGCAGGCAGTCTCCACAAGCCAGTCTCGCAGTGCCACATGACCACAGCTGGCAAGACACAAGGGTTACATTTAAATTCAATGTTAATTCAGCAAAACATCAACACTTATTTACCACAGTCCATAAAATTCATCTGACAAAATACCTCCAACAGACAGCTTGGTAGCCCTCTTATTCCAGCAATGTAAAAGCACAACAAATCAAGTCAGCACATGTTCTGCAGCATCACACCAGGCTGGCAGCTACACATGTGCTAGCAAGTGACTCTGCGCCAAAATCCCTGCGTGCTCTGGGGCTCTCAGTGCATCTGGCAGTCCTAAATTCCCTTGCCACTTCTGTCCTGTTCCTGGAGGACCTTCCAGTTGTCTGAAGTAGCTAAGGAAGGATCCACCTTTAGCACAAGTTATACATTGCAGCTCTGTAAAAGGACACGGTCACACATATCCTGTTTGGCCCATTGACATTGCTTTTGAAGGAAGCTCCATCTTGCCACTACCATTCCCAACGCCCATGCCTCTGCCACTGTGCCACATCAAGGATGCTGCTGGATGTGCTACCCAGACTCTCCAGTTTAGGTGCAGCTTGATAAGCCTTGGCAGCAGAGGAGAGGATGGGCTGATAAAATCATGCTTGACAGCAGAACAGTTCAAACTTGCCTGCAATGTAGGTGTTTTACTCCACACCCCGGGATCCTGCACCTTTCCAGTGCTGCCCATGGTAATATCTGGGAATACAGCCATGGCCAAGAGCCCCCAAGTCCCACTGGCCACGATGGTCACACTACTTGAGGTTATTGCATTTGTTTTCTCATTGGAGGCACAACCTCTGGTTGCGCTTGGGCCCTGGCCCAGGACAGCTGGAGGAAGCCCCGCTCTGAAAGCCAGCTCCATTTCAGGCCTGTCCACCTGCAGGTAGAGGATCCAGCATGGCCCCACCAACCACCACGAGCAGCCTCACAGTTTACTTGACAGAGCCAAAGCCGTCAGCCACAGCCCAGTCACAACACGGCCTATTTTCTATCGAGACAGTGATAAAAACGCAACTTCTCTGCCAGCACAAGCTCCTTCAAACATGTGCCTGGAGCCAGTGGACCAGAGCAAGGTCCTCACTCTGGTCTAGGCTTCCTTATGTGGAAGCTCTGGAGCCATTGCCATCCATTGCATGTGTGCCAAACCTCAGGTCCCCCCCGTGGCATGCCAGCCCTCTCTGATCCCAGTGTGGATGGGGCAGGTCCGGCCCAGATTTGTCTGTCAGGTCTTCAGATCTCTGCAGCGGTTTTGCCTGCGCCGTCGTTCCCATCTCACTGGGAGCGGCCCGGAGATTATATCTCCTGCGGGTGGCCAGGAAGGAGCAGGGCTGCGAAGAGCAGACCAGCTTTCCCAGCCCTCCGCATCTTCTCAGGGAACAGCCCGGAGGTTAAGAGAAGGCGCTGTCAGCCAGGCTTCCTCTCCTCCTCCTGAAAGACCGCCTTGCCCCAGCAGCAGCGTGTCCCCAGCGCCCGCTCCCTGCCAGGCCTCATCTGGAAGCAAAGCCAACTCAGGCTGCTGCTCTTGCCACTCCCCTCTTTTCCCTGGGACCACAAGCACCAAAGATCAGAGAGGAGCATTTCTTGCTCCGTCTTGGCAAGACAGTGTTGTCTCATACAAAAAAAAAACCCCAAACTGAAGCACATTATTGCTTCCAACTTAAAAGATACAGAGAAACGAGGAAAACGTCCTGGGCCAAATGCAGGCAGCACAAGCCCATCACCTTTGTTCAGGAGATTTATAGCGGTTACGTCAGACGCAGTGGCTAACAGAATCATTTCCTTCAGCAGCGCAGGCACGCGACGGGGGGAGGCAGGAGCCCCCGCGCCCCTGGCTGCCGGCTGCCCGGGAAGCCAGTGCGGGAGTCTGGGCTGGCAGGGCCCTGCATCCCCCGCACACCCTGGCAGAGCGCAGGGACCAGAGCAGGGACGGCTTCTTTGCTGGCCCTTGAGCTGGCTGCCGAGTGAGGGGATGGAAGGAGTGCACAAGAAGCAGGACCATGCGGCTATAAATCCTGTCAAGTCTAACGATGTTTTTCCAAGCATATTTTCCTGACTTCCCTCCCAAGGGATGAAACCCAAAAGATGGTTATGTCTGATCTTTAGGTAACCCAGAAACAAAATGTTTCCCAAACAAATAATCACGTTGCAGTCTGACAATGTTCATTATTACAAAAGGGCATTTTATTTCCATCTTTTTCTGGGTGTACTATATTGCAACGTAACACTACACAGGTCTATCAACATATTAAGATTCTTGCTACAGAATTAAGAAGTTTGTCCATTTGGTCAAATTTCCAAGTTTTTCCTTGGCGTTCTTACAGGACTTGTCACCACTTTAGCACACGAAGTAGTGAAGTGCCAGAAATGTGATATGAGACTTGGAGAGGGTGCTTTCCAATCAGAATTTGCAAAAGTTGTTGGGCTGGCTAGATGCAGGAGGTCAGCACAAATATCCATCCTAATTTTGACAAAGGGGGAGATGAACATCTCCAGATTTTGATCACAAAGTAGATTTGCTTTTCAGGCCTAATGTACCATTAAGGTTGTCTTCTTATTTTTTATGCGCTCTTTGTCATCTCTGCTGCCGTTACCAAGGAAGATTTGTATTATTTTTGAGCAATAATGTAAAATGCCTTGCTTATATTCTGGAATTGTCTTACTTGTTAGGCACCTGATCAATGTAAGTAGTTATATAAACTCATACAAACCATGCCTGAAGTATTATCCACAAAACGTCCATCCATTCAGAGTCACAGACTATAGGTCAGAGAAAAGTCTAGTAGGCATTGCATGTGAATATACATATGAGCAGTACATGAATCACTGAGTAAATATGGCACTTTTACATATTTTCCTGGACGTCATACAGAATTAGGAAACAATCTTCTCTCAGCTGACGCATTTCTAAAATACTGTAATATGGTTTTGGAAAATACACCCCATAGACCAGACAGTAAGAAGTTTAGAAAAGTCAACAGTGCAGCTACCTGAGTTTGTTTCATTAAGTTTAAGCAATTAACAGTAATGTGATATTTTATCATTCACTGCGAGCCTGAGGGTTGTCCACCCACAAAAGCCATGCTGCCTAACCCTGCTATAGATAACACAGCACAGCTCTCCAAGCACGGGGCTCAGCAAGACGATGAACTGACCTAGCAGCTCAGCACCTCCAAAGTGACTTATCCCACCTTCTCCTTGTCCGGACCCTGGCTGCAGAGTCCTGTCCCCCTGCTGCTCCCACCCTAGTGTCCATCTGATCCTTTGGAGAGCTGATCCAGCAGAAAATTAGTCCCTTTTTAAAACTGGCGTAGTTTTCTGCTGGCTTAGAAAGTTGATTTGTCCTATGGAGGGATCAGACCAGCACCAGACCAGTCAAGGTACAGGAGAAGCAGCTGGAACATGTTGGCAGGAACAGGGAGCATGGAGGAGGAGGGAACTGCCCCTTTTTGGTGGCAGTGAGCTGTCAGATTGACTAGGCTGTCTCAGCAGACCAAACCCTTGGAGGAGATACAGTTATTAGCACGAAAGTGCTTAGACCGGTACAGTTTATTCCTATCTAGAAGACGAATAAAGACATACCAGCACAAGGCACTTCACACTCATGTAACTGTGTCCACATGAGGGGTTGCACTGGTATAAGTATAATCAGTAAAAACAAAAAACCCACATCCCTTAAGTGATGTATTTACAAAAATGGTGTAGAACAAGTCTCCAACCTTCAGTTATGAGGTGTGCACACCTTCCGTTCAGAAAATAGACCACAAACTACACATGAAACAACATAAGACACAAAATAAATTAGGGATTTAAAACGCTACATCTAGGAATTATAAAGATTTTTAAAAAAAACTTCAAATGTAATCCCGTATTTCAAATCAAGAACTATACAGCTCCACCGATTGCTTGGACATTTTAAACAGTTTACATTCATCAGGGACAATAGCACTTTGGTTTACATAATTAGGTTAATACGAGCAATGAAACGTTTCTCTCCCTCACGTTACATTGAAGTGAAATACATTTAGAATATATATACTGCCAAGCTGTTCCAATAAGTGCATTCCATACATGAGTAAGTGTAGCTCTTGCAATAGCTACATCAGTTATAGGTCTTTAACAGAACTAAATCAAACCCCTTCAGAAAAGCTTGCTTCGATTCCTTCATGCCTGACCTATTTTTGATTAATCGCATGGATCTTCTCCAGAACATAACCAAGCGCAAAAACTAAGTCTGAGTCGGTACTGTGGCAAGCTCACATACCAGATTGCATGGCACACCCTGGATTCACGAGGAAATTCTCATTTTCATTTGTCTCCCCACCTTTGTAAGTCAGACTCTTAAAACAACAGTATGCTTTTGTACCAAGCTCAGGAACTCGGATTAACTGTAGCTCAAGACACGCAACGGCAGTTAGAAAACATTTAAGAGCAACCAGCTTGACAATCATCAGACAATTATTTTACAAAACTTTAAACAATCAGCAACTCAACCTCTGCAATTTACGAGCAGCATCGCCTCCTAGAGAAAGCACTTATTCCTAGATATTCCTGCAAAGCATTGATCCAGTGCCTGCATCTGTTGTTGGATAGGATGAAGAGATCTCCCAGCAAAATATTTTACTGTCATATGGTTACTTGTTATCAGCTTAAATTAGCTTGTGAGCAGCACATGAGTTATCATATACCTGCCAAACTTGCTTAAAAGAAAGCAAATGGCTGGATTAAATAAGCAACTGAACACGGCTTCAGAGGATAAAGCTCTCAACCTGATCTGCAATCATTACAGATTATTACATTGTTTTAAAAAGTAGACTTCCAACTGCGTAATTTCCAATTTAGTTACTAGCTGGGAGATGAAAACACAGCCTTCATCATTGTCCTCTGGTAGGCTGAGACTTTTGAGAAGTTAATGTATTCATTTAACCTCCTTTTTGCAAATCTGCAAATGTGCCTGTGCTGAGTTTGGTTATATGACGCCCAAGCTCAACTGAGGAACGTATTAGATGCTATTTCCTTGTCAGAAGCTTTACAAACTAAACATGAGTGCGCTTCTTCCGGAACTTCTTGTTCCTGCAAGGTGCCAAGCATCCCAGTGGGGAAGGGAACTGAGAGGGGCAGAGGGCACCCGCTCCCTTGCAGGACGAGGTTAGTGGAGGATGGGTAGGGGACTTGTCAAGATAGTGTTTCATCTCGCTGAGTTGACGTTTCCAACACAGTGAGTTCATTGCCCCACTTCCATTGAAGTTAGCAGGAAACGGGCAGCCGCATCCCTCTGCACTGTTTGGAAAATCTTCAACACGAGTGACTTTGGTCCTGACTCCTCTGTGAACTGTGACCTTACTCTTCCTGCACCAGAGAGGAAATCGCAGTCAGTGCCTCCTGCTTGGTGCAGCGTGTGAACGGAGAGCTAGGCTAAACTTGCCAAAAGGCCCTGAAGGAGTTCTGCATGCTCCCTCAGACCCATTAAAATACATAAAGAACCTTTTCTACTTGCTTTGACCATCTGAGAAAACCACGTCATAAATAAAAAAGGACGGTCAACCCAGATTTGATCTTGTTAGATGCTGAACACCTTCTACTGCCACTGAAGAAAAGAGGAAACAAGGCATTCAACACCTGCAGCACCACCCGTTGAAGACCACATCCTAAGAGATTAACAATAACCAGGAAGACAATACAATAATCTATTACAAATTATGCAACCCAAAGCATATAGCTTAAACACAGTTCCCCTGCTAGGATTCGGCAAAGGAAAAAAAAAATCAGCAGATAAAACCATTTACTTTTACCAGTAAAAATTAAGTTACAGACACCCTCGTTTTCAGGGCAAAACAAACTTTAAAAATATCTTAAAATAGTGAAAAAATATGAGAAAATTTTATTTAAAAATATATGTCCTCCTTACTCCAACTTTGTTTGTACAGAAAGAACTTATTTGAAAAGAAAAAAATAATGACAAACTAAATGCATATTTGGAGTACGCACTTTCTACAGCGTATTTGGTAGAAGCATTATTTCTGTAAAATTGAGTGAGAGGAAGTTAGTTATTCAGCTTTCATTTGTTCCCTGACATCAGAAGGCAGCGTTTCAAACAAGGTGTCCTCTACAGTGAAACCACTCCGCTTCAGAGCTCTACATTCACCGAGCTCAGGTGGGAGGATTTCAAAGTGATTGCCTTTAATATCCAAGTAGGAGAGGAATACCAAATTACCAATTTTAGGTGAAAGGACTGACAAGTTATTTTTCCCAATTTTCAGAGTCTTAAGTTTTTTGCAAAAGTATAGTTCATCTGGCACGCTCTCCACCTTGTTGCAGGTAATGGAAAAGTACTGTAAACTCTGCAGAACTCCTATTTCAGGTGGGATAAAGCGAATGTCATTGTAAGACAAATCCAAATATCTGATTTTGTTGCATAGGAATAGGTGGGATGGAAGAACTTCTATTTTGTTATGGCTGAAGGAAAGCCGCTCGAGACTAGTGAGTTTCTTTATATGCTCTGGGATGTACGTTATACTGTTGTACCACAGCTTTAGGATTGTCAGTTTTCGCAGGTGTTGAAAACTTACTATTTCTTCAATGGATTTGAGGTTGTTTTCCTTTAGATCCAATTCCTGAAGACTGAGAAGGCTGAAGACTGCATGAGGAATGCGCTCTAAATCACAATGAACCAATTCCAGCTGTGTCAGGTTGACCATCTTCTTCAGGTTGTTGAGCATCACTAACTTAGTGCCATCATTATGGATGCACAATTTTTGCAGGTGACTTGAAACATCAACTGCAGATTGTGGGATTTTGGACAAATTACTTTTTACGTAAAGAACTTTAAGGCTTTTAAGTTCCCGAAAAGACTCCAGTGTAATGTTTTTGGAAATATCATGACTTAGGGAGCCTATTAAATAGAGCTCTTCCAAATTTCTGAGGCCATACATCCAGTGTGGAAGTTCTCTGATGTCATCAAACTTGACACTCAAAATCTTGAGATTCTCCTTCAGAAATGCCAAGGCGGCGCTGTGGATCTTCACAGAGCACTGGTGCAAAGAGAGCTCCTGGAGATTGTCCAGCTGTGCAATGGTTGCTGGTATCATTACGTTATTAATTATTTCAAGTTTTAACGACTGCAGCTCAGTAATTTCAAAAACTGTGTCTGGTAGTCCGGACAGCATGAAAAGCTGTAGCTCCAAATGGCCATGTGAGTTCGTCTGTAGCCTCTGTCGCAGTTTATCTGCAGTCCACTCGTTGTTTAGATTCAGCTGTTTCAGCTTATTTTCACTGACCTCAGACAGGAAGACAGCAAAACGTTTGGAATAGAGAGGATCGTACTGATCGATCATATGGAGCATAAAAGCAAAGTCATTCTTGACATCTGGGATATCATTAATTCCCGTCTCTTGCCGAACATATTCAAAAGAATATTCTTTCAGTGAACGGTAGAACAACCAGTACAGTGTATAAAGGCATGTGAGGCCGTAGATGCTTACAAAGCACAGGTAGCAGTAAGAAAGTTTAGAGAACAGATGTGCCATCGTGTGATTACAGCAAAAATTCTTATATCCTGTCATGTCTTCAATATCAACGTTACAGACTACTGTAAAATTAACTTCTGAGACAAGGGCTGTGTTGTAAGCAATAATAATAAGGAATTTAATTACCTTAAGCACAGTCTGGCGAACATACATGACGTAGAGTATATCGCCCTCCTCAACATGCAGTCTAAATTTCTTCACCTTTTCAAACAGTGCTTTGGCCTGTTCACCTTCTTTCTTATCTAATGCCCCAGGTGTTCCTTTGTCCACAACTAACTTCTCAGGGATTGATTTCAAAGACTGCGTCTTGACCAAAGTGCCTTCAGTGCTTGGCTGGATAGTATTCGACTTGTTTATGTTGTTCTTCCTGTTATCTTTCTCTTCAGAGTCTTCTCCGGATACTTCGGACAAGGCTCTTGTTGTCCAGGGAGAATCAAAACATTTCCCGAGTATCGAAATGAAGTGTTCAATTTTGGAGCTTGATCCAGGGAACTTGAACCAAAAGTTACTACACAGCATGAAGACCAGTGTGTGTATAAGGACAAGGTAAGGGAAATACTTGGCATACCAGTGCAGGGCACGCTCATAGCACACCTGATTTATAAAGCTGTATTGCTGAAGGTCCAAATCAGTCTTCAGTCCTTTCATTTCAACTGTAGCTGGAGGGGTGGATGGCTTGGGTGGAGGAAGCGGGGTTGTGTCTGGAATTGTGTTAAACACATTTGAACTATTAGATTGGTTCTGGCAAGGCTGTACGCGCTTTGGAAGGCATATTATCTTGTCTTGCATGACCTGAAACAGACAAAAAGATATCTTTTAAGCTGATGTACCGACAACAGTGGCAGTACCAATGGGTAGCTGTCCTTGGAGTTCCTCCAGCTGCCAGGCATTCCTCCCCACAGCCTGGCACTTGGTTCCACAGGCTCTGCTATTATTATTATTATTCCCCAAAAGACACTTGTTCTATACACCAAGAACTAGGTCACTCCTTTTCATCTATGGTTAGCTGTCCATAATTTGAATAGGAGGGCATTGAGATAACCCAGAAAAAGGAAAATTGTGGGTAATGCTTCCAGAAAAGACCAGGGATCTCCTGCATTGCTCACCCCAGAGACAGACTGTTCTTGTCAGGTGTATTCACACGGGCTACATGATGTTCAGAGATGCCTTAGGCTTGAAAGCAGCCTAACTGCATTCATGTGGCTGTATGCTCACACTGTGATGTCTTATCACACTGAAAATGGCTGATAAAGAGCTGGGACATTATTAATCTTCAGACAGGGATAACGGAGAATTGATGGCATTCGTATGCGTGTGCGCATGGACATAATATTTATTCAGTTTCTCATACATATACATAGAGTTCTCATATCACACACCTGAAGGAAAAAAAAGCAGCTGTCCTTCTATGCTTGAGTCTGTCTATAGTGAAAAAAAAGCAACTTTCTTAATTTGGGCTGGCCATCCATGTTGGCAAACTGAGGTCAGAGCGCCTTTAGGGACCAATCACCTTTGGTTTAACTTGGGATAACACTTTGAGTTCAGTGGAAGGCTTCCTATAGGTCTGAATTTAAAATGCTAATCCATGTGATAAACCAAGGAACTCCGTTATTTGCCCTGAATGACTAGCTGGGATTAGCCCAAACTAAGAATGCGTTTCTAGCATAGATGTATAGATGTATATTTCGCCATCATTGTTGTTGAAAGTACTAAATATGGGATATGCAACAAGAGCTACCAGAATCAGACCCTCCTTGATGATCCACTTTGGTGCAGCGAGATGCTGAGACCAAGCCACACACGTTTTGAGCAATATCAGTGCCATAACTGTTGACACGTCAAAAACTCCTGCAGTTAATCCTTGTCTGTAAATGCCATTCCAGCATGCACCATTACTTACACTCTGGATTCATGTCTCTGGTAATAAGCTGGAATTAAAACATTGCCTGATATTTGCAATGTTTCCACACATTATTTTCCAGTCTGCTTCATCCAATCAAGCAGGTAAACTTAAAAATAACAGATGCTCTACTTTGCGTGCTCAAGCAAACACTTAGCTACTAATGCAAAATTCAGCCCCATATACAGACATTTTAAAACATGGGCATCTTCTCTTTTCAACTGATAACACTTGAAAATGGAGAATACAGGCAAAACTACAGTTGATTTCATGTGAAATTTGGGATATGGTATGTGAAAATCTTGGGCTGTGTAAGAGAGCGAATCCCTCTGAAACAAGAGCTCTGTCAATGTATCCCTTTACCTCCATTTCTAAGTCATGCCAAGAAACGTGAGACCCATGTTTGAACTAGTACCATAACTTTCTATTTTTGTGGAGTCCATCCCAAACAGCACTTTCCTTTTCTTTTCAGCTTTTGGCTCTGTAGCAAAATGTAACTCCCAGTGATTGACAGTAATGTCAATTGTTTACATGTAAGCATCCTCAGAGATGCTTTGGAATGGAAGAGGCATAATATTCGTTGTGGGTGCTGTTAATAAAATAAGCACAGTAATTTCAAATCTCTTT
This sequence comes from Chlamydotis macqueenii, assembly GCF_036417535.1. NCBI lineage: Eukaryota > Metazoa > Chordata > Aves > Otidiformes > Otididae > Chlamydotis > Chlamydotis macqueenii. The sequence goes on from NC_141563.1 coordinate 20,854,948, forward strand.
GAAGCATAAAGACAGAAAGGACATTAACATTTGCTAAATAAAGCAAAATAGAAATTACAAAATTACATTTTTCAATAGAAAAATGGTAACAAATACGAACTTAAGTAGATCATCTGTTTTGTTACGTGAAATTGTGGTGAAAACAGGCATCCAGGCACAAGCCAAACCAACAGCTCTAATCTTAGCTGGCACTGCTCCATCGACCCATGCGTAACTCTGCTGATTTACAGCTGGTAGAAGTCTGGTCTGTGTTATCTGATGTTGCTACCTAAACAGCTTTAATTCTGGGACCAGCAAATTTTTGCTTTGTTCATGGTGAACCCAAGAGATAAACATGACACCATCCTTCCAAGGACTGTCCTCATTCATGGTGTTGTGAAAGCACTCCTGAAGCACCCGCCTCACCTCTGTCCCATTTGATTTACCTGTAATGTGCACCCAAACACACCAATCATCAGCATGGCGACGGAGAGATAGTCTGTGAACACATCCCACCAGGGCTTCAGCACCCTGAACGCCGGCTGCTGCTCCGAGAACTGGCGAAACTCCGTCACGGGAATCATCGTCCTGCAAAAGAGCAAGGCCTGCACTCAGCTTCTTGCAGGACATACCCCTCAGTCTGTGCAAGAAAGTACTTCTGTGAGGTTTGAAAAAATCAGATCTGGAAATGAGAAGCCCAGGATGTGGCATGCAAGTCCCCAGCTACCCCCCAAGCAGTCCCTCTGACACCCCATCTCGGAAGAGGGACACTTGTGCTGCCCCCCTGCAGCTTGGGTGAGGAAGATGGAGCAGGACCGGGCTGCCCTCCAGAAAGGCAGGCTAAACCCCTCCCTGCACTGACTCCAGCCTTATCCTATGGGTCATCCAGGCCTTCTGAATCCCTGAAAACCAGCCCATTCTGTACATACTTGAGACATTCAGCTTTATACATGTTAGTCTTGATCTCAAAGGTCTCAAAGGTCTGGCTAAAACGCTTGTCCTGCGGTTAAACTTCACAGGTTCTTTTAGCTATCATGGTTCATTCACTTCCATTTTATTCATAGTGGTGTCAGGGAGGCTTTGGAATATTTGTGTGCATACTCACTGCAGTTTTAAATCTACTATGTTTTAAGTGCAAGTTGCTGAAGTGCTTTAGCTAACCAAACCTACGGGCAGATCAAGGGCTTTATCTTCACCTCAGATGTCTAGGCTTACATCATCACGTCCTCTGAAAAATCAGCTACCTCATGAGCATGTACAGGCAAAGCAACTGATTTTAAAGCCTACAGCATATTGCGTAACTGAGCCCCTGAGATCAAACCAGTACTGAAACTCCCCAGTAAGTTATGATGGAAAGATAAATTTGCATGGGAACGGAACAAAAATACTCCCAAGAGCAATTTACAAAATTTGTCCTTTAACTAATATTGTAAATGCTCACCACAGTCAGTTCATATCACAGTAATATTTGAAGAGTCTGTAATCCTGACTCAGCTGAGCACTGGGACCCATTACTGTGGGTTTGGTGCCATCCAGCTGTGCGCAGGCTTAGCGATAAGCACACGCTTGCTGAGACACTGCCCGGGGACTTAAGGGATTCGGTTCATTCAGAGCTGGGGATCCGGCAGGGGAGGATTCAGGCCCTAATGGCTGCAATTCATCACAGACACAGGGCCATCCCAAGAATTTATAACTGACTCCCACTACACTGGCCATACTCATGTGAAAAGATGCCCAGTTTGACATCATCTCAGGGACTGCTGGGCCTCTGCTTGCCCAGCTGAGCCTCAGGAGGTACCACAGTCCTCCCAGGCACAAGGTGACATCTGCAAATTAGCTTGGGTTAGTAGCATAAAAACTTCTTAGCCCTTGCTCCCTGCTCCCCCCTCCTCTTGCAACCCTTCCACATTGCTGTAAGCACTACTTGGCCAGGCAGGAGAATCTCTGTCAGCCTCTTGTCCTTCTAAAAAGCTGTCCCTAGGACGCATGCCACAATGCCAGATGAAATCACACACATCTCTCACATGGCTGGCGATCCCCAAGAGGAAGGCAAGCTGTCCTCTGCAGCACTTGCAAATTAATAGACCATCAGTGAACACAATGGCAATGTCAGCCTGACTTCGCACAGCCAGGTCGGAGGCTCAGCAGCATCCATGCCAACAGGCTTGGATTGCTGCAGTAGTGGCGAAGGAACGCAGCATTCGTTATCAAATTGCATGCAGCCAGGAGCTGTGGTTCTGATTTTTGTGTGCCTGTCTTGTAAATGCTCAGCAGACACATCAGGGAAGATTTACCTTTACAGCAAAGAACAGCTCAGGCAGCTGCTGGGACAAACCTCTGCTGCCTTTCACTTCTCTTTTAGAAATACTGGTTCATACTCGTACACATTTCCCTGCCATCGGTAAAGAATTTCCCTCCTCTTTTTTATTTCCACATAAAACATAGGTGACTGGCAATAGCTGCTGGTAAGCTTTAAAAAATCATTTTTCTATCAAGCACTGAAAAAGATTGAAAATTCTTAAAGGAATACACTAATACAAATGTTAGCTCATCAGTTGCCGTGGAACAGTCCTGCTCAAAGCTTTGGAACACATATACTGCTGTTGGCTCAGGTTTTGAGGCCAGTTAGCTGACTGGAATGCCATCAGTATACCAAAGAATACGTATCAACAGTTGTCTTTAAAATCAAGAGGGTTTGACATGTTCTTTTTTTTTCCCCCCTTTTAATAATGGTTCATGGGTTCTTTTTCCTCTCCTGGTGCTGCAGCCTCTGGGGGTCTTATTTGTAAAGTTTTTCCAAAAGTATAGACAATTCAAGTGTCAGATAAGACCCAATCATGTTTCCTACAGTGAAGCCTCTTGAGAAAACACAAGTGCTCACATGCACCAAAGCACACAGAGACCACGTCCTACCTAGTCAGATGTCTAAGCAACTCTGCGGATCAGAGCTGTGGCGTTACAAACATTGGCAGCACTGAAACAGGGGCAGCGCCTGACAGCAGATGGGACTGGAAACTATCTTCCAAATTACTGTGCAGGGACGGCTTTTAAGACCAAAAAATAATTTGGCTGTTGCATTTGATGGGTTTCACTCTGTAGTTTTAGGGGCCTTTGTTGTATTATATATTTGCTTTATTTCTTCTAAGTGATGTGTGGGGAATTTAGATGAAGGCAGATAGTTTCTGGCACCACAACACAAGCTGCTCTGATCCCTTGTTCCCTTTAGAGGCTGCAGTTTGCATAAGGTGACTCCTCATTAGCAGAGCGCACATGCTGCTGCCCTGGCTAATGGGCCAAGCAGGAGGAGACCTGCATACAGAGAGCCTCTCTCAGCCGTGCTTGAAACCCGTGTGTAAGGGTGGAAGGTTTGCAGTCCAACACCAGACATCAAAATCTGTCTGCCACTTATGTTTTTCTTTATTGTTAAAAAAAAGAAAACAAACATTACTGAATAATGGCAATGGTACTGCAGATAATAATGGTAAATTAACCAACAAAGTCTAGTGACAGACAGTATTTTTTAACTTCAGGGCAAAAGACACTCACAAGAAGCTTTAAATGGAGATTGGACGTGAAGAACTGGGTAACCATTTTCCAACATTGCCTGGAGAAACCGTGTTGCTTCTCCCTGTTGCCACACCAACAATAAAGAGAAAATGCTGGGGAAAAGTGCAGAGAAGCCTAGGCTTACCAGCGGAGCTGGTATCTGCATGCAGAACAGAAAGACATGAAATTGCTTTGTATTCGTCTCCTGCCTCCCTCTAGCTTCCTTCCCGTTCTGTCCTGTCCAGTGACCGAAAGGCTAGCTATGAGCAGCGGCTCCGAGGCCTCAGAAAAGCCACAGCAGGTCCACGTGGCCCCGAGCAATCCTGAAAACCCTCCTGGCTGTGGCTGAAGTCCGGCTCTTCCCACTGCTACACCCGGAGCCGCACCACCGCCAGATTCATTTATAACCGTGCACAAACCAGGTCTGCACAAAATAAAGTGATTCAGTCAATCATTAATTTAAACAAATCAAAACAGGGATGCTAAAAAGTCACACTGCAGCCCAAATCAGAGCAGTGTCTGGGACAGCACACCATCTACTCTAGACTCTTATCTCTTCTTATAACACGGAGACAGAAGAAAAAGAGCTCAACATTTCAGCTGCTGAAAACTAAGACAGCATTACTAATTTCAGTTCACCCACATTCAAAATGCTATTTAATGGCACAACTGTAGCTGAAATGGCACATTGTAGCTGAAATGTGGAGTCCGACTTACGTTAAATACTATTCTAACCTACTTTAGGAAATATTTAATTCTAAATATTGGATATTTTATTCAATTAAAATCAGACTCAATATCTTTTTTCTCTCTTGCATTTCTAATAATCCTCAGTCTCTAGAGAAAAGAAAACTGTACATGAGAAAGTTGCAGATGCCCCAAGCCTGGAAGTGTTCAAGGCCAGGCTGCACGGGGCTTTGAGTGACCTGGTCCAGTGGAAGGTGTCCCTGCCCAGAGCAGGGGGTTGGACTAGATGATCTTTAAGGTCCCTTGCAACCCAAACCATTCTATGATTCTGTGAATAAAAACCAAACCAACAAACAAAAAACAAAACCAACAAAAAACTGAAGGGAGATAAATTAGCAGGGTTTTTTTATTATTATTATTATTAAATTTCTAGGAAATACAGAAGAGTTGATAAGTGAAAATGCATACGTGATAATAAGATGAAGTACTGGAATCCAGATGCAAGAATACCTAAATTCCCCTGCAGAGGAAAAGGAGGATCAGATAAGTACCTCAAAGGAACCTGCAAAGACTTGAAGATAAACAAACAGATGTGGCTTATGCTGGAAATAGAGATGTGGAAAAGAAATTTTTAAAATATTCAGACTCTTAGCTGATGTAAACAGGAACAGCCTCCAGCAAAATAACAAATATTCACTCCAGCAGAAAAACTAAATACAGAAATCTGCTAATGCACAGGCGATTAGGAGCAAGGCACAATGACTTAATGTGACCTAAAAGAGCTAAGGAGAATCAATAGATCCAAGTGAGAGAGAAAAGTATTGGAAACAAATTAGACTTAATGAATCAAGAGATTGAATCAAAGGATCGTTGTGAAATGGCCACACCATGGAGCAAACCAGCTTCTCAGCAACTGGCCTTCATCAGAGGGAATAAAGGAAAGTGGTGGGGACAGTTTGGAAGTAATGGTGGCTCTTGCCAGTCCGGCTAAAGAGAAAAATGAGTATGTTTTACGAATCGGGCAATCTGCGTGACGGGCACTGCAGAATATGAAGGAAATTAACTAATTAACTTCCTGCCCACTGGCAGCTCAGAGGATGCTGGGGCGGGCAGCCGGGGGGTTTCTGGGCAGGGACCGCCAGCGCAGCACTGGTGGCCCTGGGGCCGAGTGGCACAGGCGGGGCTGCTGGGCAGTGGCCAAACCTCTGCCACCAACGCTATGTCAGCAGGGCCTCTGAGACGCTGACAAGCGCGTTTCCAGCTGTAGCTGTAGCTACCCTACCTCCACCAGCAAGTGCAGCCGGGTGGACCGGCCCTCCCCAGCCGTGGCACAGGGTGCCCAGGCTGGCACTGCTCACTGCTGGGGCTCTTTGGTGGTCCTGGCTGTCACAGCGTGGCCAGCAAAGCCCCAGGGACAAGCCCCAGCCTCAGCTTAATGCTTCACATGTAGGCGCTGTGAGCAGCTCCCCGCAGCTTTGTGTCCACTGAATTTCTGTGACCTGCACGGCAGCAGCGCGAGAGGGACCCCAGTCAGAGTCAGACGCTTGGGGTTGTAAAAGTCTATACACTCGGCGTGTCTGAGATGTGTGTGGTACACCCCCTCACTGAGCTGTATTTGTTTTGCATCTTGAGAGATGCTTTACAAAGAAAAAACACATTAATACTCAGAGAAGTTCCCTGCCAGTACAACCCCAAACAAAACTGCTTTTGGCTTCTAGCAGCTGCCGGGCCCCACGCTCCAGCTATTGCTAGGTGACTGTTGCTATTTTTAAGCAGATTCTCACAGAGTAACTTCATTCATTTTATGGAGCGTAACTGTGTGGATTGACACCAGCCCTCAGCGGAATTAGAGGGTACGCTGGTGGAGAGCACTGTTACCAGTGAAAACCACTGCCCGGCTCCCACTCTGCCCCACCTCAGCTTTCAAGGCAGAGTTTGTAGAGACCCTGCCATTAAAAAAAGCACACTGAGCAAAGCGGAAAGAAATAACTGGAAGGCCCTGCCTTTATCTCACCCGCACCAGGTCTGCTAGCACGCATCTCCCACCCCAGCACCTCCCGTCACTGTCCCCTGCCATGACCAGATGGCTGCCAGGCCACCTGCACCATGCCATTGGGAAAGCTGCCAACCAGTCTGTGCCCTTCCACAGACAACACTCGATGGTACCCACGGACACCAGCCAGCCTGTGCCCCAGCTGCGGCCTCCTCACCCAGCAAAGGCCTGTCCCTGCGACAGAGAAGGGGCATGACTGCTGCTTCGTGTGCTTTGGGCAGGAGACTGGGACTTGCCAGAGCTGTGTTTGCCAAACTGCAGGTGTTCTTCACCAGAAGTCAAGCCCTCCGCTATTTTATTCTTCCAGTAGCAGTTACTCAATCTTGTTGCCACACGTTGAAGCAATCACTGTCATCCATCACTTGTTTTAGGAGAACGACCACCGCCGCACACCAGAATCAAGGCCCCTGGGTGCTGGACAGGCAATCAACATCCAGAATGTATTGGTTCAGTAGGGGCAGGGTGTGAATAACACACCAGAGGGAAAAAGGAGGAGGAATGCAGCAGGAGGAGAGAGACAACATTGCAGAAACAGTGACGTTTACAACTGGGAAGCATAAAACGTTGGTGAGATTTCTTAAGCTGACTAGAAAAGATGTTTAAGCGATTAGCCAGCTGACATTTAACCACATTTCCCTGACATCACACCAACCGTCCTCACACCCCACCTCCTGAGAGCGGCGCAGGGTCCAAGCAAGTCCCAGATGCTATGGACACGACCCCGACTCCCCCACAGGGAGGGAGCTTTCCGCTTGCTGCGAGGAGCCTGGGGCTGGTGGCCGCAGGGCCACAACCACAGCCCAGCTGAGTACGCCTGGAAGGGTCAAGGCTGAGATATCCTCAAGAGACAATTCAGATTGGGACTGCTCAGTCCTTCAGATTAGAGATCTACTGAAAGGAGAAAGTGCTGGGCTAGGCAAAACCTGCCCTCCTGGCTGTTTTAAACATAATGCATGTGTTAGAATAAATTATGAAATGCCTTTTGGGAATAGTGCTGCAAGCAGGCCTCGGGGTTGGTTCCCATACATGATTTATTGCATATTCATCTTCATTAAAGGAACTGAGCACAGCACATATTCAACACCCAACGAGCTTCTGACCCGCTAGCGGGGACTCAGCAGAGCCCGAGTGCTGCAGGCTGTTTGACACGGGACACGGCACTGCACACCCTGAGCACCACAGCCTGCTGCCCTTGGTTGTAAACATTTGTTACTCTGCAGAAATTCCATGAAGTCGTTTTTCAGATGGTTCTGAGTTGTCTGGCTTTGGTCGCCTGGGGCCAGGAGCTAAAGGGCGTGAGGCTGCACTGAAAAGCAGAATTTTGCATTCTTATTTTGCCTGAATGGTAACTACACACTGAGACAGTTAAACGGGCAGCGATAAGGGAGTTTCGCAGTCAGTTTCACAGAAATACTCAATTTAAAACCACTGGTCTACGCAGAGCCCCAGGCTCAGGGCCACAGTCTCCTCTAGCCAGGGACGGTAGGGACAGCCTGGCACTGAAATGGCTTGGTACTAACATCATCAGCCACAGTTTCTGCTGATTATAACTTTGCCAAATTCGTATTTGTGGGTGAGGCGGGGCCCCTGAAATGACCATAAGGAAAAACCTGCCTACTTTAAAGGACGATTTAAATGAAGATCTAGCCAGTAATTGTTCAAATCATTTCTAGAAACAAGCTTAGGAGAACAACATTGGACTTGTGCTCTTTTTATTTTAAACTTTCCAGACCCCCATCCCAAAAAATTTGGCCTGTGTAGCAGGGACGTACTTTTTACTGCAGTGTGAACAGTTGCCTGCAGCCGGCTGATTTAGAAACCTTTGGAAACTGTGGGTTTGCCTGTGTCCTTTGATCTCAGCAGCTGAACACTTCATCCTCTGCGCGTGTCCCGGAACCCCTCACAGCTCCTGGCAGTGCCTGTGCTGGCACCAGAGTTCACAGATAATGAACCTGCTTCACTTCATCACCTAACCAGGAGAGGACTAAAAGTGGACCCAGGGACAAGGCACCAAGTTTGGAAAACTAAAATTAGGCTAAGGGGAAATAAGATGATAACAGCTGGAATTAGCAACTCCTGATTCCCAAGGGGCTGGTGTTCCATCCTTATCTCTGTATTCTGACACACATTGTATGTGCAGAGAAAATGTTTGAACTACCCTGACATTTGGTTTTGGTAATTATCTTGCTATATGTTTGCACTGACCAAAATGTCAGGATAGCATTTTGCTAAGTGTAGGTGCTTGGTCAGTTTCCCTGCTAGGCTTTACAGCCTTTGGTGTTTCCTGTAACACAAAATTTAAATTAAAAAAAAAACATTGTCAATTTTTTTTTTGGTTGAAAAACTACTTTGAATGCTGGCTATTTGGAAGTATGGCAAAAAAGTATCACTGTTGCCACTTTTTCAAACATGATGGGTTACTTTTTGTTATGTTGATTTCCATAGGAAGAAATACCATCATTCTGAAGTAAGAAATACAAACAAATGATGCTGTTGCTTGAACATAAATCCCATCTGAAGGAACTGGAAGGCTATTAAAAACAAACCATTTGCATCTAAACAATTATTTTTAGAAGTCCATATGTTTACTCTGTTTTCAAATAAACTACTTGAAATTCATCTTCTTGGGGCTGAGGCTGGTGATGAAATGTGGTGTGAAGGAACAACACAGCGTGAGTCAGGACTCCTCGCTGGGACCCGGCCGTGGGCTCCCTGCCCTCCAGCTTTGGGCCCCCCACATCGCCCTGCCATGCCGTCGCTTCTCCAGCTGCACACCAGAAAAGTATCTACTTTCTTCGCTACCTTTGGTGGGAAATATGAACGAATAGTACTACAAAATCATAACATACTACTTTGTCCAGTTTTCTGCAATGGTTGAGCCTAAGCTGACAGCACACCAAAAACTTCCCTGCAAAGCCACCACAGTTAATTTGATTTCACACTACACATTACCAAAATTAGGTGTCATAGTTGGTATTAGTCTGAAATCTGGGGAGCAGACAAAACACAATCAGCCTATAGAAGATATTATTCCAGCAATCTCAGTTTAGTGCTCCTACTAAACATGTGCAACCTGTGCAGTTTTCACTGGGGATGGACCTGCATCAATGTGGAAGAAAGCAGGCTGGCCACGACCGGGCTGTCCCCTGCATGACAGCCATTCAGCGCAGAAATCAGGTTTCATTTCCAGACGTACTTAGGCTGTGCCACTCAAGCTCCAGCACAGCCACAACCCCGCTACTGGAAGACTGCCCTCCGTTACGCCAGCTCCCACAGCTGAGCTTCCCCGGTGCCCCAGCCCTGCAAGTCCGCAACCGTGGGCAAGACTCCAACGTACCACCGGGGCTTTAGTTGCTTGAGAAAACTGAAAAAGGTATAACTTCCAGAAACTTGCTGAACACCTAGACCTTTTCCATTCTTTTGTCTCTGAGCTGCAAGCATCCAGCGGACATTCAGGTTTCAGCTGCCCTCTGGCTAACACCCAAGAGGAAGCATGGCAGATCCAGAGGTGGCAGTGAATCCTCCTCCTCTGCTGGGGCTGTCAGTACCATCTGCTGTGGCAGTGGAAGATCAAAGGCCTGAATCCAGCACTCAAAGGAGATGTAAAGGATGTAAAGAGGAGACATAAAGAGGAAGTAACTTTAATAAACTGCATTTCAAAATATATGCTGCAATTTCCACCTACACATACAGTGAGTGCCGCTTTGGTGACGGATCCCAGACAATAATCTTGTTGTTTGTTTTAACTGAGTCATAGTACTTTTTCAGGTATTACACACCAAAAAGACTTCCTATTGTCAGCAGCTCTTTGACTTCAACTTGGTTGGACTGAAGACAGAAAGATGTTCAGGGCCAGATTCTGCCAGATAAAGTCTCTGTGAAATCAACAGGAGTTCTTTCTGTACCAAGCACATAGGCCTGTGTGGAGGTTTGGCTTTGCTGAGCTATTTGTCCAAATCTAAAGGAAAGTACGCTCTACGCATTTCCATGTCAAAGGCTACTTCAAAGGCAAGACTCACCATTTTTCAGCTCTGGGAGTAACATTCTTACTTTATCAGGGCTATCACTCAAGCTGCCGGCCCTCTTTCCAGAGCTGCAAAATGTTCTTAATGCGAGTGAAAACCTTTAACGGCAAACCAAAGCAGCCAGCAAGAAACTATCCAGTAAGTGGTATTCTAGTACTCCTGAAATATGTCTAAACGATTGAGAACAGCAAACTCACATAAAGTTTTAATCAAAGTTACACAGGTTTTCCACAAACACTTATTTAACAAACTCAGATAATGAAGACAGAAACAATACCATAAAATGTCACAGGACAGACAATATTACACAAACCAGTGCCACTCCTTGCCAAAGGAACAGCCAGGGGCCTCAGGCTAATACAAGTGCTCAGAATAAAAAATGTTCAGCTGATAACTAAAAATTAATTCCTAATTAGGACAGGAAGCACAAAGGGTCCATTCGGAGTCTTAAGCAGCTCAACCATCTGAAAAGTTAGTGAAAAACTTTTTATGCAGTGACTGAGCCAAAAATATTAAAGAAATGCTTGCTTTCACAATTTGTGAGACTTTTTCATATAAAGGATCTTTTCTGCTCCTGCTTGCACGCTACACAAGAGAGCCTTCTAAACTTTGCAATAAAGTATGGACAAACATACAGGTATTCTCAGCCTGAAACACAGCTGATGTATTTTCCTCCCCCCAACTATCCTATGCGACAGAAATCCTCATCAATAAAAATAAAGCTCATAGTCTCACCCATCCTCCTGAAAGAATGAGAAAGACTAATGCAGATAAATTCAGGCACATAAAATGGGTGTTATCTACACATACTGGAAGATAAACAGGAACAGCCACAGAATCAGGATCGCTATACACATAAGACGACTTTTAAAGATCATAAACTTCAGAGATGTGGAAATCCAGAGCTATCTGCCTAAATTCTTTATTGGACTTTTTCAGTACAGCGTCCAGCCATGGCCCACTGAAGAGGGATTAGTGTTAAACTTGTTCCACCAAAAACTGCGTTCCTGCATCATAAAACAGAAAGAAAAGCTGTATCCATCAAGCCTAAATTTTGTGAGATCAAAGCAGTTGCTGACCACACTATGGCAGGTGTGCAGGTCTCGGAAATTATGCTGCCATGGGCAAATGATGGCAAAGAGTGAATATTCTTTTTAATCACACTACCTTTAACGAAGGGCTTTTCTGACAATATTGTCTGTGAACACTGATCTGGCTCTATAAGCTTGCATGAAAACTATCTATCCCAGAGCCAGCTCATCAAGCATTCACATCAAGTGGAAAATGAGATCTCTAACGGTGCTTGCTCAGAACACGAAACCTGCTCTCTGGCAGCAACCTGCGCTTCTGAGCTGTTGCATTCTGCTGTAAATCACATGTACATCAGGATCTTACACTGCTGCATGCTCAGGGCAGGGCTTGACCTGTGCTCTGCTTCACCATATGCTCCAGAGCAAGCAATTAACCCAAGCTCCCACCTTGCTTTCAGTAATGAGTAAATAAAACTGGAAATGTTCTCAGCACTTCAGAAGTTTAATTGCTGGCTTGCTGAATTTTGGATTCCCTTCAATACAAAATCACTATGTGCTATTGCCACTGAAGGGAGACATGAGCTAGTGTCTCCGTTCTCAGCAGACCATAGCTTAGCCCACGATTTGAAGTTGGATGCTGCTCACCTGAAAGTCAATGGAAAAGTTAAAGTTTACTCTGACAGAGAGAGAAATGGATGTTCAATGTTAGTCTGCAGGATCAAATGTTTTCACATATGCTGGTTCAAATTCAGTGGAACTTTGTATGCTCACCTTGAGAGCAGTGTTAGTACCTTCCCAGGGAGAACGGTGCCATTCTGTGCTTCAGGGGAGGCATTTGCTTTACTTTAAAATCAAGAAAAAACATGCACTGCATCTTAATGCAGGATTCTTGCAAACAAAGAGAAATTGTGCAAAGCACATACACGGCACTATCCTACCTTTAAAAAAATCTGACCTGACCAACTACTAGATTGTAAATCAATCCTTCACGGGAGATGGAAACAGAGTAGACACAACCTCCATACTGGAAAAAAATGCTGAAAAAACCGACGCTGGTTTAAGCCTACGACTCTCTGGATGACACAGTTGTAAAGTTTATGCTGTGTCTGATTAGCTGCTTGTGTCAGGCACTAAAATGTAAAATGAATACAGTGCAGGAAAGCTGATCCAGGGTCTGTCGGGTTTGAAGACTGCTCTAAGACACTTTGCCTGCCTGGGAATGGGAAGACAGCGATGCATTCTCTGTATTATGAATGAAGCCAACGGAGCAAATGGCATATTCGTGCACACCCAAGAAAGTGAATCAAACCTAGTATCTTCTTAGTGGGAAAGATATCTTAGAAGCAAAGATACCAACAGAAGTCATCGCACTATAGCTTGAATTTGCATCAGAATTTTGTGCACAAAATCCCTGGGCAAACAGCTAAAGGATGAAGAAGACAGTAAAGTTTCCATTATGTTGACCATGTGAAATCCAACACTTGTTAACATTCTTCTGACAAATCATTCTGGAAGAAGAATGGCTTATTTGCTTTACTAAGTAAGGTTTTTAGGGAAGTATTTGGGGTTTCTCCCCCCCCCCCCCCCCCGACGTAAAATGTCTTTTTCGGTGTTTTCTTTAAATACACAGCCCCTCTCCTGCCCTTCACAGCTCTGTGACAATGAGGACAATATCTTTTCACTAAATTTTCTCAAAGAGGAAAAAATCCCCTAAAATAAAACTCTAGCTCCTGTTATTGTGAATTGTTTGGACGGTAACTGAAATTTTTTTTACTTCCCGCAGCATTAAAAAAGGCTTAGGCTGGGAAGTGCCTTTCTAGTTGTGAATAGGGGCCATTTCAACCAGTTGCAACTGAGGTCAGTGGACAATCAGGGGAACTGCTCCTCCCAGCACTCTCTGACCCAATTCATTATTCTGGGTTGTCACTCCGGCGCTAAGGCCACCTGAATATTGTTTAACCCTCTCTACTGCCCAGTCCGGATGCCACCCCCCTCGCGTCAAAGCTTTTTATTGTGGGCCTCAAAAACCAGATACCGAAGTGGGATGCAGCTGCCTCAGGAAATGAACTCGAACCGGTACAGGAACTGACTGCAAGATAGCACCAAGCACTGAGGTAAGGAACTTGTGAGAAGAATTCAGCAGTCTCTTATTTTGTTTTTCACCAACAACCAGCACTGTCCTTTTCCAATACCAGGCATACAAAGTAAATAGATTTTTAGGCTTTCCATCAGAAAGTTTCTTTCTAAAACTGCTTACAAGAGTAAATAGTAACAACAACGCACAGAGAGTTATATTATGTTAAAACCTCCATTAGTATTCAGACTGGAAGAAAACAGCATCACGGCTGCCACATATTCAGCAAACTCAGAATGCAACTGGAAAAGGAAATGATTCAGAAACCACAGGTGCTCAGCACCAGGCTGCTGTGCCTCGCTGGCAGCCCGTGGGCACGGGCACATGTGAGACAGCAGGAATCAAAGGCCAGGTTAAAATTAGGGATCAACTCAGAACTGTGCTCAGCCCAGCTCTCTCTGCTGATCTGCACCACAGGGGCAAACAGGCATTTCCAGGGGAAGAGTGAGCCCAGGGGGTGCGTGCTACCCTCCTGCTGCTTTGATCACACCAAAACGGAAAGTAAAAGCGGGTCTAACATACCAGGGGAGAGGGGATATATACGTACTCGGTTAAATTGGGAAGAAAGATTTAAAAAAAACCCAAACAACTTATTTCCAATATTGTCATATTTTTCTTCACTATCTTGCAAAGCACCTTTCTGTCCATCCAGTTTTTTACAGCATCACTCAAGCCTATAGTGCTCTACAAGAGCAAACACGTACATGTGTGTCTTCAAACAGCGCTGCTCATAATGCTCTTCCCTTACAGAAAGTACTTACTCCAAAAGTAAAAAAAAAATCAAAAGGTGAGCCATAACTCACATACTTATCTGTGCAGTGAAATTTTTCACTTTTAAACATTTTCATCCTAATTAAATTCTAGCAAGATACATTCGTCAGTCTTTCATAAGCCTCTCATTTTGCTTGGTCAACTCTTCCCAGCGAACTGGCCAAACGGCATTTCGTGAACAACGAACAAAACCGCCCGTCACGCTGCGACAAGGCAGGATGGGTTTTAAACCGATTTAAAATTGGGATTTTTTTTTGTTTTAATCTCTTGGAAAGCAGAGCCACGAGCGCGGGGGGCTGCTCTCCCCTCCGCCCCGCCGGGGCGGACCCGCCAGGACCACGCCACCTCCGCGGAGGGACCGCGCTCCCCGCCCCGCCGCCTCCCCGCAAGGCGGGCTGCTTCGGGGTTTGGGTTTTTTTTTCCGAGAAAAATATCGTCACGGGCTTCCCTGCAGCCGCCCGTCTCCACGGCGACGGTTTCGCCCCCGCGCCGCCCCCGCTCCCGGGAAAAGCCCCCCCTTGGCCGCGGGCCACCGCCCCGCAGGGCACCCCCGGGGCCGCCCGAGCGCCGCGGCCCGGCAGCGGGGGGCCCGGCCCGGCCCGGCAGGCGATGGGATGCGGTGGGGCGGGGCGGGGCCAGGGGGCCGCCGCGGCCGCTTCCCGGCGCCCCTCCGCCGGGGACAGCAGGCGGCGGCGACCCCAGATAAAGTTTGGGTACCCCAGCGCGGCCCAGGGGAGGGGGTGGCACCGGCGATGCCACCGTGGGGGCAGAGCGGCGCCCCCGCAGCCGCTGCCTGGGCCGGGCCGGGTCTCTTCTCCCCGCGGCGGCTCCGTCCCCGCGGCGATGCCCCGACCCCAGGGCGGGAAGCGGAGGGCCCGGGGAGAGGCGGGCCGGGTGCGGAGGCGCCTACCTGGTGCGCAGCCGGGCGAGGGTGCGGGGTCACGGGCGGCGGCGGCCGGGCGGGAGCGCGATCATGCCGCTGTGCGGTGCGGGGCTGAGCGCGGCAGGCAGGGCCGGGCCGGGCCGGGCCGGGCAGGGCCGGGCGGGGCGGGGAGGCCGCCTACAGCCGCGCTCCGCCCGCCGCCGCTCCGCCCCCAGCCGCCGCGGGGCCACGTCTGACGCAGGCGGCGGCGGCGGCTGGGGGACACGGGTTGGGCTGGGCCGGGAAGCCCCCGCTACGGCGGCGCTCCGGTTGTGCCGCCCCTGCTGCGGCCGGCGGGACCGCCGCGCTCCGCCCGCCCCCGCTGCCCGGGAGAGAGGGCGGGAGGGGCCGGGAGCGGTAACCAGCGACCGAGGCCTGCGGGAGGGCCCGAGGCATCCCCGGCGGGAGCGGCCGGACGGAGCTGCGGGGCGGGGGCCGGCGGGACACGGACGGCGTGAACGGGGCGGGAGGCTGTTTTTTCTCCTCCGCAAAGTGCGGTTGGTGCCGCGGGAAGTCATTAGGGGCGGAGGGGAGCCCGCAGTGGCCGTCCCCGCTCTGGCGGGGGCTTTGGTCCCTGTCTGGAGGGCGACAGCAGAAATTGTCACGGAAAGAGCTCGACCTCAGCGCCCGGGGCTGTGGAAAGAGCATCAAGAGAGCAGGCTGTAAAGCGCCCGGGACTGCATTAACAATAGAAAAGCGTCCCGAAGAGTGACAATTGGAAACACAAACTTCCAGCCCAACAATTCAAAAAGCGCAGACTGAAAACTGCTGCTGAGAGAAACCACATATTCAAAGGGACTTTTGTCCAGCATTTCCAGGAAAAATTTACATCTCTGGCAGAATGAAGAGACGGGACAAATTCTGTATCAGAGGGAGGTACTTGCCCTCTAATGACTTGCCCCTAACCTTAGGGATAGCACATGTATCCCCTTAGGGACAGCACAAATATGTAAACAAAGAAACACAAATATACAAGACCACTGGGGGAGAGTTAATGGAAACAAATAAAACATGAGGCACCACAGCTGTTTTGCTGTAAAAATATTAACTGGATCGGGATGTGGACCGAAGGTCTGCCAGGGACAGCTGTGGGTAATTCTGACTTCGTGTACTTTCTGACCCCTCTGCTTCCAGGGCTGCTGAGGGCAGACTCAGGTTCCTCATTTGGGAATCGCTGATATGATTTATAGCTGTGGGAGCTCAGCTCCTCGTTTGGCTGAAGTGTTTGCTTAAGTGCTTCACCGTGCAGAGCTGCTTTCCTCAGCTGAAGCCTCGGGGCTTTCTGAGGCACCTCAAGAAAAGAGGGTCTGAATCTGGCAGGAGCTGGAAGAGGTAGTTGGCATAGCTCCCTCACAGTCCTTTGGAGCTGCCAGCCTAAAAGACTTCACCAATATTGCACCATTATGTAATTTTAAGTATTAGCCCCATGCTTTGGGGGTTATAGCTGAGGAATAAAACAGGGCAAGTGAGCAAGATTTCATTGTGGACAAAAGCACCAGCTTTCTTTTTTCAAGCTAAAGAAATGGTTATGGTGACTGCTGCGTTCATTTTCTTTTTATTGGGTTCTTTCCATTACTCTTAACTCCTGGCAGCAGCTTAGATAATCCCTCCCTGTCCTGGATGGTTTCTTCTTTCAGACATTTGCAGACAGTTATTCTTTTCACCCTTTCGTCATCACTTAGCTCATTTAATCTTTTCTCATAAGTCAGTCCCTCCCGTTACCTAATCATGGTGCTGCTTTTCCCTGAACTCCCTCTCAGCTGCTCGTTTATTTTACGGTGAGATGGTGGCCATTGTTAACGTTTCCTGTTATGGACTTTTGGGTTATTTTTGTTCAGAGTTGCTGCAGTACTTGGAGGATTGAGCTAAGCTTCCCCTGTGAAGAATAATTACAGGCGAGGTCACTGATACTGCAGTAGAAAACATGGTCCATGGATAATTATAGCTGATGGATTTGGGGATGGAGGCTTAGTGCTCTTCTGGTATGTGAGCTTCTGGTGGAAGACGACCTAAAAATTCATGTCGGATATTAAACACACACAGCTGGGGCTCTGGGTACCTTTGCTTCACTGGAAAGATTTTACTGCCTGCAGAAAGCTGTGTGATTTCTTTGTGAACTCTTGCATTTTTTTTTTCTTTAGGACCATCTAGGCAGTTGAAGCCAGAAGTAAGTTGGGGGTATTTATTTTACTAAAAGTGTTGTTTCTACCAAAATGATAGGTGACAGAAACAGGATTCAACCATCCGAATGACTGCCAGTTTTTGACATCCTTTGATTTCAGGTTGTCTCTTTGTTTTTCATTGACTCCAGAGGAACGTGGGACAGGTCACACAAGAAATGCCGTTACTGCATTTGCCTTTACTGCCGATTGTCCTATTCATAATCTCTCATTCATAATTTACAAACTCCAGAAGTGTTATTGCTGCTGCTGTGTGCTACCTTGCAGTATTTACGCTACAACAGAACCAAGTGCAGTGCTGGTTTGCACCTGAGCTAAAACTATCACAGACCAGTTTCCAAAACCAGCTGGGCACAGGGACAGGTCACACCATCAGTGCTTATGTAACAGTTATCCCCCATTCGTGTACCTGTGGGCTGATTCTTCAGTGTGATACAGGTTCAGGATGCCCAGTCCTGAAGTCCTTGCTCAGCACCAACATAGCATCTGCTGGGATACAGCCCCCCACCTTCTACTGATTCCTGCTCAGGGTTTTGGTTTGGGTTTTGTTTTTGGTTTGTTTTTTTTTTTTTTTTTTTTCCTTCTTTCCAATCCCTTGAGAATTTCAGGATGCACCCTGAAAAACTTCAAAGCCATCCCATGCCCAAAAGTCTGGGGTTCCAGAGCAGCCCTGAAGCTGGGGCTGAGGGGATGGCGCTGCGCAGAGCTTGACAGATCACATCTCCTCTCAGCTTCAGGAGAGATTGGGGCAAGAAAACAGTTTGAGTGCAGGAGCTTTGTCTATACTTGGAAACACACCCACAATGAAAATGCTTTTCATCAGTCATCTCTGTAACAACCGTTGAAAACAACATGATCTGCTAACACAGGAAAGCTGAATTGCTTTCAGACAAAGTACTGAAAAACTGCTTCTGTGATTTGGTTCCACTCAAATCCAAAATGCATGCACTAGTGATTCTTAGCTGCTTGAAGTTTATCTTTTCCCCTAGTTTGCTTTTCTCTAGTTTTAGATTTTAAGCCTTCTCCCCTCAGGTTAGTGTTTTTTAAATATGAATTTAAGTGCACCAGATGTTTAAATAATAGTAGCATACTGGAAATAGATTTTTAAAATAAATTGCATGGATGCTATGGGCTGAGTTTGGGCAAGAGAAGCAAAGCTTCAGAGCAAGTGAGGAATATGCTATAATTTCTTAAGCCTGCAGTGTTTTCTGTATACCTGCTTTAGTCAGAAGGAAAACACTGAAAGGATGTTTAATCTTGTGAGCTTTTTTGTTGTTCCTAAGTAAAGAGGAGCCACATTCATTACTGGTATTATTACAATGAAAACAGTACAATTACATAAGGGAAGATTTTGGCCCAAGTAGTTCTCTGTGGAGAAGCTATTGACAGCTGTCCCCACATACCTCGTATTGTTGAGAAAACAGAGAGCTAAAGGCCTGCCAATAGAAACAGGACTAACTCCCATTTTCTGACCTTTGGCTGAACCGGAGCACCCAGACTTGAACGATGCTACACTTCTGATCATCATTAGGTTTTCTTCAGTGACCTGTCTGAAAAATCTTCCAAAGTGGGGGAAGGAAGATGCTTGCTATGCTGGTACGGCTATTGCAGCTCTGAGCCACTGAGCTGTGCGCCTCACACGATACAGCATCTTACCTAATTTTAGATGTGATGCGATGCAGTGAGTGGGAGTAGCTCACATGAGGCAGGAGAGATGGAGCCCAGCAGCCAGAGCTCAGAGTGAGCACTTTATAATTATTAAATGCTACTTTCAAAATAACAGAGGCTTTTATTACTATCAATGCATCTTTATGAGTGTGGCTGAATAAACAAGTAGTAGCAAGGACAAACACTTCTGGGGGAGGATTTTAGGACAAGAGTCGATCACCACCTCAGGTGGTCGCTGAGGCTGCCCCAGGCCCTATCTCCCGGCCTTTCCCCCACTCTCTGCACCCTCTGATGTTCTCTCCTGAATTGCTGTAGTTGGTCTCACATGCAGACAGACTTTTCTGCTGTACGGGCACCATCTCTTACCGTCGTTCAAGCACTCATAGAGAGATAGCTTAATTCAGGTGTTTGGTTTTCTCTCATACTTGGTTTTCTCAACAGCCTTCTGTCTCTCGCACAAGCCAGACCATGATACTCGCAGAGCCAGTCTGCTCATAACCAAATTTATGCGCAGAATCTATAAATTAATACAAATCAGTGCTACCTTTAGGGAAGTATCGACTTGCTCCAGCAGTGACCTATCTTGACCGGTATCCTGGCTCTGAGGCTGTACTGGACTGAGTCACTGGTTACAGGGCACGTTCCCTCAGGCTGGCATCCTGCTAAGAGATAACAGACATGGTGATGGTCCACTTCACATCCTGCTTTGGGCTTGGATGTTTCAAGGAGGATTAAAGTCCCTGAAATGTTTTTCCCTACGTGCCCCCACCATGAAATTCCACCACTGAATTATCCACCTTTTGGTCCTCTGTCTTTAAACAGTTATTTGCAGATCTTTTACTGCTAGCAAACCCATGTTGATAAATCATAATTTAAAACCACAAACAGCACATTCTTAAAATATCCTTTTACACATCTAACTGATAACATAAATGTTTGAGAAACAGGTCCCTATATTTTTAATGGTATTTTGAAACAGTAGTATCAAAATAAACAAAATCAAATGTTTGTTAATCATCTGGAATTTTTAATTCCCTATTTTGCATGGGAACCTGAGTTATCAGACATATGGTATGCTTCTTAGCTGGGAAAGGGTCAGGATTAGAACAGATTCTCAAAATTAGAAAGCCCTAAAATATAGCAGCAGTCTTGGCTGGCTAAACTCAAAATAAACCATATTTTGTGTTAATTGCTGGAACAGATCAACAGTGGAAAAAAATACATCTAAATGATTCTCTGAAATACAGTGCCTGGCAGAAGAGAGGAAGTCTCAGGGGACTGGGGATGAGCTAGTCAATAATTTACCTGCAGAGGGGATTACCTGATACAGACATCACTGACAAGGAGCAAAATGTGAAATGTTGTTTGGGGGCTTCCATATAAGCTCAGTAGCTTTGAGAGTCACGGGATTCCTAATGCCGAAGAATTTGGTCAGATAAAAGTAATCATATTTTTGGATTTATAGTGCTAAGCATTGCTGAGCTATTGGGCAGTAAAAGCATGTTCTGGTTTAAGTTTTCATGCCCAGTTCATAGGCTGTACTGCTGCCATCCGTGGAGGTACGATAGAATGAGAATCTCCACATCATCGTTCCAGTTTGGTACCAGGGTGATTCTTTAAATCTCTAGTGTAATGGCAGAAGACAGCTCCCAACATTTCCCTGCGTCATTAGACTAGGCCCACGCAGAAGATGAATGGATACTCATTTTGCTCCTTATACGTGAGACAGATCCAGGCCAACACTACTTCCGACAGTGTAAGTCGGCATACATCCTGCCCTGTGCTTCATGCTTATTCATCAGCCGACAGTTGCGTACGTGGAATGCATCTGACCCCGCTGCAATTATGCCTCCTATGTTCAGACTTGCCCTCATTTCAACACACACAGTTAAAAGGGTTTTTTCCTCTGTTGTTTTTCAGTCATATATTTGAGCCTTGCACTTCACTAGGAATCAATTTGAATCCAACTATTGGAAAATAAACCACAAAAACACCAAAAAACATAGGGTTAGTTTACAATTTCAACTCTGGCTACTTCACACTACTGCAGCAAGGGAACAACCTAAAAGATAATGTACTCTACTGCTTCAGGACTCCTTTGGTACAAAGGCCATGGTTAGCACAGCCTCTGAAGTGGGTAACCTCACAGGAGAGCAAACAGCATTCAGGAAGAGTGTTCAGAATGGTCTTCTGTGGTGAGAGGGCATCAATAACAGCAATCTGCAGCCTACACTAATTGTCAGTCCAACTATTCAGGCATCATACACACAGCACGCACCTGACTCCCATTTTTACTTTCCCCTTTTCTAGGTTGTCAATGGTTGGCTCTCCACTGGGACTACACCCAATTCAGCTAGGTCAGTGACTCCACATTTAAAAGTCTCTTTGTTGTTACTTCTTACAAGTGCTTTTGTATCCTCCAAGCTCTGGCTGCGAGCCATTCACACAGATGAAAGATCATAGTCTGAGGGCTGCGTCCTTCCCTTTTCACAGCTGTAGGTGCTTCTGGTGGATGTGATTTGCAGAGCTGTCCAAGCAGTCCAGGCTACATTTCCAGAAGTTTCTACCTATAAGAACAATTTAGTATTTAGAATTAAGGCTGTGCATATTTGCTTATACATACCCACGTGCTTACATACCAAAACAAGCCAGCACGCAGTTGACATGAGAGATAAGGTTGTTTACTATAGCACAAACATAAGGTGATGAAACATCCACACAAGCTAGCTGTTGGTTAGACTGTGTATGGTATAATGACACTTTGCTCAGCTCTGGCTAAAGATTATATACTTCCACTTGAGACATTTAAGACTCAGACTATGCAGTAGACAACTTCCCCTTTAGACTGGCTAATAATAATCTAAGAGACTGAACTGTGCATTTTTCTGTGCCTGGCTTCATCTGCTGTATTGCGTTTTTACAGCACTGTATATGACAAACCTTCCAGGAATCTCAAACACAAATGGAAGTTCCACTGAATCACTTGAAGCAGCTGAGGAACACCATCAGTAAGGCCACACAACTGCGTGGAATGTGATGAATTTCCAGGAATAGGATTGTTTCCCGGAGATTATTGTGTAAAGTACAAGTATAAAGAGAGAACAAAGGTAATGCCGACAGTCTCTGCATCACTAGGCTATTTTAGTTTGTGAAAAGAAGAATGAAGAAAACAGACATGTTAGAAGACCTTTGCTAAGCTAACAGGAAGCCTATATGTCAAGAGCAAACCCTGAAACAAAGCAGTAGAAAATTATCTCAGCATAAAATGTAATCTCTCCATGATTTTATCCTATTAAACCAAATCCACTTTTAGCTTGAATGCCATGCTAACGGAGAGATTAAGAGCTCTATGTCCGTGCTTCCATCTAACAATAATAAAGGAATGATTAGGTAAAAGGCAGTAATTACACAGAAACAGGTGAACTCTGCATTTCTGAAAGGAGAGCAGTGCATTTCAGGATTCAAAAGCAACAGGAAACCTGTCCATTAAGAAATCAGTTCTGCTGAGTAGGACCTACTCTGAAGCAGTGGTTAAACAGAGCACTTTCAAAGAAAAGCACCTCACAACATGTGCAAAAGTTTGGTCTCGGGATATAATGAAAGCAATTCTCCCAGTAGAGCCTTCTGCTCTTTTCCTTCAGGCAAGCTCTGCTCCAACATGCTGGAGGAAACCTTAGTTTTAAATAAGTTGACTCTTAGAGGTGCAAAATCTAGTATGGTTTCAACCTGGGAAGTGTTTGTTTCTCAGCTTTGTCAAGCACAGCTCAGGTCCTGACACTGGCTACTGGTGAGTAAAGAATGCAACTTCTAATAAGAGATCAGGTGCCAGACCCAGGTGACACTGGCTACTGTTCAGTGTTTGCATACTTCCAATTTCACATGGTCTTTCCGTCATATACAAAGATGCTGGGATGGAACACAAAAACTAGGTATAGCATTTCATCAAGCAGGTTTTCAAATGCTCTCGTATTTCTGTTACAAGCAGAGAGAGCGAGCCAGGACTATGAAAACCCCACCTGCACGAGTCCAAGGATATGCAACTAGACACTGTCAGCTTATCAAGGTTTAAAGAACATGACATGATACTGTAGTTACTTTTCATGTCTACTTATTGCAAAGAACAGCCTGTGTCCATACACCTGAACTCCTTTATTGCCACCATCAGGGCTACAGCCAAGCTGCCAGCTGGAACCAGTTGCTGGCC
Organism: Chlamydotis macqueenii; assembly: GCF_036417535.1. Lineage (NCBI taxonomy): Eukaryota > Metazoa > Chordata > Aves > Otidiformes > Otididae > Chlamydotis > Chlamydotis macqueenii. Next base: position 20,878,148 of record NC_141563.1, read on the forward strand.
TGTGCCGCCCAGAGCATTGCTGGGCAGGGTGCTGACCGGCCCAGAGCTGCACCATGGACTATACGGCAATTTGCTGTGTGAACAGAGAACATGCTAGTGCTTGGGCCTCTGTCCCAGGCCTGTTTAGCTTACCCATGCAGACGTTGTCTGCACAGCTGCAGAAATACTTGCAGACAGAGGGAGGGAAGGAGGGAGGAGAGGGCAGCAGAGCCATCTCCATCAGCAGTACCATCAGTCCATGCCAGCTCACGGCTACTCATGGAATTTCAGCTCAGCCCTGACAACAGTACCGTATGCCAGATAGATAGCCCTCCTCCAGGCCTGCACTGGGAAAACACACAGCAGTGCTAGTCTACCAAATGTGATACACCGGCTCTGCACAGAAAATAGGAACAGACCTTTTTTGTCCTGCACCTATATTTTGCCATTATGTCAACAGCATCAGAGTGGTGTGGTCTTTCATCTCCGCGCTGCAGTATGACTCCCCCACACAAAGCACTGCTGTGCAGAGATCCTGAGCTAGTCCAGATGAGCCGGGAGAGCTGCCTGGCACAGCCCATGGGCCTAGCTTCTAGCGCAGAAGCAGTCAAGCTTTGTTAGCAAAAAAAGGAGACAGAAATGTACAACAGTCCAGCCAGCATGGAGGGCAGCCTGCATTCCCTCTCCTGGCAGGTCTCTTGACAGCAAGTGAGAAGACAACTCCCACAGAGGAAAAGAAAAAAAAAAGAAAATTAAAAAAAAAAAAAAAGAGTTTGTAATTTAGGCTATATAGCAGCCTTTCTGGGGTCTTTGTTTCAGCTGGGGGTTTCTGTTCCATGAAAGGGATGTGTAATTACTCACCTCCATGAGGAGGGTGACTGTCCTCATGTGCCAGCTTCAGTGACATTTTTGGCTAGCTCCTCACAGAAAATTTGTTTCCTTTTATCTCAGTCTAACAAATAAACAAATAAAAACATATTACTGGCTGAAGTTCTATAAATTTGAGATGAACACTATGGTTTTATGAAAAAAAAAAAACAACCAGAAAGACAGGAAATTATGAGCAACTTTCCAACAGAAGCAACAGCTACAATGAAAATCTTGGCTAGTTAAAGCCTTGATAATTACACCCAGATCACCCAGGCAATCTTATGCTGTGCCTTTGGATAGTTCCATGTTCCCGTCCTCTCCCTCATCTTCAGTGTTCCTCTTAGATCTACCAGATAAAGTTATAAGCTGAAAGGAAATTTGGTATATAGAGGCACACACTTGAAAAACTCATGAACTGTGCTCTCCCTAAAAGTGTTGCTTTCTTCACCTCTTTCAAAGTTCGTTAAATGTAAAGCGGATGATTTAGCCCAGAGGACACTGCGTTCACAGTAAAAAAATATGGTTTCTGCAGATTTCTTAGGATGAAGACTATTTATATGATATTCCTACAGGAAATTAGGTAAGGAATAAACATTAAACTAATGATGCGATCTGTGTCATCCCTCTAAATAAATACCGAATGTGCTGGCTGATTTCAAACAAATTTAACAGAAGAATAGAAGTCTCAGATAAAATGAGTTCCTTAAAGCTGCATGAAACTAGGCAACTGGCTACCTAGGAGAAGATGATCCTGTAAGTGTTCCAGCCAAGAGAAAGTATGCAAGACTAAGTTAAACACCAGAAAATCTGTAAGAGGGAGGTTACTTTTAAATACCCCAACTATGAGGAAATCTTCAGGAACAGATCTGTAGGTCAGGCTTCATTCCTTCAGCTGCTTATGAAATGATGCAGTGTTAGGATCTTCCTCCCTGGTTTCAGTTTTCTTAACTTCCACCCAGTTATGGAACAGTTTGTCAGACACTTCAGAGAGACTGTATGCCTGTCCAAGCTAGAAACAGTAAAAAGCATCTCTAAGTAGGAATGAAGATAACACTTCTGCATCTGGAAAATCCTAGGGATCCCCAAGAGTTATGATGCTGATGGAGTGCATGTTGTGGTGACAGGTATTCCTGGCTACATGCACGTTAGCTGGAAGACCTACAACTCTGACACACAGCACTGGCTCCAGAAAAGTTTGCTTTATTGCTCTAGCCTGTTGGCTTTGCCACTGTTTCCCAAGGCACTCACCAAAAGCAACCGCAGGCACAGAAAGGCAAAGGCCTTCAGATTTATTTTTCTCTTGCTCCTATTACCTTTAAAAAGCCCACACTGCGAGAAACTACTACTTCCTGTTTTACATCTTCTGTCGTCCTAACCTTGGACAGTGGCAGGATCAGTAACATCTCATCACGAACATTTAAAGCATTTAGAGAAAGGAACTGCTACAAGCAAGAGGCTGTCCTTTAATTACGTGGCAGTTAGTGCCCTATTAGAAGATGATGATGTTGACCTCTAGTGACTAGTCTGAGGATACCTGGTGGCATGATCACAGTGAAACTTCTCTGTGAAGAGCTAGCCAGAAATTTCACTGAAGCTGGCACATAAGGACAGTCACCCTTCTCATGGAGGTGAGTAATTACATATCCCTTTCATGGAACAGAAACCCCCAGCTGAAACAAAGACCCCAGAAAGGCTGCTATATAGCCTGAATTATGCATGCAGAGAAATTTAAATAGAGGACAATTGTACATGGATGCCTTGAGCTGTACAGTGGCTGCAACCTTAAGAGAGAAAATGCACCCAGACTGAGTGAAAGGACTGGACAAAGCAGCCCATGGAGGCAGGCATCGTGGTATAATCCCAGGAGAAAACCAGAGGGTGAAGAGTCAGTTAGGAAAGGAGACCTGAGCTGGAAGCAATGAATTAAACTGATTTCTCAAAACACAGAAATTAAGCAAGAGGAGACAAATGTGATTCATTGTAAATGAGCGAAACAGCAGAGGAACACCCCAACCCACTGTCTATTTCTTAGCTGACATAACCTATTAGACATAATATTTTGCCAGCTTATTAGTAATGGAAAATATTGTTAGATATTTAAATACTGGCCATCAGCAAGTTATAAATTCAGTTTTTTAATCTCATCCATTCTACATAATGAAGCTATTTATTCAATTATGTTTGAAAATCATGTAGAGTACATTATTTTGCACTTTCATAGAATAAAACCAGAAGACAATATATGATGCCTTAGGAAGTTACTCAGATCTTATCCACAGATTCAAAATAACAAGTGTTTTATTTTACCACTTACTCAAAAGAAATGAAGAAAAAAACCTCTTCCCAGCAAAGCCATTCAAGGCATATGAAGAAAATAACAGATATTCAGGAAAAGGTTAAAGAACAAAAATTACTCAAGGACTGGGAAAGAGAGTACATTCCAAACTAGTGACACAGCCCAAGTGATGTGGTGACTATATTGCCCCATGTAGAGCAAGATACCAGCAAAAGTGATATTAGGTGAGCAGAGCATGCTCCCAGGTAACTTTGTGAGATGGATTTGAACTGGGGAGAAAATTAACAGAATTTCTGGTCCCTCCAGAACTAAGAAATGGTAGCTGTTTCTCAATAGAAAAAGTCTTTTCCCATTTTTTTTGAGAACCTTTTCCATTTAATACAACTTTTCTAATAGAGCTTAACATCCATCTTAAATCACTGCTTGCTTCTCAGCTTGGACTGATTAACATCAAAATTGGGCAGACACCCTGGCAGCAAAAAAGTAAAATGAAAATGTACATTTTGCCACTCAAATACATACATTTAAACATGCAATTCACTTAGTTTTTTGCTATTTGGGTAGCGTATTTGTTTTGCATGCACTGGCTAACTGGCAGCGTGAAGATGAGCTGGTACTGCTGTCCCCCATAAGAGTTCCACTCCTGGTTTCCAGGGCTTTGCTCTGTACTGTAGTGACTGGAAATTGAGGGTGTGTTTACAGTCAAACCTCAGAAAGCCAAAAGGGTGATTTGTATTTAATTCATTAAAATACTTTAAAAACTATATATTTCAAAGACACTGTCCATACCTGAAATCGTTACTGTACCCATCCAGTCACGCAACAGCGCCGGCAGGGGGAGATGAAGAGTAAAATATGCTTAAAGCTGCATCAATTACGTGTAGGAGAGAAATTTTACAGTAGAAATACCTTACGCAAGGGTCTTGGAGCATTTAAAAGCTGAAATAAACTGGCATTTATATAGGAGATTTTAAAAATAAACCAAATGAAAAACAAGGTACTAAGGAGCAAGAGCACAAGGTAAATATTCTCTTGTTTTAGTTTTCTGGGTATAGCTGATTATTTCTGAACACTTACCTTGTAGCTTAATTTTTGAACCTTTAGTAATCATACACATGTACCTTATACTCATAAATGACTTCCATCCTTTTGTTAGTGTTCCTCAGCATATATTTTCTCCCAACTGGAGATGTTCTCAGGACATGTATCATTTTGGGAGAGAAAGGCAAAGCCATTACTTGGCATATCCAAATGTGTCAGGTCCTTAGCTGCACAGGATGCATTTCCTTTGCTTCACTGGTAATCTGATTCAACAGCAGTATGTACAGCCTAGACTTTTTAGCTTATTACTTTGTCTGAGAAAGAATTTAGGTAAACGCTACTCCCTCCCCAGTGACCTATGGACTTACATAACTGTCAAAGAAGCCACTGGCTTAACCCTATGAAGATGACAAAAATACTGCTGTTAGCTAAATGAATGCTAAGGATGCAAACAGAAATGCTGATCTTGAGAGAGACTCAGACCTACAACCAAAGCTTCCCCCTCCAAATAGTATTTTTTCCAGTACTCTTTGCCCGCTCAGTTCTTTCAACGTATAGCAGGGACAGCCTCTAGAGAATTGCTGAGTTTGCCTCCCAGTCTGTGTGTTTCTTACTCCATGTTCTACACTTGGATATGGCCACTATTTAGGTCACATTTCTATCTATGAACAATCAAAACTGGCACAGCCACTGAAATAATCAGCCCTGTGCTGGCATAAGAGCTGGAAGGGGCACAACATGCACAGATTCTCCTACATACCAGCCTGTAATTTCATCAACAGCTGGACTCTAAGGGGGAAGCAGCATTAGGGATTTAGTATTTCCCTGCCCTCAATACAGAAAATGAAGGAATGTTTACCTACACACAATGGAGACAATTATACTGTCATCTAGAAGCTGTAGGGGACAGCTTTGCCCTATGCAATTATTATTATGATTAAAACTCCCTTAAGGGTAGACCATTAACGAAATAAGGCAGAGTTTAAATCAGCTAGCACACAGGCCTTCCTGAGAGAAACTTCTGAAAAATGCAAGAGGGATATTGCAACATAAAGGAGCTAAAAGCCTTATTAACCATACTAGACTTCTGCAGCATGGCTTTGTTATTTTCCTTAAAAAAAAAAAAGCAGCTTTTTTTTTTCAGGGAAGAAAAAAAATCACCACACCTCGACTTGTCCTCTGCTCCAGTTCTGTTTTCTTGAGTCTGCAAGGTCCTGCAGCAATACTCCAGGGGAAGTGAATGACTGAGATCGGAACTGATGAAGCCTGAAGTCTTAAAAGACAGCTTGTCATGCACTATTTGCTACTTCACTGCTGACTCAAGAACATTCAGTTCATGTGCATATTCCACTTTCCCATCCGCCCACTGCTTCAGCTTCTCACCGACAGTTGCGCATTCCCAGCACAAACAGCTTTGATAGATTAAGAACTAAGTGCAGGGCAGTGTAAAACATGCAGAGCTTTTCATCAAAGTATCAGAAGTACTACTCTATTGACTATTAATCTTTATTTGTGAGCTTAACTTATTAAAAGCTTCCATTTTAACATAATAAATAATGTAACTATGTATTGTAGCCTACTGCAACTAGAAACTTCATGTAGAATTTCATTCTCCTCTGCTATGGAATATGAGGCTTTGTTTATAGTCTTGGTGGATCTGTGTAAATCTACGGCAATGAAAACCAATCCCTCTTTATAAGCTCCTAGTGTTATTAAATTCAGAAAAACAGGCAGCTATAGCTAAAAGCAAGACTCAGTAAATTTAAAACTTTATACCTAAACTTTATCAGATTTCTCTGAATCAATGCAGGAAAGAATATGTTATCAGTTAAGACCATTCAGGGGATTTATTTCTCAAGCTAGCAAAACCACACATGCTTGGCATAAAAACAGATTTAAATCAAATAAGATTCCTATGTCCTTGCCTTTGACATTGTTGCTTGTTTCTAGCCATTTTTAAAAACAGAAAACTGTTATCCATTTCCTTTTCATGCATGTTATAATTTATATCCACAGAACAGAAAGAAAACAAATCCTTGTTTTACAAGCTCCTTTTATCAAGACATCTTTAAGAATAAAAAGGGTTATTTGGAGTGATATGAATACCCTGAACTCCCACTGGCTTTGGGTGGGAGTCAAGCACATTCACTAAGCAGTTACTCACAAACTCAGCACCCTGCAGAATCAGTCCCTGCACAGCCCTCAAGGTACTTCATGAGTTTTCTATAAGGAGAGAGACTGTTTTGAAGAAAAACTAGCAGTGTCTCTCGCAGCCAGATTAAGGAACTGATTAAGGAGTGAAAATGGCTTGCTCTGCAACAGTTGGACTAGCTCCAGGCTTCACTCATCTCCTCTCTTCAGTTTTCCATCTCCACTGCAGGAGGGGCTCTGTTCATTTAACATAGCCACTTAACTTTCATCTACCTCACAAAAAGCGATGCCAATTTTGGGTTATCTTAATAATCCAGACTAAAATACAGTTCAGCAGCTGCTGCTGGAGAACCTGAATCATCCCTAAGTAGCAGAAAACTCTCAAAGGAGTATAGAAACCACTATCACTGCTCCATTATCAGAGCACTAATCGAGATAAAACGTAGGCAACTTGAGGAAAGCTGACAGTTAAGGACTAATGAGCCCACATAGTCACCAATCATTATGGGTTACAGATCTTGAAAGACCGATTAGTTTCCCCTCCTACTCCTACATTTTCAGGCAATCATTGGAGCCAAGGTAACTGAGCATATCTTAACCAGTAAGATCAGTTCAAGACATGCTATTTATGAACCCGTAAGTTTTAAAAAAATCTTTCTATTCTTATACTTTTCACTTCATTAATACCTTATTTTAGAGAAAAATATTTAGTATATTACTGTGTCCTATACCTGTTTAATTCCAGATCTGGATTCAATACCTATGTATGTGCAGATATGTAGCTATATACATATATATATATATTGCCTATGTAAAGAAGTCATGGCCATTTGATTGTAATAATGTACTATTTAAAAAAAAAAAAAAAAAAAAAAAGGCAGCCAAGGATATTTACTTTGCAAGCAAATGCAAAGTAGCACCCTAAGCAACCACCTCCCCATAAGGGGAGGTACTGATCTTTGTCCCATTCTTCTATTGACTTTGGTACTTTTCAGACTGTACCAAATTAATTCAGCCTGTTAGACCAGCAGAAAACCAGTACCATAAGTAGTATTTTGCCAGGCTTTTGCATTGGATCAGCTCAGCATAAGGTCCAGCAAAAGCCAAAACAATGGTGTAGTCAGAACACAGGGCCAAAGCACAGGGACAAGAGGATTGGGACCTCACCTATACTGATGCAGAGGGGCTAAACATCTTTAGCTATACTGAGCAACTTCACTCGAAAAAAAAAAACATTTAACTGTTTCATGTACAATTTTATTCAGTTTTGCTACTGAGCAAGGTTGATTTAAAATGATCTGTTAATTCACTATTTACTTGAGGTTAGCTATGTTTTCAATGAAGAGTAGTGACCTATGTTCCTCTTTTTTCCCCCCTTACCATCCATATACTAAGCCTCAACCCCAGCTTAAGACATTTTCAAGTTGCATTGCCAGTGAGATTGCAGTGATGGCATTTCTATGTACCTCCCATTACAGTTTTCATACTTGCACACTTTTCAAATACTAATCACATAAGTTGCTTTGCAACATCTTTTGACAAGAGCATTGATTCTGCAGTACATGGATATATAAGTATGAAGGAGGGGAAAGAAAAGAAAAAGTTTTATTCAGAGTTTTGCAAGTTTTATAAATAGTAGATCTATAAACACCATTTTTTATAAGAGGAAAAAAGCAATACCAAGTAATAAATTCACCTGTTTAACAGCATGCCCACAAGCACCATAGACTGATACCTCACTGTGTTGAGCACCATACTGTCATCACCGCCTACTAGCAAGTAATACTTGCCAATAGCCTTGCTGGGCTAAGTAGTAATAATGATCTCTCAGATATCTCCTGTGTTACTTTGAGCAATTATTCCTTTCTCCTTTCTCTGCAGGTAGACCAATTTTCATCCTATCTTCTCCACCTCTCCAAGTGTTAAATGCATATAGCTTGCACAGCCATACCATCTGAGAGTCTTTTAGCCAGCTCCTGCCAAGCAGAGAGTGCAATTGCACAAAATAATAAAAAGGAATTGTAAGTTGTTAAGAGGCCGGACAAAGAGAGAACATATTCATGTAAATGGAAGAACATAAGGAAGCAACAAGACAAAGATGTAACAGTTCACTTACTAAACACACTGGACTGAGTTAATGCCTAAACCCTTCAGATGCCAGTCTAGCCCTGGCGTGGGTTTCTACTTCCCCCTCCATCACCTGGGCCTCCTAGCAATGGAGCACTCCAATAGGCTCTTAATGTAATGCCAGGATAGCCACTTGTCCAGACACAGGAATTGCTGGATCCCACAAGCATACAGGACTATAGCAGCTGTGCTTGCTTCTTCCTATCAATTAACTACAATTCCTCCACTGGTGCCACAGCTTACATAAGCTGTCAACTCCATCACAACAGCAAGTAAACTGCACAGTCTCTGCCTCCTCTCTGGGAAATGTATTACCATGCTTGCATATTTGAGGGACTCACCCACCCAACAAGGCCAAATAAAGCATGAGAGCTTGATCAATTCCTGATCTCCAGAAATACCTGAAGTTGTGTAAAATCCCTGATATAAACAATCCATAGGATGACATGCACTGCCTCCTGCTTTCAGGACTTGTAGCCATATGTTTTGTAGTAGAACTTCAGTTGCTCCTATATTGTTCTCTATAATCCTGCCATTTATTGGGGTGGAAAGGGGAAAGGGAAAGTTTCACTTATTAGAAGCGATTACAGAATGAACTTCAGGTCACATTCTTGAAGATGGAATGTCTACATACCAAGGAAGTTTGTTAGTATGATGTAAATGGTTTAAAAAAAAAAAAAATCATTAAAACTACAATATATTGTCATGCAAACAAAATGTATGGATCTACAGGAGCATGCTCCAACAGCTTCAAAAAGAATAATCTGCCTTATTTTACTAACACTACCACCTCAAAACAAGTAAACCACAAGTAATTTTTTATTAGTTATTTCCTCTCCAAGAAGAAACAGCCACAGTTCTATAAGACTTGCTAGCAAGGTTCTTACTTTGAAAGATAAGCAGCTAGTACTTGAATATGTAAAGTGACTTGCATGTTTAGTTTTTCCCCTTATCTTCAAAACATGGGGCCAAACCCAGGTTCCCATAAAAAGCCATCAGGTATCATGTCACATTTCAAGAGAAATGAGATATTTGAGCTAAGACAACATACAGTACTTGAAAAATATTCATGATTTACTACAAGCAGTATTATTTTTAGCAGTTTAGCCACACAACAGCTGTATGTGCCAAGCTAGGAAGAGAGTCATTGCCTTCTCACTTCTCCCAGTACAATTCCAGGCTTGATTCGATATTTACCCAGCTCACAAAAATAAAAGTGTGAGACTTGGAAAAGGTTCTGTAACAACGACTAAGATAGAAGCTTAGTTCTAAACAACACAGGAGCTTCTCCTCTAGCCCAGAACATGAGAACTGCTTTGATAACAGAGCATAGTGTTCATTTCCCACTGCTGTTCATTAACCTCACACTTCCTTGTGGAAGATACACCTGCTAGCAAATAGGTACAGATGCTGTAAGCAGACTTCTGAGCTTTGCATTAAATGCAACATCTCATATGGAAAAGAAAGAACAGTTCATAAAATTGTAATGCAAAAAAAAATTTAATTAAAAAAAATTGCTCATGGTATGTAAGGTCACAATACAGAATTCTTCAACACAATACAACACTGAAACAAGCTGAAAAGCCTTTTTTTGATTAGAAGTGATAGTTTAATACAAAGACTAGATGCCAACAATACTTATTGTACAAAGTTTATGCAAGTAGATTCATACATTGATTCTCTGAAAATCCCCTCATTTTGAAGAAATATTGAATATTAAGGTCATGGTTGAAGTGAATTAAAGAAATTGAGAGTTATAGTTGTCTCCACCTTCAATTCGAAGCACTAGGATTGGGTTTCACGGTACAAAATGCATAATAAAGGCACACTGTGGTTTGAAAGCAAGGGTAGAGATTCTAGCCTTTAAGCTTTCTGGCTTTTGTTTGGTTGTTTTATAAACACTCAAACATGCAGTGAAAAAAAATCCAACCCTCCTGAGGGGGTGCAGAGTGAAAAAATATTAAAGTCTCAAAAAAAGAGTAACCTATTAAACCTATAAAACAGTATTTATGTTCTTATGCTTTTCTTGGTGTTTCCTCAAATCCTTCGAGGTTACACATTTTAGAAATGTAGTACCTTTCTCCAAGTTATTTCTGTTATTTCACTGTGACAGAACTAGCATAAAACATGTATTTAAGATCACTGTTTGCCTCCATCAATTTTGTTGATTATGGAAAAGGACAGATGTACTGCTAAAAAGTTGAAGTTATTGTCCAAGCCAGTTACTTGCTTATTTAACTTTTTAAACACAGCTTTCCAATTTAGAAAAAGCTTTAGCAAAAATGCTTGCTTAATCTTTTAAAAATTACCAGACTGCATGTCTTGCGTGTCAAGTTCTGGCATGAAGTGTTCTTCAATGTTAAGGTATAAAGGTCTGACAGACCTATTGCAATTATTAACAAAACTCTTGCCACAGGGTGCAAACGAATGTACTCTAGTTTGATCAATCTGCCACAACTAGCTCTGTTTCTGAACCATGTCAATTCCTATGGAACTATTATACAACTCAAAATTAGCTGAAAGTAGAGTTTGGAAGAGGACATACGGACACTATGAAAGACTGTTCCAGTAGCACTAGTCTGCACATAAACACAACTAATCAGTTTACATTAAACATTTCTAGATCTACATAAAAATAGTTTTACCACGTTTTGGTTCCCTGAGAAGAAAAATGCTCTATCTACAAAGGTCTTTGGAATGTCATCATACAGTGATTAAACCTGCACCACTTGCACTGCTCCTGCAGAGACAACTCCTACTTTCATGTTGATCAGACTTGGTTTTAGCATTTTCATTCAAAATAAACCTTAGTCTCCACAAAAGTGGCACTGGAATGGGAGCAAGAGATGACTAAACATAGTCTAGTACTAAAACTGGTTTATCTGGGATGATTTGTTATTATAAACTGGAATGCATACTTAGCAGACTTGATGAACACAAAATCATTAAGAGCACAGTTTACCTCATCTATTAAACTCAAAATTGAGATTGCTTTTGAAAACATTAATAGAATACAAAAAGTTTTCAAATATGTTTTTGTAAAGTATGCTCTCTTTTTTCCCCAGGGGCATAACTTACATTTTTAGAGAACATGATAAAACATTATGAAAGTTAGGACTTCAAATACAATAAAACAGCGCACAGCAGAAGAATAAAGTCAGGAACCATTTTATTTCCATCCAGTTTTGCAAGTGTTAAGGATGGCATAAGAGCTCATTCCACCACTATAATTTATGAAATTAAAACATCCTTAAAAGAGTCAAAGCTTAGAACGCTTCCTAGTTTTCCCTCCCATGTGCTTATAAGCTGTGTGATTATTTGGTTTGTTTTCTCTGTGTCTTTCTGTCCCAATCCAATACAAACCTCCTTCATCCTCTCCCCAGCCACAAAAATGCAGTAACGGGGTGTGGAGAAGCAGCACTGAGGCAGTCAATAATGAGAAGTTATAAAAATGTTAAACAGCAACATACACGACACTAACACCTGGTATGCTCACAACACACAGAAGACAACTTCGCAACTATATTGTGTTCAGTTTGCCATCGCCATCTATGAAGATCAGTACTGTAAGATCTGTCATTTAGTATATGTACACAACAGTTACTCCAGATTCTTCCAATTCCTCCCAATTTCTAGGCCAGAATTCATTTTGTATTTACTATTTTTAAGACAAAATACTGAAACTGGTTTCAGGTATTATTGTCTAACTGATTTTAATTGCAAGATTCCAATGGCATCTTCCACAATTACAGAATTAATGCTCAGAACTTGTCAAAAGCTTTAAAAATTAAGGTATGTTGAAAAATTACTTTCAATATACCCCATGCAATTGAACTGCTCAAATAGTTTAAACTCTTAATTTAACATATTTTAAGTTAGTGAAGAAGTTGTTTTAAGAAACTAATTCCAGACAGTTCTGAGATCTCATATAGCAGGAGATGAAACTGTTTAAAATTATCACTGTCAACATAAATTCCCATAGGAAAAAAAAGTATATACAGTGTTACTATAGGCTTCTAGAATGCAATGATGCAGAGTTTCATTTTAAACTTAGCACTTATCTGAGCATGTTTGCAAACGCTCTCTTACACGAAGTGGAAGTGTTTTTAACAACCTTTCTTCTACAATTAGACTATTCCGCTTTAAGAACTGACATTCTTCCAGTTCAGCAGGAAGTGATTCAAGATAGTTTCCAATGAGCTCCAACTGAACAAGATTCAGTAGCTGACCCACACAAGGGGACAAATTCATCAGACTGTTATTTCCCAGAAGAAGAAATTGCAGCTTTTTGCACTGAAATAATCCCTCAGGCAGCACTTCAATCTAGAAAAAGGAAAGAAAAGAACAAAAATACAGTACATTAGAAGTTGTTAGCCTACATGCAGCTGCATGTTTTGACATTTCCCGGTTTTATTTTAGGGTTAAAAAAAAATAAATCTCAGTTTATGGGCAGATAAGGAAAGGGAAGACTGTAATGCTTCTATCCTTATGTGATAAAGTGCTTGAGAACATGACGACGGTGTTATACACCTGTTTTATTATGAAGACACTTCGCTACTGGCAGAAGTCAAGACATAAGCATGGCAGGGGGAGCATATACGTGTGCACGCACAGAAGGGCACGCAAACACGTACATGTGCAGGTGGCAGGGGAGATAAATAGGCTGCTATCTCCTAAGAGTCACTTAATGAAGAACAGATTGTGGAGAGATATTAGCAGCATCTGTGTTGTGAAACCTGTACAAACAGCGACCTGTGCAGTACAGTAGTAAGTTAGTTCTGGTCCACACTACTGACTTATAACATCCGAAACCAATCTCTCCAGTGAAAACAATTCTAAACCTCAAAGGAAGTCACAAGTCTGGAGCCCACACTAACAAGCCAGACGGTTTAGTGCTGTTGATGAGGTTACCAGCTGTAATTATTTCCCTCCTCCCAGTCAGACAGCAGAGCTGCTCATCAACTAGCTGTTGATTCACTACAGCTTTCGGTTTGACATTTTAAGGTAAAATTTTAACACTGTTGACTCCCATTAAAATACTACATAGGATAGACAGCTGCAAGGACAGGGAAGATACGTTTCTGCAGCCGTCCTATTTCTGGATCAGAGCCCTTACTCTGCTACAGACCAGGCTAGTACTTACTCAGTATTACACAAGCTTTGATGACACTAAAAATTTAGTAATTAAACAGGCACTATCCCTTTTTTCAGCTTTACTGGGTTTACTTTAATCATGAACAACACAAAAACATTTTGAACCAGAAGCTCTTCCAGAAGAAATGGTAAGTTAAGTCAATATTTGATTGTGTTTTTTCAAAGCAGTAATTCAAAGTTCTACTTACATGGTTTTTCGTCAAAGCCAAGTACTGCAGATTGGTCAGATAACCAATTTCTTCAGGGATGGAGGTTAGCTTATTATAGCTAAGATCCAAATAGTGTAATTTTTTACAAAGAAATAGCTGCAATGGAACATTTTTAATATTATTATAATTTAGATACAGTTGTTCCAGGTTTGATAATGCACCAATCTGCACTGGGACATACGAAATGCTGTTGTGCCACAATTTTAAGCAAGAAAGGTTCTTAAGATGTTGAAAACTAATTATTTCTTCCACTGTTCTGAGATTATTTTCTTTTAAGTCAATTTCATGCAAATTGTTTAGGGTGAAAATGGAATGGGGAATGCGCTCTAAATCACAGCAGATTAATTCCAAGGTTCTCAGGTTTACCAGCTTCTTCAGGTTATTTAGCACTATCAGTTTATTTCCCTCATTGTTGATAGACAAGTGTTGTAAAGAAGGCAGAAGGTCTGTCACCACTTGAGGTATACGGGAAAGGTTGTTTTTTAAGTGAATTGATCTCAAATTTTTTAGCCCCTGAAAGCTTTCATTGTACAGCGAGTTGTGATGATCTAGCATGAAATATCCTGTTAAGCACAATTCTTGTAGGTTTTTTAGATGAAAGACCCAAAAAGGAATTCTTCCCATCTCACTAGATTTCAGGCGCAATGTTTTCAGATTTTCTTCCAAAAAGCTGACTGCTGGATAATCCATAGTTAGTGATGAATGATAAACATTGAGTTCTTTGAGATTGACTAGCTGGGTCACAGCTGGAGGAAGTTTGGCTTCAGGAATAAGTTCCAGGCTTAGGACTTCTATTTCTGTCAGTTCAAAGACACTGTCTGGAAGACCATTTAACATGAAAAGGTGAAGTTCAATCTTGTCTTGGGAATTTCTTACTAGTTTATTTTTCAGTTTTTCCACTGACCATTCATTGTTAAGATTTATCTGTTTCAGTTTGTTTTCACTCAGATCAGACAGGAATATTGAGAATCGTTGGGAATAAAGAGGATCATACTGATCTGCCAAGTGGAGAATAAATGCAAAGTCATTCTTTACATCAGGTATATCACTGTAATTACTTCTCTCTCTCAACTTCTCAAAAGAATATTGCTTAAGTGAACTTCTTAACATCCACCACAAACTGTAAGTACAAGTTAAGCCGTAGAAGATCACTAAAACAACATAAAACGAAGCCAAAACTTTAAAAATTTCTGCAAGCGAATAAACACACTGGTACCTTTTGTAGCCTGTAAAGGCTTGAACATTAACTACACAATCAATTTCAAGTGTAATAAATGATAAATAGTAGGGGACATAAATTATTATTATTACAAATACAATGACTTTCACTATAATCTGTTTCATATACACTGTATATATGACATCCTTCTCTTCAACGTGTACTCTGAATTTCTTCACTTTTTCAAATATAGCTTTAGCTTGCTCTCCTTCTTTTTTGTCTAGAACACTTGAGGAATTTTCTCTTCCAGTTGTTTCCAAGCCAGGTTGCGAATATGGCAGGGACTGTCTGCTGGCCCCTATATCTACTGAACTCCCAGGTGATGAAATCACTGCTTTTGATTTGGCTATCGGCAACTTCCTCACAGACTGCTCGGCAACTGTTTCTGAGAGGGCACGTGTTGTCCATGGAGAATCAAAACATTTCTGAAGAATGGCTACAAAGTGCTCAAGCCTGGAACTTGTACTAGGATAGTAAAGCCAGAAATTACTGCAAGCTGCAAAAATAAAGGTATGCAGAAGCACTAGGTATGGAAAAAATTTGGCAAACCAGTGAAGCTGTCTCTCATAACATACTGCATCAATATAGGAATACTGCTGCCGATGGAGATCATTCTGGATTTTAAGCGGGATGATTATCTGTGCTGTAGAGCTAGCCGACATGTTTAGGTTGGCTTTAACTAAATCCCAAGGCACGGCACAATGATTGTCAAATTCTAGCTTGCAAGGAAGACAACACAATACTCTGGTTTGAGTAAGCTGGAGAGCCCCAGCGAGCACAGCAACTAGCAGCATTATCATGGTGAGGTAATACCAGAAGACATCCCACCATGGTTTTAGTATGTGGTAGGATGACTGGGCATCTGCTAAGTATTTGAGTTCTGTTAGCGTGATCATGACTTTCACCTGTGAGAGAACAGCAGCTGGTAGAGGAAAAAAGAAAAGACATCCTTAGAGAATTGTTAAGAACAATTTATTTCACCATTACACACTTAAATCTGATTACCGTTTTCACAGTTTTAAATATGTATAACATTTGGCCTAACATCTAGAGCATAGCAAAAGGATCCAAGAACTCCTGGCACCTAACCCTAGCCATCATCATATTTATTTATTTATTTTAAAGAAAGTTACTTGAAATGCAAAAATTTAAATGAAGAGTGAAACTAGCATCAGAGATTAGGAGAAAGTATATTTTGACCAAAGTAGAAGCAACAAGCAGGTATAAGTTAAAGAAGTGTCTGATATGTGACTAGCAGTCCTTCACCACTGTCCTAAACTTACATAGCAAAAGTGATTTATCATTTATGAAGTCCAAAATAAGAGCAATATGTTAACATGGCTCTTTTAATTTATAATTTTCTACTAGATTAACTCATTCTACCCAATTAAAGAATAAAGAATACACAAAAATCATTCTACCCAATTAAAGAATATACAAAAATTCTCAAAAGAGCAATTTTTCATTTCATATATATAAGGACTTATCTTATACATCAAGAGAGTTAAGCATACTGATAGAAACAAAATTAAGCTAACAACTTGTTATTGTCCAATATTGTCATATATAAAAAAAAAGGGCACACTTAACCTTCACCAGCACAGGTTTGATTCATACTTACTTTACTAATTAAAGAGAATAAAATACACAGCACTGCTCAGTCAGGAGGTCTACACCTTTTAAAGTTCCTTGGACATGCCATCTTTACATTTGTCTTCATTCTGGATGGAGAAAACATTGAATATACTTTATTTTTAATGGCTTCACCTAAATAAAGGGCAAACGTTTCAGCTTTTATTGGAACTACTGCCTTACTGCAGACATCAGGATCCATTAAGTTCTGCATTGCTACAGCTACATGAAATGGAACAGAACATACTCAGACATGATCATATAGAATGTGAAGTCAGAATTTTGCACACTTATATCAACACAAAAACCAGGATACTGCCTACAGCTAGTGCTACTTCAAGTGGGAAGTGGTTTTTTTTTTTTTGCCAATTATATTAAAATAAAATGCACAGCATGCAAGACTTCAAGAAATAGAATTCAGTCATAATTTTGATACACCAATGTCTGGCAGAAAGGCAAGTTTCATAAAAACAGAGGCTGGTATTTTATATCCTGAAACAAATTAATAAATTCCCCAGTGTTGATGGCAATACCACAGAAACTACCAGCTTTGCAGAAAACTTACTATAAAGTTTATTAAGCAGCAGAGACATGAAACAATGGGAATGTTTTGTATTTTTCTTGATCATAGAATCATTTAGGTTGGAAAGGACCTTTAAGAGCATTGAGGCCAACCATTAACCTAGCACTGCCAAGTCCACCACTAAACCATGTCCCTAAGTGCCACATCTACACATCTTTTAAGTACCTCCAGGGATGGTAACTCAACCATTTCCCTGGGCTACTTATTGCTTCACAACCCTTTCAGTGAAGCAGTTTTTCCTAATATCCCCTGGCACAACTTGAGGCTGTTTCCTCTTGTCCTATTGCTTGTTACTTGGGAGAAGAGACCAACATCCACCTCACTACAACCTCCTTTCAGGCAGCTGTAGAGAGACACAAGGTCTCCCCTGAGCCTCCTTTTCTCAAGGCTAAACAATCCCAGTTCCCTCAGCTGCTCCTCATGAGACTTGTGCTCTAGACCCTTCAAAGCAGCTTTGTTGCTCTTCTTTGGACATGCTCCAGCACCTCAATGTCTGTCTTGTAGTGAGGGACCCAAAACTGAACACAGCATTTGAGCTGCAGCCTCACTAATGTACAGGGACACGATCACTTCTCTAGTCCTGCTGGCCACGCTATTTCCGATACCAGCCAGGATGCTACTGGCCTTCTTGGCCACCCAGGCACACTGCCAGCTCATAATAGTCATATATTGGTACTGGACATTTAAATACCAAGCCAAACTGACAAGCTGTTATAAAAAGACAAATAACAGCTGAACTAAGGCAGAACCTTATTCTCTACATTCGCATTTGAAGGGAGAAGAATGGTTAAAAATAAGTTAACTGTTCTTGCACTGACAAGGCTACTTTCAATAGAATATAGAAACTTACCAGGCCCACTCAAGGGAAAGCAGCTGAAGAAGGACAGGATGATTACAATACACTCCTGGAGAGAAAAAAAAGTTGTCATCAGATCATGAAATATCTGGACTCCAATA
The DNA here is from genome assembly GCF_036417535.1 of Chlamydotis macqueenii. Lineage (NCBI taxonomy): Eukaryota > Metazoa > Chordata > Aves > Otidiformes > Otididae > Chlamydotis > Chlamydotis macqueenii. Next base: position 20,896,366 of record NC_141563.1, read on the forward strand.
ACTATGAGTATTAGAACAACAGCTCATTACTCCTTCCACAGCAGTGTTTTAAAGATCCAACATTTAATGAGCAGAAGATAATAATGTAAGATGCCATCCCCTGTCGAATATTTACTTGGTCACCATTTGAAAGTTGCTTTTCCTAAAGTCGAGATACCGTAACCGCCCTTCTCGTTGTCCCCTTTCTAAGCACTAAAAGCCATTTAAGCTCAACAGTTTTTGCATTTATGTAAAGTTACTATTCCTGCAGCTGAGATGATCTAATCATAGTTAGGAAATAGCAATTGCTTCAATCACTCCAGCTCAACTTGCAAAAACCACATCTGTAAGTACTTTTACAATTAGTTCTTTTGGTATAATTCTTTGGGGTTTGAATATAAATTCGTAGGTGTAAAACCACAAAAAAAGTACTAAACTCATGCAAACTAAGGCTTTCATTCTGCAAAGAATATGTAGATTGTGTGTTGACTCAAGCCAAACATGCTTGATTTGAATGTAGACAGAAAAATCCAAAGTTTTTTTTTTCATTTCCAGTCTAGAATTAAAACTAGTCAATTCTTCTCACTTGAACTTTGTTACAAAAATGAAAGACTTGAGACTCTTGTTAAAGTTATAAAGAACATGCTAAGAGATAAATATGCTGGACAATTCAAAAAAGTAAGAGCAAAAAGTATAAACTGTATTTTTAATAAAGAAAAACATTTGAAAAGTCAAAACGATCACTGAACTGGCTGAGAGTTTAAAACAGCGCGAAAGGTCTAAGCACGAGGATAGGAACAATTATTTTCTTGATGAACATGTAAACCTCATCAAGGACTTGGGCAGACATTAACATTTTAAGAGGATGTTTTATGTAACTTTCTCTAATAAGCATTTAGTTATAAGTAACACAATGTAATAATGCATTTTATACAAAGAACACCACTCTCTAGGTAACAGATGTATTTTGGGGAATAAGCAAGGCTCTTGTTGAGTATAAGGGACCAAATTCAGAGTATAATAAAAATTAACACTGATAAAGTATTTTCTCCAACAGCTACAGAAAGAAAAACAGAAAATGGAACTTAAACCAATTCTATTAAAAACATATTGCCATATTTGAGAATAGGCATAACCCAGTACACCTTCTTCAAGCAATGCCATTATGTTCAAACAAAAAGTGGTTTATTTTTATACAGATTGAGAACTGAAAGCGAGACTGACCCAGGTAAGCTTGTGAGGTCTCTTTCTATGAAATGCTTTCTTTGTCACCTCCCAGCATTGAACTGGAAAGTTCTTAGTCCCTATCACATATCCCAGAAAAGGGCTACAATTGTTGCTGTGGTTTTAGAATGTTTTCTATCAGAAAGCGAGTGTCACAATCACAATATTAAGTATTCAAATGCTTGAACCCTGGTCTTGTTAATGACTACTTTTTGAAACCTTCCTATGAAGCATGTGTATTCATTACAATTCTATGTACATAAAATAACAATTCCTATCACAAAAGTAGACAGTATACACAAGAGTAATATAAACATGTGAATTATTAACGATAATTTTGCTAAAGACAGTTTTCTTTCAAATCCTATCTGTATGCCAAGAGTGACTAATCAAATGGAATAATGCTGAACTGTAATGGGTTTGATAAATCTCATCTCCAGCAGCTTTCAACCCATATCAAAGCCATAAAAGCTTTTCAAAGTGGCTTGATTCAATTGGCAATCTTTCTAAGAAGATGAGAGACACAAGTCTAGCCCCAGGCTAAGTGATGACTTCAGGAGAGTTACCCCAGACCAGTACTGGGACGCAGACCAGAAAAATAAAGTAATAAAGATTACTGATATCTAGGCAATTTTTAGTTACTTCAAGACTTATAAATATGATAAATAAAAACTCATCCAAAATATGAATAAAAGGCTATAGTTTTGAAAAATATTATCTATAATCATCAGACACTCCTGCTCACCCTCCCCTGCTGCCAAAAGGTTACTTATTAACATTGCATTACTCTGTCATTTGGTCACTGCTTCCATAATTTTAGGCACCTTTAGTTAGGGATGGCTCTGCAGCAAGGTAAGTGCCTTGCTTGTCCTCCTCAAAGGACAATGGTCTACAAAAAGCCAGTACCTGACCGGAGGCTTTGTTTTCTTTTTAAGGCTATGCTGCTTTTGTTGATTGTTTAAGTATTCAACTAGCATTTCTGACACACTAAGTTAACAAAAATAGATTTATACAACTAAAGCATACCTTGACAGGCATTCCAGTGGCCCCTCTATTCTGCTTTTTCCCTTCTCCTCAGAGAAATGCAGCCATCAAGTTTTCAGGAAAGCTTGTTAGACTCATCTGTTATTCCAACAGCATGATATGCTTCTCAACTAAGTAAACGTGTCTGTTTCATCAATTTTCTATTAGAAGTGATTTCTGAACTACAGTACCAACTTTGCTTCTAGCTCGTTTAAATTTATCACTTTTTTTCCAAGGTTTTGGATTAAAAATCAAGTTCAATAAACTAAATTTGCAATAATCTTGCTTAATAGGCCATTTTGAGACTCCTATGGGATTCCTAGTACCTGCTTATATTCTCACATGCACAGCCTGAACCTCCACTTGCAAATAAATCCTCATTAATATTCCCAAAGGAAAAAAAAAAAAGTAACAAACTTTACCCATACACACACTCATCACCCAAAACACATCTTTCCTCGATAAAACTTCCCCTTCTACTGGCAAGCTACCATTTCCTTTTTCAAGTGTTCCCTAAACAACAAAAAGCCAAGCACTACAATATTTCTGAGGCAGGTCTGACTACATAACAAATACTAACAGAGTACTCAATTCAAGCACTATGTTTGATATATGGTCTTTCAGAATCTGTGCTTTGACCACTCGTGTGCCCATGCAGATTCAGTTGCAGGATCTTTTTGATGGGGATTGTATTTTTGGATCTGTATTCCACTGAATGCAGAACAACATGTAAACAAGATTAGAGAAAGCTTCTTTCCAGTTCCTTCTGAAGAAGGTCACAGGTGATAATTAAACATGTAGAAGTGATTATCCTTTTGTATTTAGAACAAACCTGAAGACATTCCCATACTCTACAATAACCAGCATGTTCCCCAAGCTTAGTCCAACACTAAGCTAACATTGTTAAAAGTTTCTATATCAACCTTTCAAACAATCAAAGACCGTAATGACAACTACAGACAACTCAACCATCTGTGTCTGCATTAACTAGAGGCCTTGCTTTTCTTAAACAGTCCGGCTTTCAAGACAGTACTGTTCAACATAAGATGAGGAACAGTAATAAGCAAAGTCTCATACTGTTTAAGAAGCAGTCCTTGCTCTCTGGAGAAGGCTGCTTACATAAGACTATGTAGTCCAATAACTTCTGGGAAAAAAAAAATATACATATATATATTTGTAAGCATATTTTTAGCTTAAAAGTTAGGCTGCACTTACACCTTTACTTTACGTGGATTACTCTACTCTGCTAGTACTTCAGAGTTAACTGCACAGCACATAAGCTGATACAAAGTCTTGCAAAATTAAGTAATTGCTACCCAGCAGAGGTTACACAGGTAGTTAAAATTACATACTGTAGGCCACATGATAATGAATCACATCAGCAAGGTCTGTGCAAGCCCATGAAGTTACTTAAGCCTAATTCTCAATAGCAGATGGGAGGGAGAAACCAAGTCAACTATTTTGAAGGTCAAACTTTGTAATGAAGCTGTATTAAAAGATGTGTGTTTAAAAGGTATATTAAATGTGCTTTTTATTTCATACTAGTCTAGCCTGGAGAGCAATTTTAAATACAAATTCATATTCAGATATACATACTTTGACTGGTAAAAGCACTTTCTCCAGCTCTCTCCTCAAGTTCAAGGTGCTAAGGATTGTGTTCTAGCTAAAACAGAAGGTCACAGCCTATGCTCCTAGAAAGGCCTGTACCAGCGAGGTAAGTATCTCATTTAAACCCAAGTTTAAGAGCAAATAGACAGTAGGTGAGAAGCAGTTTATGCAAAAAAAAACAAACAAAAAAAAAACCCCCAAAAACAAATTGAAGAAAAACTCATAAGTAGGTACAAACTTAGGTTTCTGAACAAGTAGGTTTCAGAGTTAAACAGACAAGCAATCTAATGGTAAAAAACCAAAGTATAATGAAAGGTAGACCAGCTTTGTTTTGCACGTAATTGCATCAATGCAACTTATCTCTTTGAAAGCAAGCTGTCTACATTCTGGGCAAATATCACTTCACTCATAGTCATGGTGCTTTCTAAGATCCCTACCAAACCAAGCAGAATCCAGACTCTGAATTGAATCTGAACATTTCTAGTAAGCAATAATTCATATAGTTTTGGTGTCCCAGCACTATTTTCAAACTCAGAGATGCATTTTTAAAAAAACATAAACTAAGATTATATCAGGTGATGATAGAAATATGACAGAGGAAGGATTTTAACTACACAGACAGGTGTTATTATGCTGTGGTCTCCTCTTTCCTTGGGGACACATTAAGATAAACATGCAGTCAAGCTGTAGTAGCTTTGCCAGACCACGGATTTATTTTCAGCTTGTGTTCTCATCCCTTTAATTATTTTAAACTACAAATATATTAACTTAAACTTGAGATGTATTAGCATCTAAAATACTGATTACAATAAATATCAAAACACGCACCTGTTTAGAAGAGAGTGCTTTGTATTGGGAATACGAAGAGTAAATTCACTCAGAGACATATATTGTTTCACCCTAATATTTAACTTATTTAATATGTATTCTCACTGGAAACTCCAGTACTCTTTAGAAAGCAGATTTTAAAAATTTGCTCCATTAATTAACATTTCTTCAAATAGCTGTACATTTCACATATTCCCCTTTAAAAATTAAATTATAAATAGAAAGAAACTGCCAAATCTCCACATTGGTATTACCCACTAAAAAAAAAAAAAACAACTCTCTGCTGTCACAAATGTGCTTGGCAATCCCTAAAGAAACATTGCAAAACCCATTAACAGATAAGAAAAAACCCTGGAAATAGTTCCATAAGGCTTTTAAAAAAGAAGAAAGTGTAACAAACTGTAGTAGTTCTGACTGGAAGACCATGGCACATTGAGGTCTTAGTGATCCACTCTGCCTAGTTGACAGGCCCAGGCTTGTGCTGCGGATCTCTTGGGCACAGGATAAATTTAGCCAGCTTATAACAGAGGAGTCAGCAGGCAGCTCCCACTTGGTACCAGCAGTTACATACACCACCTGCATGTCCTTGTCTTTATCAAGAAGTGCTGCAAGAAGTTCTCCTGTGAACATCCTTCCTGACTGACAGTAGAAATTATGCACGGAGTTGTTTTCTTGTAAGAAAATTCTATAATAGCTTGAATGATCGAAATGAGGTAACCCTTTCTACAGGCAGGGTCTGCACAGTGTGCTGCAAGAGAATTGAAGGTTCATTTGATGCTGCACAACTCATGTTCCCAGCTTCTAAAGGGATCTCAGATTATCTATACTATTCTCTTTCTTTATAGTGTCAAATCCAATAAGAAGTATTTAAAATGATACTGTACAGAGTCTGAGTACCTTTCTTACTGAGATCATCATGGAACAGCACCTCTTGGTGCAACACACAAACCATATAGATTAACTGTCTTCCAGAAGGTCACTTCTGAAATTCTCATTAAGTAAAAACAGACACCCAAAAAAACTGAAACAAAGAACAAGTCCAAAATATCTGTTATGTGGCACCAAAGAGTCTGATAGCATCTAATTAATTACTTAACCTCTGTGTTGAAAATTAAAGTGAAGCTCTGCCTCCTGTCAGCTTCCTTTTCCGCTTTTTTTTTTTGGCCCCATAACACTTTCAAGTAATCAAAACCTCCAGCATTGCACAAAAAGTAGGAGAGGGTCATGCATTCCTACTACTTCTAAAGTATCTCTACACCTCTGAGAGTCCGAAGAACTGTATTTTTAAGCTTGGCATTAGATAGCCCATAATGAAGTACACAATTTAATGCAACAAAAAGTCAGTCCATGTTAAGTCTCAAGAAGAGGAGACAACACAAGCAGAATAAGCGCCCAAGCAGTACAAGAAGCCTTTTTTTTTTAACAAATAAATTTGAAGCCAAGCATATTCAAAGCATGTATCAGTTATCTTATCATAGACAAACCTGCTTTTAAAATGAAATGTTAATGGATTTATGAAATAGGATTGTGAGGGCACTGAGATACTAGATTACACTGCCCACAGCAATACACAAATAATCAACATCACCCCAGAGTGGCCCATGTTATCACAGACCCAAACATACAACTACAAACTTCATGTATATATTTAAAGAAACAAGTCCATTTAGAAATCCATTAGTTTTTTTAATTAAAAAAAAAAAAAAAAGTCACTCAAGATATAGAAGGAAAAATTAAACAGAGCTTGCCAGACCAAGTAGGTACATTTCTTTGATAAAGTAAACAGTTTTCTAAACAAGCTGAGTGTAAGAGATTGAATCTAGGTTACAGAAAATAACTTCCAGAGTGACTCTATACTTTATCAGCTAAGACAAAGTTGATAATTTAATAAAAATTACAAGCAATTCACAGAAAAGACAACCCGTCACAGGCCACGCTGAAAACACAGACTAAATAAAAACAAGATTTAACACTTACAGGGACTGCAGTAATCGGAACACGTGAAAACAAAAAACCAAACTCTTGACATGGACAAACAACAGGTTTTTTGCTCTAACTTATGAGTCATTTGTTGGAAGCAACCAAAGGAGAAGGAAAACCCTACCTGGACTAATCCTTTGTAGGAGGAATGTGCCACCAGTGATATAGCCAGAAAGCAGCAAAGGCTATCCTACACTAATCCCCAGGAAAATACTTTTAGCAGAGAGCAGCACCACCCCTGTACAAATCTAACCTAGATGCCTACAGAGCATTATCATCCCATTTAGAAAAAGCCAACAAAACCAAATTCAGAACTGCAACAGTAACAATACTCAGAGGAATGGTGAGTCCTAAGAAAGTAATCTAAAGGAAGTGGGCTTTCTACCATAAGAGAAGTGAGAGTATACTGGAGGTGGAGAGGAAGGGATAGAACAGCATGGGAAATGCATCTGCCTTCTCAGGACGGAAGGACATCTGTGCTCAGCTAATGCTTATTCAAACCGGCGTGGGAGGAGACAACTCCCTCCAGACATGACTGCAAGCATGCCATGCTGACAAACATTCCAGCCCAAAGGTGCCATGGAAGATATCAGGGAAGCAGTGCAGATTACACTCTCAAATGATACCTGAAAGAACAGACCTCCTTTGTTGTTCCACCATCCCCCAATTGGGTTTTAAAATTAGTATGGCAATATTCTGAAGACAGAAGTAGTATAGCAATACCTCAAACAGTCCTTACTTCCAAGTTCCAAAGATATCATAGAGCAAGTTTGGAGCACTAAGTATGAGAAGTCTTGGTTCTTCATCCATTGCTTTTGGTGTAATCTTTCTTGCTTTGGAAAGAATCTCAAAAGGTCTAGACTGGGACTTATCTGTAGCATGCCATACTTCTTATAGCTCTCCCAGAAACCATCTTACACAACAGTAAATCAAGTCCTTCATCCCAGTACTAACATAGCTAACAGAGAATCAGACACCTTCCAACTGCATGAAATTACATTTTCAAGCTCACTTATAATGCCTTTTTATTCTTGTAACCACATTCTCGGGTCTTTCTCATGCTGAGAAATATGAATACATAACCATAAGACAATGGTATCAGCGGTATCTCTCCAGCATTCCAAAGGAAGTCAATGGTATCTATTTAATTCTGCATACCACGATAAGTACTACAATAGAAAATTAATTTTTACCCCCTTAGTTTCCAGAAGCTAGACAGATACTCATAATGTCCATTCATTGTGCTGCTGTGCTCAGGAGATCAGAAAGCAAAGCAGAGGAGGATTACACTGGAGAATATTCACAACTTAAATACTACAAGGTTTCTCGACTAGCAGATTTTTTAATTATAGTATAGTTTATTATCTTCAGTCTTCAGGAGCAGTAAAAGTACGAGAGAGCCAGCAGCATAAATCAGTTATAATGATTTAACAAAAGCCCATCTTTCCTTCCAAAAAGGCAGGGAATTGCTCATACATGATCCTCCATTTTCAGTGTACTTTTCAATAAAGTCATAAATGGTCAGAGGTCCTTGAAATGGCTAAGACAATTCCTGTAACCTCACTGGAAATAAGCCTGAAATAAGCAATTATTCTCAGAAGAAGGAGCCTTGGAGTATGCACACACCTGAACTAACTTTGAATTAATTTTTCAAGTACCACCAGGAGGGCTGAGTGGTATAGAGTGGAGTACAAATCCTACTTGAGAAGGCAGGTAAGCATTTGGGTCAATTTTGTAGTCCACAGGATATGCTGCTATAACTAGGCTATCAACATAATTCATTATATGGTAACGTAACACCATACATGTTGATGTATTAACTAAGGCATGTTCACACTCTGATCTGATGCTTCTAGATAAAGGACCTGTAAGGAATTCAACAGCACTGCATTTAGACAAAGATGGAAGGGGCCAACGTGCTTCATACTATAGGAAGTCCTGCTAGGTTTGCACAGAGTACTGAAATCTAATCGGTTTAGATATTCAGAACCTCCATTCTACATTATTTTCCTAGCTCAAACACTGCTTTCCAATACAATAACCATATCCAACCCAGTTAACGGAGATGTTTACCTCTAACAAGCTGAATAGCTCTATACAAGTCATTTTATTCCTCTCTACCTCAGATTGCTCAGCTGTAAAATCATGGTAACGTTTCTCCCGTTCTTCATAAAGTATTTAAATGAGCAACATTATACAGTAATAACACTTAACTTCTTACTAGGTAATCAGAGAGGCTATTCTGGATTGTAGTATAGGTTCCATCACTTTCTGAGAGCTAGAAGCACATATGCTATTACTTTTGCTAATAGCGGTCAGACAGGTATCATCTTTACAAAATCTCAGAAATATGAATTTGTATTTATATTCCTTATTCTAGCTAGAATTGTTCTGACATTTCTAAAATATTAACAGTTATCTAGTACAATAAGTTAAAATTTCAACATTTGGTCTAAAAAGGAAACTGATGTTTTTCCAATATTTATTTATAGACTGCCAAGACCAAACAGTGTCCTATCAGGATAACAGATATTGAGAACAAACAAATATCAAGTAAGGTCACAAATAAAAAATATATACCAAACACATTCTGTCTCTGCAACATAATTATTACCACACACAAATGTAGCTACAAGATTTAAGAACAGTCAAAAAGCAGTTTTTTGGTTTTAAGTTTTCCTGATGCTGCATTAGTTTCATGAAGAACTTTCCAGAAGGGTATGTTATTACTTCCACAGACCACAGAGAAGAATTTAACTGCATCAAGGAGAATATAATTATCAGGGTAGCAATACAGAAACACATCTGATTTCACTCTATTAGTTCTGACATTGGAAAGCTGATTCAGATTTTCAGCAGTGGGTCATATCTCTGCCCAGAAGCAGCAGCTTTTCATCTAGTTTAACAGGAAAGACAGTTACTCTTGAAAGTCAGCCTGACAAGTTGAAATACTTGATTCTAAATGTCTGGTCTAAACATCCAAAATAAAATAACAAGAACAGATAAGTTTACAATTTACATCTGATTCAAACTCAGGCACTCTTTTTGTACGCAAGCTCTCCTGAAACTCATCTTGTTATCTTTTTAAAGAATCTCCCCACTCCAAAGTAAAAAACAAAAACAAAAGCTTGTGAAACTGCAGTTAAATACAAACTCACCTAAAATGGAAGTGGAATAGGTTTTACTAATCCTCTGGCAGGGAGCATGGTGTCCGCACAATCACCTTAATCACTTAAGTATCTTCCTGTTCATATTACTCTACATTAGGTATTTACTAATTGGACAAAGCCAATCCACCTACATCTTATTTTCTTTTAATAAAGTGAAAGAATTGAAGAACAAATTTCACATTGCACATACTATGTACTAGCATATGTACAAATTACATACTAATGCCTAAACACAACTCTATAGTTTGAGAACTGCACGTACACACGCAATCACAAGGGGTAAAACCGTTGCTATGCTTAGCATTGTTCTAGGAGATGCTTCTGATAAGTTTCAGAACCGTGTACAAGTGATCAGACTTAAATGCTACAGCAAACCTACAATAATCTCACATTGTTTCCTGAACAAACACAAAGTTAGCTTAGCACCTATGTTCATCCTTTATACTTCCATCAAGCCCAAGTATGCTGTGCAAAATTTCCTTTTTGAGTAGGCTGTCCAGGGAGACCTAACAACCGTCAAGTTTTTTTCAGATCGCAGTACTACAAGACACACTCTTTTTGGTATGAAGCCAAATTCAATAACTTCAAAAACAAGAGTCACTGATTTATCATCACCTGAATCAATTAAGAACTTTGAAGTGAAAAAGCCTCCAGCTCCATATTTGTAAGAAACTAAATAATAGTTTGAAGCAAAGCAGACACTGCTTTTAACAACTCCAGTTCAGTAAAGCACTTGAGTATTGACATATCCTGTCTCGCTTCAATTAAGCAACGTGCTTTCCTGACTTTGAGTCCGTGTCATTGCAAAGCTAATGTTTAAAGGACGTTAATGTTCAATAAAAAAAACATTTATTTAGAAAATAGTTTTCCTGTACTGCAAAGGCACTGGCAAAACAATAATCATTTTCACACTTCCATTGGCATGGGATAGAAGTGATAGTTTATCTCGTTAATAATTTAAACACAGCCTAGAAATAGCTTTTAGTTAAAACTTTAAATGCCCTTCCTTCTTCAAGTATTTTGGATTATACAGCAAATGCACATCAAGATATTGCTTTTATTCAGATGGAAAAAATAGCTTAAAGGATAAATACTTTAGCATTAGAGTTTAAATGTGTCGTTCTTAAATTCCAGCTCAGTAGACTTTTACATTTGCATACAGATGAACTTTAGCTATCAAAAATACCTGAATAAGTATTTGACAACCTAAACTACTCATAGAATACCAGTGTTTTCCCTGGAAAACTAAGGGAATAATGTCTGGGAAATTGGGGATTACACTTCCCAGGGTTTTAAGCAAAAGCTTTAAAAAAAAAAACAAAAAACAAACAAAACCAATGTCACTTTAATTAAGGCTGAGTAAACTACACGACCATAGTTTTGTAGCTGCTGTGCCACAAAACTGAAACTTTGTTTCCATATTAAACTAAAACCACAACTCAAACTAATATCTCCAAAAGTGTTTATAACAGTGTCTTAAGCCTACTAACAATTAGCAGCAACAAAAACAGACTGCGTTACTACCATGTTCTTTATTGGTATCACTGGATCCCTTACTGGCATTTTTAATCCCTTCAGTTTCTCACGATCAACTAAATTATCAATTTCAGTATAAGAAATTGCATTCCAGTTTACAGTATCGGAACATATGAGAAGCTGAGCACTTTTGATGGAAATGTACTCACATAATTTAATTCAGGGTGTGTGAAGACATTATTTTGAATCAGAATGGCAACAATGGGAATTAAATTTAAGATACTCTATTATGAGTTTTCTCTACAATTCCCTTCTGATTATTGAAAGGCCCTAGAGTCCTCTTGGGCGTACATTGGGGGAGGGTGTGCCAGCACTGTACCCCAAGCTGCATTTGCAATAGCTTTCTTCAGAGCTGCATCATCTGCCACCTTTCCAATGTATTATACAGCTAGAAAGTATCGCCTTTTCATATCACTCAGTTTCAAGCAAATAATTGGGGAAACTATTCATAAGTATGATGAAACTTTAGTTCAATATTGACTACAATTTTATCTCGACTAGCTACAAATTAAATCCAGAACTAGGTCATGGCACACTAACAGCTCTTGCGGAAAAGAATCACCAAACCCAAGCATAACTACAATAAACTCAAGTCTGCTTACCAAGTCTGGCAAAACTCAAATTGGAATGCATACACAAAATTAAACTGCTTATTTGTAGGAACTATCAGTAATAACTTAAGATGACATGATTCCTGACAAGCTTTCTGATATTAATGAGGCTGACTGCCCACATGGTAGCGGCAGGGTTAATAAAATGCAGGCCACAACCTCTCCGCTGCATTTACCAGCTACCACAAAGCACAACTGCAAGTTTGTGATGTGCGGCTCTGAACTGACTCCATACAGGATACAAACATGTATTAGACAAAGCATACCATATCTTGTCACCAGTAAAAAAAAATAAAGCATATTCTTTATTAGTTAATTAGCAAAATAATTATAGATATATGTTGCTAAAGAAACACACAACCTATACCACGTAAACATTAAAATGACAGCATATTTATAATATTTAAATATTAATTCCACTTCACATTTCTCACCCTTCTACATGGCTACCCATGGTATCTGAACCAAATATCTTCACAACCACAGCACAGACTTCTAACTTATCTTTAGAAAGAGTAACTGCATGAGCAACTGTCAGAACAACACTATGAGCAAGACAACAGCTGAACAGCTGTTATAAGGATGCCTATAGAAAGAACAGATAAATCCCACAGAATACAGACAGCAGTGTGAAACATTTAGATAGGCAACATAGAGAGCAGTATAAACCACACCTTATCCCTTTAGTCACATAAAAGATCCATTTCTAATCCTAGCTGAGTAAAGCTTTATGGCTTTAGCAGTAGATATTGTAAGCTGAAGTGCCACAGCCTCTTTCGCTACCTGTAGCACTACAGGCAGAGCAGGCACAGCAGCAGCTAAAAGAACACAAGATTTCCCCCTCCACTCCTCCTCCAGAAACACATTATAGAAACATTTATTTGGCAGTGACATGCTGCTCTACAAAGTTCATTTTACAATGCTGAAAAACTGATGGATGTTTCTTTATCACTGTAGGTCCCCCTAAAATTTACTCAACATGATTTCATCAGCTTTAAAGAGCAGTTGTACTGGTATCTTGCAAGAAACAAAAGGCAATTTTCTTTTTCTTCCCATAAGAATCCTATTTTCATAAAAAAGGGGGAAAAAAAAAAGACCATCAACTCTCTTCTATCAAGAGTGCAAGGGAATAAGCATCTTAATACTGCCAATTTCTAAAAGTTACATGAATCCTACTGAAGTTGAAACTCAGTTACATTATGCTAATGTAAAATTCAGTAGAAATGTAAAAATATATGCTAATGTAAAACTGTGATAAACATTTTGTTATCTAACTACAACAGAGTGTTTTAGACACTGGGGAAAACCCTTAAGAAAACTTGTACCCTATCCTAACTCTTGGTTCTCTACTACCATCATTCTCCTTTCTGCTCTCGTTGCCCCTGCCCTACTCACCACCACAGATACTGAAGACAAGCACTGCTTCAGATAACTCTTCTATTCCCCACATGGGCAGCTGAGTTACACAGAGTACAGAAAATGCACGTAATACATGCATAATACATGTAGAGAATACATAATAAACTCTATGAATGATATACGATAAGATTTCAATACTTAAGCCTTACAGGCTTTCTTCCTCCTCTTTCTTGAAAGTTTAAGAACTCAGGCAAGACCGATCAATAAGCCCTGATCTGTGGCCCTCTCTGTAGGAAAGTACATAGAGAAGAATTCTGAGACACCAGGAAATAATTGTTGCTTTACCTTATCACTTCAGCAGACAGACAAGTAAAGCTGGGAGTCAGCAGAACATGTACCTTAAACACTTGAAACTGCAAGTGACCACATAGCTCCTAGCTTATTCTAGCATTACCTCCAAAGTGTTGTTTTAAATGGCCACAAGAGGTGCCAATTCAAACACAGTTTACCTGATCAGCATAATTCATGAAAATCTTCATATAAAATTAAGCTTTAGGGAAGTCTTCTTTAATCACTCCTACAGCACTGGTTAATTAGCATATTTACCACAGACAAATTCTTAATTGAAGCCAGGAAGCTGCCTCAGTTTCACCACAGGAGAGACTGGCACAAAGTAAGCCTGATGTCACTAAACCAACTCGGCTAGGATGCAAGGAAAAGCTACCACGCAAGTACAAGAACATCGCCTTGCTTGGGATGAGAAATGCAAGGGGACGACAGAGGAAAGAAAGAGAACAACAAAGAGGAGGAGGACGCTTCGTATTTCACATGCGGCACTGCCAGGCCGCGGCACTGAGGTGAAGTCTTCTCTCCCTTTGGGAGAAGCCGGGACCGGGCACCCGCCTGCCGTTGGCTCGGGAGCAGGGGCCGCCGCCACACCTGCGGCCGAGGGCTGGCAGCCGCCGCCCGACCGCGCCGAGCTCGGGGCAGAGGAAGGAAGCCCCGGGCGACCTGTAGCGCCCGGGTCGCTTGAGGACACGTGTCAATATCGGTTACGCAAATCACAAAACGGTTTTTCTCCAAGCCCCACCCGCACAGGAGCGGGGAGGCCGCCAGGCCCCGGGGCGGGCACAAACTCGCTCCGGCGTCCCGCGTCTGGGGACCGGTCCCTCCCCCCCGGCCCCGGCCGGCCCGCGGGGAGGCGGGAGGGCAGGTGAGCGGCCCCGCCGCGGGGCGCTGCCGCCGCGCAGGCTCACCGGGCCGCCCAGCAGGCAGGCGGGCGGGCAGCCCCCTCCCATCTCGCTCGCGGCGGGGGCAGCCCGGCCCCTCAGGGAGGCGGGAGCGGCCTCCCGGCGGCGGTGAAGACCCGCCGCACGCTGCTCGCGTGAAAGCCCCGCTCCGTCTTGCCCCCTGCTCGTTCACTCCCCCTCCTTCCGCCCGTCCCTTCCTCCCTCGCGGGGGGAGCCGGCACCTGTCAGCGGCGGCCGCCGCCCCTCGCTTTACCTGGCCCGTCCGCGCTGCCTCCCCTCCCGTCCGGCCCGGCCTGCTGTGACTGGCCCGTCCGCGCGCACCGCCGCCGCGCGCAACGGCGTGCCGCCCGCGAGGCAGCCGGCACAGCAGCGCCGGACACCGGCTCCAACCGGCGCTTCTCGGATCCGCCCCCGCCCCGCCGCCGTTGTCACGTTACCGGCCGCGCCAGCCAATGGGGCGCGGCCAGCGGAACCGCTGCCAGGCCGCGGGGCGCGGGAGGAGGCTGCGGCGGACAAAAGCGTCGTGCCCAGCCCTCTTCCGCCCCCTCCCCGCAGCATTCACCTGCGGAGGACACTTGGCGACCCCTCCCGGGCCTGGGGGCCCGGTTCGGCTGAGAGCCCCCCGGTGCCGGGGCAGCCACCGCCCCCTCGGTGCTGGCATTGCAGCAAATCGCGCCGCTCGCAAGCGGGAGGAGGTGGAAGGAGTGAGAAGGCAATTATCACCGGCCGTGAACAAACGGAATGACAGCAGGTGACACTGGCGAAGAGGAAACTTCATCTGAGAGGGGGCGTTGTCTTCTGGGCACTGGAGGCCTCGGCTGGGTCCGGGCGCTGCGGGCCCGGGGGCGGCTGTGCGGGCAGCGGGAGGGGATGAACCCAGCTCCCGCGGGGGAGCACGGCAGAGTGGAAAGCGGGACGGGGATATTCGGGAAAGTTACCGCGGGTGCGTTCAGAACAAGCTTAGGGCCCAGCTGCGCCCCCCAGGTGCGCGGTCCCCGTACCCGCCAGGCACACCCACCGTCCACCCCCCTTTTTGAAAGGGGCAGGCAAAAATCCCTGTTACTGTATGGCAAGACCCTTCCGTGGCTCTTCAGCTCCGGTGAAAACCTGATAACAATATTAAAAAGTTAAAAAATATACATCATGTTTTTTTTTTTTTTTAAAAAAATCAATCCTGGATTCATTTGACTTTCCTACTTCACTTCCTTCTCCAGGGGGCAGCGCAGCTCCCTCCTCCACGTGTCCGAAGGGGCTGATTCTGCTGGGTACCTGCACGAAAGCCTGAAAGAAAATTTTGGTTCCTACCGAGATTTCTTCAAGTAACTGGGACAAACGGGCTGCGTCTGCCTCCTCTTAGTCATACAAACAGCTCAATCTACTCAACTGATTTTCCTGCCATAGTTTCATTCTTAGAACGCCATTGCAAGAATCTATTCAAAATTCTATTTTCAATATAATTACACTTGTTACGCTTGCTCTGCTATAGTAATGTTTATGGTTTGTGTAGTCATCAGTTTCATGGAAAAGCTCTGTTTTCAAAATATTACTTTTCCTCCATAAAACACCAAAATTCTTTTCTTCTCAGCTGTACAAAAAAAACCCCCTTTATTTAAACAGCACAGACACTAAATTTTGAAAAAATAACAATTTGTAGGTCATATTCATTAAACATTTAGCTATTATTATTCATTTCAACTTAAAAGCACCATTAAAATACAACAGACTTTATGTGCTTGTTTTGAAACACAAGTATTGCTGTTGAGCCAAAAGTTAAACTAATTACAAATAAAAGTGAAGCTCACTTTTTAATCCAAACACATAGAAATACTACTGCAAACATGAATGGTGCAAATAAAAACAGCATGTGTCTTCCACTAGCTTGCAGTCGTATTGGTAGGGTAGCAGAGGATGTATCTGGTCTGTATTTGTTTTATGCGGATAATTTCTACTTAGGGGGATGTACTCTGATAGCAATCTAACCTCAGAGAAGCCGCTACTGGCATCACAAAGATGACAATAGGGCGGCATTGTCTGCAGTTACTGCTCCAGGAGTCGAGTTGTGGGTAAGGTTTAGTAAACAGCAGACAGCAGACCAGCCATCTTCCCAGGAGGCCAACTCTTTTTTGTCTCGTGTCCTGCCACCTCCTTAGCTGACTGACTGTATCTCCATTTTCATCATCAAGGCAAATTTTCCCCTCTGTTAGGGCTTCTCTGAGGAATTCTTTCATCCATCTCACCCTATTGGAACTATTTCCCCTTTCTGTGAGCAAAATAAATAAAAGTACATCTTACTCTGTAATCTTTCTTTCTACTAATTCAAAAGTCTGTCTCCAGGATTTGCCACATTGTCTTTTTGTCAGCAATAGGCTAGGAAGACAAATTAATGTTTAATTAAAATTTAAGAGTGAGAATGATTTGTGCTAAATTGTAAAACCAAGAACTACTTGTGCTAAAAATAAAAATATTGAATTAAGACTGAACTTCAGGTTCATAATTGCTTCAGCAAAAGATTGCAACCCAACTTTCTCGGTTTGGTTCTTTCTTACTCTGCTACTGAGTAGCTCCTGGGGAGGCGCAGGGGGAGCACTCAACTCATCAATCACACCCCACAAATGTCTGAGCGATGGTATCTGAGCAAAGGAAATATTTTGCTAACTGCCTACTCAAAACCACAGCTGTTATTTTTTTTTTTTCTGTGCAGCTCCTGACTGTGTACCTAGCAAGTCAAGTTCTTCTTTGGGGTTATCTTAGTGCAATTATTTTAGGATTAATTTCTTACAGTCTTTTTCAAGCAACATTATCCGGAAAATGTTTTTCAAGCTCTAACACCCTTTCTAATTGTTTGTCACAGCCCTTTATAAGACACTGAAAAACAACAGCGTGACAATCCAGGGAAAGTTGAGTTTCATTTCACACATCATGCCATCCCCTAATGTTTTTAACTTGATATTTAGATGTTACAAACACAGATTTTAATATCAAAAGACAGAACAGTTTCAAAGGTAATCTTCAGTGCGACTAATAAGTGTCCTAAGCATCAGCTTCAGTCCCTCCACTGGTACGATTTTGGGAAATCTGATTTAATAAGAAAGGGAAAGCTATATAGCACAGTCCTGTCTATTTAAGAGAGGAACATTTATAGTAAAAAATTTATTTTAAAGTATTTGCTATTGAGCATTCTGTTTAATATCAGACAGGTGATATTGTATTTATTTTTTAACCCTCCAACAATGCTTAGAGTTGCAGGAGCAACAGCATCTCGATTGACAATCATGCTGGCAGCAGTTATCTAAAGCTGAGCCAGTTCTTTGAATAAAGCACCCTATGACAACTTGCCTTGTGACCACCAAATGCATTTCTGACCGTCTGTTTCTCAAGATGCCATCTGAAAGGTTACAGCTTCATAGTTAGCTGAAGCATGAACTGGCAGATCATAACCCTTTAACCTCTAAAATGCCATACTACCATAAAACACATGTAAGCTCCATAGTTCTCCATCTAATTTAATTTCAGTCCCTGGCACATGCTGATTATTATCACACTTGCTCTTTCTGGCGTTTGCTAAAGCTTCTTTGTCTCCTTCTGAAAATTTATAAATCACATGCTACATACGCTCCAGATCGTGGGTTTCCTGGTGCAACAATGAGGCTTGCAGTTAACAAAAAAGGCTCTCACTGCAGGGTGGGTATTTTAGAACAACACTTCCCTCTGCTGGATCTGTGGGCAGTCACAGCTCTGCCTGCACTGGAGGGACCTGCCCAAATCTTCTGCCTCTAGCTCAGGTAAGACCCCTGCTCCTTCCAGCCAGCTTTGGACAGTAAGAAACTAGGAAAGGTCTTATTAATTTATCAAATTAACACGAGAACCATCACAGTTGAATCCAGCATCAACCGGGCAGGAATATCAATTTTGTTTCTGCTCAAGACAGGAGTATCTCAAAGCTGTAGGTATTGCTAAAATGGGGAGTCTTAGGGTCTGCCATTTCATATTCACTCCAAAACCCCGACACATTAGCTCTTGAGCTGCACTAGAGTACTTCAGAGTAGGAGATGCATCCTTGGCCAGATGTACTTCAGTGAAAAAGCACCACAGGGTGTCCCAAGAACACCGCCATATGCCATACGTAGGCCATCCTGCAAAACACAGGACATTTGAGAAGAGAGCATGTTTGTCTTTCTCTCTTCTGTGCTGCTACCTATACTCTGTGTCTACCTGTGAGGAAGTAAGTGCAGACAAAGGGACAGCAGTGTGTTAACATCATTTTTGTTTGGCCCATTACAGTGCAGGCAACCTAAGAAACCCAGAAAAGCACAGTATATAGGGTTGCTAGCATGAACCTCACTTTGCAGCAATTGACATAGATGGACCTATTGTCTACAAAGGCCTTCTCTACACAGCCTACGCTGATTTTAATTGACAACTCTTAAGTGTCAACTGGAGCCCCATACCAGATAAAATTAAGTCAATATTTAAAAACGCGTTTTACCCAGACCGTCAGGCCTTTCTTTGTATAGAATGTGTGTATAGAGGCCACCAGAGAAAAAAGATTAATTTTTTTTAAGAGAGAAGCACTTTTTGTGACTCTAATGGAAAGCATGACTAGTGCTACAGTGAATTTTAATTAAGAGTCCTACACTTCCTATCTGGCTATCTGTTCCAAACTGCTAGCAATAACCAGAGTACAACATTTTACAGGAGGTTTTGATGGAAACTACCATGTTCAGGCACAGCTGTCTTGCATTCAAATCATACAGTTGTTGGAATACTGTCCCCAGCTGAGGGAGGGGGAGTGTTAAGAGGAAGGGGAGAGAGAATTGCAGAGATAAATGAGTAAGATTGTGCTTAATTCTTGCTCCCCACAAGGACAGGAACTGGTCCCAGTACAGTACCACATGTGCTCCTAACTCACTTGTACAAACATGACTGAAAAACATAGTTAAGCATTTTGCTAAACAAAGATTCTGTTCACATACTCCGCTGAATGCAGGCTTTTGGTGGACTTCAAAACACAAGAAGATGATGAATAAGCTAAAGATGGGGGAAGGGGAGTAGAAAATACAGACATAATCCTAAAACAATATTCCCAGTCAGAGAAATTTACTTTGAAGATAGAGATGGTCAAAAGGTCAAAAGATTGGATCAAAGTGGTCCTCAGTACTAAGAAGTAGAGCAGGTAACAGTGCTGAAAGCCATATTGAGGTTAACTGGAATAAACCTTCATTAGTAGACAGGATCCAGGTGATCATGCAGTAGGTAGTTCCTGATTTGTGTTCAGAACAAAGCCTATGCTAAACACACTGAAGGTCTAGTTAGAAAAGATTTTATAAGAATTATTTCTCATTAAAAAAAAAAAGTTTTCAAAGAGTTTGGAGAGGAAATAAAAGGCTTGAATAAAGAAACCAGAATGCCAGGATCCAGGAGACATCCTGAGCAATAGGGAAAGGAAATATATTTTTAAAAAATATACATCCTAAGGTGCCATAAGTAATGCTTTTCTAAGCAGGATGTTTTCCAGTAATCATCTGTTTTTTAAATGCTGAAGAATAAGGATTACTTTCTGCTTCTTCTAGATGGTATTGTGCTCTTGCCTCCTCATGATCCTTGCATCTTACTCTTATTGACTAATTGTGAAATCTTTGTCTCAGGCTTTCCAAGAAAACTTCTAAGGTGGACTCAAAGTAGATAGAGCAACTGAAGATGACAATTTGTCTCCCAAGAGCTTTCAACACAAAATAAATGTTTGTTGGCTCTAGCAGCCCTACAGGCATTAA
This sequence comes from Chlamydotis macqueenii, assembly GCF_036417535.1. NCBI lineage: Eukaryota > Metazoa > Chordata > Aves > Otidiformes > Otididae > Chlamydotis > Chlamydotis macqueenii. Next base: position 20,916,705 of record NC_141563.1, read on the forward strand.
CAGCTCACACATGACACTTAATACTGCATTATTAGTAATTGGTGCATGTCTGCTAGAATGCTACTAAGAAGAATAACAACAAATTAGTGCTTTGGGCTTCCAGTACCATTCACTCCTGTTGTTCATAAATGCTTTGAGTCTACTGTACAGTTCCACTATTGCAACTACAAGTCATAAAAATGCAATCAAGAATCCAGCACTTGAAACTCTATATCATATAATTTTCTGCAGAAAACACAGGAAATACACTTCAGTGTATTCTTAAGCAGATTCTGGTTTCTCACAAGCATCTTAGGTCTTTCTTTCATTTATGCTACCTTATTTTTTACATTTCACTCACTTTGCACAGAGGTGAAAGAATTTTCCACCTAGTAAATATTTCATTAATGCCAGCTTCTGTTTGCTCAGCACTCTTGCAGTCTTGCATTTCTAGTCAATTCAGCACTTGTCTGGAGACAACTTTATGCTTGCTCTGGAGGTTAGAAATCAGAAGCCCTCCAGTAGGAAACTACTTATTCTGTTCTTTTACGTAATCACAGTTGCTTCACTTGTTAGGCCGCAGACATGCAGCCCTGATTTCAACTGAGACAGCTCAAGAGGGTCACCCCCTTCAAATAACCTCCTGTTCCTGACTGTAATCTCCAGCTAATTTTTCACCAGAAGTTGCTGCTCCCTCAGAACTGCAGTCTGCTCTATGTGTGATGTTGCTCCCCAGTTTGGTGCTACCAAAATGAAGCTGATCCGTTTAAACACTTTTGGTTAAAGAGTTTCTTTAATCTGCTTCATTTTGAAAGACCCAATTTGGGATCAACCAGTATAAGCTCTTTCCCATTTAACTTGCCCTTACAATAAAGCAGGATCTGCTCTGTACCTTGCACACCCAGATCCTCAGGGAAGTTGTTAGAGCAAACGACAATCGTCATTAAATCAAAAGGCAATTTATTTGTCATTCAGCACACTTTGATCCTGGACCTTTTTTTCTCATTCTCTTCAGCCTTTTTTCCTAATGTAGAGTTTGAGGTTGACCAATGATTTATCTGAAAAATTTACTCCCAATATCCCTCCAGAAGGTGAAAACATCAGTTCTGTACCATTTCTAGCCCCTGCCAGCAAAAACTTCACAGAATCACTTTCTGGTATCTTGAGGAATCCTTAATAAAACATATGCCAGTGCTACACCTCAAGCAGAAATTTGCCTCCTGTTTTATAAAGAACATGGGAAAAATAAGACAAAAAGGTCTGTTATGCCAAAGGGTTTCTACCCAAATTTAAATACAAAGAAGGCACCTCTGGAATCTGTCAGAAAATACTTCCATTGTCATACTAATTTTCATTATTAATGGATTGATTCCACAGGGGAAAAAAGGCGCCAGTTTTGTCCACAAACCTGCACAACATAAAAATATATAATTTTATAAAGAAATCAAAGATACAGAGACATAATTTAAAATCAGCCTTGGCAGTATGAACAATATCCAAAGAAATTAATATTAATTTGTTTATGGGTACTGGTAAAAAATGCTATTCACCACCTGCTTCACTCTGCAGCTGCATTCAATTTTCTTTGAGACATATAAAATGTATGAGGTCATTTAAAACTGGAGTGCTCTCAGCACCTGCTAAGATTAGATCTTTCGAGGTAATAAAGCCAGTATAATCTGAACTCCAAGATCAAACTAATTGGCTATGATGCCTTTTTTAAAATAGTGCCAAGCATATACAGTAGCTACTATCCAGTAAGTAAATCGTTACAGTGCAGCCTACCAGGCAAAGAAAAGTAATTATTTTTGAAGGAGAATCAAAGTAAATAATAAATGCGTACAGCACAGCTTGATGTGAGGAGTTCCCTGCCATGTATTTGGGATGTTTAATAATAAAAAAATGTAGTTAGACACGAGTCATACAGCTCACCTCAAACGACTGAAAGGTCCTATGCACTTGTTTAATACTGCATACTGTGAGTAATATAGGAAATTCTCACTGAAGTATTTCCAGCTTCCTGGACTGCCCTGATGCAATCCAGCGTTAGTCACGCAGTGTGGGAGCAGTCAGATAGCCACATCCTCTTCCCCAATCCAGACACTGGCTGGACTCAGCCTTTCGGGATACAGTGAGGCCTGTGGGATATTTGGGCTGTATTTCTTCATCTGTATTATCATACATTATACTTGATATGGAACGCTGATTTCTCAGAACATCTCTTTAATAAATATTCATACTATTTTTCTTGAACAGGGCTTACAGCCACAACACAGTAGACTGTGAAGTGCCAGCATGGCAATGGGGGTAAGGATGGTAGCTCCCACCCAAGACACCCCAAATTATCCACAGCTACGAGGGGTGTGGGTGTCCTGCCTAACCTACTGCACAGGCGCCAACACAGGACTGGTCACGGAACTGCTGCAGACATCAGGATGTCTTCCTGTGCTTCTGCTTGAACAGCAGGACTGTTGGCACAGCATAGTTGTGCAGTTCTGACGAAGAAGAGGAATAGAAGAAGATCCTATGAAGAGGAATTGTGAGCAATGAGATTCTCTCATCTGCTGTCTGATTGCTTTTGTGATCAGAAAAACAGGCTTTCATCCATTTCTTGTTAGTCAACAACACTGTGTCAAAGAATTACATGTCCCATCAGTAACTTAATGAAAATCCTCAGGGCCCTAAATTCATAGAAAAAGGAAATTACAGCACATGTGCCTTTTTGAACTGCCACGTGTAAGGTTTTACTTTTATGGCTTGCATAATACCACTTTGGAAAGTACTGGCTGTATCCCAAGGGAAAGCTGATCTAAATTTTATGTTTTTCATGTCTACTTTGATTTGACCAAGATAGACGTTCATTAGAATCTTATCTACCACAGCTAGAAAACTCCGACAGACAAAACAGAGCTGAAGTCAGCTGATTTTCTATGGACTGTTAACAGTGTGATTTGTGCATCCAAGTTCTGCCAAACAATTTTCTTCCTCTTCAGTTGAACTGCCTCTCACTAATCTCTTTTGAAGTGTAGAAATTCCTGGCTACCATTCCTACTTTACAAATGAGATGGAGCTGGGTTATAGTAAAAGAAATTAGCCTAAAAATGCACTAATTCTTACATCTAATGAATGAGAATGTGTTAAGCAGTTAGATTAGCCATGCAAGACTTCTATCAAAAATTCAGGACACGTTACTGTACACTTACAAAATGAGTGAGATGCTTCTAAACTGAAAGTAAGTAAGTAAGTTCAAGTTTTTCATATTACTTCAGCTGAAATTTAGACCAAAACTGCTGCACTAGATGCTACAGAATTGTAACTAAAAGAGCAGACAATATTGCCTTTGCTGTGTTAGTTACACTGCAGTGGACCATATTAACTCATATGCTCCTAAGAGTCTGTTTCGCAAAAGGGGTCACACAATCAGGTGTCCTGCAAGAGATGACATGTCAGAGCCAGTTGGGGCACACGAGACTTTAAAACCCACCATTATTCTTCACTATCTCAGCTGATCTGGTAAACACTGAGCATCACTTAACAGGGTAAGGAATCAAACAGTGCTTGTTTCATCAGCTGAGGATGAATCAGCAGTACCTTAACAACATCCCTTCAGCTATCTGTGTGATGGACCTAGACTAGTGGTGTTGTGCAGAAGGCTGGAAAATAAAACATTGCATGGATTTTCCTATGATGTCTGCTTTGTACACGATATTCTGTGGAAAATACGGGCATCGGTGTGATGAATGGCCAACAGAAGGCTAAAGTTTCTTTTTTTTTTTTTCCTTTTTGAACCGCCTTGTGACATGGCAAGGTTCGGGATCAGCTGCCCTCCGGTGGATGCCTGGAGAGGTCCTCTCTGCCAGCAGGAGCACCGCACTTGGGACCACGAGAATTCATGAACCGTGACAGAAAAAAGGAACAAAGTGATAAGTTCTTCGTGAGTGTTATTTAGGACCAAAAATAATAGCTGTGATTAATTTCTTAATTTTTCTATTTTGTTCTGGTTTTGTCAAAGTATTTATACATCAAAGCAGAGCGTTCCAGTTTGTTCTGTGAAACTGGTTCTCTTCAATCAGCTCTCACTCCTTCATTTTATATGAAGACACATGATTATATATAACACAAGACATACAGTAATGATATCTAAGTAGTAGATGTACCTATCACATTTGATAATATCTGCATTCTGCCTGTTAATCCATCTATTTGTGATTATTATCTACACACTAAACTTATTTCTAGCATCAATCTTTTAAAAAAATGAAGACTTGCTATAGAAAGTGTTTTCTTTTCTTGTACAGTTCTTTAAAAATATTTATCTGTATTACTGGTCACTTTAGAACAAGAAATGCATTTGACACATGATGTCATGCCAGGCCCCTGTAAAAACCTGATTTGTGAGGTTCTTTGAGCTCGGCAGTGGTTTAAGACACTGGAATTTGAGATCACAATGTTACTTAGCATACAAAATCAATTGAACTTGTACAACCTTTCACTTACTTAAAGCTCTGACATTAAGGCAAATGGGTTTTGTAAAGATTTATAAAAGCAGCAAAGTCAAGCCGCTGCGCGAGCAGGCCTCTCACCTGCACGGCGCCGCCTCAGCCGCCTGCCTCTGTACAGGGCTAACGCCGCGCTATGGCGGACCAGCTGCCCCGCGGGGCGAGGCCGACAGCCCGCGGCTGGGCGCGCTGCCTTCCCGCCGCCTCTTCCAGGCCGTACCCAGCGATGCCACGGCCCGCAGCCCGCTCCCTCTGCGGCTCTGGGGCACCCGCGGGAAACTCGTCCTGGACAGCCCGCTCCCGCCCGCCCTCCCGCTCCGGGTGCGGGGCTGGACTTCACCTATCTCGGGCCACGCAGCTTTACACTCTCTTCGGCCACTCACGGCCCACTCGGTGCCCTGCCCGGGGCGGGCGATGAGGGAAGGGCCGCCTGTGCCCCCTTAGCCGCCATTTCCCTCAGGGCTTTCTCGCCCCTTTCCCTGAGGCGCCGCCGGGGAGCTCCCCCGGGCGGCGGGGAGACGGGCGCCACCCCGCCCCTTTGGGGCAGCGGCGGGGCCGGGACAGGCGGGCGCCTGGCTCCGCCCGGGGGGCCCCGGCCCTCCCTTCGCGGGCGGGAGCGCGGCGGGCGGTGGAGGCGGCGCTGGGCGGTGAGTCGCGGTGCTGCGGGACGCGGGCGGAGGCCGCGCTCTCACGGCTTTATTTTCCGCTGAGGGACCCGCGGGGGAAGCGGCCCCGGGGCGGGCTGGGCCTCGCTCGCACTCAGCCCGAGCTGGGGCTGGCGGGTGGCCGCGTTTGTTGGCCCTCGGAGCGGCCGGCAGCCAGTGCCGCGGGCCCGGGGAGTGCGGAGTGCAGAGGCGGCCCGTGGCCGGGTGGCTCCCACTCCCCTCTGCTGAGCGCCGGGCCTGTCGGTGAGGGCGGGAGGTTTGTAGGTGCACGGCAGTTTCTGGCTTTTCAAACTTCGTCCTGCAAGCGCAGAGCACTTCAGGTTGAAAATACGCGTGGGTAGGAGGTGTCAGTGAAAGCCAAAGCTGCCGTATGAGGGGAAAAAAGTACAGAAAAAAACCCACAACCTTATCCCTCTCCTCATTCCATATCATAAAACTTATTTTTTTCACACTCAGTTTTTACTGTTCCATGTAGATTGTGGAAGAAGAAATGACAAAATGTTGACTACTATGACAAATCCTTCATATACAGCAGTTTTAAAGTTCAATGGCCTTGATAAGAATACCCAGGAGTTTTAGCAGCAGTGCTTTTGGCTTGTTTTATCACTTATTAGTCTTAGATGGTAGGAAAAAAAAAGTTTTGGAGGGTAAGATGGCACCCTTTCTTTCTCTAAAGCTTTCATCCTTTAGACACGTACAAAGAGACAAATGCTTCACAAAGTTGGCTGAGGTGTAACATTTTCCAGATTTGCGTATCTGACCAATATTAAACGCAACACAAATATAACAAGGATTATATTTACATTTTTGTGGTGGCTGATGGGCTTGCAGCGTTTCTAGTAACATGTTTGTCGTTGAGACTGCACAGTAAAATGAGACTACTTGTTACATGGAAAAAATGAAGCAGCTTAAGGGGTCTGACCGTAAGTCTTTCAAGCTCAAAGGCATTGTTTTTAATAGCAGTAGTATAACTAAGCTCAAAAATGAAGGGGCAGCAGCATTTTACCTTTAGTTTCAAATGAAAAAAAAAATCGTTACGAAAATGTAACTTTTCATAAAATGCCCTGGTGGAACAGCAGCATCTGAGGTCTGAGGGCTGTACGACCAGGAGGCTGGGCAGCCGTTGTGAAGGGAGCAGAAGAGCCTGCACATCAGAGGTGGTATCTGTGCTGGAATGATTATAGAGCACAGCATGAGCTAAATGATGGTTAGTACACAGATGTATTCATAGAGTTCCCATGGTAAAGTCTAGCTCTATCTTCCAGTCCAGCTTAAATCACCAAATCTTAGTTTAAACCAAATTGGTGACCAGAATATGTCTTCCTCCCAGCCCCACTTAAAAACATTTACGGTGTTGACCTTTCTGGTAGCCTTCCTTGCTTCTCACTCCCCTAAAAAGTTAGGAAGCTGCAGGAATAGTCATTTGTTATCCTTTTTTTTTTCCTAACATGGTCTTTTTTGCTATTTTCTCTGTGAGTACGCAAGTCTGAATTCCAGGAGGACAGACAATGAGTTAAAGCATGAATGCTTTAGAGCACTGGAAATTAGAATGGGATGAAAAGTATTCCTAACTGTTAATTTCTGAGCTTAACAGACATGACTCTTGGCCAAAAAGCCAGTGTGTGGCTCCACGATTGAGAAAAGAAACATTAATAAGATTAAGGAAAAAAAAAAACCTTTTCATTCCCCTACAAAGATCTGTGTTTGAAGAAGCTTAGACATTTTTGAAAGAGTTGAAGCAGAGTTTGCAATACCTCTGTAGCTGCCTAGCACCGTGTAACTTTCCTGAGCTGGAAGATGCTTTCTATCTTGATGAGAAAAACTTTCCTTAGGACATTATAAAACATCTCACTGATGTCTTACACATACTTGGCCAAAACACATACAAAGGTAATAATTTAGTGTGCACTCATCCTAAAAGTAACAGTAAAAAATTATCTTGAGCCTGTGATGTTTATTAATGTGTCATATACAATTACAGTGGGAATGTGTGTGTTTGGAAAAAAAAAAAAAGAGTAGATCTTGGTTTTTTTTGAGATCATTGTGGGGGAGTATCTGGTTATATTAAGGAAGCCTTTGCCTTTCCTTCCTAGAGCAGCTTGAATGGAAGTATTCAGTGTTGCAGAAGAGAGAATAGGTGTTTTTAGAAAGAAAAAAAAAAGTATAAAAATTTTTATAGGAGGCTTTCCCATTTAATAGCCAGTAGTCTTGTCTCTGAGTGCTCTTGAGTCTGAATACTGCAGTGGGACGAATGTTACATGCTCGTGCCTTGACTAGTGCCTTACTGAGGCTGTTCAGCGAATTATTGTTTCATTATGTTCCTCTAAAGTTTTTGCAATTTCTACATTTCTGTGGTGTTAAAGGTGGATACCATTTTTTACTTTAGATATTTCAGATACTTGCAGAGATTGACTGTGCCACAGTGATGCAGGTCTGCTGCTCCTCATGCTATGTTGTGGTTTTGTACGATTGTTTTTTTGTCAAGTAATGGCTTGTTAAATACCACACTGTCTTTCAGTGCAGCATGACACTAACGCTAGAAATGTTTACAGCTGTTAATATTATTTCTTACAAATGTTGCAAGTTAGTTTTGCGTGTAAGGTTTGCAGGTTTTTTATTTAATTTTATTACTCCTCAATACAAAATGAAACAGACAAAGATATGCATGTTTGTCTCTCTGTGCTAACTACCGCGAGTGTTTTCAGTGTGCTGCAAGCATAATCCTGTCTCTGGTCTAACCCTGGGAGAATAGCGCTGTTGTTACAGGCACGTTTTAAGACAGTATGGGTATGTTACTAAGCAGTTTTTGTAAACATACACAAGGAGAGAAATAAAAGCCTTCACAATCTTTTAAATTTCATGTAATTATTATCAAAGATTATGTCAAATATGCCAAGTGCTGTTATTAAAAGTAACTTAAAATGTATTTACAGATCTTCTTAAACAGATACATTTCTTTTGTATCTTTCAGAGTTTGTGCTGACCAGTGTCAAAGATTTAATTGCTGTTTATTTTTGCTAGTCCTCAGGCCAGCAGAGTTGAGGAAATAGTCACTGTTTCTTCTTGTAAATGAAGCATCAATTAATTGTTTACATTAATTGTTTACTTGCTAAATGGAATGGGAATACATGGGTATTATTGCGGGTCTAATTGAGTTAGCTACAACTCAGTACTGTGTGAGAAAGACCCTAATTTTAGAACTGAGATCGAGTTTGTAGCACTGGAATAAGACAAAGGCAAAATCAATGTACTTTTAAAACTTAACTTATTAAATAAGTAATCCTTAAAGATAGACCTTTTCTATTAATTTACATTGAGAGTGTAAGGAAGACTTCCTTGTTGGACTAAATCAATTTTTCTTTATGAAAAAAAAATTACTTTTATATTGAATTATATTCTCTACTTCTAGCTGCAAGGCTTGTATGATATTATTATAACAGGCAATGGCATTCCTTTGTTTCTAATGCAAATAGCATAGTTTTTTTCTTTTTTGTTTTCCTCCCCTTTTCAGGAAGCAAAGTCTGGGGAGAAGCAGAGATTATCTATTCTTTCATGAGTAAACTATGGAAAACAAAGTTAATAATTATCCTGCTGTGCCCACTGTGTTTCTGACATAAGTCTATGGGTTACATGTTTTTCTCTTACACATTCCAGTCATTTTGACAATGTCATTCAGTATATGTATTTAAAAATATGTTCTGGAAGTAGTTGCCTCAAGTACCGGCTCTTACTTTTTTATAGTTACTGCTTAATAGGGCACATTTGCTCTAGTCAGTGAATGATCTGTTACTCTACACAGAATGTCCTTTCTAGATGTCTGTTTTCTGCCATGGTAGATAGATATTTGATGTTTGCCAAGTCACTGTGGCAAAACTTGGTATAGTTACGTGAAGTGTGTAGGCCTGCCTCTGTGGTGTGACTGGTGATCTTAATTATCTGTTTCAGAATACCTGATTTGAAACACTTTAAAAAGAAGACCAATTTTAAAGCTGTGTGACTTTGTATAAATTTGGCTCTTTTTCTGTTCTATCTAAATTGCCAATTGTAATTGCTATTTTATTACACAAACACATTTTCAAAATAATTCTAACAGAGACTTTGAACCTTAAGTTGCATTTAGTCTTAATTGTCATTCAAGGAAAAGAAGATTGGTGCTGCAAATAGAGGAAACCTTCTTTCCAGATGACATTCAGAAACACTGAATGCCCTGTCAGTTAAAAAGTTTCATCCTCTGTGCTTACAAATGTGAAAAGGTAATAATTTACTGGAACTTATTTCAATGAAACAAATCACTGAAGGGAAGAGAAGGGGATCTTATATTTTAAAACTGCTTACTCATGTGTAGAAACTCATTCCTGGAATCTGCAAGGTTTTTTTTTTTCAGATCTTTTATTATGCAGGCATGCTTTTTGCTTCACGAAGCTTCTGTTGCCTTGGCATTAGAACATACCAACTGCGAACAGATCTGCTTTCCAGATCCATCAAATTTTCAGTCCCTGCAGTAAGTATTCTGTCAGCTTCGTAGATAAAACTATTTTGTGTAATATTTTAGAGTCACACTAATTTTGCAATGTTGCCAATATATATGTATTAGCTATGTTTTCTTTATTTCTTGTTACATTCATCCAAGCATCTAATTTCAAGAACAAAATAAGATACTTGAATCAGGCAAATATTTAGCCACACTAGTGTAACAGAATTTATTTATTTATGATTATTGCTTTGTGTAGCCTTTTCAGTCTTTAAAGTCACATCTAGCACATATCAGGCCAGAAGAACTGTGTACTTGTTAGGGCACTAGAGTTTGAGATATAGGAGACATGTTCAATCTCAGCTTTATCACAGACTTTTGGTAAGAAAATTAATTTCTTTGTATCTTAGTTTTTCTTTAATGAAATGAGAGTAGTGGTGCTTCTTGATGCTGCAATAACAAAAGAGGTGTCTAAGTACCTCAAACTTAATGTTATACAGAATCTTCTCAATTTCCTAGCTTAACTGCTTATAAGATTGTGTAACTTCATTTTAAGTCTCCCAGTTTTGTTGAGAGAAAACAGAGCTTTGCAACATTGTAGGTGGTTGGAGGTCACAGTCTGCATTGTGTATAGAACACTGGAATGTAAATTGTGTTCCCAGGTCAGAATAGGAGTTCACCTAGTCAGCAGCTTGGGTCAACCAAGGCACATGTCAGATCCTTCAAAACACAAGTTTAAACCATTATACTGGACAGTTGTAGCATATTTCTCCCATGTGAGAAGTTTTTTTTTTTTGGTGTGCAAGCCACTTTGAAGATCAGCTTTTGCCTGAGTCAGTTTCTCATATGCAGTAAGTATTTGTATTCTGTTTAATGGAGTTGGATATTCTCACTAAACGTACCAAAATCTAATCCTGTTGTTTTTTTTTTTTACTTTTTTTTTTTACAATCTTGGCTTCAGTTGTAGCTTTTGACATTGAATTCCACAATTTGATTGTGCACCATGTAAAAGTATTTGCTTCTATCATTATTAAACACAGTGCCCTTCAATTTGATCACTAGGTTTTTTTTTGTATTAGGAAGAAAGATAAATACAGGCAGCACCTGACTTCCTATCAGGTGCTTTCCCTGATAGAAAGTGTTAGGAAGAGAAGGAGGTCAGAGTTAGAGCTTGATGAGGACATACCTTTTCTGCTTAATACTGATCTTAAACTCATGGAAATCCTAGCTCTGGACCTAGAAATGGCTTGAAGATTATCAAGTGATGACATAACTAGGCTAAAACAAAAAAAGAATCTTAAGGATTCTCATGACCTTCTGGAAGAAAGCATGCTACTTAAGGTATCATTTAAAAATGTCAGTAATAAGGTGGACCTGAATCCCAGTATAAGCTGAATATGTGAAAACCTGAAAACTAAGGCAGGTCCAACTATTCTGTTTTAAAACTAGTTTCAAGGCACAAGAATAAATAAATAGGAAGACTTGAATCATTAAATATTTAAACTGAAAATAGTATGAGACTTGTAAGGTGAAGGCTTATTTTACTTGTCAATACATTTTTAGCTAGGGAAGGTTACTTAATGCAGTAAAGATTTACATTATAGTTAATTATAAAAGTCCTGCAGTTGATAAGCCTTTAGCTTTTAGCAAATTGAGATAATTTCAAGAAGAGCTGGTCAATGGAACAAATTTACCCATGGCAGCATACAGAATTCTCATTATTACCTGGAAAGATTCAAGGTGAGACTTCTTATTCCTTGTAGCATGAGATGTTTAGCGTGTGAAAAAAGTTGTGCGTCTGGGCTCAGTCTAAGTAGTGCCTGTGTTACTTGTATTTATTTAGTACAGCCAAACATTAATCATATTTACCAAGACATACACTGTAAAATTGGATTCATATTCTAAACCATATGTGTGTTTTTAAATAAATGCAGTACAGATTACCTACTCTCTGAACTATGGTGTGTATACTGTGTGGAGAAGTACAGCTTCGCCTGTCTAGTTATCCTAATAGTTTTCTTCCTGAGGATAAGTAAAAGGTGTCCTGTGCTTGATTCCTCTGGTGTTTGTGTCTCATAGATGAGGTCAGAATCAGATCTGTAGAGAAGACATATGAGCAGAGAAATATCTGTGTTATTTTATGCTTCCTATTCTTCAAATCGTTATGTATACAGTAGCTTCATTATGGAAACAGGTTCAGTGCAAACATGTGCCTGCAAAATATTTCTACTATGGGTCACTCCCATGGATTCAGAGTTGAAACTTGGAGTGTAATAGTAATGGAGACATTTGCTTCTTGGACTATGGTAGCTAGAGTATGGTTTTTGAATCTCAAAAAATAACAATAGCTAGCAGTGGTAAAAGTAACTAAAATCAGTAGCATGACTCAAAGCAACAGGAGTGTCTGGAGTACTGAGGGACTACGTAATTCCTATGTAATTTTTTTTTTAGTATCAAGCTGGTTTACAAAAGTAGAAATGGACTTGCACTTTTTTTTGTTTGCTCATAGAAATAAATCTGTTTTTTCGCTAACTTTTTTTAGCTTAAAAACAGCACAACTATCAATAAGTTTTTCTCTGCCTTTATAGAGAGTACTCGTTGAAAGCTATTCTAAAGCAGTTTTCCCAGACCTTAATTGAAGGTCTGAATATACAACAAAAACATGTTCTAATGTGGTTTTGCTGTGTTGTAAGTAAATACTTCGAAGTTTTAAAAGTCTGAATGAGAATAGGAAATGTCTGTGCTATTTTCCTCTTACTCATCAATTTAACAAATAAAATTACATAGAAAATGCACACTTTCCAAACTGGATTGAACAGGAATTGGGCTAGAAATAACACAGTCTTTAAGTTGTTAGTGTGTCATAGAAAAGAAAAAGAATGTATGTACCCTATTTTTCCTTTTTAGGTCGTCTTTTAAAGCTATTGAGCTAAATTATGCCCCTGCTCCATCCTTGCTGAAAGTTCAGTGTCTTTAGATAATGATGAATGAGAATTGAGGACATTTTAATGTATTTTCTTGTTAGTTTGAATTCAAGCTATTATAGAAACTTTAATGAAAGAACATGTCTGTAATTTTGTGTAACTACTGAATTCAGCTGGCAATGGTATATCTGAGAAAGCATGAAGGAGGATTTGTAGTGTATAATCCAACAATACAGTACTTTGTCTGTGTTAACAAAACCCTTCTGTCTGTATGTTTTGATCTTGCAGACAATGGCCTTCAGACACAAAAACACAAGACGAATTGAAGGCCTTGACAGCAATGTGTGGTAAGTAAAAGGAAAATATCTGCAAATTTCAGAAAATATCTTTGGCTAATATATTTTCTTTCCAAATTGATAATTATTGCCAGTAAGAAGGTACATAGCACTTGCTACCTCTACTGAAATATATTTGTCACCTTCTTAGAAACAATGAATGAAATTCTGTTAAAGGTGTGAATTAATTCTTATTATTGAACTTTAAATATTAGGCTTAGGCTGCTCTTTGTCTAGTAAACCATATAAGACAAGTATAACTCTTGGCCATGGTAGCATAGCTGACTTTCAAATTTAAATGTTAATTTTGTTGAATAATGTATTCAGTTACACTTGATTTGTGTTTACCAAATGAGTCAGATTTCTTTTTAAAGCCATTATACTTGTCTTTATAATATAGTTCATTATTTTTAATACACTTTTTACTAGGTATTAAATTGATCTTAAAGCAATATTGCTGTCACTGGTAAATATGGGATTTTGTTAGCTGGTGGAAGCACTATTTTGGGCTTACATTAGTTGTACGTGTATATATATACACAAAGTGTTTTGGTTGTCCAGCCTTTTACTAATTTTTAGCAATTTGTATTCATATTTGACAGATCTGTATGCTATGTGGGATATTTTTTTTTTGTTTGGCATTTGTTTTTTTTTTTTTTTTCTTTAGTCTTGTTGACATTTGGGTAGTGAGAGAAGGGTAAAATGCAACATTTACCTGTGAAAAAAATTGTTCAAGAGTCCTAATGTTCGTGTCTGGCAGGCTACTAGGAACAGTTAATGAACAGCCTGAAACAGTCTGTTGCCTAAAATCACAAAAAAAAATTTTAGCTCTCTGAGGTGACTGGATAGTTTAAATGACACCTTCAGTTGACAGAATCTAGCCTTTAAATCATTTAATGTGCCTGTTCTAATTAGGTCTACTTCATTTTGCAAGGAGGGTAGTGTTCTATTTTTGCCCATATCCAGAGTAACTGTGTGTTTGTGTGAGTGCACATCAGAGCACAGTTCTGCTGGCAGAAAAGTTATTCTGTGTATGCAGAAAGTCAACCTTTTACTAGGTTCCCTCTGACTTCTGTGGTTACTCACCATTGTCCCAGCCCCCACCTCTCCGTGTCAGCACTCTACTTAAACCTGTTTCCACTGCTGTGAATTTGGCAAAGTGAAATACTGGGTTTTGGCCTTTTAATGTTAACGAAGGAAAGATAATTCTATCTAGTACGTTAACTTCAAGATGTTTTTTCCCTTTAGGGTAGAGTTTACAAAGCTGGCAGCAGATCCCTCCGTTGTTAATCTTGGTCAAGGCCTTCCTGATATATCCCCTCCCAGCTATGTTAAAGAAGAGCTGGCAAAGGCAGCAGCAGTTGACAGACTGAACCAGTACACACGAGGCTTTGTAAGTACTGTGGAACTTGAGGACCCAAGTTCAGTAGAGAATATGCCATGGGGAGAAAAAATGACTTTGCTTGAAATTGCTTTTTTTTCTGTAAGTCATACTGTTATGTCTGAAATTAAGTTAATTTAGTAGCTTTATCTGTTACTAGTGAACGTCCTTTGTGTAGGCTTCTTCAAGGCAGAATCCTTCAGCAAGAGCAAAAGTGTAGAGCACATGTGGGATAGATTGTCTTTGAAGAGTCAATTCACAGTTTAAAGAGTGTAAATTATACATTTACCTCCGATTTTGGTCAGTGTAAAGATGAATCGGATAGAATAATAGTGGAATGAGAATCAAATACCTGGTGCCAGTTGAGACGGCACCTCTAGGATCAAAAAAAGATTCACCCGTAACATTTAATAGATTTCAATGGAAATTAGGCAGTGATGAAAACAGTAAGTTTTTGCCCTTGGAAGATAGTCACTACCCATTTTGTAAGTTGGCTTGTAGAGTTAGGTCTGGAGCTGGATGTGAGTGTGTGGCATTTCTCATTATCCAAGGCAGGATATTCAAGTGGACTATTACTGTTTTAGTATGATTACTTCCCTGTATGATTTGTCTTTCTTGTATTGTGTGGTAAAGAGAAACCCTATTGCCCAGTTGAAAATTATGTGTCAGGAGTGCTACAAGACCCTAAGGAGTCTGTCTAATATTTTTTTAGGTGACCATGTTATGCAACAGTGACAGAAAAAACATTGTGTAGGTAGGCCAGCAGTTGTGTTGGTAGCAGATATATTATACTGTAGATAGTAAATAAAAAGGAATTTTTACTAATATTTCCATCTTCAGCCTTTGTACGTCCTCTACAGACTTCTGCACCTCTAAGGTTTTTGAGCACAAGTATTTGTGGTAGCAGATATGGGAGGGATGATATGAATGGTGCACATCCATCTGATAATTGAGACGTTGTCTCAGCTCTCATTGACTGCAGGGCTGTGGCCTGTAGAGTAGCCTAATGTGACTTGGGCGGTGCAGCATTCTTGTGTAGCTGACACTCATGGCAAGAAATGACTGTAATTTGAATGAACAATGACTTGTAAGGCTTAATTTATGGTAATGTTCTTGTTTACAGAAGGGTTCATGATTTTATGCCTTGTGTGTAGAGGTACAATGTTCAATATTTTAGAGAAGGATTTTTGTTACATAGTTGCATTTTCTCAAGAAGCTGTTTTCTATTTCTACCAAGTATCCAAAAAGAAGAAAGATTTTCACAGCAGGAAACTTGTAGTTTTCCTGAGTAAAAAGAATTGTGCCTCCTTCTTTCCATATTGTATATGATCTTTGTTGCATCTTTTTCTCTTGTTCTTTGCACATTTTGACAAGAGTACATTAACCACCATGTCTCCGTAGGGGGCACAAATTGTGAATGGTGCTCTGAGATTTGGAATGTGACTATTTGAGTCATTCTGATCACAAGTGCTGTTTATCAGCAGTATGGAAACAGAATAAAAAGATTCCCCTTGCACCAAGTAATTTTCAATTAAAAGATAAGGAAGGAAACAGAAGGAGCTTCAGGTGGAAATATAGGCAGGTGGGAAAGAGACTCTAATGGAGATAAGGATGAATTGCTGTCAGAGTATTCCCATTTCTCCTCCTGTCTCTTGTCCCAGCTCTTCTGTAGGCTACCTGGACCTATCCTGAGATGTGATAACAAGATAGATATTGAAAAGTGTCAGATACACAAAAATAATTTCATAATAGATAGAAATAAATTGAAACCACTTTTCTTCCCTAATGTGCAAAAACCATGCTACCTGTTAACAGCTGTTAACTTTGAGGGCTCATCTCGTGTTTTTCTATTTTAAAATGTATCCTTTTGATATATATGGAAAAACCCCAAACATAGGCTTTGTACATTGTCAGGAACGCACCAATCAGTTGCATTTGTTTGCTTTAAACAGGGACATCCATCGCTGGTGAAAGTCTTGTCTCAAGTGTACGAGAGAGTTTGTGGAAGAAAGATTGATCCTCTCACAGATATTCTGGTAACTGTGGGAGCTTATGGATCTCTCTTTAGTACAATACAGGCATTAATTGAAGAGGGAGATGAGGTAAGTTTTTATTTGAAATGTTCACATATACTCACTGAAATGAGAATTTGCCTGTTTTATATTTGTCCACTTTTAAATATCAGTTAATGTTGAGGCTTCTTTCTGGTCTCCATTTATTTGATTTGTTTCAGTTGCAGGTACGACTTACAGTTTCAGAAGTGATCAAGAGACTATCCTTTGGATGTCTTCCTATTATTCACCAACTTACAAACCCCTTTATTTCATACTTATGGTCCCTGGAGCAGTTTCTTTATCACTATTACTGTTGGGTGGCAGAATACACACTGATTTCTTATTTGACAAAATTTGTGGACTGTTGTCTGCAACAGAAGACTAAGGGTGGTGCAAAGTATTGTTGGTGTTGGAGTAACCTTTGTGTATCGAGTTCTGATTTGAACCATTGCATAGTAGCAGCATAGGTAGTAGAAAAGCAGAAAAGTCCTTTAAAAAAGGGATTGTTACCGTACTAGCTGTGGTGAATCATCCCTTCACTACTGATCTCTGCCTTTTTGACAAGATATTAAAAGTAATTTTGGGGGGATATTTGTATCTGTAGTGGACAGGAACTTTTTTTTGTTGTCATGCATTTTGCTTTCAGTGTTTTGTTGGTTTCACTTGTATAATATATTTTCATTTGTATCTTTTCTTCCTTTTCTGTTACTCTGATATTCACTTCTCTGGTTTTTTTTTTTTTTGGTAACAGTTATTTTTTTTTATTTTTGTAACAGGCTGCTATTAGCCTTTGGGGTTTTTTTTTTGTTTTGTTTTCCTGTTATCTAGCCTCAACACAATTTTCCTTGAATTTGTCCTCTTTTTCTTCCTGAAAATTTTATTCTGATAAAATTTGAGGACTTAAGCCATTCCTCTGGGATTTCTAGATACTTGGAAATCCCAGAATTTCATGGACAGAATTCGGGCAGCTGTGCTCTGGTACAGCAATTTGCTGTTGCCATCTCCCATCTT
Source organism: Chlamydotis macqueenii (assembly GCF_036417535.1). Taxonomy (NCBI): domain Eukaryota; kingdom Metazoa; phylum Chordata; class Aves; order Otidiformes; family Otididae; genus Chlamydotis; species Chlamydotis macqueenii. Next base: position 20,934,024 of record NC_141563.1, read on the forward strand.
TACCTTGCACCTTCGAATCTCTGTGCAGGACCAAAACATTCCTAATATTGTATCTTAATAGTTGTAATGTGTAACTATAGAAGAACAATCTGTGTATGTTGTTAGAAATGAGTAGTCCTTATCATACTTAGACTGAGGGCGTTGTTATGTGATACTCTAAAAGGAGGAATGTTCTGCAATGTTAGATCAAGATGGAGTGCCAGAGACATTATCAAGTTATACCCCCAAAGTAAATCTGGAAATAGGATGGTATCATGCATGGTAAATTCTGTTTCTGATACCGGTTACTGTAATTTCAGGTAATAATAATAGAGCCGTTTTATGACTCTTATGAACCAATGGTAAAGATGGCGGGTGCAAAGCCTGTTTTTATCCCACTGAGATATGTGAGTACCTTTTTAAAAATTATTTGTCATGTAAAGTTTCTCATCCACACTCAATACAGTTTGATGAACACCTTCTAGGCGATGCTTTTCTGTATACTTTTTCATAATATCCAATTATATAAAAATTATATTAAAATGAGATAGAGTGCTATAATGTTTGTCTGAGACAATAATAATCCAAAGCAGATAGAATATTTTATTAGTGCTGGAAAAGGTGGGACAGTGTTTTTCATTTATTTTAATTTGTGCATTCTGAAAGCTGATCAAAATTCCTTTTTTTTTGGATGTTGTCAGGAAATGTTTTCAGTGCAAATACAGAAAGGAGGATCACATATCAGTGCCATTTCTGTATCTGCTGGTTTTCAAAAGATTTGTTTTCTGATCCCTTCAGCAACTCCTACAATGACAAAATATAGTTTCTTTTCCAAAATCTGCTTACTAAATAAGGAGCAATCATGCAGTAGACATATTTGCTATACATACTAGAATTACTGTCTCCTTTATTGGTAGAAAGGAATAATTTTGGTGTGGGTTAATTTTCAAATTGGTACTGCTGGCATTATACTGGCAGTTTGCAGGGGTTGTTCTGGATGCAAAGTGATGATCCTGTTAACGGTATTGTCCCGGGTGACTGGCGGCCATGCACAAGGGCTGAAGGGCTCTTCAGGCGGGGCTGTTGCATGAACACCATGAAATCAGAACAGAGTTATGAAACCTCCAGGGTTGCAGTGGGAGTAGGTGGGACTGTTCCTCTGGGTACCCTCCTTCTGGGGACATTTTGAATGACAGTTCCACCAAGTATTTCTGTTTCACACCCTTGTTTTTGGTGGGGCCCTCTCCCAGTAACATGCAGGTGTCAGAAAATTGGTGTGGCCATTCTCTTTCTCTGCAGCAACTGGCCCAAACTTCTGCTGTTGTCCTTGTGTAATACCACAGCAACTCCAGAGCCTGAGGTGCGGATTTTTAACTGTTTGACTGTTTTCATATGGACAAGGAGGAGGAAAAGACCTTGATCAGCAGTGATCAGCCTTTCCAGCCAAGCAGGCACACACTTGTTCTACTGTCTGGGAAGGCCATAACTCTTCTGTCACGTGACTGGGCTTCCTGCATTACACGCTGTTATAGTCAGCATGTGTGTAACAGGAGCCTGGTGACCAGTTCCTGTGGAGGCTTTAACACAGGCAGTGGCCAGGAGAGGACAGCCACTGTCATAATAACTTACCTTGCTCTTAGCCTCCCTGCCTGTTTCTAGAATGCCTTCTCCCAGGGGAGCAGGACAGATTGGATAAGTTGTTGTGTATGGTTATGAAAGTGTCTGAGGGTGACAAGTTGGGCATCTCTGTTTAGGTTGTAACATGTTGTGTTCAAGTGATGCATAAATTTATTGTTTTGGGTTTTTTTTTAGAAAAATGATGGAAACTCTGCATCTAGTGCAAATTGGGTCTTAGATCCTGCTGAACTTGCAAATAAATTTAATTCCAAAACCAAAGCGATTATTCTGAATACACCGCACAACCCTATAGGCAAGGTAAGAGTTCTGCTTTAACACTACTGTAATTCAGAGTATGCCTTAAATACTATGATTAATGCATTGTCCCTTACTTTCTTGTATCCCAGGTGTTTACTAGAGAAGAGCTCCAGGTGATAGCTGATCTCTGTATCAAACACGATACCCTGTGCATCAGTGACGAGGTGTATGAATGGCTGGTGTACACAGGAAATAAACACATTAAAATAGGTACTGATTTTTTTGTGGCATCTTAGAAGTAGTTGTGGAATGATCTTGTAAACATGCCTCTTGGAGACAGTAGCTGCTGGAAGGAGCTCAAACTTCAAGCTATGACTATTTTACAGTGTTTAGATTTTAAGGGGAAGAGCCTCTCCCTTTTCTGAAAAATATTTAAAAAAAAAAGAATTCCAGATAGAATTTCTAAAAGCTTTTAAGTGATTTTGGAGCAGATACCCATAGAAACCAGTGGGACTGATGCTCATAAATCAGTTAGGATCATCTGAATATCCCATCCTTATTCAGTTACTTTGTTGACTGTGACAAGTATAACTACTGCTCAGGTATGTATATTGGACTGTGCTTTGCTGAAGAACTAATAGAAGGAACAGGGATAAAAACTTCCTTCTCAGAACATTGTAGAGACAATCAGGGAATGCATAATGAGAAACAGGATTATTTTTGCTCCATTACTTATAAAAAAGAAAAAAGCAAGTATAAAGGTTAGTGCAGAGATAGCGCATGAACACTGTCCCTCCAAAGTGCAGACACAGTGTTAAATAATGGACATTGAGTTCAGTGAAGTAAGTTGCTGCATGGACGGTGTGAAAGATTGCTGAAGTCTTCAGGCAGTATTACTACAGGGGTAAAGCACCATTGCAAGAACAAACCAGAAAACCAAATACGATGTCATGCCCCTATCTCTCTTGTTTTACTTCTTGATCCAAGTTTCACTGAAGTTAGTGGAATCACTCCCACTGTCTCACAACAAGTGAATCTAGTGCAGGTTACTGAACTCCTTCCTCAATCCTATAGTGCTACTGCTGAGCATTTATGTAAAAGTCTCTAGTGTGATGGTCTTGGTTTGGATCTGCTGATATATTTGAGCTGGCTAAAGTCCAAAACTTCCTCCTTATATGTACAGATATTTTTTTTCTGATGGTAGCATCTTGCATGAACTATCTGTTACGATGTACTTAATGTCATAATGAAGGCACATTTCAGTCTTGTGCAATAAAGACGTCTAGTTGAGATTTAACAATGAAATCAAGAGACATAAATATAACTTAGATATGAAAAAGCTGAGCATTTTTCCTGGTTTTACCACTGGTTGAATGCTGAATAACTTTGCTTCTGTGCTTCAGTTTCATATCTGTAGAGTGGCAATAAAACAAGCTTTCCATTAGTGCGAGCTACGTCATTGTAAACACTGAATCTTATAAACAATAAAAAGGAAGTAAGTACTAGTTATAAGTTACTGATCATACAGCTGCAGGACATGGATTGTATTTGCCAAGCATAAGCCATGGGTCAGTTTTGAAAGTGGCCTAATTTCATGCCAGTTGTGGTGCCTTGATAGTGATACCTTCAGACGGGGGGAACATTTTGGGTACATTCATGTGATAGTAATCTGAGTCAGTGCATCCTAACAAGCTGCCACAGTAACTGATCATGTGTGTCTCATAGTTTCCCAATTGCAAAGTAAAATGAGTTAAATTAAAGCTGTCTTCATGGGCTTAGCAGGTGGTTCATGCAAATAGCCATCCTCAGAAGTAAAGCCTCTGTGGGTGGTGTAAGGTAATCCCTTTTCCTTTGCAGTGGCAGCAGTTCCAAACACTCATGTTGTCAGTTACACTTTGTCTTAGTGAACAGGTGGTGAATTCTTAAGACACAGTAACTCTATTGTTCATTAGTATCAAAATTGTCATTTTAATGCTTCAAACCAAAAGATTTCCAGTTGAACAAAAGGCATTCTGCAGTTTAGCATAAAATGTAAAAACACCATGTAATGATAATACAAGTTAAAGCCTGGACAGTTAGTCAGCTAGGTTTAGGTACCTATTCTCTAACAAACCCCATGATATTGTCTTTAACTTTAGTCTTAAAATTACTGTAAAACCTTCAGGGTAACACTGTAAACAATAACATTATTTCAGTGAAAGAAACAAAATTTGCTCTTTTTAACTTAAGTTTCATAGATTTTTTTTTTCAAGTCTACAAAAGATAATACAAAAGAGAATGAATCTGTTATTTCACTTGTTAAAAACTCTTGTGTTTTCATATTAACCTCTACATATTCCATCAAATGCAGTGACATTTTTTGTGAGAAATGCGAAATGGATATTGCATCAATTTACAGGGTCTGATGGTGGTTCCTGAATACAATTTAACAGGGGTTGCTAGCCACAGATCATAAAATTAGTGCAGTCTTTGTGCTGTCACTGAAGCGGTTTTCTGTAGTGTACAGCACTTCATGTTTCTCGTCATCATCTGACTTCTGTAAAACTGTGGAGCTCCTCTAAGTAATGATTAGGGTTGCACTGGCAGATTTAGAGATAGCACCTCATAACTGAACAAGCCTCTCAGTAGGCTGAGTGCCGTCCCAGGTAACTGGCTTCTTTGCACTTCATTAGTTTTTTAATTGTAGCCAGACTTGGTTATTGTGTCATATTATGATGTTGCCATGTGGCACAGAGGAATTTCTCCCTCTATTTAAAACCTGCTGCTTGTAAAAGTAGTGGAGCTGCTTCTTCCCCTGTGCCCTTTTGCTGCTGGTATTGTCTGAAATGCTGTTACCTTCCATCTCCAAGGTTGAATTCCTATGACTGTGTAGCAAAACAGTCTTGCTAGAGGGCATTTGCTTTGACATTCAATTCTTTTTGCAGTCTGAGAGCTAGTTTGGTTGCCTTTAGGAAGTGATCTATACTCTTGACCTAGCTAGCTAGAAGATGCATCTGTTCAAACTGCCTTTTTGTTTTCAAGGTCACAGAACAGTTGGAAGACTCTGGGTGGGCTAATAGAAATAGGAGTTTCTTTCCTGCTGTTCTGTTCCTCTTCTTGGCAAGTGTGCTCAAGAAAATACAATACATGTTTTCAAATAACTGCAAAGACTTATACCATGTCTAATGCAGATAACTGCTGCAAAAACTTTCTTATGAAATTCAGTGGTTTTATTTGGAAAATCTTTGTTCATCATCCTTAGAGAGGGGATTTAACAATTGACAGATTCATTTGTAGTGGTTCTAGCGTACAAATGAGGTGGAGCCGGATGTTGTTGAGCACTGCAATTGCAGTAGTGGTATGACCTTGTCTAACTTTGTATCTCAGACTTAAGTGTGTCTTGATTTATCTGTTTCTGTTGAAAATGAATTAAGTTAGAGTCCAAATAGAGCTCCCCTGAAGCAGTGTACAGAAAAAAAAACATTGCAAGCTACAGGAAAAGATCTTTGCTCAGTCATCTCCTTGGAAAGGAAACAAAGGATTTTGGTCTCCTACCAGATACAAATATAGAGACAGAGATAGGCCTCCTTGTGTCCCTTAATCCTTGCAGGCAATCCTTATTTACGCACTCTGCTGCTTTTCTCATTCTTGTGGTGTTTGGTTCTGGGTTAGAAGTCTTAGTAATTTCCACTCCCCCCCCCCCCGATTTCTGAAACAGCCAGTGACACTGAACTGGACAATTCTATTAAAATGGCTTGCAGCGCCTGCATTTAACTTGTATGTGGTGCTATTATCAAGCATCCAAAATAATGCTGTATTGAGATGAATGAGTAACCACTTCTTAGATCATCTCTTTCTTATGAATAATTATGCATTTTATTGAGGATAACCAACATGTAGTTTTCACAAACTGTGCCTCTCATTTTCTGCCTCTTCTTTCTCCCTTCGTTAATCCGTACCTTCTTTTCATGCCAAAAAGCATTGGCCTGTATATCCTTCCTCATTTGTTACAGTTGCTATAATTTTAGAATATTCTCATTGCTTGCTTAATATGCTGCAATGATCTATCAACACACAACTCTGAGCTAGGGGCAGTACAGTTTTTCTGACTACATGGAATATGTGAGTGCACCTGTACCAAATTAATTTTATTTTATGTACAGCTACGTTGCCAGGTATGTGGGAAAGAACAATAACTATAGGAAGTGCTGGAAAAACATATAGTGTAACTGGCTGGAAGGTAAGAAGAATCAATATAAAAAAGTTCAGTTATGTAAATAATAGAATGCATTTATGACACTGAAAAAGTCTCTGTTTGTGTGACCTGACTTTTGAAAGCTTCTGGCAATTCTCCATGTCTCCAAAACATGAAGATAGCATTCAGTTGGAGCAATTGCCTATCTTGAACATCCATGTTTTAATTCTCTTCTTGTCTCTCAATTAATAAGCTCTTGGGAGTGTCAAGATTCTTAGAGAAATCATGGCTATTATCATATTTTAACTATCCAAATTTGTGGTTATATTTTCAGATGGTGATAAGGGTGTGTTTTGGAATGGCTTATACTTCTGTAGAATACTTAATGATGATATTTTGCTTGTTTGACTTTAAAATACATATCAGAAAGTAAACAAAAATACTTAACCATTTAGGAGCTTCTTTCTTCTTCATCACCTGTGTTCAAACAGAACCATGACATACATGATTCAGTAGTGAGCTTTTATTTTATGCTCAAACCACCTTTGACACAGGGCCTTGTGAGGTGGAAAGATTCTAAAACAATTAGGAATAACATTCCTAGTAAGTGTTCAGTTTGATTTCTAACCCTTGTTATATGAAGAGTTAAAAGTACCCTATGAGAAATATGGATAAATGAAACTGCAACTGTTGTCTCAAATCTAGAACTTTTTAAAGGGCATAATTCAGCAAACTTTGTGTAAACCAGCTCTTTTCTGAATTCTTTATCAGAATAAATTCACTACCAATTCTTAAAATAGAAAAACTTGAGAGATTGGCTAATTTTAAGTCTTTGTTAATTTTTAGTAACTCCATTGCTGTAAGTATAACACGTGCATGCTTTCTTCCCTTAGCTTGGTTGGTCTATTGGCCCCCAGAACTTGATTAAACATTTACAAGTTGTTCACCAAAATACACTGTATACTTGCCCAACTCCATTACAGGTAGGTACAGATGGCACAGAAGAGGTTATTTTCTGGTCTAGCAAAACTGTAGGCCTCACTGTAATAAAACAATAATCACAACAATTAATTTTTAGTTGTCAAAGTATATATTTTTGGGGTGCAAGAAAAGGAGACAAATTTGATCAGCTCATCAGACATTTAAAAAAAAAATCACAATCTTGCAGATTCTTTCTTCTTTCACCTACAAACTGCTGCTTCTTGCATAAAATGTGACAATATTAGTGGTTCCCTAGCAAATACAAATAAAAGTTGTTGCAATAGGGTCTTGTTTTACTGAGCATTATCTCTGTCTACGGGCTTCTAGTGTTCTGTGGTACATTATTATCAATAATTTAAATTTAGCTTCAATTCAGATTGTAAACCCTTTGTCAAGGACTGTGACTTCTGTATATGATTAGTGTCTAGCAAATGATTGGGTGCTTTGAGTGTACCACAGCGCAAGTAACAAACAAATTACACTCTCGGAGAGATTGCATAATTTGTATATGCTAATTTGCTTAGTAAGGGCCAGAATTTAAGAAAAAGCCATGTGATTTCAGTAGGAAGTGTGATTGTCTGAGTTTACTGAGTGTCCATGAGTACTTTGAACATTGATTATTTTTCCAGGAGGCTTTGGCACAAGCATTTTGGATAGACTATAAACGCATGGATGACCCAGACTGCTATTTTTACTCACTGTCTCGAGAGCTGGAAAGCAAGCGTGATCGGATGGCTCAGCTACTTCAGGAAGCTGGACTAAACCCTATCATTCCAGATGGAGGATACTTTATGATTGTTGATGTTTCTACATTAAGTTAGTATAAATCTTATTAAAAAGGATGTAGGAAGCAAATGTTATAGTTAATCTGAAAATGCAACTTATGTTTTAAATTATATTCTCATTTCATGTTTGCATAACATTGTCAGAAGTACTAACTGGGACTGAAATTTTCTGTTTGGCCTTAGCCTGGGAGGTAGATTTTATAATCTTCAGCAAAGCCTTTGTTTCTCATCCTAGCTACTGTCCATGTTTTGCAAAGCTTTGGCAAGGTTTTAGGGAGGATAAAGGAGGCGGATAAAAATTTCTTTTTTTTTTTCAAAAGTTCTACAGTTATGAAAAGGTTTGAGAGCCAACTCATGATATAAACCTGGCTTTATATCATGAGTTCATACCCATTTGTGCTTTCCTGTTTCTGTTTGGTTGTTTGGTTTTCTTAATCTGAAGTCATACCCTGAAAGCTCTTTGAGGCATTCTGATTTCTAAATACCATAAAATGCTACCAAAATTTACAAACCCTTTTGGAAATTCAGGTTATGGTAACATCGGAGGAACAATTCCCACAGGGGAACATTTTCTAGTTCCACATTTTTCACAAATTGGTCCTAGTGGCACCTGTCATTCACACAGAAATACTTAAATACAGCTGAACCTCACGGTGGTACCATGTGTCAGAAAATTTTAGATACTCCCGTTTCACAGATGAGAAAACTACAGTTGCAGTGATTATTGCTGCCCATGCAATAAAAATACTCTTCAGTTCCCTCCGCAGTCCTGATCCCTCAATAACCCAGACTTGAGGACTTCCTGGAGTACCGCGTGGCTTTCTTCCAAGCTATGTGTCTGAATGTGCTTTGAGTGGAAAGCAAGTGCTCAGGTCGAAATTGAAAGGTTCCATCTGTTGGCCTATTTCAATTGTTATAGTATAATTTTAAATGATATTAAAAGCATACATCTTTATTCTTAAGTATTAAATATAATAAAGTGCTGTTAATTAATGCCTTTCCAATGGAGTCTAGGAAATCTTACAGCACATTTATTTTAAATTTATTTTTTTTAGATGTGGATCTCTCTGATGTAGATGAGAAACAACCTTATGATTATAAATTTGTCAAATGGATGATAACATCTAAGGTAAGGTGTCTTAGTCATACTCTAGTTTTAGAAATGCTTTTCTATAGAAAGAAGGAACAGTGCAACTATACTTATTAAATAATACAGTAGAGATTTCATTCAAAATACAATTTGGTGTTTATAGTAACTGCTGATAATTATATGGCTAAAATATTTCTAAATATGCTGAAAGTGTACCCTGTAGGTTTGTATTACGTCCCAGCACTTCTCTTTCAGCATGCTTAAATACCAGCTGTAAAAAAAAAGTACCTTTGAAACATTTTACCTAAGAAAAGTAATTTGAATTTAGTTAAGCCTAGCTAGTGCATAACAAAACTGGACCTTGTCTTTCCCTCACGTGTTGGCAGAGAGAGTTCTAGAAATGGAATAGTAAAATAAGCATGCTTAAAACAGATTTTTAATACATATATAAAATAAGCAAATAATGTTTCTGTGTTATGTTTCAGAAGCTGTCAGCAATTCCTCTTTCAGCATTCTGTGGTCCTGAGACAAAAAGACAGTTAGAAAAATATATACGTTTTTGCTTCATTAAGGTAAATTTGTGTCCTGGGAAGACTTAAGACTCCTAAATATCAATGTAGTACAGAAATCTGCACGAGACTGACTGTTACATTTTGCCCAGAGTCTCCTGAGTTGGATGGGTTAGGAACAGAAATTTAGCTTGGTGTAAAATTCAGCACAAAGTACCTTCAACAGTCTTTGCTGAGGGACTTCAAACCATAAATGTGAGTGGCATGGCTAAGAAGGGCAACTGGCAGAAAGCAGCTTGGGTGGATAGGCCTTTTTTAGCTTACTCTTGATTTTTAAAAACATTATTGATCAGTGGTGACTGTGAAAATTAATGACACAACTAAGGTGGATTATATAATCCAGAGCAGAGAATAATTGTATAGCAGAGTGGTATACCTCATGCCCATGCAGTTTCCAACAACAAAAACAGGGAAGAGGTCACCTTCAAGTTTAGCTCACTTGTCTGAAAATACATAGGGTTTCACACAAGCTCCAAATTACAAAAGAAAACAAAGACACTGGAAGTTATCTTGCGGGTTTTTTTTTTTTGTGAATTGGCTGACTTTTGCCATTTTGTGAGCACCCCCTTTTCACATATTCTTCCTCCTGTTGAATCTGCTCTAGAAAAGACTGAAAGACTTTGGGGACAGGTACATACGCTTTGACAAGCCCACAGCCCTAAGGTGTTTCCTGATTGTTCTGTAACAGCGTCAGCATAATGGAACACGTGCAGCTCCTTAACTGTTGTAGTATAAAGATCGGAGCCGTAGCTTGAACCAGTAATGAAGGGGAGTTTCTGCTTGTGTTACTTGGTTCTTTTGATGAGGTATAAAGACTATGACATAAACTCAGCCAGTAACAAAGAGGGTGAAACTTGCTGGTTGTAAATGTGGCTTGCCCCAGGATGAACAGCACTAATCACGTCGAGTTAAAGACTACTTGTATGACTCACCAGGTTGTAGCCAAGCCACACAACTGGGCAGTGGAGAGACTACTTATATTTAGAGGGATTATGTTTAAGTAGTTCACAGCATAACTTGATTGCATGGAGATTTTTAAATCTCAACTGTACACACAAAGATTAGGAAACTATGCTAGCGTGTCTCCAATATAGAGCTGCCAAATACGTCACTGCATAAATGCCAGACATTTATGTAAGAAGTATTACTTTCATTAAATTTGACAGTATGAATGCTGAGAAAATATGTTATCTTTTAAATATACCTAATAAATATTTGCAAGGAATCAGCATTGAATTCTTTGTGTAGTCTAGATTTCTAGGTATAACTGTTAATGAAAAACTGACTGACAGATATTTACAAGATGCAAGTGAAACTGCCAAATATTGATTTGGGATGATATAATAATGACTGCTACTCTCTTCTTTTCAAGAACTCCATACTTGCACTAATAGTGATATTCTTTGTTTTGCAGAAAGACAGCACGCTGGATGCAGCTGAAGTGATCCTGAAGAACTGGGTTAAACAGACAGCCTGATTTTTATTAACTCTTCCATCCGGTATAATTGTCTAATAGTAGGGGTTTTTAATTGCAAATTTAATAACAAATTACCTGATACAGTACAGAATTAATAAGAAATTGTAAATAACTTTGTGCTGCCACCTGCTGAAGAGTTAAAACTGATATACTGAAATGTGTGTAATGCAACTCAGAGATTATTTTTGGTCTTTTCAAACTAATTTACTTTTTTTTTTAAAAAAAAAATCTATGGGATTCACTTATTTTACTGAAAGACAAAAATTTTTAGGACTCTGTAAAAAAAAAAAGCTCTCAAGGAATAAATGGGAGGTGTTTTTGGTACGAGATAGTATAGGAATTAAGGGTGAGTCTTAAAACATCATGGTTTGTGAATCCTGATAGCCTGCAGTGGAGGAAAATTAAGATATACCTCATATTAGATAATTGCAGTGACTTTCTATAAACATACCTACCTACACTATTGATGTGCAAATTGCATCAGTTTAAATAAAATGATTGAGTTAAATCAATACAGTGTTTATACTACAGACAAGATTGAAAACTGCAAAGTTGCATAATTGCTGTTTTATTTTCCCACCATAGTAATTTGTGCTGTTCTGAAAGTATTCAGTCCTCAATAAAATTATAAAAGTGGCATCTAGAATAAGAATTCTATTTACTCATGTCCACCTGTTTATTTATTTATTATATCAGTGAATCTACAAGGCAAAATAAAAGACCTTGCTTTAGAGGCTCCTTCACAATCGGATGTATAGTGACGTAATTAATCCTGTCATGCTTTTTCTTAGCATGTTCAGAACATTGGTAACTTCATACCAAACTTATTTCAAACTCTTAAGATCTAGTGGGAGCACGGAGATAGGCCTAAAACTGTGCTATGGACCTCAACTAACTTTGTTTCAAGCTCAGTTGATGAAAGTTTATTTCAAAAGAGATCGATATGGAGGATTCCTTTCTAGTTGGCTGCTATTTTAGTTCTCTCTGCGATCTTTTCATCTGTGGATGGGTTTCTCACTAGCAGAAGCAATAGTCTGGGTAGGGAACCTTTTAAGGGTTATGTGGACTCACAACAGTAGTAAGGTATTAAGATTTCTTCCAATCACCTCTCTTCACAGTGTTTTCATTGCTCTGTTAAAAAAAAAAATTAAAGAAAAGCAGCACCTCACTGCTTCCAGAAGACCTGATGTAATACACTTATATTACTTTAATTGGCAAATAGGACACTCCGTGTAAAATCAATCTAGAATGCTCATGAAAGAAAAATTATATGCAGTGCTGAAGAGAAAATTTCCATTGTTATGTTTGACTGTTTCAAATATTTCCTTAGTATGCTAATAACTCACCTGCTAAAGCACCAGATTTGAGTTGGGACCCACAGGTGGCCTATGTTTAAACAAAGCCCTGCATTGTGTATAGGTGCAGAGCCTTACCCATGTGTACTGGTTTTGGCTGGGTTAGAGTTAAATTTCTTCACAGTACTTTGGATGGGGCTGTGTTTTGGATTTGTGCTGAAAACAGTATTGATAACACACATGTTTTAGTTACTGCTGAGCAGTGTTTACACAGTGTCAAGGCCTTTTCAGCTTCTTGGACTGCCCTGCCAGCCAGTAGGTTGGAGGGGACACAGCTGGGACAGCTGACCCCAGCTGACCAAAGGGATATTCCATACCATCCGGTGTCATGCTTGGCAATGACCCTGGGAGGAGGTTGACGGGGGGGACTGTTGGTTGGTGGTGAGCAATTGTTTTCATTTGTATCACTTGTCTTTCTTCGGTTTTATTTTCTTCTGCCTTTGATATTTTTTTCTTTTTTTCCCTACAATTTTAAAATTATTATTTCTTTTTAATTATCAAACTGTTTTTATCTCAACCCACAAGTTTCTTTCTCACATTTATCCTTCAAATTCTCCCCCCATGCCACTGGGAAGGGAGGGAGTGAGTGATGTGATCATTAGTTGCTTAGTTGCTGGCTGGGATGAAACCACGGCCCTCATGTTGTAGGACTCATTGTTATTAGACTTGAGTAGTTTAAATTTCTTTTTTCATATTTTGTTCAGGTGCTGTAATGTGGTAATCTTTTTGTTTTATTAAATGTCTGAACACATAAGATGCAGCACAGAGATGAATTAACATACCAAGCTTAATTCAGCTGCTCTGGCTATTTATTGTTTCCTTCATTTGCCTCTTTGAGGCATTTGACTGACATCTGCTATTTTTTAAAAAATGACCATTGGCTGAATCAACAAACTATTACAAAGGACCTTTAGACATACAAGTAGGAACCAGTGACTTGTTTTCATTAATGTACTCTTCATTGTGTTTGCAAAAGCATCTGAATATCCCATTGCATTATTGTTGAAATGATACTGGTAATATTAGCAATGTAAGAATTGCAATTTAATTACCTTTTTTTTTTGTTACTATCAGTAGCTAGCATGAGATACTTTGGGTGAAATTTTAAGAAACTCCAGAATGACCAATTAAGTAAGTTTTAAAATAGGATTATTGTTGTAACTACAGTGATGGGAAAGAACATATACCGCTGAGGACAGCAAGATGAACTTTCCATAAGTTATTAAAATGATCTGTTGTCGACAGAGACTGTTAATAGTGGTGTTCCCATCTGCCACAGCCACTTTTTTTTTTTTTTTCCGCTGTTGTGGACAAAGCGCTTGAAAAATTGCTGCAGAGAGGGAATAAAGAAATGCTGAGATGCGATCTACCATATTTTTGCAACATTTCTGAAAATTATTGTCTTTTTGTGGTGGAAATTAACTCTTTCAATTATAGTCAATAAGAATAGGGTCAGAAGGGACTCGCTGTTGACAGTGATTGCCAGCAGTTCTTCTACATTGGATGGATTATATGAGAGCCAGGACAAATCTGTGAAGCCTGGTGGGACTGACACTGCTGATGTGGCACATCTGTTGCAGACACTGCTACACATTTCAGAGGTTATGGGGAAACTTAATATAGCATACTGTATTCACATTGACAGTTACAGTGATTTTTTTTTTTCAGTACTATTTCATCTTTTGGGTTTATTGAGCATTTGTGAAAAAGGTCATTGCAAATAGAAAAAGAGAAGCTTTAAATTTATATCTTAGCGTATCTATCTTCTAATAGTTGAGCTTCCTTATGTTCCAAAAGATATATTTTTTTAAATCAAGGAGTATGTTGGCAAGTTCAAACTAGCTTGTTTTCAACTAGCACACAGCATTTCAGTTAGCCGAGAAGTGTTTAGAAATTGTGTAATAATGAATTTAACTCAGTATTAGCAAGTATTAAGAGAACTTTTCAACCCTGATGAATTTCCTTCTTCGAGCTAGCAAATTGAAAAATATTATTGTTACATAGTGGGGATGTGGTTGTAAGTGGTGTGTGAGCAATCCTTTGTATCTGTAATAGAAAGCTAATTTACAGCTGTTCAGAGGCTTCAATACTGATCACTTTACAGTATTGAAGCAACAGCACTTTCCAAAAGCTGTAGACCTTCCTGTCCTATCCATCCCTCTCTTTATCAGTGAGGAGATGCTGATACCAAAGGAATAGGGTACTTTTTTTCCACTGTTGTACAGCTTGGGCTTGAAAACCTGTTATTGCTGCTCAATATACAGACTCATTTGGCATATGGATAATCTTCTGGGGAATTAAGAGTCTGGTCTGGAGTCCAGTGCTGGAGGGCTTTGGTGTTGCAGCAGTTCTTGTGCATTTCTCCTTCTCTTCGGACTGATGTTTGCTGCCGAGGGGGGTGCGACGAGGAGAGGCAGAAGGGGAGCTGATCATGTCACGTAGGAGTGCGTAGGGTAACGCGGGAAACCCACAGAACCCAGCAGGCCTGTGTCTGCCTGAGCATCTGCGCACAGCCCCTTTGCCGGGGGCTTCCGTGAGTCACATCAGGCCACCCGACTCCCCGGGTCCTGCAGGAGGGCCAGGTTTTCCCGTGGTCCAATCAGCCCAGTGGCAAAGCAGAACGGCTGGAGCAGATGACACCAGTAAGGGGGAACTAAACCTATCTTCTTCCCCTTTCTGGGAATCCATCTCTGCTTCAGAGCCACGAACGTGTTGCGCCCTAGATGCTTCTGTGCAAACCCCAGCAGTTTTGCTTAAACTAATTTTCTGTGGTATCTCACCGAACTGCTGAAGTTCGCACAGAGGCAGCTGAGGCGGAGGCAGGGGCCGGCAGCTCTGCCTTGGCGCAGCAGCAGCACGGCGAGGCGCGGGCTGGCAGGGGGAATTCCTCCTGCTCCTGCCCGGCCGTTGGGTCCCGGCTTGCCCGAGGGGGAAGGTTCCGGCTCAGCCTCCCACAGTGCAGGCAGATTAAGTGACAGGGGCTTTCTGAGCCCCGAACGCGGGGCTCGGCCCCGCCACTGCAGGAACGCCAAGCAGCAACAAACGAGAAGCCGACCTGCGCACGCAGGCCCCAAAGGGGGGGCGGGGCCTGCCCCCATGCACCGGAGGCCGCTTGTCCCTTCGCGCGACCCGTGGCGAGCGTTGGGCGGGCCCCGCCCCGCGCTGTCGATATATAAGCGGGAGCGGAGGCGGGCAGGCTGGTTTGACACGGGCGCTGCGGCAGGACCGAGTCAAGATGGCGTCCACGAGCCGGTACGGGAGGCCGGGCTGAGCGGTCGGAGGGGCCCGTGTGAAGGAGAGCCGTGAGGGAGGAGGCGGGAGGGGTGCCGCCATCTCTCCCTGTCCGCGGCGCAGGAGAGAAAATGGCCGCGTTGCCCCTGCTGCCGCCGGGGGAGGAACCGGTGGCCGTCGCAGCCCTTGCCCGGCCCCGGTGTCCCCGGCTCGGCGTTCTCGGTTCGCCACGCACTCGGTTTCTCTACGATGTCCCGTGTCTCAGGGTCACCCTGTGCCCGGCTCCCGGGGTGGCAGGAGGGCAGGGAGGGCTGTGGAGGGCCAGGCCTTGCTGGGCTTCTCCGTGTGAGCCGGCCTGCGCCAGGCGGCCCCCGAGCGAGCGGCCTCTGAGGGGCCGCCGGCGGTCGGGAGTGGCGGGGGCTGAGCTCGCTGCCGAACTGCTTCGTGTCGTTGTTAGTCAGTAGCGCTCCGAGAGGAAGTGAGCGGTTTAGGATATTTCGGGGCGATTTGTGACTTGATTCTGGGGCCCTTCGTTAGTTTAGCGTGAGTCCAGTATTACCGGCGCTTGTGATCGACCCCTTTTTCCTGCAGGGCCCAGCTCTTCCCCCTTACCTCTTTTTCTTCGTGCCGCCGAGTGCGGCTGTAGTGGAGGGAGGGCAGCTCTCAGTCCGGGCCGTTCCGTGTCCTAAGGCCGTCGGACGGGTACCGAGCGCCCCCCTCCACGTCCCGCGGGCGGGCACGGCCGGAGCGCGGAGCGCCCGGTGCTCGGCAGCGTGCGGCCGCCGCCGCTCACGCTCAGCGCCGCCTCGGAGCTGCTCCCTGGCTTGGCTCCAGGTTATCGGGTCCTGAAAACAGCCTTTAGGCTTCCACCCTAAATCCGTACCTGCACTAGTCAGTGGCCGAACGGATCTCGGGCTCTGAATTAGTCTTTTTCTCTGGGCTCTTCTTTCGAGTCAGGTATGAAGGAAGGCCTGTGGAGCTGGCTGTGAAGTGACTCTGTTGCTCCTGCTAAACCTGTCCTAGGACCGAGGGAGTGCTTCCTAGTTCTCAGGTGCTATTTGCTGAGATGGACCTTTACACATGCACCATACGTTTTTCCTTCGCTATAGTTGACTCAGTTGGTTGACTCTGTATGTTACAAGGAGTACAGCGCGTGTGTTTGATAAATGTGTTAAAACTGGGATAGGAAGTCTAACCTCTACAATGTTTTGTGAAGGTAAAGTCAGAAACAAAACACTGCTAGTATTTTTTTCAGGCTTCTGGATTTTATTTTTTTTTTTCTTCTGCTTAGTGTGTTGCTAGCCTTTTGCATAATGCCAAGTGTCAGATGATTGCACATGCTTTGTCAACAGTTTTGTCTTGTCATAGGAAACTACTGACTGGGAGTAGTGAGAAGGAAAGTAGTTTAAAGAGCTTTTATGTAGCATTTTGAACATAATTTACAGCTGAAGATCTTGTGTCTATATGTTCTTTCTGGTGGCTTTAATATTAGTAGTGATGCTGATTTTCAATTTTGGTTTCAAATCTTAGATATTTTTCTGAACAGTCACTGCATTAAAAAGTTTGGGGTATTTTTTTTGGTGCTTTTGACTTGTCTGAAATATCTAAAAAGTAAAAATTAAGATGGAATATATACGTTAGGCTGAAAAAATGGACTAGTGGGAAAGGTGAGAACTCTTATTAATTTAATTTTTAATAGGATATTTTCTACAATTGAAAGGATTAGTAGTTATTTTTTTGGCACTATCAGATTTAGGTTGGTGTGCATTCACAACAGTTTTCTTATGATTAACGTCCGTACCTTTGGCTTTTTAGCTGGAGCAAAGTGGCTTTGTTGACTATACAGACCCCAACTGTAAATGTTTATTGTTCCAGTTTGGAAATGATCAGTTTTAACAGAATTACTGAACAGTCCCTAGTAGCTTGAATGAGGTATTTACTTTTAAAACGTCTGGTTTAAAGCAGTTGGTTATTACTCGACTCAGTAACTAAAGCTGTTGTGTTAAATACTGCTATTGCTTTAGAGGAAGTTCTTTTGTATCTGCTGTAGCTCTTGGCGATGTGGGTGTGAAATACAGATCCCTGTTATCAAAAGCAGTTGTCACATAATCCCCTTCATGAGCTGATTGTTTTTGTTAAGATATCACAATTAATGAGTTGCTTAATTAAAAAAGGGACTTTTTCTTCAAATACTTGAAAATAATAGAACAGTGGTAGAATTGGCTATTTTCTCAAAAATAGATATTGTGTGTGCACCACTTTCTGAATTAAGGACCTGGTAAGTAATATTGATCTGTTTAGAATGAGTGAAAATGGTCGTCTGGAATGAAGCAGTCACCACAGACTTCTTGGGGAACTTCATTTAGTGGTAGACTGCGAGTTAGGCTCCACTTGAATCTGTTATTCAGGTTTTTGATGTTTTAATTTAGAGTGGTTTTGGTACAAGATATGTCACAAAAATTTTGGCATTTAAGAAGACCTGAAGTCTGGATTGTCAAATGTAGTGTAACAGCATTTAAAGAGAAGGTGAAGTTCAGGTGTTTGGGTTAATATTCTGTCATTCAGATCACTGTGAGTCCTGTATTATTGAATTGTTCTTTTTAATAAGGAGCTCTTATACTTGTGGGTGTGCAGCTAGCTTGAGTAAAAGTAACTAATACTTCTAATTTTTCTTCTTAGTTTGGATGTACTTCCAAGAGTGACTTGCCCAAATCATCCAGATTCCATTTTAGTAGAGGATTACAGAGCTGGTGATATGATTTGTTCTGAATGTGGCCTAGTAGTAGGTAAGTAGCTCTTCATATGTTTATGAATTACTATCTAACTTAAATTGTGCATGTAGATTTGTTTTCCTATGAAACGGGTATATGATAATTTGAGTATTAAAAAGCTTTTTCTGATGCCTAAATGTTTTCTTTTATGACATTCTGTTGGCTAAAAGCTTACTATTTCTTTAAAGATTGAAAATTTAAAATATGTTGTAATTTAAAATGTAATGTAATATTGAATTAGAATATTATGTGGTCTAGTTCAGTATTTTGTGTTTAATAATGTGTCCTGGTTTTGGCTAGGATGGGGTTAATTTTCTTCCCAGTAGCTGCTGTGTTTTGGATTTAGTATGGGATTTGCTATGTGAAGAATGTTGGTAATACAGTGATGTTATTAGTTGTTGCTACAGAGATCAAGGACTTTTTCAACTTTCTAGGTTTTGCTAATGTGCAGGGTGCAGGAAGCTGGGAGTGGTACAGCCAGTACAGCTGACCCAAACTGGCCAAAGGAAGTATGCCATACTGTAGACAGGCGCAGTATATAAGCGGGAGTTGACTGGGGGGCAGCTCTCTTGGTCTCTTTCTCTCTCTCTTGGGATCGTTCTGGGATCTCTCTTGGTTCCTGTCTGTGGTTGCTGCTCAGGACAGGCTGTATTGGTCATCAGGTGGTGAGAAAATGTGAACTTGTATATTTTATTATCATTATTATTAATATATTTTATTATATCTTCATTTACTGTACGAGTAAACTGTCTTTATCTCAAGCCATGAGTTTTCCTTTCTTTCCAGGTCTCTCCCCATCTCTCTGGGGAGGGGGGAGGGTGAGCGAGCGACTGTGTGGTACTTGGTTGCCGACTGGGGTGAAACCACAGTATCGTGATTGTTGTTTCAGTCAGGAAAGTATAAGAAATGTAATAAAGCTCTTTATCAAATAACTTGCTTACCAAAAAAGCCTTCTGTTTCACTATTAGTTAGAGGTTCTTCTGCCCTGAAGGATTTATCTTTGTACCATTGGCAGCACCTGTTTTTGTTAATTACTTCTCCTGAGGCTTTTAATGCTATCCAAAGTAAATACTCAGTTTTTCCTCTGGAATTTTCCTGAGCTCTTTTACTCTCACCGACTTCTACAGGCTAAACTTTCTCTCTAAGTATAATGGAATATCTAAAATGAAAGATCTTTTAGGCATTGTGTTTGTTGGAATGAGAGAGATGGATCTTTTCTAAGATGAGTATGTTATTGTGCATCTTACTGTCTTTATTCCTTTTGCATGGGAAACTTTTTGTGCTCGTGTTATGATCATTCTTTAAACCTCATATATTTCTATTAAATTTTTTTAGATGTGCCGTGATGAAAAGAAATGCTATGTTTTGAGGGTGTGTGCTCAGGTGATTCTCATTCAGTGATGCTAAATATTTCAGATGGTTTTATATCCCTCTCTCCTAGACTGTAGTTATTTTGTTCTGACTCTTGTCTTGCACTGAATTAAAAACTTTACAGCTGTTACCATAAAGCTAAAGTTTTAATAAGTTGCAGCAAAAGTAGTACGGTCTTAGCCAGGTGACTAAAATATGTGTTGTCTTATGCAAAGAGCAAACTTCCACATAGCTTATTAAAGTAACTATTAAAATATTTGAACTTGAGTACGAGTTTCCTTTAAAATTATGAAACTGTTTAAAAGGCTAGGGAGAGGATTGCTACCTTCTTTTCTAAAAGAAGGGCTGGTTTAAAACACGTGAATTCTGATAAAGATAAATGAATCATAATAAATTTGCTATCTAAAAATTCAAATCTCCACAGCCATATTTCCTATTGAAATATGGTAATAGGCTTCTAAGTTATTGCTTAAAAATAGTTTGGTCCATGTTTGGCTCTTTATATAGAAAGCCTGCTGTAGTAATTGAAGCAAAACTTAGAAAAGCCCATCTTGATCAGCTCATAACTTTTAAGGTAATGGTGGGCATACGAGGGAGAGGTTTTACTTGATTAGGTTTTATTGTTAGAAACTTGAGAGTTTGTCGGAAATCTCACTTCATGTACCTTCTGTTACCCAGTTACTCTCTGGTCTCTTTTGAATCATGGAATAGTTTGGATTGGAAGGGACCTTCAAAGGTCATCTAGTCCAACCCCCCTGCAAGGAGCAGGAACATCTCCAACCAGATCAGGTTGTTCAGAGCCCTGTCCAACCTATCAGAGCCCCGTCCTAGAAAGTTTCCAGGGATGGGGCATCCACCACCGCTCTGGGCAACCTGTTCCAGTGTTCTATCACCCTCATTGTAAAAAATTTTTCCTAATATCCAATCTAAATCTACCTTCCTCTGTTTTGAAAGCATTACTCCTTGTCCTGTCACAACAGGCCCTACTGAAGAGTCTCTCCCCATCTTTCTTGTAGGCCCCCTTGAGGTACTGGAAGACCGCTGTAAGGTCTCCCTGGAGCCTCCTCTTCTCCAGGCTGAACAGCCCCAACTTGCTCAGCCTGTCCTCATAAGAGAGGTGCTCCAGCCCTCTGGTCATCTTCGTGGCCCTCCTCTGGACTTGGTCCAACAGGTCCATGTCCGTCTTATGTTAGGGGCTCCAGAACTGGACACAATACTCCATATGAGGTCTCACCAGAGCGGCACAGAGGGAGAGAATGACCTCCCTCGCCTTGCTGGCCACGCTCCTTTTGATGCAGCCCAGGATGCAGCTGGCTTTCTGGACTGCAAGGGCGCATTGCCAGCTCATGTTGAGCTTCTCATCCACCAGCACTCCCAAGTCCTCCTCAGGGCTGCTCTCAATCCATTCTTCGCCCAGCCTGTATTTGTGCCTGGGATTGCCACAACCCAGGTGCAGGACCTTGCACTTGGCCTGGTTGAACTTCATGAGGTTGGCATGGGCCCACCTCTCCAGCCTGTCAAGGTCCCTCTGGATGGCATCCCTTCCCTCCAGTGTATTGACTTCACCACACAGCTTGGTGTCATTGGTGAACTTGCTGACGGTGCACTCTATCCCACTGTCCATGTCACCGACAAAGATGTTGAACAGGGACGGTCCAAATATCGCCCCCTGAGGAATGCCAGTTGTCACCGGTCTCCACTTGGGTGTGTAGCCGTTGATCACAACTCTGAGTGCCGCCATCCAGCCAATTCCTTATCCACCAAGTGATCTGTCCATCACATCTCTGTCTCTCCAGTTCAGAAGCAAGGATGTTGTGTGGGACTGTGTCAAACGCTTTGCACTCAATATCCTTGGAAATTTCTTTAGTTCCAGCTGTCATAATTTTTGATGAACAGAATCATTAGAATATTAATATGAACTTCCACTGAGTTGATTTTTAAAAGTATGTTCAAAATGATCTTAGTCCTCTTTACAGCTGACATTACTGGTAGTGTAAAAAGTGTTTTTTCTTTAAGCATGCATTGTTTTTTATGTAGGCCTTTCTATGGATTTATCGCTTAAAGACTTTAACGTTTGCTTTTGTTGTGCTGTTATTTCTCGTTCTGTCTTGCCTTCCTTGAGCAATTTAGTTTATCTACGTATGTCCAATTAATTAGCTAGGGTATCTAGCAGCTAGTTTGGAAAACCAATTAAATCAGATGAAGATAAATAATTGAAGACTGCATGACCAAACAGAAGTGTGAATATTCAACGTTTTCTCTTCTAGTCTGTTAACAAATTTATAGGAGAAAAACAGATCCAATTTTTTATGCCTGTTTTCTGGACATGGGGTATTTTAAAGGAGTGAAGACGAAATTTTATTTCCAAATGAGAAAACTTTTTTGTGTATTTGTTGCTCATTCCATCATACATGGTCTCCTTAAAAGAGCAGTGATTTCATTTGCTGTGCTTACATAGGAAAGCTGTGGATTTCTGTTTCAAGGCCTGCATAGGTCATGATGGTAGCTGACGGGAATAGGGCCCGCTCAGAATATATTTTGAGGTGGACCGGAAGTTAGTGAGGCCTTAATGATTGAAGGAGATCAATTAAACAGTTAAAAAAACCCAAAGACTCAATATACTCTGTAGCCAAAGAAGTGTTAGAGGTTTATTTGAAAATACGGTGCTTTTGATATGTGCAGAGCACTGCCTTTGTACGCGGGGCAGAATGGTAAATGCTGAATTTGTGCATTTATTTTACTGTTGTAAAGTACATAGTAATGCGATTTCACTGATTTTTATTTATTTATTTGTTTTAAGTACAGTTTAGCTGAAATTGGAGCAAAGAGTCTTTGAATAAACGAAGTGTATTTCCACTTGATGTTTTTCTTGCTTGCTGTGGTGAACTACTTAAGTTTAACACGTGTGGAAAAAGTGTGAGTTTGTTAAATGCAAAATGGTGTGTCGTAGGATAAAATACCTAGTGCATAGGTAATTTTCAGATTTTCTAATCCATCTTCTGAGAACATGAGATGGAATTAGTATTATCAGTATTATTGCTGAGGTTGCATTTATGATTGGTAGCTGAAAGCATGAGGCAATAGAAAAGTTTGAGGGAGCAGGAGGCTAGGAGAGGGAGGAGCTGTTCTCTAACAGTCAAATTCTGTGTCTTAGGCAGAGCTGTATATTGGAAGTACTGCTTTTAAAAGGAATTTTTGAGAGATTTTTTTTTAATCAGTTGTTTTGTACTCATAGATGATGCTCTTAGTGTCTCAATAAGATTGAAATTTTAAGTTAAATCTAGTATGCTACTTTTTCTTTGCACAGCATTTTTCCACTTGTTCTAAATAAACTGTGCTGGTTTACCATGCAGTATTAAAACAATTAAATCTTGTAATGTCAGTATGACTGAATTTTGATATTAATCTGGATTGATATGCTTCTGAAACTTTACAAGTCTATGATCAAATTTATCTGCTGTTGTTAAGGCTGTATCTTATTATACCTACCTTTCTCAGATCGTTCTAGGTTATATGGGACAGTAAGAGTTCATGTGCTGGCTTGAGAATTCATGAATAAAGTTTTTAGGGTTTGGAGAAGTAGTCAACTCTGTGTTCATTTAAAACATTGACCATATCTCATTCTTCAGACAGACCTGGTGAGGGGAGAACACAAGGCTAGTAAGTCCTCTTTCTTGATGGGGTAAATATTTTGCTTACTACCATTTTAGGCAGTAAAAAAGGCTAGAAGACAGCTGGTATGCCAGAAGGGGCTGAAGAAACCAGAACTGGAGTGGAGTACAAAGCACCGCATTTTCCTAGCGTAGCAAGGTGGTGAGCTGAATTTTCAGAGGGAGGGATAAGGGTGAGTCTAGTGGCACGTACAGTGGTGTGGCATCTCAGCTAGGTAGTAGTACCTTTCTGATATTAAGAGTCTCCTTAAACTTCTTTATAGTTTCATTAAATGTTGTCTTAGTGTGCAGGAGGTGGAGCAGTGAGTTCAGCATTTAGTAAGTGATTTAACTGGTTAGGTCTTTCTGCTTCAGTAGGCAAATATGGCTTAGAGAAGAACAGGGCTCTTTTGTGGAGTCTTTTTGGATAGCAGAAGTTTATCATCAGCTGATGGGAATCCTTGAACACATATCAACTTGTTAAAGCTTTGAATCAGATTATGACCTAGATTCAGATGTTTATTCCCTGTTCTGTGTATACCTGAGTGCTTGGTTAAAGAATTTGGGGAAGAACATTGACTAGCTTGTGGTCAGCAGTAAGGCTGCTATAAAATTCTGGCAGAATATTCGGTTGGCTAATGCTCCTGAAAAGTTTGACATCTAAATGGTGCATCTTAAATTCAAGTATGGTCCATGAAGAATACATAGATTTGACTATACCACATATAGTGGTGTGTGGGTGTGGTTGTTTTGTTATGTTTTTTTTTAATTCTCTCCCACAGTATAACTAGCAAGTAGGAAGGGTATTCATGATTGCCTCTCAGTCATGGCCAGTCAGTTACTCAGGATGTCTGTCATTAGGGATAAGATTGATTGTGTCTATTTTCAGAAAACCAAAGAACCCCCCGTCCCCCAGCTGTTGGCAGTATCCTGGAAGTGGAGAAGGTGCTTAAGTACTTCTGACCGGATCCAGTAGAGGGCAGTTATGTCTGTTGTAGTATCTTTGTACCTCCAAACGCTGAAAAAAGCTTTTCATAATTGGGTGTATGTTCATGGTTACTTCTTTCTGTGAGTATTATCAAGATTTAAAACTAAAATGTGAAATCTTAATTTTAAGTATCACTTAAATAGGCAAAAATCTTTAGATATGGGTGTGTATAAGCACCTTATATATGGTTGCTGCTTCCACACTTGGTGTCCAGAGCACTAAAAAGTGTCTGACAAAAGTTAGTCCTTGCGAATAAAACTCTTTGCATCCACAGGAAAGCTAGTTAAAAAGGATGCTGGTACTCAACGAAGTTCTGAATAGTTGACTTCTGCATGAGCATTCATGGATGCTTGATTTACACAGGGAATTTGTAATATGAAGAAAGTAATTTGCTAGCCTTTTTCAGTCAGCATTTCAAGTAGTCTGTTTTTTAAGTCTAACCTATTTCAGCTTTAAAGACAATGGCGGTGGTTCTAGCTATTTCAGCAATAATGCTTGTAACGGTGGAAACTTAGAAAAGATGTCAAAAGTTGGCATCTTTTGTCAGGGTTTGTAATAAGCACAACAGTTAGGATGATATTTCCTGGAGATTTTTTATTTAGGTCTAGGCTAGGAACTAAAGGTGTTTGAGAGCCACTGTGAAGAATGCTTCCGTTAGCTGAAATATTAGATTCATCTAGTGAAATAACAGTATCGTTTTGAATCATTCTAGTTAGGAAATTGCTTATTTGTAGTTGCTTCCTTATCAGATTGCCAAAGTGATTTAGGGCAAATAAGGGCTAGAATGATCTGAACTCTTTGATGGAAGAAGACTCCAAAGCCTTGTTTTTCTGTGATACGGTGTAGATCAGGCGCAATATTTTTGATTGAGGTTCTGTAGTTTGGACCATCCTTTGCAAATACTTGAGCTGTTTCTCTTTTAAAGGCCACAACTCCTGTAGAGATGTAACTTCAACTGGCCAGGCTTGTCCACCACATTGTTTGACATTTCTACTCTCATTTGCTTCCTCCAAAATTACTACCAGTTGATGGCTTAGCTAGCCCGGAAGTCCTTTTAAATTTGTTATCATTTTGATATACAGGAGCTGCTGAGCCTGTGTTCTTGTAGCAGTCCTTTGCCTGTAGTCCTATACTGTCTGTTTCAATCCGTAGTTGCCTATAGGTACTGGTATGATGCTGTTGATGTCTGGAAACTACTGGAAGTATTCAGTGGATTTTGTTGTTTGTGGATTTGATTTTTTTTCTTTTTTATAACATCTCAAAGCCTGCTCTTGTTCTGTTTGTTATTTCAGCTGAGTCTTGTGAATAGACTGGTGTTGCTGGTGATGGTACATTTGTAGTGTTTGCAATTTATTGAAAATAAGATAATACTGTTCTCTTATGGAAGGCTGGAAATTTTGTAGAAAAAGCTATGACTAAAATTTTGTGGTTTTTTGCCAAAGAGTTTATTCTTTGGTAACACTTAATACATCTGATCTTCAATAGAAGTTCTAAAGCTGAAAACTGGGGAAAAAAAAAAGAGTTGAGTTTGTATTTTGGAAGCTGTAAACTTGAGTATTACTGTATGGGACAGTGCATAAGCTAATAAGTGTGCACAGGTAGATATCTGGAGTGCTATGTCTAACTCTGGGCTCCTCCGTACAAGAAATATAGAGACATGCTGGAGCAACTCCAGCAGAAGCAAAAGTGATTTAGAGACTGGAGCATCTTGCATATGAGGCTGAGACTGCTAGCCTGGAAAAAAACGGCTCAGTTCAGCCTGGCTCTGTGCAGTTAAATGTTTTAACGATTCTCCTCGGCTTCTAGTCTGCTACCTGGATTTTTCATTGTAGTTTGTCTCAGCACCCCATTACTTTGGTTATTAAGGAGCTGATTGAAATTAATTGTAATTCTAGATATATATATATATTTTTAATTTGGCATTGTAGAATACTTTTAATTACGAGTATAATATATGTGCTCACTAGATGGCAGCAGATTCCTTAACTAACTGTAAGAATGAAACATTCTGTAGAAACAATAGGTAGTTTTGTACCTTAAACTGCAAATAAACTTTAGTTACCATATTTATGTTACGATTAGAATGTTAGTTGTTAATATGTAGAACTTGATGCAATGTACAGCTGACATTAGAACTCCTCTCCAAAAGGCTTAAGAATGTACTTTTTCAGGATTGTTTTAGACTGGATATGGAGGATAACATTACTTGGGGCTTGAATTTCATCCTATTTCTTATTTGTATTAAACATCTTCAATTTGCAGCTATGTTGTCTTTGTATAACAGATAATACAAAATGCAAAAAGAGAATAAAATACATGTGTGTTATGAATTACTGCAACTGGAGTGCAACATTAAAATAGCTGATATTATTTCTCTGTAAATATGTAATTGCAAATGGAAGCCTTGTCAAGTGAAAATGTTTTCCTTTGAGAAATCACTTTTATTTTTAAGGAGGGAGTAAACATACATAATTTGTGATATGTAGGCATTTTAAGTTGATTAAAAACTGTTCAAAATGATATAATTTTAGATACTGACCTGAGTTTTCTCTTGCACTTCTGTAGCACACAGTCTTTGCATTTGGCAGTTGTGAAGAAAAGTGACCTTGGTCTGAGGTTTTCCGTTCTGAATAACAGGTCTGCATTTTACTAAATGAGCTTTTCAGATGGTGGGTAACCTGAGTCAGTGAAGTTTGCAGTGTGTATTTCCACTCGAACCTGTGTGTTAGTCTATTAGACTGTGTTTTAAAGAGTAACTGAATACTGGAAGAACAGTTTACAAAATGAAATGAGACGATGGGGAAAAATTCATATGTTCGGAAAGCTGCTTCAGGATGTTGGTGTGGAGATGGGTTCCACAAGGATTTGGTCCTGTAAACTGCGTTTTTTATTTGTACTTCAGAGGAGGAAGCTGAGGAGGTGAACTAATCTGTTTGATGAAAATTAAATAAAGGAGTGTCTAATGTAACCATATGTAGTGAAGCTTATTTTGGTTCAAAAGGACTGCATCAAAAGGAAGTAGTGAAGGGAATACACAGTCCCTCCCATGCTTATCACAGCTCGATACCGTTGCCAAAACCAATATTATAATTATGTGAGAAAGCAGAGACGATTTTATAAGGTACTTACTGGGAGGGCTTTTTTTGACTCTGATGTTTAACTGTCAGACTCATTTTCCAAGTGCTTCAGGAAAGCCAATTAGTAGTGTATGACCAGCAAATTCAGTTTAGGACTTGAAATGTTAACTCAGGACTAGTCTTCAAGGCTGATTCCTTTCACTACTTTTTGTAAGACTGACTTTAGTATTTTAAGGTTTTGTTTTGATTACTTAGGGTGGGGCTTAATTGCATCTGTACTAACATCACAGTTCTGAAGTGGTTTTTATGTTTTGAAGAGTTAATAAATGCCACTTTTTTTTTGTGTGTGTGTAGAATGAGATAATTACCTGCTTGTAAGCTGAGAGTATTTTCCATCTATGGAAACCTTTTGTCTGATTTGTTCAGTTTTCTAGCTTGTGTCACACTCTTACAGAAACCTTTTGAAAGGTGGAGTACACTTTGTAGGACCTCTGTATATTTTAAATAAGACACTGAGAGTATACAGAAAAGCTTTTTTCTGCAATAGCAGATTTATTGGCAAAGTAAAGATATTTGCATACTGCATCTTAATTACACAAATGCTTTATATTCAGTGTTTTGTTCTACTTAATCTTTTATCACTCTGAAATAGTAGTCTCAATCCTCTGTTTGTAATATGTTTGCCAAAGCAGACAGTGATATAACACTTTTTTGTTAGAGCAGGAATGGTTTGTAACTCACAAAAGGCAGATCCCTGAGTGAGTCATTTAGGTCATTCCCACTTGTGTGGAAAAATATTACATCATTGCCCTGTGCTCAGTGTTCTATTTATACCATGCCAGAATTTTAAGTACATTTTGCTTTTTTTAGATGCTGTAAACAGTATTGGGGGTTGTCTAAAAGTAAAGTTACTGCTAGGCCATAGAAGGAGCATTACTGAATCAAATATTTACAGAGTCCAGGAGCTAGAGGAGCACACTGCTAATTTGAGCTTGCAAAGGGGGTAGACCTTTGGAGCAGAAAGAATGGACCTGTGCTTTCTTTTACTCTGCTGTAGTCTTAACCTTCTAGTTTTTGACTATTTTTTTCCCACCCTCTTGGTTTTCGTTAGAACAGTAGAAAAAAGGTGGAGCATAGCTGTGAGCATGTCTGACAAATATTGGTTAAATACCTTTAACCTAAATTTATTCTTTTTGGTTGTGATAATTTCTTATGGTTCCGTCACAGCTTTCAATTTCAAGCGTATTCCTTGCATAATTTTGTTAAGAATAAAGTTCCTCATTCAGAATAGATTTCCCTCCCTCTCTCCAAGTAGTTGTGCAGTTGCACTACTCTGTTCATTGCTCCTGTATTTTCTCCAGCTTCCTATCTTGTATTAGCATTGTTTGGGGGGTGCTTTTGTTTGTCTGCTTATGTTTTCACCAGGTTAAATCAGCCACTGTGATTTTATACTAAGTCTTCCATACTGGAAGTTTTTATTGCAGTCAATGCTAATTAGGTTTTGTAGAAATTTATTTCACAATATACTTAAACACCGATAAAGATAGTGAATTTTTCCTCAGGTTTGGCAAAGCAGGGTGACAATTATATTGACCTTTTTTACTGATATCCTACACAGAGCTTTAATCTGCTTTTACTGCAAAACACTAAGAAAAGTGGTGTTCTTGTGCTTTTCTGTACATGTATTCTTAAAAATTCTGTAGTATTGCTCTGGAAACAACACCTTTGACATGCAGCTTTTACCAGACTTGTGAATAGAATGAACTGTACTGGCAACAGTGGGGGGTGTTGTTGTGGTGGTTTTTTTGGGGTGTGGTTTGGTTTTGGTGTGGTGGTTTTGTGTGGTTTTTTTGGTTTTTTTTTGTTTGTTTTGTTTTGTTTTGTTTTAAATATTGTATCCTTGTGTTTACTCTAGGGCTTTTGCCTGCCCTAGAATGTTGGTTAGAATTATTTCTCAATCTGAAAAGTTGCTATAGGAAAGGTTTAGATCAGTGCAAGATGAATAGAGGTCTGCAAGGAAAGTTGTTCAGTTCAAAGAATGAGTTTAGTGCTTTTTTTTCTGCTTACTCTGAATCTGTATTTGAACTGTTCCAAGTATAACAGGGTAGATTAAGTTCTAAGAAGAAATAATTGTGTACATATATTGTGTGTTGATGCTATCAAGCGTCATAAATGAAGTCGAGCTGGACAGTCAGACCTCCATTCAAGAATGGGAATTGAGCTGCAAAATGTTGTTACTGTCGGTTAGAAGGTGGCGTATTTCAGAGTACCAAGGACCTGGAGCTCATGCACAGCAGTGATTTACTACAGCTTAATGAGATTGTGCATGATAGATGATTCACATATGAAATCTGAACACATGGCAAATGTGAGAAGACTTGTTTACAATAACTTAGTCATTTGTCTAAGTGCTGAGAATATCCATAGGCAACCATGACCTCCAGCTTGAAATCAAGGTTTTGATTCCTTTTGTGTTTTGAAGATCCTATGATACTCCTTAAGGATAACTATAACTCTTTGTATTCTGGATGCATTTCTCTAGTTGTTTTCTGTGGGTTTTTTTTTATGTTGCCTTCAACAGAATTTGTAAATTCCAAACATTTCAGTGCATTGTCCTGCAAGATACTCTTCTGTTGGTAATGCCAACAGACTGCCTTTTTATAATGGAGAGCTCAGATGTATAACTTTAATGTTTCATGAAGTATTTCAAAATGTTACATTAATGCAGACTGTTGCTTTCTGTGAACTCAGGTGACCGGGTCATAGACGTAGGGTCAGAGTGGAGAACTTTCAGCAATGACAAAGCAACGAAAGATCCATCTCGAGTTGGAGATACCCAGAATCCTTTGTTGAGCGATGGCGACTTGAGTACAATGATTGGCAAGGTAACATTTAAAGTACTAAATTTTACTATGTTTGAGCATTTTTATGTTAGGTACATATTTGTATGTCTGTAGGGAAGTTATTCAGAGAATGGATTTAGAAAGAGGTTTTGTCAGAACTGAACTCTTGCATTTCAATGGTGTGTAAAATGTGGCTCTTTCCTGAGAGCAGCAGGAAAGGGCGGAGCTTTTCAACAAAAGAAAAGTTTGCAGTGCTGTAGGGCTACTTGCCACTGTTTGGTATGCTGCTATAAATAGAAGAAGTGATGTTGCTGTCTTTAAAGAAACACTTTGACTTAGCATGCGTATTTGAGATGATTCTGAAATAACAGATACTTAGGTTTGAGGTTTCAATAGCTAGTACTCCTCAACTTGAACTTTTTTTTTTTTTTGGTAATAAAATATGTATCAGAGTCATGTTGGAGACCTGGAGATCTATGTGCATGTTGTACGTTTTCTTCCAGTTAATGTTAAAGCACTAAATGTAGAATTCTTCTGTGGTATGAGTGCTCCAGAAGAAAGTATTCAGTGTATATTTGAGTTGAAATTTAGTGGTACAGTCATATCCTACTGTTTCCCCATGAGAGAGCAAGCAAGATTAATTGCACAAAAGCACTCCCTTTCATGAAGGAATGACCCAGGTAAGTTTTCACTTTGGTACTTTGTGTTATATTTTCCACTGTGAGATCCAAAGTGATATCTGTGGGTTTCTTGAATGTTTCATGAAAAGTGGTCCAGTTGTTGCTAAATAACTATTAAAAAAATGTATTGCTGCTTTGTGTGTTGTGGTACATGCATGCCAGGTGTCTCAGAAGTTTTTGTTCCAGTGATGTTGCTAGGATGAAGAAGCAGACGTACCGAAGTACGTATGGATGTGTATAGGAGAGTGTGCACCATACTTCTTAACCAAGAATTCTTCAAAGAGATAAAGGCAACTAATAAATATTGATATGGACAGCTAATCTGAAGCTCCATTGGTAGAAAAGAAGCCTTCTGTTAGAAGGATTGTCCAAATAGATGCTTGTGTTTTGCACAACTCCAATTATTGCTGCCCACCAAATTTTAGGATGCCTTATGGTGGTTTTTGGAATCCATTCTGGCAGATGTTTCTGCACTGCTCCATTAAAAAAGCTGACATTGCTAAGTACCTCTGTAAAGCAGTGCTGTAGAAGTCACTGGAGTTTTAATGTCACCTATATAGGTCCAGAAAGGTTGTAGTACTCACAGCTTGAACGTCTGTCATGGATTTGGTCAGCTAAAGATAAAGATCAGAAATGCACCTTTCTAGACAGGTGGAGAAACGGGCTGTTTGCTCCAGGTTTATACTCTTGTCTTGTTTTGGGACTGTGTAAATACAGGCTTTGTTTCTGGGAACTTAGTTTGATTCAGTAGTTAGGACGACCTTCTGAGCTCTTTTAGACCCTGCGTGTTGGAAAAGACAAAACATATTTCGGCTAAAGATAGGATTTGCATCCAGGTGAACAGTGTCTTGTGCCCTCTTCTCTCTGGAGGCTCCTATCCTTATTTAGAATAAGAGGGATAGCAGCCTCAGTGAGAGGATTAAGGATTTAAATAAACATTTGTGAAAAGTTTGTTTGTCAGTGAAAACTCAGTATTTTCAGAGATGGATGATCATGTAGTGAAACAGTTTTACTGTTAACTAGAACATCCCAGAACAGGTGTGACTGTCAGTGTTGGCATGATTTAACTTATGAGAACCACGAGTAAAAATGTCCAAGTACTGGAACTGCCAGGGTCGTGTTGGAGAATGTAGAGGGAGACAGTCTATTCTACTGTGGATATTTTATTTGTATGGGGAGGAATCATAGAAGAGACACATTATTTTCTACAGGAAATTTGGAATCTCTTTGACAAACCAGGATGTGCTCTGGACAAGAGTTCCTGTGTTTGTCTTGCCAGTGAGTAGGGGTTCTGAGATGTCAGCTTATTCATGTGAACTCTGTATCAGTAACTGCATTTTTGTTCAGTTGTTTGGAAGGAAGAGAATGGCTTGTATGAGAAGATGCTGAAGAAATTTCCTATCAGTGCAGAAAGGGCATGAATTGTGCAGCAAAAATAACTAAACCAAGGAAGTGGTAAATTTCTCAAGCAGTCTTCTGAAGTCACTGCCAGCAGTAGGCTGGGATGAGGATTGACCTAGATAACACGTAGTGGTTGAACAACGGTGAAACTGGTGTAGTCATGAGGAAGACAAGTAGTATCCAACAGAGTACAGAGCAATCCTCAGGAATTCCAGAGAATGAAGCAGGACAAGATTTTATTTTCTCAACAACAGTTCTTGGAGTGGTGTCCTGGTTTTGGCTGGGATGGAGTTAATTTTCTTCCCAGTAGCTGCTGTGTTTTGGATTTTGTATGGCATTTGATATGCAAAGGATGTTGATAATACACTGATGTTGTTAGCTGTTGCTAAGAGATCGAGGACTTTATTCAGCTTCCCAGTTTTTGCTAAGTGCAGGTGCAAGAAGCTGGGAGTGGTACAGCCAGTACAGCTGACCCAAACTGGCCAAAGGCAGTGTTCTGTACCATAGATGTCGTGCTCAGTATATAAGGGTGGTTGGCAAGAATCTGAAAATCACTGCCCCCATGCCCCCCCCCAACAAAACCCACCCCAAACCCAAAACATGACTTCTGTTGTGGAAAATCTGAAAGAGGAGAATATTGATGATTCTTGTGGGACATCATATTAGAGATCTGTTGTAAACTCCTGGGAGCGTAGGTGGAAGTGGAGTCCAAACCATTTGCCAGTTACAACAGGAAGGTTCTAGTGACTGGCTGTTGCCTTGAGACAGTAAAGGAAGCGAGCCAGTTCTGCTTCACAGAATGGTTTGTCACTCTTAGAAACCAGGAGGTGCTGCTTCCGGACTGCTTTCTGCTGGGGTTATGTGGTCTGTATCTGCTAGAGGCTGCCTTGCCCGTGCAAAGGGATTAGTTCCTAATTGGTTTTAGTACTTAAGGGCCCCATCTGTCTGAGGCAGCAACAGCTTGCATTGGAAGAAAGATTAATTTGTCTGTGAAGAGGAAGATGAATAGCATAGTTGGCTGTGGTGGAAGTGGTTTGCATTCTTCAGGCAGATCCTTGGGATATTGGCACAGAACTGTACGTCTGTAGAAGCAGATACTGCGTACTGCAGTTTATCTGATGACAATGCAGATCAATTGCAGACGTGGTGAAGTCTGGCATCAGTTGTGAATTGGTTGCCAGAATATTATAGTTATTGGTAAAATCCTCATGTAAAATTCAAGAAAAATAACTGAACAAGCAGCTTCTACATCTGTTTTGGTATAAAGAACTCTTTTCTATGGATCTAGAAGAAAACTTTAAGTTTTGCTACCTATCTTGTGGAAAAACTTGGTTTTTGTGACCTTTTGTAGTTAATCTATTCCTTTTTGTAGTGACTGCAACTACAAGGGTTGGTTGAACAAGAAACTAATGCCATCTCTTGGTGCTGAATTCCTATTTTTTGGTCCAGTACCTCTGAAAGGAAACTGACTGTTGTCAGGCTGCATGGCCTGGATCTAGAAGTGCAGTATTCATAAGCAGTGGCAAGATATCAAGGGCTGGTGATTGAAAAAGAAGAAAGGGTCCATCAGACTGTCTAATGAGCTGGTTGTACTGGGCAAGAAGAGTGCTGCATCTTGGGGTATTCCTTGGCACTGTGGATAAGCTCAAGTCAGTGATGTGGATGACGTTTGTGGTACTATTACTTTCTGCTATTAAAGAGGAAAGAGGGTACAAAACTGTTGGCTGCAAGCACTGTAAACTTAACCTCCATTGAGCCCCCTCAGAGAGTGCCACTGTTTACTGGACTGTTCTCTCACTCTAGCTAGCTCTGAGGCTGTTTCCAGGATTGTGTCCGTGAGGTTTTTGCTCTGTTTGAAAGCCAGAGAGGTGGAACTCCTAACTTTGACAGGTATCTTTCTTGCTGAGATGGTAAAGATATGAGTAGATGTCTCAAAGGCCGCAACAGTAAAGCACACGTTTCTTAAAGACTATTTGATTTCAGTTAAACTGTGTGGCTTCTGTTTTTTCCACGAAGGGAAAGGGGCTTCTAACATGGTTGTCAATGGCTGAAGCCAACAAAGCATTGTCCCTCAACTGAAAGCTCTAGAAGAAAAGTAGATGGTGCTTTTAAGGAGCAAATGCAAGGCAAATTGCTGTGGTTTATTTAAGCGGGTGAGATGGAAGAGTATTTTCTAACTCTTTTATAGTTGCGAGCTGTATATTGGGTATTGGTTCTAGGCTTATAGCAACAGCGTAAAATCCTTTGGCTAACAGTACTTGTCTATACTGCATTTGGTAGTTTCGATATACGTAAGTTAATGTTCACAGGAAAAGGTAACGTAAGTACCAGCAAGAAAGTAGAAAATGAGAGTTCGAGGAGAACCACTACAAAAAAAAAAAAACCAACCCAAAAAAACAAAACCAAAAAACAAACACCCCTTCGCCCCCTCAAAAAAACCCCCAAACCACCAAAAAAACCATCCAAAATGTTTTAGGTGCTATGTAGTGGACAGCACTGTGGTGAAGAGGAATATTTGATGGCCCCAGGACAGAGCAGTTTCCTGGTAAAGGACTATCTGACATGAAGCCTAGATAGAGAGGGCACTTGCTGTCAGGGTTGATAGGCCTTTGTGGTCGCTGTTCTGGTGTCTGCAAGATTTTTGAACACACGCAGTTCCTGTAACGATTTGTGCAGAGCGCTAGTCTAGGTGGCCACGATGCACATGAATGTTGTAGTGCATTGCAGGGAACAGGGGTATGAGTGATGGCCAGGAAGGAGCCTTTTGACCTGAGACTTATGTGTATTTTGGGCCAAATAAAATGTTCTGGCATAATTTCTGAAATGAAGGTGTAGTGTTGCAGATATGTTTGTAATGCTCTTTCTGCTTGATTCTTGTTCTTTGTTTACCCTTTAAACCTTGCTAGAAACCTTTGGATAGTTGGAGATATTTGTCTAGTCAAGGAAGTAGGATTGCCTCTGGAGCAACCCTCTGCTGTGTTGATGCCAGGATCATTCTGGGTGGTTCTTTAATCTCAAAGGATTTTTGAAGGAGTAGAAAAAAATCCAAGAATGGTTTTGGATTCTAGCATCTGTCTTAGAGGGGCTAGGGAAACTTGCAAGGGAGGATTCTGTACTGGAGTTCTTGATCTCCATGGCAATATCAAAGTGCATGTGCATCGCAGATACAGGTCTCAACAGTACAGGTATCCACTGAGCTCATCAGAAATGGGGTGTAGCTGGAGTCCTTGGGTGTAGGGAAGTGGAACAAGAGTGAGCATTATTGGTGTCAGCCAAATAACATGTATTAAATGCAGATGTGCACCAGGGAGAGATTATGGAATTAGAGGCTCTTTTAAAATAGAAGGGCAATTCCCAAGAAAAGAGCCCTGACTCCATCTGGGCAGCTCAGAGGAATAAGACACTGCTGTGGTGTGGTCTGCCCTTTGTTTGCTATGTTTTGGTCCCACTTTGTACCACCTGGGCATCCTGATACATTCATGAATCTTCAGCTTGAGAGCTCTGTGTGCAAGTGCTGGGTGTGAATAGCCAGGTTAGCAGTCAGTCATAGTTCAAGATCTGTTTTATGCTTCTGGGTTTTGGCAAAACAGAACAGTGCAGTAGTCTGTCTGCAGTGGCCACCATATCAGCTTGTTTAAATGATGAAATCTGTCTGCAGGGAAAGTTCAATACCCCTGCTTAGCTAAATTGTTTGAAGGTGCCAGCAAGGAATAAATGCTTGCTGATTCAGGGAATCCAGGTTTCCACTCATGATGTGGAAGTGTTGTGAAGAAGCGTTTTCTGCTTGAAAGATTTCATGGCCCAACACACGCCGACAGCAAACGCATAAATAGACAATATGAATTACAGACATTGCTCTTCTGAACTTACAGGCCATGTCATCATCAGCTATTGCTAATTTGATGTGGCATTATTTGTTAAAGACGTATTTCAGGCTGATGGCTAATTGAAGACCTTAAACATTTTAGACCCTCTTAGTTGGTCAAAATTGATTGCATATTTAATAGAAGAATGCAATTTGTGCTGTCAGTTGGAAGGTACAAAAAATGCATCTTGGAAGCTTATTTTGAAGTTGCTGGGTTGAGTCGGTGGCTCTTACTTCTCTTAAGACCTCAAGCTTTTCTTTTAAGAGCTCTGTGGTTTTCCTGTGAAGGCATAATACATGGATTTTTACATTTCGCCGCAATTAAGACCTGGAACTGCTAGCAGGCACAGTATCAAATTGGTTTTGGTCATTGGTTTGGATGTTCTCTTCCCTGTGCCTTCATTTCATATTTGAGTTATTGTAACAACTGATCTCTAGTTGGCCATGAAATTTTGTTTTTCAGACTCACCAGTCTGTCACAGTGCAGATGCAGCCTGAGTGACCGATGGGTTGCATAAAATCTAATCTTGGACCTCAGCATTGCAGCATGGCTACATGCTATTAATTTAATTCTTTGAACTATTGCTACATTAGGAAAGAAAAATCCCTACATAATCTCTAGTCCTTGGAAATCAATTCACAATTTGAGACTTGTGCAAAGTTATAGAACCTGATGTTTGGAACAATGCTTGATTGTGTGATTTACTTCAATAATGTTTATTTTGCACAACCGTTTGAACTGAACGCCTTGAATTAAGATGTATAAAGCTGGAAGTTGTTTGCTCCTGAAATGAGGAGGAAGTTGCTTGTGTTTTATTGACAGTATTTTTTTTTTTTCTTTTCAGGGCACAGGTGCAGCAAGTTTTGATGAATTTGGGAATTCAAAGTACCAAAATCGCAGAACTATGAGCAGCTCTGATCGTGCAATGATGAATGCTTTTAAAGAAATTACAAACATGGCAGACAGAATCAACCTCCCTAGAAATATAGTTGTAAGTTCACGTCTCCCTTCCTTAAATTGTTCTGGCGTTGACTTAGTTAGCATAATATAATGAGCACATGAATTTTTGATATTGCTGCTAATTAAGTGGCCTAGACTTAATTAAATTTAGTCTTCTTGCTTTGAAGGATCGAACAAATAATTTATTCAAGCAAGTGTATGAGCAAAAGAGCCTGAAGGGAAGGAGTAATGATGCTATTGCTTCTGCTTGTCTCTACATCGCCTGTAGGCAAGAGGGAGTTCCGAGAACATTTAAAGGTAAGTTTCCAGTGATACAGATTCAGTTTTGCTGTGAAGTGAAGGTCTAGTTACTGTTACTGTCGGAGCCTGGTTTTCTCATTCCTGGACTTTACTGAATTGGTTGTTCTCAGCTACAGCTCGCCTTTGGAGGGGAGGGAGTCTGGAAATTTGTTATATCTGTAAAGTGAGCAAGCTCTCAGGCATGGGATTTTTGGTCACGATGCATTAAAAAAAAATTAGCCTTTGAAAGTCATTCTGAGTGTTGGTGAAACTTAAAAGGTATTGCTTTGATCGGAGAATGATGGGGACCATTGTAACAGAATTTGAACCAACAGTTCTGCAGTAAATACGTGCAACTTCTCCCTGACAGGGATACAACTTTTTTTTGGCATTGCGTGCCAAGTTTCCCTGTAAGCTGTATTAATTAGCTCCTTATGAAAAATGTGCACTGACTGAAGGGATTTTTAAGTTTCACGAAAGCGCAAAGCTTATTTAGTGATGGTGGCCTTCATGACATTGGCTGCCTTTTTCGGTCTTAATATATTGAGAATCAAACTTGGTTATTTTGGGGGAGCAAATGCTGTCAATCCTAAAGTTTAATTTTTACTCTTTGTTTAGAAATATGTGCAGTATCCAGGATTTCAAAGAAGGAAATAGGCCGGTGTTTTAAACTTATTTTGAAAGCTCTTGAAACCAGTGTTGATCTGATTACAACTGGAGACTTCATGTCAAGATTTTGTTCCAATCTGGGTCTTCCCAAACAAGTACAAATGGCAGCAACACACATTGCCCGTAAAGCTGTGGAATTAGATTTGGTTCCTGGGAGAAGCCCTATCTCTGTAGCGGCTGCCGCTATTTATATGGCATCACAAGCTTCTGCGGAGAAGAGGACACAAAAAGGTAAAACTTGACTTTCCCGCCCTCCCCTCCCCAATGTCTTGCTGCTTGAAAGAGAATTAGCTGTTACTGTAAAACTTGGATGAGGTCTGTGCAGGTGGTGATAAGCTGCTATTCTGACTGCATTCAGCAAGGACCAAACCAGGATCTCCCACTCCCCAAAAAGAAAATTGAGTAGTTGGCTATGCTCAAGATAAATGGAGTTCACTTTCTTCTAGCACTAGGAGTTGGATTCTTGAATGCATTTGAATGAGCATAATTTTAATTTTCCCCATGTGACTGTTTGCATATGTACGTTCTGTACATTCTAAACTACTCCAAATGCAAACTTCAGGGCAGTCACACACAGCATTGTGGCTTTAGATTACATTGAGTCTTTAATTGTTCTGTCAGCCAGGGAATCACCTGAATTCCTACTGTTCTCATGAGCTTGTGATAAAGACTGAGAGTGGTGGGACAGTGGGCTTGGCCACAGATCACCTTTGGCGTTACAGTCTTCTGGTGGGGTAGGCTGTAGGAAGCCAGTAAAGAGTTCAGGGCTGTGACTGAACTTCAGAGCAGCATGGATCAGTCTCTGAGGTCCAGGAGAATCGGGCCTATGTAGGGGCAGCACATGGGAAAGGGAGGGAGCTAAGACTGTGGTGGGTAGAACTTGGTGTGACAGATCGATCCAAGGGTCAGTAGCTGGCTGTGGAAGCTCTATGGATGCATCTAGTCCAGTTCAGATCAGAAATGTTAAAATGTAGCAATTGCTTAGTGGAGATCTGCTTTTAGATAAAGAATAGCCTTTATCTGTCAGGTATGATGCTTTGTTCTGCAGTAATCACTGCTATTCTGTCCCTGGAGCTTTCAGCATGTTAGCAGTTTCCTGGACACGTGGGTGATCTAGAGCCCGAGCAGTGCGGTGCCGTCGTCGTTGCTCACCTTGAGCTATTGGATTGTGTCTCTTTAAGAGTGATGGTTAAAACAAAATAGAGCTGTCCTGCCACAGATACAGACGTGACTCCATACTCCTTCAGTGTCCTCCGACCATGCTGAAGGCTTTCATGCAGTTCAAGGTTTAAATTCCAAACTTGGTTAAATCTTGAATAAATTGAAAGTTTCTGTGCATCTCAAACAAGTGTTTCCTTTGCTTGTTAAACAGTATCTCGCTCTGTGCCTCAGACTTATTTCTCTGTGTGTTCTACAGGAAGTGTATTTCATGTTTAGCTGAAGGTACTCCTTTGTGCCTGTGCTTAAGTTTTCTGCTGGTTTTGCATACCTTTAACGAAAGTGAAGATGCTGATGTTGACAATGATTTATTAGAAAGTTGCTGGGCACACGTGGACTTTGTAGTAGATGTTTTTAATGACTCTTGCACTCTTGGCCCTCTGTCAATTTGAAACTGATATTATTCCATGATTGATAGCATAAGTTGGATTATGGTATGTGAGAAGACAGACTTACATGCAAAATATTAGTCACAGTGGTTAAAGCCATTTTTTCCAGGCTTTTGGGAGAGTTACGAAATAAGCTAAGCATATGGCACTTCTTGATAAATTATGCTTGCTGTTTTTTTCAATACAAATGGCAAAAGTAAAAACTAATCACTTGTCTGCTTTTTGTCTTTAGAAATCGGTGATATTGCTGGTGTGGCTGATGTTACGATTAGACAATCGTACCGGCTGATCTATCCTCGAGCTCCAGATCTTTTCCCAGCAGACTTCAAGTTTGATACCCCAGTAGACAAACTACCACAGCTGTGATATTGCAGAGGGTTAGTTTTAATTTCTATTAAAAAAACCCCACAAACCCAAAACACCACCGAAAAACTTTTGATTTTTGCCTATAATAAAGGATGTACAAAGTGTTAATATTGAGTCTTCATGTTGTGGAACTGGAGGATATGGAGATGGAGCATAACTGCTGGAACGCAGCACACATTCCAAGGGTAAATGAGCTCATTGTGTGGCATTTTGTATGTATATATTAGTGGAAGTAAATATTTAATGACTGTTGCAACAAACTTAATTTCATATTGTTGTACTTATTTAGTTTTCTTTTGTAGGGAATCTAGTAAGATGTATTTTGGAAAATTGAAAATATTATGTAATTCCCAAATAAACTGTTTTCCAAAAACACTTACCATCTTGTGAGTATCACTGCAACTTGACATGCATATACTGTTCCGCGTGCTGAGAGCTGGAATGCAGTCCAAAGAATGGTAGAGGTAGCTTCGTACTTACGGGCGTGGTCATAAGGCTGCTTAAATGCTCACTTTCTTGACAATTTTTAATCTCCAGTGTGGCTTTGGTATTTGTAGTTCCCTGTACAGTAGAATATGGATGACTTAACCCAGAATGCAAGCAGTCGCTGAAAAGCTGTTTGAATATTTGCACAACTGCTGCAGAAGATTTCCAGTTTTGTTGTGCAAGGATTAGTCACTTCCTTGGCCCAGTCCCCCTGGTTCTCACTGATGTGTCTCTGCTTTGCTGCCGTGGACTTGACATACTGACAAAGCAGCTGAAGAGCTAGGGACTCTTGCTTTAGTTGAATTCCTGACAACTTTCTGATGTGGTACTGTACAGAGGAAGGTAAAAAGTATTTCTAGTAGAAGTTTCTGTTCTGCCTGGTCAGTCCTCCCTGCAGTCTGGCTGGCCAGTTAACTTTTGGCAC
Organism: Chlamydotis macqueenii; assembly: GCF_036417535.1. NCBI lineage: Eukaryota > Metazoa > Chordata > Aves > Otidiformes > Otididae > Chlamydotis > Chlamydotis macqueenii. Next base: position 20,974,978 of record NC_141563.1, read on the forward strand.
TGTTACGTTCTAAGTGAGCACGTGCTTGTTTGAAATGAGGCACCAGGTGCTGAGGAGAGAAGGCCAGCAGTTGTTCACCCTCCCCAACCAGCAGCTTTCAGAACGAGTTGCCTCCTGACAGGGTCCCTTTGTGTGCAAAGCAACAAATGTACTTAACTGGGAATCTTCTGGTTCTGAGCTAATTTTATATCACAGGTGCAAATTCATTTTAATTACTGAAAGGAACAGCTGAGGGGTCAGCTTGCTACACGTCTGGTCCTAAGCCATCCAGAGGGAAGGCTGTGTGTCCAATGCTAACAGCACTAATTGTCAGCAGCCCTCACCGTTTTCTTGCTGGTTTTAGTTTTAATCCTCTTCTGCCACTCAAGGCTATTGAAATGTGGCAGCTCAATGTGTTGCATGGTTTTTTTGGTTTTTTTTTTTCTTTTTTTTCTTTAAACAAATAACAAAGGCTGTACAGTTCTGTTAGACCACCGAAGCTGTCGGTTGCAGTAATGAAAAATTCTGGTGCAGATGTTAAAGGTGGGGTTCTTGGTAGTTTGGAGGGATTGTATTCTAATGTCTAATGTATTTCCTTAAACTTTGTTGCAAGATTTTCTGTTCCCTGGGCTTTCCCCATCTTGCTTTGAGCTCCTCTACTTCTGCAGTGGGGAAAAAGCATGATGCTTTGAATAGGCAGGGCCTGACCTTTAATGTACTGTTAGTTTGGAAATGCAAAGGTGAACATTCTCTTACCACCCAGTAGAGATTAGTATGTTATATCTACTACATGCAGGTTAAAAATGACTGAAACTTGCATTTACAATAACGCTCTTATTTTAAATGCTTTCAGGCATTATGCATGAGCACTTGACATGTGAGTGGTGAGTGTCTGCAGTTGAAATTGTTACACACAGCAAGAGCTGTCTGGATTTAAATCTGTGTAGAGCTCTGGAGTGCAGCAGATGGAGACTGGGGTATACTGTCCTGGCTTGGCCCTGCCTCTTCCTGCAATTCCATGAGCAGTTCCTGTACCTCCCTTGGTGTCGAAGTGGTAGTAACTGTGCAGCCCAAAGAGGCAGAACTAGGAATGTGCTGGAAAGGGCCATATATTCTGAAACTCAGTTACTGTTGCTCCCAGTAACTATGGTTAATTTGAAGCATTCAGGGAAAAAAATATAGTATAGCTCTGAATTAATTTTTAGGCAGTTACAACCCCTTTAGTACGCTGCTTTGATGAAGCCTAAGGAATTTGGCTTCTTTGGTAGAAGCTTCTCATTCAGAAATGAGCTCTCCTTGTTCCTGGCAGGAGCATTTCTCGGCAGCATGGGGGGGGGACGTCTGTGTGCAGAGGGTGCACCAGCAGGTTGCGGGGATAGGCTGGGGCGCTGCACTCCTGTAGCCATTGTAATTGCTTCTGTCCTGAGAAGCGTCACTGTCCAGCGGTCGTGGGCCACATACTGACGGGTGAGCCTTCCTCCAGCTGTGTTCTGGACTAGCTTCCAGCCTATTCTGGCAGTACCAAAGGTAGGACGAGTAGAGCCCAAAGTGCGAGGAAGGAGACTGGCTGCAGTTCAGCTGTGTACAGGTTTTGGGTACGCTGCTAATGTGTGTACGGTGTTGCTGGTTCAGCAGGGAGATGAGCGCTGAATGACTGCATTCCCCACATGCAGCAAAGGCGAGGGCACAGTATCTTCAGGCACTTCCTGTGTTAATTCACCTGCCGTTTACAGTGGATATTTAAACTGTCTGATCTTCATTTGGAGCCAGGCCTTTCTGGAAAGATTGCTTAATTAAGAATTGGAGTTACGTGTCTCTAGCCAATGGTCTTCTGAAATTTTACTTTGTTCTTAAGAGTAAAGATGTATTTTCTAATGCACTCAGAAAAGAAAGCTTCATTCTCTGCTTAAAGAACAAGCTCACTGTGGGCTGGGTCTAGGTTTTTGTTTGTTTACAGAGCTTTCCTAGGTAATGGGAGTGGAAAATAATGAAGAAATATGCTGGAGGGGAGTGAGTGTTGTGTCCCCCTGCCCTCAAAGGAAGCCTCTGAAGGGAGAATGCTGATTCAAGTGGGCCAGACTGCAATCGACAGTCATCTACGGCTCACCCAAGTAAGTGGAGGCTCCTTTTCTTCAGCTTGAAAGAAGATATGCGCAGAGGTAATTATTTATTTTGATTTTTTAAAAAATGAATGAGAGTACACTGAGCTACCCCTAAGAGACTGGGCTTCTGTATGTCCCCTCCTGACTGCAAGTTTTTCTGAAGTTACCTGTGGAGAAAACGTGACAAGTCACTGCAAGAAACAGCAAAATCATGTCTGGGACACAATTTACAAATTACTCTATTTAAAACTTTTAATTTGTGATATTAATGACTGCAAAACACTTAGAATGACATTTGTTAAAGGCACATTTCATTTTAATGCATAGTGTACCATTCTAAAATATCCTAATTTCCTTACAAAGTGCTTGAGCAGCCACATACAGATAAAGTATAGCAAAATATATTTACAATCTAGGGTTTAAAATCTTAATCTGCCTAAAAATATTTTAAAAAACTACAGAGATAAAATTAGTGCTTTCTTTCAGCTTAACTGGGTGAACATACCCTGCCCTCTAATTTTTTTTTTAATTTTTCTTTTTAGTGATTTTACTTAGATTAAAAAAAGATTTCTGTACAAGATGTAGTTACAAAAAGGTATTTTTGAAGATACTTTCATAAGTGTTAAGCACCCTGTTAGATGCTTATATATATATACGTATTTGGGAACCAAAAAGGGTGAGCTGACTGTACCTCAAAAGTATCGGTTTCAGCTAGATACAGGAACATGATTTCTTAATGATTAGAATCTGGAAACGAGTAATGTTGAAAAGTGGACTCCCTCTGCCAAACATGATTTGTAGAGCTGGTAAAGATGCCTTCCTTGTTCTGGGGACGGGGGGATGGGACCTATTAATTTTATTCATTTATTTCTTTATTTTCTGCTTCCCTTAAGCTTCTCCCCTGCCTGACCCTGCAGGTCTGTCCAGCATAATGATTTTAAACAACCACCTGAGTGTTGCACACTTAAGTGGTTTGTATTTCTTCTTTGAATTAATAGAATTGTAAGTTTTTAATTCATTTGAGTGCTGATTCTCACTCTCAGCCCATGAACAGCAAACTCCTGGCTAGGATGAGATGGCATACGCCATCGGCTCTGAATGGTGCTAGAGCTAAGGACCACATGGGAAGTTTCTTTTCCAAGGATTAATGTTTGCCCACAGAACACCAGATGCTGAAAATAGGTCTTGGTTTACAAGTATGCACAGTGTCTGGTCTAAATTATTTTTCAACTTTTGAGGTACAGCTGTTAGTGTTAAGGGGTTTATAAAATATACACTGTTTTTATCAAAAATATTTATACATTCTGTTACATCATATTGCTTTTACCCTCAGTAACTGCCAATCGAAGTTCTGGAGTTCAGTGGCCTACATGCATGTGGTATTTTTTTTCACTCAGTTCTATGTTGTTCACTGGGCCACTGTGTGAAATTAATGAACTGGTATAATTAAGTTACTTGCCTGGACATAAGAATACATTACAACTTCCAAATATACATGTTCACAGCATGTATACATTGAAAATCCTTACGTTTCCTAAAAGTGATATGATACTGTACAGACGACAGAGGATGCTCGAGGTGGTTAGATGCAGACCGGTTAACTTATCTGTCCGCTCAGGGAGCGGGAAAGGCGTGAGGTTGAGTACAGAAGTGGATGGGCTTGGGAAATGCATATGCTTTGCTCTTTGTGGTTAGGCTGAGCAATATCCGTGTTACATTCTTCATATCAACCACGGTTTTAAGCCATGCTTAAAAAGCTTGAAGGCAAAACTGTTTGGCAAGTGGCTTTGGTAAACTTTCTGGATTTTTCTTTGTAATGGAAGCACTTACACTGGTGTTATCTCAAAGGCAAGGCGTTTAACATTTTTCCTAATAAATACCATAGGAAATTTACAAAACAAGGCAGATCTGTTCTCAATACTGTTATTTTAAGAACACAAGATGAAGGTGTACATAGAAAGGTGTAGTTTTATAGACTGCACAAGATAATATTGAACTGAAATCATTTGCCTTCTCCAGCTAGAACCATGTTCTGTGTGATCCGTATCCCAAACTTCTCTGTCAACGCGGCTGAGTAGAGAGAAGTGATTACCTAGCTCAAAGTCTGCTTTTCCCACTTGAGGCAGATACCGTCGCTTTGTGAAGTATCTGCTGCAGAAGAGTGGGAGAAACGGTACAGATCCATGTGTGCCCGTGCGTGGGAAGCTTAATACAGCCTGGGTTCACCAACTCAGCTTAAGAACTCCATAGACCTGCTTTCCAGTGCTCAGATAAAAAAACAATATACAAAGAGGCCACTCTTCACAAGAGTGTTAAAACAGTACTTAAAAGGGTCTTCATGTGATTTAAAAAAAAAAAAAAAAGAACAACAAAACAGAGGCTACAGGTGGCACAGAAAGCAATTGAAGGGTTGGTATTCTTCTGAGAGAGGCGTTCTTGTGAGCCAGTCAGCTGGGGTTTCACAGTGTCTAGAAGTTAACACCAATCAGCAATGTAATCAAAATCTCTGAACATTTCCTGCTCTTCTTCTGAAAGTATCCTTGGTTCCCGAGGTGGAGTGAGGATAGGTGCTTCGGAGGTAAATTCATCATCAAAATTACTAACGTCTTCTCGTCCTCTAATGGTGGGCACAAAAGGAGGCTTCACTTTCTTGGCCAGCAAAGCATTCCAATCTATTAGCTGTAAAATAAACCAACCGCTGTTTAGTTTCCTGTCTCTGCTCCTTAATGTCCTTTATGAATAATATTGGTTTGTACTCACCCTGAAGAAGTGATGCTTTTTCACGTCCTCAGCATCTTTCTCTCCAGCTCCAAGCCGCCGCTCTGGATTTCTTCGTAGCAGCTGACAAAACATGTGAGATTTCATTGCAAAGGTTCGGGGGTGGGGGAGAGCAAGGGAGGGTGAGTGCTAGGGTGTACGAGCCAACACCAAGAGTGGACAGACAGTGAAATTCATACTGCCTGACCTGTGGAAAAATCCTGGTGCTCAAAGAAAGGGAAAGACAAAAACTTCAGCTATACATGGCTAGAGAGAGTAGTGCTTTTAGAGCTGCCTGAACCTGTTAGCAGCCTAGCTCTGAACGCAGAGACAGCAGACTGATCTGTCACTGTAGAGCTGTGGCACCGAGGCTTGATACCTGAGGTGATTAGTGGGGCTACTCTTCAGCCTAGAGACAGTGAAAAGTTTCCCTTCTGCTGGTGAGGATACAGGAATTCACATAAGCTAGTGTTTCTTGCTTGGCTCAGAAGAGAGACTACTCTGCTGTCTCCTGTGCCCAGCTCTTTCACAGCAGCTGATTTACTGAGAGGGCTGAATGCTGCTTTACACCCCCAGCCAAACAGAAGGGGTTTCTCCTCGGCACCAGAAGTTAGATGCTCCCACTGGTGAATCATGCTGCTGTGATCGGACCCCACCTCCAGGCAGAGTGCCCAGCATCAGGGGGAGTTGATATGTTCATGATGCAACCATCAAAAAATAAATGTCTACTGTATTATGTGAGGATTTTTCAGATGGGAACAGTGCACACAAAGCTACAACCAGGAAACTGCAAGCACAGAATTCACTTGTATGCGTAATCTGGGTGGAGTGTAGGAGGCTGCTGTCCCCTGCAGATATTGGCATGATAATTTAGATAAAAATACCCTCCCCAACTCTAGCCTTTTCTCCCTTATTTCTCTAGAGAAACACTCTCTCCCTGAGAGGAAGCAATCATTTTAAGCTATAGAATATTTATGCTACTACTTAAATACTTATGTCACAGTAGTTCTGTGATGCGCTTTAACTTACATGCTGCAGCACGTTGCTGAATTGGGTGCTAGACTGCTACCGTGCCAGACATTTAAGCGGAGAGGCTGCATCCCAAGGCTTTGAATCCCCTCCAGTAGATGCCGTTCTATCAACTGTGATGAGCTTCTAACTTAGGACAGTTTCAGGCATCTTCTTTAGATAAGTAGAGGCATTACACTAAGGACTGGCACTAATAACAATCATAAACAAAGTGATTGATTGTTCTTTGCCAAGAATGGGGCTGCAGGTGCCATGTGTACAGTGTTCCCTGCCCCAGCTGGAATGAAACCAAAAAGATTTAGAAGTCTTTGAATTAAAATATTCATGTGACAATGTTAATCTACCAAATAGGTCAATGCAGCAATGTTCTGCTAGCACATAAGAGCTGAATTTCTCTACTTAGATATGACTGGGAAACCTAGAAAATAGAGCCTCTACTGTTTTACATTTTAAGAAGAAAAACTTGTTCCTGAATAATAAAGTGGAATGGCACTGACAAGTTTCACTTAAGGTGATAGGCAGTAAGGCATAGCATAAATGAAGCAAGTCTGAAATTCAATTGTGAAAAAAAAAACAAACCAAGCGTTGCTTCTTAAAGTACTTTGTTCCTCACAAAAGTAATTAATTTCCTTAATATTTGAGGGGAAACAGGGTAAGAGAGGAATAATGTAATATTATTATCTTCTTACCCGCCTCATTATAGAGATGGCTTCTGTAGACAGAAATCTTGGATATCTTACTTCATCATTTACAATACTGTCAAACACCTCCTCTTCATCATCTCCAGGGAAGGGAGACTATAATGAAAGCAATTTTAAAAAAAATACTATTAAACAGGCTTAAAAATCCCTTACAATTGAAAACAACATGTATTCAGCGACAAATTGGAATTAAGACACCCTGAAATGCAGTCTTCCTCTTCCCAGAAAAAGATATGGTAGTTTTCCATAAGGAAGAGAGAAAAGTAAGGCAAGGTGATATTATCCCGTAGTTTTTACAGAAGGACTATGCTTTAAAAATGTGCTTTTAGAAGTAGAAACACCTAAAACTCAGATCTTCAAACTCTGACACAAGATATACACTGACTGGGGAAAGTATGTATCGGCTCTTCTTTGGCACAGCTGCCACGGGCAAGTAAGATGCAAGTCCAGGCTCATTGTTTTTGTAATGCTTTTATAGCATGCCCAAGGGCTTTCAAACTGTTTTGAAATGGCCTGACAGATGCAGCCGACACCCTACAAGCTTTTTGTCCTTTTTTACCTGAAAGGAAGTGAAAAAAAAGTTGAATGATCATCTTTTTTGAAAAAGAACAAAATGATGAGCAAATCTAGAGCTTTGCTCTGGTTTTTAGCAGGTAAGCCGTCACTGAGCTACCTGGGGGATACTGTAACAGAATGGGCCAGAAGGCACGGCAATGTGCGCAGTGCTAAGTAACTATTCAATAGGGATTTATTTACACCAGCTCATTTACACGGTGTGTGTAATTCAAATGGTAAACAGCATTGTCTTTGGCATAATCTCTCACTACCACCCAGTTTTATGAATTAAAGGTCACTTCCACTCAAGCTACAGGAGTTAAGGAGTTTATGTTCTCCCCAGAAGCATTTGAAAGCAGAAGACTGCTGCAGCTGTACACATCCAAATTTGACAATAGCAGATGTGCGCTGGAAACTGAGCTCCCCCAAACCAGATGTGCTGTTCTTGCTTAGAGACACTGATATTAATGTACCATTACTGTAATTTCATTTAAGGCATAATGATGTGATTAAAAACAAAATAAAACAAAAATCTAGAGGTTAAGTCTTGGACCAGCTACAACTCATTGACTTCCACATGTGCTGATAATTCACGCTCGTGACATAACTCATCAATTTCCATAGCATTACAGCAGCTGCTCTCAGGTAAGCAGCTGCTCCGTATTTAATGCTGCTTTTTCTTGATGGAACACATTAAGATGCTCACTGTAAAAACAGGTATGCCTATACATACTGTATATATCAGTATTGATACAACTGTGGCAGGTAGGACATACTGAGTGTTAACAGGCTGATATCTTGAGTTTTGTAACCCTTTAACTATAGTTAGTTTTATGACTCTATTGTATCTCACTAGAACTTACCTCACCCACTAGCATCTCATAGATAAGTACGCCAAGACCCCACCAGTCTACAGCTCTTGTATAGGAAGTTTCTGTCAGCACTTCTGGAGCAAGGAATTCTGGTGTGCCACAGAATGTGCTTGTTCTGTCTCCGAATCCCATTCCTGAAAAGTTACAGTTAATGAAAAGCAAGCAGTATTTTCTGCCACTCTACAACCTATTTCTCCAGCCAGTAAAACCTCTCTCTAGGGCAACTTCAGCCGGTACTGTAGTTCCAGGGCCTGTCCTGAAGGCTCAGCCCAACAAGGTAAAACATTCCCCAATTCTTCCCTCCCATGCCATTGTTCCATGTGCACTTGAGTGTCAGTTTTTGCTATCCCTAACTGTATTCAATGAGCCAAATTAAGCTTCCAGTGACACCTCCGTCACAGTTATCCTTGCTTGAAAAGATACAAACAATCTTATGCTATGTTTATACTAGCTAGTAGAAGAAAATGTGGCACACTAGTTTAGTCAAACATATCTACAACAGATGCTTCTGTAGTGGCAAAACTACATATAAAGTAAAACATGGAGTGTAGTGAAGCAGCTTAGAGCAAAATAAGCTCTGTGCATTTGCAAGGCGGGTGCAGTTTGGGACATCGGCACCACAAGGACAGCTGTGACACTACAAGTGGAGGTGCTGCAGAAAGCTTAAGAAAGCCATTTACTGTAGTAGTCAGTAAACCAGAGAGCTTTCCTTTTCCTTGTTTCCTTTTGTCATTTATGGAATGTGTTTGTAGCTAAAGTCATAGGACTTGCCCTAGGATATTACAGACAGTCATAATATTTTAATATCTACCAAATTAACTAAATTCCCTCTTAGGCTATCTAAAAGGAAAAGCTAAGGAGGAGAGGCTATACAAACTGCAGAAGGAAATGCCAAGATTTCCAGATTTTGCTCCTGCAATGGGGTTTGAGAAAGACACTGCAATTTCAGTTGCTACTGCTATTTGTTTTGTGTCTTATTTGAAAGGTAACTGCCAGTAACAGGATGCTAGAAAGTAGCTTCCTAGCATCTAGGCTTCCCTTTTTGGATAAATGTCTTCATTTTAGCTCTAGTATACTTTGCATGTAATTTCCATATACTTGGAGTTGCAACTATTTCAAAGTTAAAAAAAATAATGAATTTATAAAAAAGAGCGAGGTATGGATTATAATGCTACTTAATTTCATCGTACAATGTCAACATGTTTAGAATGAGGAAAAAATACCTAATGCTTTTTCTGCTAACTTGTACAATGCAGCAGTATGCCTTATTAATAAGCAGAGATATGATGAAGTAAGAATCAGAATAGGTGATGCTGACAACTAAAAAAAAAAAATAAATAAAATATAGGGCTACGCTTAGATGCCCTTGATATTTCCCTACTAAGGAACTTCTTTCTGTCTCCACATTTGTACAGAGATGTATTTTTTTCTTCAAGTAATACAAGGTAAGTAGGCTATACACATTCTCAAGAAACATTCAAGAGTAAGCCAGACTATGGCATTCCCCTCGGAAGAAAATTAGGGGCCATTACCTTCTTTGCAAAGACCAAAGTCAGCAATTTTCACAAAGCCTTCTGTGTCCAGCAACAAGTTATCCAACTTCAAATCTCTAAATGAACATTTGAGAACAAAATTGCATCACTGATGTTTCTTCAGTACTATTCAGAATAGCTGAAATTCATCTGCAGGAAATGGGTCAGTGACTGCTTACCTATATACTATTTTGTGTTCATGTAAATACTGAAGTCCAAGAACCACACATGCAGCATAGAATCTGTTGAAAAAGTTAAAGTTAAAATTTCAATAGATTTTAGTCTTATTGATCTGTTTTATTAACCATCCTCTAAGGATCAGATGATTGTTTTTTCAGGTACAGATTAGTTTTATACAAGGTCAGAGTTTCAAAGCCAGATGGCAAAAATGCTTAACCTTGCAGCTTTCAGGCTGTAGTGTGTTCGCTCAGCCTCATGGATAAATTTTCTGTAGTGTCCACTGCCATGTTATTGAAGGATTTCTAATTTGCCTTATTCTTTCCTTTTTTAGCCTTGTCTGCTACTTCAACATTTAATTTAGCTTTCTAATGTAACTTTTAAAAAAAGTATTATAAACATTAAATATTTGTATATAATTTTTTAATTCAGTGTGGATTCAGGCAGACTAAACCTGCGTGTGTCTTCTTCTAACAAAAGCAGTTAGAATCTCCGACCTTTTAAAAACCAGAAACAGTATTCACTGAAATGACATAATGTAGAGGCATGTGGTGATAAAGATCTTCGTTCTTAGCCCTGAACAAAATGCCCCTCCCTTAACACCACAAGAAGGGGTGGGTACTCACACTGCTCTTGGTTCAGAGAAGACATCAGTATGGATGTGCATCATCAGATCCCCGCCAGCAGCGTATTCCATTACAAAGCAAACGTGATCTTTGGTTTGGAAACAAGCAAAAAGGTTCACCAAGAAGGGATGTCTTACACTATTCACAGTTTCAAATATTCGTTTTTCACACATCAAGCTGCAAACAGAAAATCAGTAAAAATTTAAAGCTGAATTCTGAACCACAGTTTTTCAGCTCTCAGAAACTACTGGTAATTTGTACATTAAGTTTCTTCCTCTGTTCCTCAAGATAAGAACATTTTTTGTTTTGAGAGAGGTTTTAATACTTGCACACACATTAAATTGATGCTAGGATTTCCACAAAGTTACATTTAGCTTTCACAAATGAAAAAGGAAACCTGGCAGTCCATAAAAATTGTATCCTGCCCATTTACCTTCCAAATACTCAGACTTGCATCAAGTACGCATTGATATCATGTGATGCAAGCTTCAATCCATTTTAATTTTAATTGTATACAATACATAAAGAGGAAAAACAGTAATAATATTACAGACACCTATCTATAGTAATTCCAGATTATGTCTCCTTAAGCCAATTGGTCGATTTGTAGCTTATCCTTAATACCATTCTCTTTCTTCCTCCAAGTCAAATGAATACAGTCACTACTAAACTTATAAAAGAGCCTTCTTGCACTAAAACTATACAGTTTTGTAACTGTCTTCAAGCAAAAAAAAAAAAAAAATAAATCTGCATTTTGGGGCAAAAAGATTAAAAAAAACCCACTGGAACATACACAGCACTTAAGGGAAAATACAATGGACAAAGTATGACAGTATGTTACAGGTTGAGAAATACCATCACTGGTGTTTCTGCCAGTAAAGAAAACATGGTCACTGTCCTCCTGAAATGTGAGGGGAGGCTATAAACAAGTAATTAGAATAAATGATTGCAAGAAAACCTAAATGAAAAACAGGATCAGCTTTAAGCCAGAGCTGTAGTACAGGCACTGTAAGAGGGGCACTGAAGGAACTGGGCTATACTGCTCCCTCCTTGCTCCAGAAGAAAGACTACACGTCTGCAGCAGCCAGCTAAGCAGAGAGATGACAACTTGTTTTGCTCTCTTACTGAATTTAACTACTGTTTCGTAAGCTTACAGTTGTGTTCCACGCAGAAAAAAAACATGATTGATGGAATCCATGTATTCTATTTTACAAACTGACCTGTCTACTTCATCACGAGCGACAATATCTCCTTTCTTTAAGGCTTTAATAGCAAACATCTCGTTTGTGTTTTTGTACTCTGCCAACAGCACCTAAAACAGAAGGTAAGTGATTCATTTAAGAGCAATATCTAGTTTTTGATATAGCCTTGACATTTGATACAGCCTTTTGACATTTACCTTTCCAAAATGTCCTCTGCCCAGCACAGCACAACATCTGAAATCCTTCAGGCTGAATTGAAATCTTTGTTGTGATCTACGTAAATAGAAGAAAAAAAAAAAAAGTAAAAAAATCTTCTAGTTTGTTAACTTTAAGAGGTATTATTCTGATCAACAACAAAACCACTGCATTTTTACCTTCTGTCTTCAGGCTCTCGGGTGTTGGCGTATTTTACGTCTGAACGGGGAGCATCAGGCTCACAGATTATTTCAGCCTGGAGTTTTGGGACAATGCTATTTCTGCCATTTTCAAAATCAAAATTTGTTACTTCATCCTGTAAAGAAAAAGAAGTCTGCAAATTTAAAACTGATTGTTAAGGCAAATGAACGCAGAAATTTTACTATAAGCACGTGAAATTCTTAATACAAGAATTACCTAAGCTAAAATTGGTGTACTTTATGATGATACAGATAAGCAAGCTTTTAACAGACTGATGAAACCTGTTGCTCCAGTCATTCTACTCTTTGTTAGTAAAACTATTTTTTCCTGAATACTCTAATGATTTTGGGCTTTTGTTTTTTTTTCTGTGACGGAAACAATGACACAGAGAGTCAAACACACCGACCATGGAAACAGTTTACCACCAAGAGTAATTGGAGCATTCTGTATGTGTACGTTAAGGGAGCATATGCTGAACTATAAGGGAAGAAATCTATCATAAAAATGCCAATATTACAACCTTTTTAAACTGTATAGCTCAAAATTCTTAAAGTTCCTTGCCTGAGATGGTGCATCAGGAGCCTTTATCTCAGAAGATTCACATATTTCCCCAAGGGAAGATGCACGGGGTGGAGCAGGTGGAGGCTCAGGCTCAAGTTCAAAGTCCAATTTGGCTACAGGAGAGTCACTGGCAAGAAAAAACTCCTCAGTGTATAGCAGAGACTGTTTCAATAGTATGAAAACCAACTTAAAACAGCACGTTATGTAGATTTCACCTAAAACAAATCTTGTGTGTGCAGATCTGTCTATAATATGGATGTCCAAAATTAAAACATTGAAAGGTCTGTAGTCTAGAATAAACAGAGTTGACATACATTATGTACATTAGGGCACAAGCATCTCACTGTTACTCTTGGCTCTTAAAAGTACTTAAAAATTGCAGATATCACCTACCTGGCTGGCAGCGTTAGTTCAGAAATGTGCGCATCAACCACTGGCACGGTAGCAGGCACCGGTGCTTGAGGGCTGAAGGTGCCAGAGTGATTTACTGTAGGAATAGCTCTTCTTACCAGCCTTCCCCAAGTGGCAATATTAATATTCATTTGAGGAGCTCTGAGAAATGTTTTGCCTGTGGATATTGTGAAAAAAAGAAACTAGAGTGCAAGTAATTTCCTTACTTATTACCAAAAGCTATAATTAAAAAAAATTCATATTAATCAGTTTATAGTTTATGAAGAACAAACTGAATTTGTCATATTCCTTAGCAATTCCTAATTATTAACTATCAAATGCTTATGCATAATAAGGAATTCTAAAAGAAAACATTTCTAAATGCAATGCTAAATCCTTCATTATCAACAGCTTTATTCACAGACAAATATTATGTCTCTGTATAAAAAATATCACAGATCCGTACAATTTTTAGGCTTAAAATGTTTATATTAAACAGTCACCTTGCTGTTTTGAAAAAATTTTCTTCTGCCTCTGGAGTTTTGGTCTTCTTTCAATAACTGGATTAAAAAACGTAACCTGCAGTTCAAATAATGTGTGTTATAATTCAAGTTTCAGAACAAAATGCATTCTTAAAAAGTTTAAGAAAAACTTCTTAAACTATACTGCAATATAATACTTGCAAGTATGCTCAAGTGTTTCAAAGAAACCTTCTTACCTCTGCAAAGAGAGTGCCCTGGGGCTCAAGATAGAGACACATGCCATGCCGTTGGTTATCCAGGAAATCTTCCAACCTCAGAAACTTTACTGCACACAGCGATCGCCAGTCACGCCAATAAACTGAGATTTCTAATTCACGTGACTACGACAGGAAACATATACACAGGAAATTACTTATTAGTAATTGTTTTGTAAGAGTTACCGCTGTACAATCATAAGATCTTGCAACTCAAGGGTCAAGATGCAGAGCTGTTGCGTTTAAAGAGTGCCAGGGCTAAGTACCCATACTGAGTAAGCTCTCACTAGGATGACTGTAGCATTTCACTTCAAAGTTCAAACGTGATCTCCAGTGCCCAAATAAATGTGTAAGTGTAAAATTCCCCTAAAGTATGAGGAGAGAGTCACAGTCACCAGACTTTTCAGGTCAGTCTAACAAGTTAGTCTAGTTCAAGATATTTTAGCTCAAGCTCTGACAAAAAATGTCAAATTCACTAGTTTTCCATGTTATTTGGAAGTATCAATTGCATCTCATGGATGTGTAGTGACATCTAGTACCTGCATACACATTATGATGCAAGACTTCATACAGTATCTCTAGAAATATGTACAGTTTTTGTAACATGGTTGTGAAGAGAGGCCAAAAAACTTACTTTAAACTAACAAGAACTAGTGCTATATCTTGTCAGTGGGATTTCTATGTTTTTAAGGTGTCTTATATGCTTGTTACAACATATGAAGAATCCTACAATATAACATAACAGCAGCATTGTACGTTACTAAGTTCAGTTAGCGTAGTTTAATTCTATCTATCAAGTTTACTGTCTTTATGATAGCTGTAGGTTTTGAAAGAAACCAAAGTTAAGAAGAAGCAACAGATAAAAACATAAAGCATTTTGGAACGTGCATTTCAAACATGGAAGGATGCATTGGTCATGCCCAGCAGAAGCAAGGTCTTTTCTGGCACCAAAAAGCCATCTAATAGTGAGTTCTTAAATAGTGAACAGGACACATACTAGGCTGGTAGGAGCAGCTACAAAACTTTGACTAGTCCTAGTCTTAATGTGAGAATAATCAAGGCTTCAGGACTCCTCAGCTGCTAGTTTTGTTCTGCGCTACTCCTAAGCCGAACCTGCAGGTCTAAAACTGCTTCCTTCCTAAATGGAAGGAATCTCCTTTGGGGCTCGGAGGGGTGGGCTGAGGTGGGGAGAGAGTGAAAACAGGAAGGTGGGTTTTTTTTCCTGTGTATGTGCTTTTTTTGTTGGTTTTTTTTTGTTTTGTTTTGTTTGTTTTAAATATATACTGGAGATGACATTTAGGCTCCTAAAATATAGTTTAATTTTTCAGTCTATTTTAAACACTGATGGGGGAAAAAAAAAAGAAAAAAAATCCTTGTACTTTTAAATACTTTTAATACTGATACCAGTATTAAAAAAAATGCTTGATTAAACCTGTGTAACATAAATTATCTTTAAAAGGTGTGAGGAAAGAAACATCAAGTATCATTTCAGATACCTGCGCCCTTCAAGTAACATCTAAAATTCTAGGAAAGAACTGTTAATGAATTTATTTATTATTCATGAAGAACTGATCAGGCTCACATGAGAACACTTTTAAAGATGCACTGTAAAAATTCTATGACATAGCTTTACTAAAATAACTAAACTGTATCTGGTATTAGACTTTACTGATAAATAATAATAATACGATGATCCTAATAAAAAATTAAGCACTCTCTCTCACAGGCTAAATAGATGCTAAGTGTTAGATCTTGGATGAAAATATTATGTCAGTTTGTAGGCCAGAAAGGGTAAAAATTCTAGAATGCCAGCCCAGCATAACAGCTTAACCCCAAGGAGCTCATTCTGTTACAGATGGGAATACTTGCACATATGAAATTTGAACATAATCACAACAACAGGGAAAAAAAAGAAAGCAACATGAAATTAATCTAAAGAACTGACTATAGCTGTCAGTGAAGGAAGATCACATTTTTACCCTGTCTAGTTCCAGTGTAAATTTCTGATCCCATGACTGATTGGAAATAGGCTTCCAGCTAGTTTGACCAACCACAGTGTTATCCAGCTTCAGCACAGCACAGACTTCATCTGTAAGTAAAGTACACAAACTCAGCTTAAATTTTTAAGAGGATTTTCTACAAACAAAAAAATCTTCAGTAAGTTTCCCTTAAAAATGTAATCTCATATTTAATTGGTTCTTGTGGGCATAATAGTGTGGTTGTGTTTTTGTTCTTTTTTTTTTTTTTAAAAAAACCCAACTCGGTACATGAAGAAAAAAATAAGTTTAAAGCTTAAAATCAATTTAGTATTTTAAATTACAGAACATGGCATGCACATTAAAAAGTAAATAAAAGATATGCACAAAAATAAGAGAAGTATACTGAACTGGACAAGTCATCAGTTTTCAGAAGGTTTCTACTACTCCCACTTTTACTTTTACTGGTTCTGCTCATGAAAGATGATCTGGCTTCATTTGGACTCCAACCAGGTAGCGTAATCGATGTGGCTTTTGATCGACCAGGGACATTTTCCAAAATATCTTGGCAGCCCATTAGTCTAACTTCCAGGGTACCTAGAACAAGATAGGACCATGATTTATCAAAGAGTTCTGTTCTTAAGTAAACACAGTGAATGACTAACGATTGATTTACGCCATTGATTTAGCTCACATTGTGACCACTGCAGGGTATAATGGAAATATTAGATGAAATCAAGAGATAGAACCAAGAAAAATATACTGGAAATAAGCATTAAAGGTCAAATACGTGGGACAGCCTTTTAGAAGGAGCAACAGTTAACCAAAATAACACAAAATAAGTTTTTGTTCTGTGTCTCAGAAGTATCTGTGTTTTCTTTACTTAAGAACCTCACTGACTTGGGTTCAGGTTGTAAGAAACGGCGCTTTTTCTTTTTTTTTTTTTTTTTAAGATGACAAATCTTAAGTTTCTTATTAAAATGATGGATCTTGCAGGTGGGACAATAACAATTTTTAATGAGTTTTATGTAATCAATTAATATTTGGTAGATTGCTTTGGTAATTAAAATGAACGCATTGACTATTGAGACTACAAATTTGTTTAAGAGACATTCAGAAATCACATTTGCCTGCTGCATGCTGAAGTCAAATTTGAGTTAGTACATAATTTAAAATCATTGAACTGTTCCAACTTGACTGAATTTGGATTTATAAAAGCTGAGACAAGCTATTCCTCAAAATCTTCTACATCTTTAACCAGAGTATGGAGGCTGCTGTTCTAATTTAAGAGTGTTTCCTCCAGCAGCAAAGAAACATCTGAATACCACAGATGGTTACAAGAACGGTAGGCTTACTTCATCCTGTACAAGATAGCATCTGTAAAATTGTGACACCACTTATGCTTACAAAATTAACTATTAGAAGTGGCAAAATTAGCCCGTTCATAATCATACTGTCAATTGAAATGCAGCTCGTAAATGCAGTGTTCTTTTAACAGGAAATGTACTTAACTCTGAAACTAAAAGTACTCTTTGTAACAGAAACTTAAGTCAGACTTGACCTAAAAATCGTCTGGCAACATTACAGCCCACAGAACAGACATCAAAAAACCATTTTAAGAAGAAATCCCATCCTGTAGGGAATTAACAGCCATAAGTGACAACTAAGCCTTAGGCAATGAAGACAAAGAGATGTTATTGGCTCCCAAAACTGGTTAAAACATAGAAGATAACTTCATTCTCAAACTCTGGTTAGGCGGTGGGTGGGAGGAGGGAAGAAAGCAGTAACTAGAAAGACTATAATCTTCACAGGGACTGGATGCGTATCTCAGAATGTTCTGTTGATGCATTTTAAAAAGTACGACAGTAGCACTGATCTATTTTTCACAAAGTGTTAGAGGCAAAACAAAAGACATTGTTTATTTAAATCCAGTTGAATATAAAAGGTCTTTGTGTAGCTAATACGAAAGTGTAACTATTAAGAACTTCCAAACATGTAGCTCTGTTTTGATAATTCCTATTAGAAACTGTTCATATATACATATATCAGTAAATCACATTTAAAGAGGAATTGTTTGTCACTATAATGTATTTGACCAATGACTACGTATTACAGGAAAATGTAAACCCACAGTACTTAAAAACTAAATCCTGGTTTCAGTTACATATGTATAACTAGAGTAACATTTGAATTTCAGACTGTTTTTGTAATAAACTTACTCTGTTAATACCTGGTTTAATAGTTACATGTAAAACATTTTAGGAAATAAAACAAAAAACCAAACTTGTCTGTACCAGCAAGTTTTATATGACCGCTTATTAAATAAATTTAGTAAAGCAACATACCTCCAAGCACACAAAAGTATTTGCTTTTCTTTAAGAACACTGGGAGACAAATGTTTAAGAGCTTTGTTAAAGTAAGTCTCATCTCTTGAAACAGTTTACTTCAAGGAAGGACAACAATTCTAGGTGGACCCAAACTACGAGAAGTTCCTAAGTCTTATATATTATATACAAATGTACTGTTTCCTCATAGTAGGCTAACTCTCTAATTAAAAAAAAAAAAAAAAAAAAAATCTCCACTTTTAATTGCAAGGAAAATAATTCACATCAATAAATAGAGCCTTAAATAGTTCCCTGCACATTTTTAGGATCTCCCTCTTCTGTTCAGAAATGTAACGCATGTTTTTGTAGCGTAAGTCTCACCTTCTAGGAAGCCAGTGTGGTCCAGTGGGTAAAATAGGGACTGGGAGAAAAGCTGGGTGCCTATCTCCAGCTCTGCCACTGACTTGTTGTATGACCAAGGCAAGTCACTTAACCCTTCTGGACCTCAGTTTCCCCATCTGTAAAACGGGCATAACGGTACTTACCCACCTTTTAAAGTGCTTGATAATCTAAAGATGAAATGTGTTACATAAACGCTAGTAATAATTCCATAATGAGCTAACTTAAAGTCAGAACTTCATTTTTTCAAAAGGATTTAAAAAAAAGTCAACAAATAAATCAAAAGAAACTTATCTGCATTTTTTTGGTGCACAGACACTTGGAAATTCTAAATGCTTCTGTCTAGGAAAAGCACAACAACGAAATATGTCCAGAAATAAATAAAGTTGGCATTAAAGATTTGTTTTAAACCATTTAATAAAATAAAATTAAAAAAAAATATACCTGTTAAAGCTGCTGGTTTGGACAACGTACTATACTGGTTTTGAGTAGATATTACACTTTGACGTGGACTTAATGTAGGTGAAGAGACCAATGAAAGCTCCTCTATAATAACACTGCTTTTGGGATGGTTTTTAGGAAGTTCATTCAATCTCTGTTCCAGTGAATACTTCAAGAGGTCCAACTTCTGGCTTGATTCATTAAATCTTGCTTGTGCCTTTTAAAAATAAAAAATTAATTTAAAAAAATGTCAATTTTTTTTTCTTGAAAGAACATTTAAAATAAAGTATCAGAAACTGTAATGACGTAAATTACTTCTGAAAGTGCCTTTCTGTCGGTAACTTTCCCAGATCCAAGTAATTTCATCACATTTTTTGCACCTTCTGCTACAGCATACTCTATCCTAAAATGATGCCGTAATTCTTCCATTCGGAGTTCAAGAGGGCTTATCACAGGTTTTTCTGCAAAGAGATATAAACAAACAATCTTCGTTGAAGACCACACCCATGTTTAATTTCTTTAATATCAACCTCTCCCTCATATAAACAGAGGGGAGGAAAAAAAAAAGAAGAAAAAAAAAAAAAAAAAAAGAGATAGATGCAGATTTGGTAGACCAAAGAAAAGCCTGAAGTATGTCATAAAAACAACAGTGAAATTTTAACCATCTGCATTTGAAGGAAGAAATAATTGATCAAGGCCTCAATCCAGAAAACAGGTGCTACTCCTTGAAGAGCTATAATTGCTAGAGGATGTGAGAAAAAGAATGTGTCTTCAGAGGAGTCAAGGGACAAAAGCCATATCTCTGAAACACCATTCAGCTGGCAAGAAGGAGGTTTTGAGACTTCCACATCTCTGAACCATGCTCTGAGGATTTATCTTTCAAAGTACTCTGTAGCTAAGTAGATCCCTAATCGGTTTCTGATAATTCTCATGCTTCATACCAAATCCCAGGGAATCTGGCTTCTGCCTGCACAGGGAAAGTAAGAGGTTCCATAGACTGCCTTCCTCAAATGGTTTGGGTTAACCATTCTAATGTCCACTGCTTACAGTGTTTAGATTGCCTAAACAAAACCAGAAAGTTTTCTGGATGTGTTCCTTTCTGTTCAAAGCTCTAAGAGTAGTAAGAACACAAAAAGGCATTTGAAAGCCCTTTCTAGCTTGAATAACTTTCTTTTTCTTTTGAAAAAATGACATACATAATCCATGTGCTAAGATGAGGTGTTAAAAAAAAAAGCCAGAAGTGTCACAAGTGTAAAAACAAACAAACAAACACTCCCTAACCCCCCAAAACAAAAAAAACACACACAAGTTTTTCATCATCTAGGATAATGAAATATCCAGGCTCTGATTAAAAGCCTTTTCATACAACTTCAATACTCATATATACGAATAAAGTTCAAGACTTAGAGATGTACCAATATGCCCACAATTTTATAGTACACTCATGTTATTATTGCTCAGGGGTATTTTTTTTTTTAAATTCAAATATTTCCAAAGAAATGCAAATTTGAAACTTGCAGCATGAGTATTTCAAGTCAGGTCATTTTAAAACCACTGATTTTTAAATTGTTTTTAAAACAGTTGTTTACTACTCAATCTAGCCTAAATACCCATAAAGACAGAAAAAATTAGTCTCCATCTGTGCTCCCATTAGTAATAATAAGGTCAATCTATTTATGTATGACAAGCAGGCTTTGCACCTGTGTCAGATTTTCTTTTTTTTTGGATAGTGAAAAGATTATCTGCTTTAAAGAAAATTACTAAAAGAAAGCACGCATAAAGGGAGAACAAAGACCACAAAACAAAACCGGACTACATAAGGTATAGAAAGGATGATGAAGAGAGATTGCATTTCTCTTCATTAAGTTTAAGGTATTTTGCTTCAAGTCAGATGTATTTGGCATCCTAACACACACAACAGTATGTCTACTCTGACTACTTTTGGCTCATGCAAGTTTTGTCTAACATCCCAATAGAAATGTACGGTAACTCTGTGTGCGTATGGGTACATATCTACACGGCATTAATGATTCCTATTTCCTTTCTACTCCATCACCATTATCAAAAGCCAGTTCATTGGTCTGGACTGCCTGAAGAATCTGCATCCTTATAACTTCTATTTTTGTCTTGCTGTCCTGGAGCATCTGCTGAGCTGTGGCAAGAAGTTTTCGATCCTATTAAAACAAACAAACAAACAAGTTAAAATCGTAAACTCTTCTTGGAACAAAACACAGTGAAAGTTTCAAAATCCACGCCCTTTAGGAACAAGAACTACATCAAATGGTTCTTAGATGTGGAAGTGTACATGGGCTTCTATGGCTGCTGCATGGCGCTCTCTAAATGTTCTGAGAATTATCAGATAACTTAATGGTGATCTGATTTGCAGTAAGAACAAAAAAGAAGAGTATGAGAAAATTTAAGGCAGTCTGTTCTGTCTGTGCAGTGTCAATCAATCACAGTAATTAACAGTAGTTAGCACAGATGAGTATCACACTTGTTATATCCCAAAGGGCATTTTGGTTAACTTATTTTGTAGCCACTCTATAACCTCATGGATAAGTTACTTTCCCATGGTCACAGTTTATACTTGTATTTTTAATTTTATAATGAAGTTATCAATTATTTAAGCAGTTAAAGAAAGTCAATTCTTCCCCTTAACACAATCAAGACAAAGAATGGTAGTGTAGCACAGATACCCAGAGCTAGAAACACTGGCACCATGAAGTAAACTGTGAGAAAAATGAGTATGCTGAGAAGAGAGACAGTTACCTTCACAGAGCTCCACTATGACCTTGTGCCTAACGTATTACTCAGATGTTTTAATGCTACCCTATGCTGTGCAGGGTAGATACACCAAGATAGACACATGAAAAGGCTTTGGCTGCAGAGGGAAAAATTGTGCCCACTCTGCACACCATAGTCTCAGAACTCTGGGTTTTAAGTTTTTGTATTAATTAACATTTCAGAGAGATACCACTAGTTTTCATATTTTAAGATTCCATGTTAGCTACTCAATTATTTAATGAGTACACTGAATTTCCTAAATGAATGCCTTCTCAAATACAAATGTAAACTTTTGCAATAACCACTGCCTACAGCACAGTATAGCATCTAAGTAACAGATTACAAGCAACTTTAGAATCCTGTACTAAACTTCTATCCATGCATCACTGATGTATAAATATGCTGTGTTTCTTTGTATCTTCACTTTTATTTTTGATCTTACTGCTCTTGATTGTCCCTCATATCCTCTTACTGCAATGATTTGCTGGCTCAGGGGCAACATCAACCCTTCAATGTGTAGAATGGAGGTAATTCAGGATTATAGAGATATCCTTATGTTTTCAAGAGACAGAAAATCCCATCTTTGGAATCAAAATAGATGTGTTATACTCAGCAGCTCTTTTAGTATTAGAGACTGAATACAAAGTATTTCAAGGCATCTCCTGAGTATAGAAGAACTGATAGTGCCTGTAAAACTGATTTGCAAAGCTGTCGTGGGATCTCAGAGAATCCACACAAGTCCAAGGAAAGATGATCAATATCTCGCTTAAGTCAGAATAGGCTGAGCTGAATGTTACTGAAGCAAGCAGAGCAAGTACAAAGGGAAAACCTTCCCATGAGATGATGAGTCCATTACTATTAGTGACCGCTTTTTCATCTTTAAGAAACAAATGGTGACCTCCCTCCATTAAATTTAGGTCTGAAAATTATACAACAAATTTGAAATTAGATAATATAGTACACTTGAATAAAGGTCACAAAAGAGTTTAATATGTTTTAGAGTCCTGCGGCTACTTTGAAAAGAACTACTGGACTACCACAGTTGGATTCAAACTGGGAGTTTTCTGCCGCTTTTGGCCACCTCATCCAGACACTTGAGTTGTTTTCAGCTTTGCTTTTTAAAATGTAGCCACTATGCTCAAGCCTACAGTTTAAACCTGCCAAATTAACTCACTACTGAGTATAAAGAACATGAGAAAATGAATACGCACCATTGCCATCCTGTTTGCTGAAGCAGCTGGCAATGCTTTTGTGTTTTCCAGCTTGCTCTCCCCAGTCCAGTTACTATATACACCCAATACGGTAGGCTGATTTAAGCATTTAACAATTACAAATATAAGATTCAATCATCAGTTTTAATTACAAGCCTCAATCATAAAGCAAACCAGAATTTATCCTTTCTACCTAGTCTGATCAAAGCCTGCTAACAATGTCTAGTATTACAGCCTGAGTGTTTAGTTAAGTTCTTTCAGGCTGTTATAAGATTACTTACTGAGTGTTTATTAGGAACATAATTCATGTATGTCTTTTGATACATTTGGGTCAGCTGGTTATTATTTTTAAGTGTACTTGATGTTAAGTACATGGCCCCAGAGGATGCAGACTCCAGGGTTTCCAGGAGCTGAGGGACTGTGGTGCATGGACAGCATTCCCAGGCCCTTAATCATGAGGTGCACTCCAGGTATTTCTTCCATCTGCTTCAGGCTAACAGGTTACAGGTCACCTTCAGATAAAGCTACCCAAGTACCAGCTGGTTCAACAGAAGTGCTGCTGGGACAGGATGAGCTTGATGGCACCTACGGTCCATCTACTTTAAACTATTTTTTCCGGGAGTGAGTAGCATTCACTGTAACTTTTGCGAGGTATAAGTCGGTCAAGCAGTAGGCAGATACAAAGTAATCTGCCTCTCCAGCAGTCTCTAGCAGAAATTAACTCAGAAACATGAAGTTCCTTTCCAATGCTTTTTGGTCAGTATCAATTATAAGGGGTAGCAACCCAATTCATAGATGTCTACTCTTCAAGTCAAACACTTCTTTTTTATAAGTTTACTGACCCAGCTAGGTGTTGGGCCAGTCAGTTAAGAACTTTAAACATTTCTATTTTATTTACTATGTCTGGACACAGAAACATCTAACCAAGCTACTGCGTACTATTTGTTAGAACTATGCTTGTCTTTCCCCTTAGTTTGGAAATTAATCTACTTAACGATTTAGTAGAAGTAAATGGAAAGAACAGGTAACGAGTAACTAATGAAGGCTGAATAGGTAGGTAAGTGGAGGATCGCTCTCCCTTTTTCTCATTTGAGAACTATACCTCTCTCACACTCATAAAATAAGTTTTTGGGTTTTTTGTTTTTCTTTGTTTGGGTGTTTTTTTTTCCATTTACAAAGCTCAGCTTGTCTTTCATCTGAGTTAAGGGATTCTTAGTGTATGATGAATTCTATTAGACAGTTAGGACTATGTAACAAGTTAAACCCATTTAGGGGTTAGTAAACATTTCCCTCCCCACTCCCTCCTTGGAGAGCTTCTGGTGCTATCAAAAGAGTGAGTGGAAATGAGCATATGTTTAAAATTCAGATCTAGAAATAGGTGTGGCTTTATTTTTAATTTCCATTTGATGTTATGAGACGCTATCTCTAGAATAGCACAATTCTGTAAAAAACAGTTTTTTATATGTATTTTACGTGCATGTGTACTAATGCAGCTTATAACAACTCTATCAAAATACTATACACCTTATTACCACAAATATCTTGTACAAATCTTTTTACTGCCAACTAAAACTAGATGACTATTTCAGAAGCATACTTGGCAATGCCACCTTTTGTGTAATTATCGTCCACATTACAACTTTAATCTAATGAATATATATATTTTTTTTTTAGTGGAGCTAGAAAAAGCATCAGACACCAGTCAGTGTCATACCAAGCTTTGCTGCTAAGTGAATCACACATGATCAAAGATTACTAGATGTACTAAATTTAGTAAGCCGGATTTGTTATTTAGGTTGAACAGCATGGGGACAAATTGATAAAACAATCACTTGAGTGGGTTAAAAAAATCACAACAGAAAAAAATTGTATAGTAATTTGTAGCAGATTTGACATAACTACTTAACAAAAAATATACCCCAAACTAAAAACACTGAAGTTGCATACTATTTACGTTGTACATTCACATCAATACAAAAATCCACCGTAATTTCATGTTCTTTAAACATTCCAAAGCCTTACCTTTGAAGAGCCATTGGAGTACATCTGTATCATATTTTCTGCTCCCTGTTTTACCTTCAGTTCTATATCCAATTGCTTCTTTAAGGCCATCAATCTGTTGTTAGTAGAAAAACGAGGATCGCTATTTGGAGTATCAGGAGTCCTAGGACAATCTGTGAATTAAAGTAAGATGTAATGTGTGCAGAAAAAAAAAAAAAAAGAAGGAAAAAACCAAACTCCACAAAAACCAAAACCCAAACCCCTCCCCCACAAAGCACCCTAAACTCTACTCTATTAAGTTAATAGATTAAACAAAGCTGGAACATCATACTTAAGAATTAAGACTGACCCTCCTGTCTAGAGCTACTTTGCAACAGCACTGCAAATGCGCCTTAACATGAAAAGCCTAACAAAAGCCTAGTGACTCCTACACATGTCCTAATTCACATGAATCACTTTCGGGAGTGGTAAAATAGGCAGGTTTGCAGCTAGGTCTATTTTCGTTTCAAAGGAGATTTCTTTCTTCTGGAATGTCTTGAGTTAATTAAAAAAAAATGCAGTTTTCCATTAAGCTTTCTTAGACTCCTGATTTTTAAATCTAAGTGTTTTAAAACCAAACTTGCATAATAATATTCAGTACTAATAAACATGGTCTAAATACAGATCGTAAGTAGACCCTCATCGATTCTAGTGCGAACACTGCAGACACTGTTTATGTCAAAATTAAGACTAGATAAAATTAGACTTTTCCTTAGTCATAAAGCTGAAGTTTTGCCCTGGAATCTTAACAGAATCCTGGGATATTTGGATATATAGGCAGACAGGTTACTGAACAACTGTGATCTGTGAGAAGGATAAAGGTTTTTGTTTAGACCTCCATCTTGCTGGATTAATTTAATGGAATGCAAGTTTGTTTTATCAAGCAAATTCTACAGTCAAACTCCCTAACTTTTCTATCCTCCTCCAGAAAAGTCTGTTAATCACTGGTTCATATTTCAGCTTCTGCAGCATGAACTGTCAATAAACTGAAAATAAGTGGCCACCGGACTATTTCCTAGTGCTTAACTATTTCCAGCACGACTGTACTTTTAGCTAATTATCTTCCCCAACAGTCCAAATGGCTTCTCTTTCAAACTTTTTGTAAAAGAGGATAAATTATGTCCACTGTAATAATGTTTATTTGTTGTTGATTTCTTCTATTCTAACAACAGAGAGAATACCTTCTCCATAGGCAAATGACATTAGCTGGTCTCCTGGAAGATAATATTTACCTGATACCAACAGTGTAGTCTTTGTTTTTTCCAATTTTAATTAATTTTCCTTGAATTAAAGCTAGAATGATGGATCAAGTTCCTGAAATCCTCAATTATTAGAAAACACAGGTATTGCACTAGTAACTTACAAATTATTAATTATGAGGTGTCATGGGGACGAGATGTCTTATCTGCTATTTCCTATTTCTTCTCTAGAAGCTTCTGATAACTAGTTTTGGAGATTTATTACATTTTACTTTAAAGTCTGCTGTGTAATTTCCTCTTAAATTGCAATCTTTGCTGAGGCTACATACAGATTTCATATAGTGAGAAGTTTTAATTTCCTCTCCTGCTAATTCACTCTTAACTTCAAGCCACTTCAAGACTCTTAATGCATCCTACTACTCAAAGGTAGTACAGCAAATACCATTTAAAAAAAAAAAACAAAAACAAAAACAAAAACAAAACCAACAGAACTGTGATATTCCTCATCTGTTTTGTTGTTCATCCTCTTCTCAATGTTTTGGCTTGGTTTCTCTGCGAAACCGCACTTGAACAGTTTTACCTTAAATCTGTTATTAATAAGACAAAGATTAACAACAAACTTTTCCTCTCACTTATGTCTTCACATTCAACTAACCCTCACCTAATAATCTATTCAAAATTAGAGCAAATGTGAAACTTGAAAGTCAGAGTGTCAAGTCTCCTTGTAAAACAGACTAATTGTATAAATGACTATTTACCAACTTTAGGTTTATGATGCAGGCTTCTACCACTTAAAGATCCCAGCCCTCACATGATCCCTGGGAAGACTGTGATGCTCCTAAAATCTGTTTTCACAGCTTTTAAAGATGCACACAAGCAGCCTTCCTTTGCATTAAAACAATACTCAAGTTGCAAGTCAAGGACTAATTAGAGATACTAGGGTTCAGGTTGCCCAGGCAGCTGTTATTATCTTCCTTTGCATGTTTCCACTGTGAAGGTGTAACCACATCATTTACCTGGGACATCTCAAGAGTTCGTCTGCACTTGTGGACCTAAACCCCCCTCTATCATTTAGTTTAAATGGTTCTACTATACGCTTTGTTAGTAACCAGCAGCAAAGGAAACTTTTCTGCAGTATGGACCAATACTAGGAAGAAATATTTTTTTTTGCCTTCAGGCATAACAGCTGCTCACTAAACTCCTAAACATGGAACAATATTGTTTCTTAACAAACATCTTTTTTTTTCAAAGAAAAATACAAAAGTTTACCAACAGCTTTTCAGAAATGGCTTCCAAGTGACTCCTCCTATCCCCTAACCCCATTACAATTCAGTAAGTAGCCTGAGGCAGTTTCTTATAGAAGAATTCAGATTAAAGTTTTAAGTCAGCCAGACAAACTGGTCCTATTATGGTAAGCGTTGACAGTCTTAGCAGCAGGATGACAAGCTACATCTGTATTAGCTGTTTCCCTCTCTCTTTGTAATGTCTACTAAGGTTGTAATCACTTTGGTATGACTAGTTATCTCCAATCTATTTGTGTAAAGCACTATAGAGAGGGGCTCAAAACTCATCTGGAGACAGTCACCTTCATAATACAAATAACTAATAAATTCATCCAGATAATTGCAATCAATGGGCTTTATGTATATGCTTCAAGTCAAACAAGAGTTAAGTACTCATACCAAATTACTACTTCACTCAAGTAGGTAGGTTGAACTGGGGAAAATAAGAGATTTTACAGTTTGCCATGTTTGTGGGTCAGTAAGAACACTACAAGACTTGCTATTTTGGGTGCATTCAAGTCCAACTTTGCATAGGACAGCAAGAGCTTTGCTGGGGTATATATTAGTGCCCCTAGGCATTTTCTTCTTGACAGTGAGTATCAAGAGAAGTAACAGATGTATTTCAAGTGCACTTGACTTCATTTAAAGTAACTAGCACGTTATTTTTGCTAGTTACATGAACAACTATGAATGTTGTTGCTTAGCACCATTTTTGTGCAGCTCGTTAGTGCACATGCAGTCTGCTGGAAGAGCTTCAGTACTGCTTTCCCAACACCTGCAATATCCTGTTTTCATGACAATATACTCAGAAGACTTAAAACAAATTAATAGTGAT
Source organism: Chlamydotis macqueenii (assembly GCF_036417535.1). Taxonomy (NCBI): domain Eukaryota; kingdom Metazoa; phylum Chordata; class Aves; order Otidiformes; family Otididae; genus Chlamydotis; species Chlamydotis macqueenii. Next base: position 21,003,085 of record NC_141563.1, read on the forward strand.
AATTTAACTGATTTTTTTTTTTTAAATGTCTGGACTGGATCAGGACAATGGCAGTTTTCATTCTGAAATGTTTTTCTTAACTGTGATCTTTGCTCTTCTGAAAACCTCTTCAGTTTCAATGTTTGCATAGTGCTCACTAGCAACCACTTATTGCTTCTAAATTGCCTTTCACCAGCACTCCCATCTAAATTATATTTATTAGAGTAGTGACACAACTCCACTCATCTGAGACTGCTCCTCATTCCTTTGGGGACTCTCCCCCAGATGCTAGGTACGCTATTTCTTCAATAAGCTCAGTGTGAAATCTTGGATCCCATGTAACTTTCTGAATTTGGTTTCCCAGATGGTACTGCAGCATGCTGCTAAGCTACTCAATTAGCAGCAAGTGCCCTTTCGTAAACAGTTAATTTTAATCTTATTTGAGGATATTTAATTGTAGTTAGCCTCATCAGTGTCATACTCAACAGAAATACCTGTGATGCAAGTTTAGGCATTGCTGGAGAGGGGAAGAAAGAAGCATCATCAGGTTTTTCTCAGAGTAAGATGGTTGCATCAGCACTTGAACTAAGCCATCAGTAAATCCAAGGCAGCAGTGCCTTTCTGCACTCAGAAAACACCCAGCACTGACCTCCTGGAATTGAAGTTGAATTGACTTTCAACTGAGTAGCAGCTAATTTTAATGACTAAACAAGCGACAGGAGATTGTTTCAAATTGCTTCAATAACTTTATTTTGCACTAAGGTTCCCAAAAGAAATTCCTATGCATATGAGCCTTGTAGGTGGAGTCTGCTGTCTAAAAAGTCACTACCTCTACCAATTTGGTTGCTACCTCTACCAGCTTTCAATAATATGGACACTTTGGTGTCTGACAGATCAACCTAGTCATTTGTAGGGACAAAAAAAAAAAATCCCCCACTCTCGCTCACTTCCCTGTCAGCTAGCCATATTCTTAAACAAAATAATGTATATTCTTTATGATCTTTACAGCCAAATTTGATGTAAAGTGGATAGCTTAGAAGTTAGTTAGGAGAATGGAAGCACAGGCACAAACTTCAGTCTTTTTGATTTCATGTTCTCCAAGTTTTATGCAGTTCTCCTCAATTCCCTGAAAGGTTTTTCTATAATTTCATCTCCCTGTGCACATTTACATCAGCTCTATGGAACAGATTAATTTCCCAATTTTTATATATCCTACGTATCAACTATATTCCTAATTAAATCGGTGACTTGCTGTAAGTAAGCTATTTCAATCTTGCATCTGAGTCATATTAAAACCCACAATCTCTACTGTTACTTTTTAGACACATAAAAAGAATATCAATTTAATCTGTGCTACTGTGTTAGAAGTAGGTTTTCAAGATACAAAATGTTTTCATCTCTAAGATAAAGTAATCATCCCCATGTTACACATTAAAATAAACCTCCCAGATTTTCAACAGTAATGGTCACAAGGCTTGTCCTACTTGTTTTTGTAGCACTGTATACTGCTTCTCTTTTAAGCAGTGACCTACAAGTTTTAAAACTCCACATCCTAGTATGACTAATATAAGGGCATGATAAGGGGAGACCTGGGTACAAAGTCTCGCTTCTAAAACAAATGTAGATTCATCAGCAACCCTGTAATGTCAAGTAAACCTATATTATGCTAAAATTTGTTTCTGAATTATACATCTGCTACCAAATCTGCCAAAAAGCTATATTACTGAAAGTGAGGGTAAACTGCATTTTTTTTTTTTGTTAAGGGTTAATACCAATTCTTCAAATAGTTGTGAAAATAACTTCTTATGGCATCAGGACATGGAAAGCTTTCAAATCTTGGCAAACTACCATCAAAGTATCTTATCTTGTTTGAAATTGAACATTATTATAACATATTTTTCTACAGTAGATTCATGAACACTACACTTAATAATTTTAATATGTATCGATTACACTGTGCTGATTACAAAGAAGTCGCATCACAAATTAGCGGTTCCTTAAAAAAGTAATGTAAGTTGCTGCTTGATACCATAAGCAACATTAAAAGTCACAATAACTTGCACGGCACTTTTCAGCTTTAAGTCTGGAGTACTTTACAAACGCATGTTCACACCCACTTTTCAGACACAGGAACAAGGAAAGATTACATGACTTTTTCAAGTTACTACAATGACCTTTCAATTAATCAACAGAAACAGTCCAAAAAATCTTTAGAGTTCAGGCCTGACAGGTGAAAGGGATCATCATCTTAGAGGCAAGGATTCTCTCAGTGTTACTTGTCAATGGATCTCAGTCCTGACTTTGCTACTCAGAACCTGCAAAAACCTATACAATACACTTTAGGAGACAGGGAAAATGTAGGACCACCCTCAAAAAAAAATTAAAGTACATAAAGAGAACACAGACCCTGACTCCCACAGATCTTGAACTCTCTTTACCTTATTTTCAGCATTCATGCTCTGCACAGTCTAAAAATTTCCCATATGTTTCCTTCGCTCTTTTAAATAATTTGTTGCTAACTGATGAGAAAAAGGTCAAACACAAGCTGAAGTAGAGAAGCTGTAACTTAGAATAAAGTTAACTTCTGGAAACAATGCACTTATTTGAGGAGCTCCCATAATCATCACTAAATGGTTATAAAATCCACTGTTGATCCCAAGGAAAAGTAAGAATTCTTAGACTGAGATACCTGTGACCTATCCACAGAGGCGTCTTCTATCAGACAGCAGTGATCTTTAGGGCCATGTGTCTATGTATGCTGAATATTATGTGTGTGCATACACACACACACACAAACACCCAGCTGGTGTGTCATAAGTTTTATATTACCAACCCTGTTTTGCAAAGGCCAAGCTCACTAATACCTTAAGTCAAACCTAAGACTTCAGTATTAAAAATCAGAGTATCACCTAGATGACTTGCTCTCACTAGTCTCAAGACAGACAGAACGTTTACTGACAGTGCTCCCGCTCCATGAGTTAGTGACCATGAACGAGGAAGGAGACAGGCAAATTAAAGGCAAACAGTACAAAAAAACTCAAGCATTTCAGTTTTGGAGAGTAGGCGCTTGTAGATCTTCAATCTAAAAAGAGATATTAAAAGAATTAAAGACTACTTTTTAGTTTTAGGAGTTTATGCAATACATTCTATTAAAATGGGTCTTACATAGGAATACTTGATACTATACAGAGAATATAAAGATCTCAACAGAATTAGTAAGCTTTTTCTTGCATATTTCAGTAATTAAGGAAAATTGTAAAAGCTATCTACCAATAATACTTTGAACAGAATGAAAGTTAAAAACATAGTAGTAAGAAGTTTAACATGCATCAAAAGCAGGTAGAAGCACGTAAGTTTATCAGCTTTGAGCTTTGATCCCTGGAGCCTTTCATGAAGTCTCTGCTATTTGAACAGAAGGCAAGAAGAGCCTGGCTGCTTACAGTTATTCACAGAAGCAATGGACACTACTGGCCTTTTCAGAAGCGTACTAGGATCTGAACAACATTATTTAGATCTCTGTGCCCAAACCACCTCCTTAGAACCAGTGAAAGCTTTTTTAAGGTCTACTGTATTTCCTGAGTCATGCACAAGGACAATATTGCTCATTAACTCATTGTGATTGAGTTTTAAAACGCTACACTGGAAGGGGGCACTCCAACAAGAGCACTCTGCGCTCATTCACTTTTCAAATTCTACTACTAGATGAATTTTTAAAATTAATGTCTGCACAGATTTTTATATTTGGTCTATACACAGTTTGCATTTATTTCTCTTCCACTCTTCTTGTTCCTTTAAAAGCCACACTACCGTCAACACTGAAGTGGATTTTCATAAACCTTAGCCAATGTGAAATAGAATGCTTCATACCTACTAGAACCCTACTAGCTATCTACAAAGCATACATTATTATACTCATTCCCATTTCATGCTGCAGCAACTACTTTGCCTCACTAGTTCCAGCTGATCCCCCTCCTTCTACCTCTTCTGTTTCTTGAAGACCAAAAGTAAAAAAGTGCAGAGAATACTGTGCAGGCCACCATTGACACTTCAACACTTTTGCAGCATGTCACAGGGCCAGAGAGTATGAATTACTGACATCACCTACAAGCATTTTCCTGAACTCTCACTGTAACCAACCCTTCTTCACAAAGATGATGCGGTCTTTTATGCTACTGCCCAAGCTTCTTAAGGCTTGGTATTCACTTCACAAACACCTTCAATAGCTTGTACACATTTATTAACTTTTTGCCAAGAAGAGTCTGTGCAATGTGAAATCACCAGGCTGGCAGTATCTCCCAAGTCATTCCACAAAGCTGAAAAAGGATTGTTTACTTTCACAACATTCCATCTTAATATACCATGCTTGGTATTTAAAAAAAAACCACATTCAAAATTAGTATCGACTCACTGCCATGCCACAGAAAATGGTAATTAAAACTATTAATTACAACCATTCTGTGATTCTGTGTGGAAATTATTTCAAATTGCCTTTTAAATGGCAGCTTCACTGTGGGAAAGCCCAAAGTCTTCACAAATCGCAGCCACAATAAGAAATGTTTGACAAGTTAGTCAATAAATGGCGCAACAAAAAACAGTTTTTAAAAGTTAGATTTAAATTAAAAACAAACCAAAACACTTTAAAGTACAAATCTTATAAATTTTTTTATAAGAATAAAAACGTGTATTAACGCTAATGCCTAAAGTGTAACTCAGAGAAAGTTACTGGAAGAGCTACTGAAATTTGCTTTTATACAGTGAAAAGCTATTAGGAAATATTAAGATATTTTCTCAATCACTGTAATATAGTAATAACTGAACATGAAGAACTGTTACGTATTAAGTTACTCTTTAGAGCATTATCAAAGAGTCTGTGAAATACAGTCCTCCCCAGAAAACAATTTAAACCTCAAAGGGACTGGATACTTATTTGTGAGTCAAAACAAATCGGCATATGTAAGTAACAAGCTCACCAGCTATGGGCTTGCTCATTCCCAGAGCAATTTTTTCAAGTGAAATTGGATACAGCTTATCTAAGCTAAGAGGAAAAACCAATTTCACAATAATGTATGGTACCTGCAACATCTTCTGGATCCGTTACAACAATGTGTGCATTTAACTCCTGTAACTTATGATGTAAGTCTTCTAACTTCTTATTTGATTTTTTCAAAATGTTGTCCACATATGCCAAGTTCTTTTTATCCGTTGTGACCTTCCTGAGGTTTTCTGCTCCCTCCTTGATTTTAAGTTCCTTCCTTATTTCCCGCTTGATTTGGTCCTTTATTTCATCCAGATTCTGCTGTACCATTGTATCTGAAAAGTCCAACTTTTGGCCAGTGCTCACATTCTCAGAGGCCAGAAGACTTTTGGCATCCCCCTAGAAAGAAAAACAGTAATATAACTACCAGAAAACACTTTTTTGACAAGGCATGCTGCAAACTTAAAACAACCAGGCTTTTAGGCTTCTCTGTATTAAACACTCACTTTGTACGACCATTTACTAACCATGGGTCTACACTCATGTTGCCCTAAAGCAAAAATCTCACAAGACATTACACGTTAACTGGAGTTACGTTTTACAACAGATTTATTTTAAATTTAGTGACATCTTTACTATGTCTATTTTTAACGGCAAGAGATTTAAATACTTCTGGATTTGTCATGGCTGCTTGCCTGCAAGTTACATGCCTCAGAGCTAATGACTCACATTTGTAATTTTCTAGATTTAATTGTGTGTTTTAATAGACCAAATGTATATAGGAAATAAGACTAACTTCTAACAATTATTAACTATGATGAATTTTTATACATTCATTAGAATATATTCCTTTTAAAGACTGTAAAAAAAAAAAAGTTAAAAAAAACCCCTCAGCGATGTTTGCAAATGTTTGAAGCAATACTGACATCTTTATAAAGACTTGTGAAGATGTAACTGGAAAATAAATTTTGTAGATTTTTTTTTTTTAAATCCCTCAAGTAAAGCCTTTCACTTTAAAAAAATAATGATTAAAATAAAACTTACTTTCTTGTGCAGACAAGCTAGGCCAAAATGAAAAAAAAAGTTACAGTGATGAGTAAGAGTTGGTCCAGTAAGGGAGCAGGGGATGAAATCTTCAGACCACAAGTACATGTGGTCATGCTTTTGCCTAGCATATGTTCACGTATCATTGAGAACTAAGAGCACAAAGGACATATTACAGAACCTACATCAATAAAGTACAAACACAATTACATATGTAGTAACACTGTGTGTCTTATACATGGATCTTCTACAATAAGTAGACACCAGGTTGTACCCAAGAAGTCTTAGCTAGAGCTAACTGAGTGAAGATCAAAGAAGGGCTCTCCTGAACTTAGAATCTGATCCAGTCATAATTCGGGATGTATTTGGTAAAAGTGTGGCCTGATCTGTATGTAACCACCCAAAAGACCAAAATTCCACCAAGTTTTCTTAAACACAATAAAGAAGTTGCCTGAACTTCTGAAATATTTGGGTTGACACTAAGGTATTTGAAGGGATGATTAAAAAGTCCAAACTTTGGGGTGTAAGATTAGTTGTCACCAATATTTGCTGTTGAAAACACTAATAATACGGCAGAGGAAATAGTAGAAGAAAATTTTGAGGAAGGAGTTCAAGAAGCACAGCATCAGGCTAATAAACTGCTAAGAACGTCCCAGAACACATGATCTCTAGATATAGTCCACAGTGACTGGTTTGCTTTCAAAAGAATTTGGGGAAATGAAGATCACAAGGGTTGTTCCTGGACCATACATGTCAACAGATAATGCCAGTCAAACTATTTCAGTCTGTGCACATTTCGGTGATACTACTTTCCATAAGCAAGATCCAACCTACTTGTTCTCAACTATAAGTTTATAAGTTTACTAAATCATCTTGAAACCCCTCTTACTAAAACTTTTCTACCCATAGATGCTACTTTTAGTACAAAAGTTAGCAACTCAAAGATTCTTAACTACTAAAAATAGTTGCAATTGCCATCTTCCACAGAATTTGTCTGTCAGTGAAAAAGACAACAAACAAGCAATTCAGAAATGACAAACTGAGTACGAAATGAAAGGGGAAAAAAAAATAATGCAAGTTTTTACTTAAAATGCACTTGTGATTCCTGTAAGTACATTTTTGTTTAGTGTGTAGATTAAAATAAATAATTTATTATGCATATGTAGAGCGACTATTAATAGTTGTACTGGGAAATACACTACATTGTTTCCATATATAGGCATATAGAAAAAGTCAACATTTTTTTTTCTTAAAGAATAATCAACAGTGATGAGCAACCAGTACAAAGGTTCACATCCATTATGAAGGAAACCAACTACCATGTGCTGAGTGTTTTGCTCTGAGAAACAACTGAAAATAAATTCAAATAGCAATTGTATAGCAAACTATTTGTTTAAGTAATAAGTATATCCAAATTAGATTCAGATGCTTGATTTCCCTGTTTGTCTAACACACAAAAAATTTAGGATGTAAAAAAAAAAAAAATAAAAAAAAAAAAAAAAAAAAAAGAGCGTCAAGATTAATACACTACTATTTAGCCTTTGAAAGCAGAGATCAAAACAGTGTTTGTAAATGAAAAAGTGTGTATTTTTAAACCATAATCCTTTGTACTTGTTCTGTGAGCTTCCTAAAAAAACTCATCAACCTCCTTCAAAGCATATTATACTTTTCAAAGTTCACAGGAGAAAGACAAGTGGTAAACATATAAATAAAACCCCCCAAAACCCCAAACCAACAAATCTCCCCCCCACCTAAACTCCGACACCAAAAGAAAATCTTTATTCTGTATTCTAATAGCACCTGAAGTAGGCTAAAATTATGCCAGGAAAGTACACTTCTCAAACAGAACAATGTAATTAAAATATAAATAATTCAGAAATAGTCTTCACTAGGGTTTCCCAAAGAGACTCCAGTTAATTGTTTATCTATTGAACGATACTGTATTTTGTTACAGGGGAGGTTTTTATCCCTCTATAAGCCCTATATCTCACCTGTTCAAGGAATATTATGTTCTTCCATAAGCAGCTTTTTGGAGCCCTTGTTGCAGATACACAGTCTCTAACAAGTCTTCAATTAAATTAAATCTTCACGATCATTAGTAATTTGCATTCAAAATTTCCAGTAATTAAGTTAAAGTTCTCCTCAGCTTGAACAGTCTCAGCAGCATCTTTGTCCCTGGACTTAAAGAGTTTCAGAAGACAGAGTTGTCTTTTTCAATCTGCTTCTGAGACACCTGAGAGTTCAAGAGTGCGGCTGCTAACACTGGTAGCTGGTCACACTGCCTATGCATTTAAGCATTCATCTTTAAACTCCCCCCAAAGCCACCCATGATACTCCTGTCTCTCTTGTCATCCAGAGTTAATTATACTTTTGAACTAAAAGTAGCCTGTCACCTAGTTACCTAGACATGTCACCTGGCACAAAGGTCACTGTGAAACAGTCTTCCAAGGAGGCAACCGTGCACTTAGTGACCCTGAAGGTCACTGTGAATGCAGAGCAAGAGCCTGTTCTGCAAGTGAAGTTGCTCTGCTCCTGGGCTGGCACGTTTTGCTGCCGAGATGCAATGAAGGTTTGAGACAGATTCTCATGTCAGAGAGATAAGCAGCCTCAGCAATGTTCCATTTTAAAATGGAGATACTGCCAAGATGGACACAACTGGAGAGAACATCTAATAGTTGAGCAAGAGAAGTGAGGAAGGATTATTTTTTTTAAGAAAAGTACCTCCCAAAACATCTAACACAAACTCTACTTCTAAACTGAGAAGTGACTTAAAACTCAGGATATTCCAGCTTTATTTGATGTCAACCTATTTAAAGTCTCTTGTTACAGCTGAATATTCTTTCAAAAAATTCTTTTCCTTTTTTAGACGAACTCCTTCCCAGGCTGAGCCTCACATTTATTAGGACATACGTGAAACCTGAAAAGTAAGCATGTCAAAAGAAACAACGGTTGGAGGTGGGGGCCAGGTCCTTTCCTTTGCACTGCCTAAGCAGGCAAGGTGCAAAGACAGAAGAAATCATTCACTTTCTCTATGCCAAGAAACCATCAACAGATTTTGCACAGCCACTTCCTTTACCCTCCCTCTCAGAATCATTTAACATAAAATATCTTAAGAGTGGAAATGCTCTGAAGCAGATAATGACTAAACCACTCCTGCTGGCAAAACACAGAACAGACCCCACTGCCTTAAAATCTAAGACAAAAGAATGGGCAGCCAGTTACTGGTTCTCAGTTTCTTTTTTAATTCAGGTAGTGTTTTGACTGCTGGTTACAAGAGACGAGTCAATCTTGGGGGTGCGGGGGGGCGGTCCCAGGACTGGACTACTCAGCACAGCATCCTTCTCTCCCTTGCGCCACAGCAGACTGCTGGTGACCTAATTCTTTGCCTCAGCAGCAGAAAAAGGCAGCAAGCATCTGGTGCTGCTCCAAACAACCTGCTTCTGGGCTGTACGGAACGCAATTAGAGGCAGCGGTGCATACTTTGCAATGGGAAAATACATGTTTAGGAGCCAGACTGGAGATTACAGAAACATTTCAGCATGTAATGAAACTGAAGCTATGTTTACTACAGTAAATTATCAAGGACCACAAATTAGATACTACTTGTTAAAAAAAAAAAAAAATTAAAAAAAAAAAAAGAAAAGAAAAAGAAAAAAGGAACCCATATATATAGCTTTCCTACTGCAATGGCCTAATGATTCAACATCACTTTGATTGCTGGCTCAAAGGCTATCTATTTACACAGATCAATTCAAGATGCCAGCCTTCAATTTCTGTACTTCTGGGAAATGTTCTAAGTACAGTTGCTGAAAATAATGGGTAGTGGTCTGAGCACATCTTTTAATAAAACACAGAGTCTATTCTGGCTGATGTGGTACAAGAGTAGTAACATTGTTTATGAAAACCCATGGGGGCCCTCCAATTTTTCCTCAGGTCAACTCTGAACCAGATAACCCGTGAAGCAAGTGCCTTGCCAAACTGCATTTACCACCCAAACTCCCATTTAAGAATAAAACATCTAAATTGCTGAACAATGGAAATGGAACTGCTGAATAAAAGATAGTACCATGAAGCTGAATATATCAGAGAATCTGCTTAAGTTGTGTAAACGGAATGACTTCCAATTCAAAATGAGACTCTCAAATTGCCACCTCTAAGGAGAAAAAGATAACGCTAAAAGCCTGGGCATTAATAACTCCCAAAGACTTGCTCCTAAGAGCACAGTACAGGTGCACTGCATTATACCATGTATTCACCACAGAGAATATTGAACAGGGCAAGAATTCAGATTGTTGAGTTCTGGTAGGAATTGTTACAGAAATGCAAGTGGAGCCTTAAACTACAGCATGCTTAACAGCTGATGAGTAGTCATGCACAATATTATTTACACTTCACATTGACTTGCTACTAGCACACACTCAACCTGCCTTTAGGAAAAAAAAACCCAAACAACAAACCCCCAAAAAACCAACCTGAGCATATCAAAACTCACAGTAAAACTGTCTATATTTTTTCCCCAAACTGTTAGCATTTATTTTTATATGCTCTTGAATTTTAGTAACCATTTCAATAGATGATAGTAGACAATTACACGAAAAGAAAACCTGTTTGACAAGTATAGTGAAAAATGCTTGGCTATTTAATATAAGCATGCTCATTTCAAATATAAAAACAAGATTTTAACTTTATGCACAATTAAAAAAACTACCATTATCCAGAAAGACTAAATGGTTATTAATCTTCCATTTCATTTTGAAAAGCTGTAAGTACAGATTTGGAACTATCAGGTCTCTTAGTATAATTATCTGAATAATCTTTTAGAAAAAAGAAGGAAAAAAAAAAAAAAAGTTGTTTTTCTGAGCTAACTGCCAAGGTCCCTGAAGCTCTTTATAGTAATGCCTGACACTACAGTAGTCTTTGATTTTAAGAACAATGTTAATCAATTGCAAACTTCCCTTCCCCCCTGAAGTCATTCACAAAACCAGATGTGACGGCTTGTCTGGATTACTGGAACTACATGGACTACTTCCTCCTGCCCAGAAGCAAATGTGATTGTGGTCAAGATCTCAGCACTCACCCAGTGTCAAGAACAAAAAAAGCCTTGGAGGCTTAATAGATTTTGGCATTAGTTTGCTGTGCTAACATGTCACAAATCAGGATTTAAATTTAATCTAAGTCACAGCTCTCTGCTTTGTAACAAGGGTGTTTAAGGCACAAATATCCATAGTGCATTGCATTATATGTGGATGAATTGAAGTAGGACACTGATTAAATAAGATTCAATTCCTGTGTACAAACAGTGAGTGCCTGGCTGCACCTATAACAGATGAAATAATAATTTTAAAAAGTGTTCCTTAAAATAGGGGTGTCCAACCTACAGTTCTCAATCAGCTGTTCCCTTCTGCCCCTCTCTCCCAGTTTGAGCTGTTGCCCCAATGAACATTTCAGGAGGAATGTTTACTTTTAATCATGCCATAGCTGCTGGGCTGCAGCATTCAGTCCTACAGCACCTGCATGAGAAGCTGTGTGGCCTGCTTCAGACAGAACATTGCACCTAAACAGATATTAAAATTTGCTGGGGATTCCTTGCTAACATCTGGGCTTCTACCCACAACAATCCCTGATTAGGCCAGCATTTCCCAACGCAATGAGCACGCTTCCCAAAAGGCGCTCTAACAGCAGCATAGACTTGCTTACAGAACTGGAAGTTGTGTTCGTTCAGTGCTGTGCCAGCATCAATTCTAGAAAGGACTCTAAGAGAGAGAGATTTCCTTGCCATGGAAAGGAAGGAAAACATTTAAGAAATGCTGCCTTCAGCTGCTTCTCATTGTAGAGTTCCTGATGGTTTTATGCTAGCAGAAGGACCTGCAAGGAAGCTTGCAAAGAAATAGGACATGAAAAGAAAATCCCCACAATCACCTTTCTCATGATCGTGAGGACTCTGCTGAGGCTATGGCACAGCACAAGCAACGAGCACCTGAACCTGAGGTCAGCAGATGGCTACAGTATCCAAGAAGCGCGACCAGATATTCTGGCAATAAGCCTGGTACAGACACTTTGGCAGTTTCCGAACTTTTATCTGTAACTTCAAGTTCCTACTCCCAGCCAAAAACTCCAACAAAGCCCAGCACAGTGGAAGCAAACCTTATCCTCTCTAGTTTCAGATGTGCAAAAGAAGCAGCACAAATCCTTGTTATGATGAATGGGGCCTGCTGTCACAAGTTTTATTATATGTGTCCAGGAACAAGATCAGCATACGAAATCACGCCTATAATAACACCACTCCTCCATTCTCTATGAGACCTTGCTGTCTTAGTTTCAATTTAGCTTCTCATTTTTAGGTGCAGGTGAAGTACCAATGATTATCAGTTGTGCTACAGTAACTGAGTTAGTACAAGATAAAGAAGTAGAATATATACTCAGAAGAAAACTGCATTTTACATCATTAATGTGGATTCAAGCAGACCACACACAGTAGCAGAAGCTGTATTAAACACCAAAATATAAATTAGCTCTTCCAAGATAGAGGGAAAAAGATTTTATGAACTGTTAGTACCATACTGTATGCTGGAAGAATCTCAAATAATGATATGTTATGTAACTGTCCTCAGAAGACTGAGGTAATTCCCCCCAAAATGCTTCCTTACCTAGATGCATGCAGTAGAAACACTGAAATTATAACTTCTCATCTAACTCCTGTAACATTATCATAGCTTATACTTGTAATTTGATAAATATACACAATCTTCTTTAAAAGATGAGGAAAATCAGGTGAATTAAATGGAGTTCATGGAAGACTAGCAAGTTCAAAGCAGCACAATATGTTTTAAAAAAAAGAAGTCCCTTAGTCACAGATTCTGAACTGGAGCTGTACATGTGAAAATGGACATGCATATGTGTTGTATCTCCTACTGCCAACACAGGAATTCCATGCACAAACTTGCTTTGCACTGTCTAAATTTAATCTGGAAAATTCAGTCTTCTTTTGAGACATACTTTGAGAAAAACATTCTTAAAATCCCATTATACAAATGAAAATGTGAAGACTAGCAAATAGCAGAAAAATTACTATTTTTGTGTGTTTGACAGTTTGAGGCCTCTTTGAAAAACAAAATAAAAATCACTCCTTAAATTTTAAAATTGATCGCAAAAATCAGCATTGAAAGGGATTTAGGTTTGGGGGTTGTTTTACTTGTTTGTTTGTTATTTTAATCACTTACAAATAAACATGGACTTATTGTTTTCTTCATGGGAACATCTATAACTTTCTGACCATGTAAATATATAAATAACTCCACCCTAATGGCCTATAATTATTTCTTGAATATATACCATATGTACTTTTAAAATAAAGTGTATATTTTAATATTCTTGACAAATACTACATATGGGTATGCACGGTATCAATTTCTTCTAGAAATTAATACACTCATCTTGAATTACTGCTAGAGACTAAAACAAGGGGTTTTTTTGAGAGAAATTCCTATCACTGGTCTTGTCTCAGTTTGACTCGATTGATTTCTCTGCAGTTACATTAAGCTCAAGTTTGGTGCAAGCAGTTGTTTTACCACTCTGAGATGCCTGAAGTTCAACATAATTTACTGAAGAAACAGAATTATGTGAGATAAAGCTAAGGTAATGCAAATGTTGTGTGGAGAACTTGCCTCTAAGTACTGGTAATACAGAAGCTAGTAATCCCTCCACAGAAGCTAGTAATCTGAAACATTCTCCTCCTTCCTCAAACACAACATAACTAGCAAGGCATTTCTTGAAGGGTATGTTAAAGCAAACACCTAAAATAAAGCATTGCTGCTGCTACAGAAAGTTAGTATAATTTTGTTTTATGTGATTGTCGTAGTTCAGCCCCGATCGGGACCAGACTACGCAGTCTCTCTCTCGCTCCCCCCACCCTCCGAGAGAACAGGGGGAGATGATATAAGAAAAACGGCTCAAGGTTTGAGATAAGGACGGGGAGAAATCCTTAAAGGTACCGTCACGGGCAAAACAGACTCGACTTGGGGAAAACTATTCATTTATTTCTAAAATTAGCAGGAGAATGAGACAGGGAACAAGATAACCTCCCCCCACCCCTCCCTCTTCCCGGGCTTAACATTATCTCTACTACCTTCCCCCCTCCCGAGCGGCACGGGGGGGGAAAAGGGAATGGGGGTCGCGGTCAGTTCATCATGCGTTGTTTTACGCCGCTGTATCATCGTCGGGGGAAGAACTCCTCGCATTCCTCCTCTGCTCCAGCGTGGGGTCCCTCCCACGGGCCACAGTCCTTCGTGAAACTGCTCCGGCGTGGGTCATCTCTTCCATGGGGTGCAGTCCCTCTAGAACAGCTGTCCCAGCGGGCCCTCCACGGGCCACAGCCTCCTTCAGGCCTCCACCTGCTCTGGCGTGGGGTCCTCCACGGGCTGCAGGTGGATCTCTGCCCCTCCGTGGACCTCCATGGGCTGCAGGGGGACAACCTGCTCCACCATGGTCTTCACCACGAGTTGCAGAGGAATCTTGGCCAGGAGCCGCATTACTCCTCCCCCTCCTTCTTCACTGACCTTGGCGTCTGCAGCCGTTCCTCACAACAGGCTGGCAGACATCTCTCAGGATCCTTTTTACATCTTATTCACTTCTCATCTCCTCTCCACTTCTTGCAGCCAGGCCGGAAGTTGGGCCGGAGTTGGGCCCAGTCGGCTGCCCGGCGAGAGGCCAGAGGGTGAGGCCTGCAAGGCCCATGAGGCTCGCGCCTCCCCCTCTCTGCCCCCCGCTCAGCTGCTTCACATCTTCTCCTCCTCTTTTTCCTGTTTTCCCCTAGTTAAATACGTTATCGCAGAGGCGTTATCACGGGACATTCTGCTACCAATTGGCTCGGCCTTGGCCAGCAGCGGGTCCGCCCTAGGCCCGGCCGAGTCCACTGAACAAAGGGGAGCGACTTCTAGCAGTTTCCTGCAGAAGCTACCACCTTAGGCCCCCCCCTCACTAACAAAACCAGAACAGTGATTCCAATACAAATACTTTTATTAGTTTTTTTTTCCTAATTTTATCTAACATTCAGAGCAGAATAATATTACACATATAGCTCAAGATGTTGGAAAAAACAATACGACTATATTATCCAAGCTACAGGATATGATATTTAGAAGAGATTTGCAAAGGTAAAAAGGTCAATCAACAGACATGAGTCACACTCACGTCTTACAACTTTGATAACTCCTCCTCAAATACAACACACTCTGTACAAAGGTGATAGTTTGTTGGGCATGCATTAAAAAAAAAAAAAATACTTACCTTAATGTAAAGTTCACATTGCAACTATACATTTTCAACTGCTGTAATGTTAACATTAAGATAAACATGCATGATTAAATTTCTGCTTGTGAAGAACTTTTAATCACTATTCAGAAATATAAAAATAAAACCCCAAGGAACTCAAACCCCAGTTATTAATACCTCATGACAAACAGGTCCACTCCCATTTTTAATGTGGTCTTCTTCCATTATGATAAAAAAAGAATTAGATAATAGCTCCTACTATCTAATTAAAAGGTATTATTACCTATCTCAGATAACGCGACAGACTGACCATTCTGCTCATCCACAAATTACAGTATCAGCTATTGCCCCATCTGTAAGTGGTGGTACGTAAGTGTTACACATGCTAAACTACAGAAGAATGCTAAAACACCTTACTACAAAAACAAGTACATACAATTTGGGACATCTGTGTTCTTTCAGTACAAGTTAAAAACCTTAAATCATTGAAATGACGTAAAAGAAATCCTCAGCTAGTAAGCAGGAATTTCTCCGTAACACAGACAAGTATAAGGACACAGTTAAAAGAACATTTTTTTTTTTTTAACCCGAAAAGCACAACAAAGTGATCCATGTATGAGATTCTCCATTTCTGGGATGGCTAATTATGATTAAAAAAATCTCTTTCTTTCTGGCAATTCCAGCTTTCAGCACATACAACTGATATGTTAGCCCATTTAACTTTACTGTATTTTAGAGGAGCTATTTTTAGACATTGCAAAACTAATGGAAGAGCTGAGAGTCTACATTCCACTCTAATTAAGCCATCATCTTTAGCAGCCAACTATTTCGTACATTATAAATGCAGCAATACATATCAGAGATAATACTAACATCTGTTTTATGAGGCGACAGGCCAAGTGGCTAAATACTAGATCTTGGTGAAGGAACCAGATTTTTTTTGCTTTCTAGGACTGTGTAACAGCGCCTTCACCACAGCCCGTGGGTTCCCCAGGTTGGTAGGTGAATCTGTTATAACAGGAAAAAGACGTATGTTTGTACTTATGCCAAGGAACTACGTCTTTATACGCTAGAATTGAGAACTCTTTCAGAGTTGTTTCGGCTATTATATCTGAAGTTACTTAAGTTTACACCCTACACTCCAACCAGCTGGAAATGCTGCTCATGTTTTCATCTCCAGCAGTAAAAGGAGGATGGAAAAGCCTCCTTTAAATCCTTTCCTCATCTTTACAGGTGGTCAGTAGAAAAGATCACTTTTGGGGATAGGTACTGCCACACCTAAAATTCTGCTTGCAGAGATGCAGGCATCTCATTCCATGCCTTTCCAGTAAAAGTTTATGGATGAACACAAAGTTATTTATAGAAGCATTACTTCACATCCCCATCTCTGAGACTTTTACAGAGCATCACTGATGTATGCTGTGATACATTTCAATAGTGTTTCTGCAACCCTTCTTTCTCTGACCCTTAAAATATGGTAGAAAATTTCTCACTGGCTCTTAATGTCCATTTTCTGTTTAAGAATTCCCCAGGTATTAGAGAAGTCATGAAGAAACAGAAGCCCCTGTTAATCTACAACACAAGCCAAAAGAAAATTTTCTGACTTAACTGGTTTATACGCAATAGCCATGAAAAAGAGGCAGGGGATTTCACTTATTGATCATGTGGACTACAAAAAATTCTTAATACATTTACATTTCAAAACACAAATCTGCTTAAAGTTATTGTTTTAGAAGTCTTCTACATTTTCTTAGTTTTTAGGAGCCCTGATCCCCCACTGACCTGCAGTACAGTAATCCAAATCTACCTTCTTACGACTGAAATATGACAAAACCTCTGACATTTATAAGAAGTTGACAGTGAGGAATGTTGAAGAAAAGCCTAGGGTTTTAGCTGAAGAATTTCTTAATGCTCATTTAACAAGTTTTACTCCTCGTGCTCAGTCTCAGTACCATCTCTCAAGCTGTTTCCCATTTGGCATATATACTTGTGTAGGACTCTCTTCCATCTAGCTCTTGTTACCAGCACAGTCTCAATATCAGCTAAATTGAAAATGGGAAGCATCAGTTTCCAAATAACCAATGCACCAATGAGACCCGTAACATAACAGAAATAAAGAGCATAAAACAACCGCTTTTCAATGCATCATGTACACACATGCCTATAAAAGTAAGTCTTAAAGGATACACTATAAAATCAAGTTTACATAATAATGGCACAGAGTTCCCACCTTACAACTGCATTATCTAGGGGAGTGATATATTGCTTTTTACACTACTGAGTACACAGAAAGTCTGCAATGAAGCATACTTGTTAGTGATTTCAATGCCCTTCCTTTTTCAGAGTGAATAAGATTACACGTGCATTCTATGTGTTTTCCAGCATGAATCATGTGAATGGAATCTTGAACATGGTATTTAACCTCCGTTTATCCTAAACTGATAATTTTTTTAATATGAAAAGCCTTACCCTATTTTACAGGGCATATATACACAGTAGTTTTCGCACACACTTGCAATTTTAAAAAACATTCTAGGCGTATTTGTTGACACTATTCCAGTGTAACTGATTTTGATAGGCTCATAACTTTAAAGGCATTCTTCTTCAAGGCTAAAAATTTTCCACTTCATCCCAGATCACAAGCATTTTACTTAGCAGCCTGAGAAAACCTTTAGTTAGTAATTGAAACTGTAGCATGAAAAATACATTAAACAGAAGAAGAATGTTCTGCTTTATTAATAACCAAGAGCTACAAAAAATATTCTAGATATGACATTCAGCAAAACCTTCATGAAGAAGTCCTTTAAGCTAAAAAAAGAAATTACTACAGTCAGAAGCTATTTATGGTTGAAGTTAAACCTGTTGCATTCCCAAGAGTATCTACTATGTATTCGTCTATAATGAGATATCTAATCTAAAGCATGTCATCTGTAGGAGACAAAAATATACAAATTAACTTTTGTATGAAAAATTCTAGCAGGAAGCCTTGAAAAATTCTAGCAGGAAGCCTTCTTCCACTCTATCAAAGAGACCAGCATATTCTGACAGAAACTTAATTTTTAGGCAATTGTGGCTATTTCCTAGTTGTATTTGAAAGGAGGGGGTTGTAGGTAAGGGATGCATGTGTGTTTTTTTGGGGGCTCTCTCAAGTATTCCTTTAAAGATGTCAAGAGCTAGAGGGTGGGAGGGGGAAAGCAGTCTCCATATAAAAAAAGAAATTAAACTACACAAAAATAAAGTACAGTCTCAATCTATCTCTACCATCTTCCAAAATAAGATACTATATTTAGCTAAGGCTAGCATCCTCTGAACTGTACACTTTTCTGACCTCTCTCAGCATTAACTGGTTTCTTTTCACACCCTTCCCGCTGTTTTACCTAGCCAGGATATAATGAACTGGCATTATTATAAACATTCTGAGGTACAGACAATTCTTCTGCCTGGACACAGGTTCTCCCCATTTTCTGAAGATGCCAGAACCACAGGCAGCCCTTCCCTTTTCCTTTTGCTAACCCTGAGGGACGAAATAGCATCTCCGATCACTCCCAGTACATGCCACCAAAATGCTCATTGCTGCTTTAACTGATTTGCAGGAATTCTCAGTAGATGTACTTGACTACTTACTAAGCTTCCAGTATATTCATTGAGATAAAGAAACACTTAAATACTTCAGGACAATAGACAGCTTATTTTTATGAATTTTTCAACTTTTCATAAAGTAATTAGAAACATCTGACATTTTCTGCAGATTTCCTTCACTAACTTTTGTCTTGCTCTTTGCTAACTATATATGTTGAAAATACCACATGCTAGATGGAAATCAATAAGAAAATAATTCAACTGCATAGCATAGAAAATGTACATGAATAAATTCAGAATACAGATACCTGTAGTTAAGTTTTAAAAATCTGTTTATGTGAAGCACTGTATAAGCCTTAAATTGACAGTAAATTAATTCAAGTAAATACAACATAAGGGAAAGGCAGACAAAAGTTAAAAAAACTAAATGTTATTTTAGAGTCCACAAAACAGTATTGTCTATTACAGAAAGGAAAGAGTTAAAAAAATGTGAGACCACTTGCAGAACTTGCATCTCTCTTGCCTTTCTTTCATATCCAAGGTCATTTGGTTCAAGAATCAAACTGGAGTTAAAGGAACCAATTCCTACGTGCATGCCAGCTGCTGCCCCGACTGTGTCACTGAGTTATTCCCATCAAAAAAAAAAAAAACCCTTTTCAAAAAAGAACACTTTAGTATCAGTGCTGGCTGCTAACCTGAAAAATAGAAGATAGTATTGAATACTACTCTATGACAGACCGATGTGCCATGTCCTGCACTTAAGAAACTTCTAAGGAATTATTTTTTTTAAAAAAGTTACAATTAGTTTAATTAAAGGTTGAGAACACATTCACTCACTCTCTTATACAGGCTCCTAATACAAGTTAACACCAATTTCCAAAGCATTTAAACTAACAATCATAAAATGTTTCTGCATTTTGCAGTATGTTACCACAAAAGGCAGAATTCAAGAAAGGAGCTTACCCCCCAAAACAAAAAAATAGCTGCTGACGAATGCCATGAACTTTGCCATAGAAACTCATTTTATTTGAAAAGACTACATAAAAAATGAAAAGGAAAAAAGTCAGATTTAGATATTACTTCGTGAAGTTGCTTACGTGGTGATGAATCGTATTTGAACCAACTTGATAAAGATGAATAGTTAAAACTGAGTACATTTTTCTCCCAACTGACAAATACTCAGTTTGACTCAGACTAACCGGTATGAACAAAGAAGTAGTCAGAAGAATCATAGAATAGTTAGGGTTGGAAGGGACCTTTAAAGGTCATCTAGTCCAACCCCCCTGCAAGGAGCAGGGACATCTCCAACAAGATCAGGTTGCTGAGAGCCTTCTCCAACCTGGCCTTGAATGTTTCCAGTGATGGGGCATCCACCACCTCATCCCTGGAAACAAGCAGAGAACAACAATTACAAAACCCCGTGAAATTATTTTGTTCTAATGTTAAAGTATTATCTGTTTTAAATTTCAAAATGTCATGTTTCCATCTCTTCAGGAGAGAAGAGACTGAAGACACAAATCCTAGCAACTTGAAGAAAAATCATTAAATAATGGGTTAAGTTTCAAGAACAAAATTTAAATAATCTTCCTGAGAATCTCTAACTATACAGATATTATAATCTGCAAATGATAACTTTAACATTCGGTCATTCTCAGCCTAAACCGCCAGCTTCATATGAGCTTATAAATAAGCAATAAACAAACTCAAATATTGAAGAAAACATGCTTCCATTAAAGGAGATTGCCGAGTCCTAAACGGGCAGCAGTTCAAGAATGCTACACTAGTAGTCAAGCATGTACGATTTACAGTACTTTTACTTTTCTACTGCTGCCACTAAGTTTAGAACATGTCCTACAAAAAGGCTTTGCTGATTTTAAAACGTTCTGTAGATGTGTAGTACGCTTATTTTGGTACTTTTCAATAAAAGTCTTTGAAACTGCCTTCAGTTTGACTGTCTTCTATAACCTTTTGCTAGAATCTAATTTACTGTATTCTGTCTCTCCACCTCATTACACCCACATAGTTCCTCATGTGCTTCGGACAGGTTGTCAGCAGCACACATCGTTACAACGTCAGAGGATAAACGACATACTTTTGTCTTTTATTTTTAAGAAAAGCTGATACTTCTTTGTCATCATTCATCTTATAATTTTAGCCTACACGATTTGAGAAGTAGGGAAGAAATAATCTTGTCATGTCATATGCAGATCTGCCTATAAAGGGAACATCCTCTTAAAACACATTCCACTTAATCGTTTTGCAAAGTCTTCCTGTACAAACAAACACATGAAGTAGAAAAGCAGTGGATTGTAAAAAGCAACAGGACACACAATTTGCATTCCTCTTAAATTCTCAACAATAGTTTTGGAGGCTTTTGGACTTACGTTACTTAAAAATCCAAGTGATAAGATAATATGCATCACAATGATGAAAGAGCAATTCAATCTTGTATCTAATTACCTAAGCAATGTGAACAGTGCAAGTTCTAAAATCTATCATAAAAGAGGTTATGTTCCTCTCAGTGCAGAAGAGAAATAAGGAAGGTAGGCAGAAGAACAGAACTAAGCAAGTTTTTTCCATTTATCTAAGTACTGGCATAAAGTTTCTTGTCCACATTACACAAATAAGCCAGTTGTTAGTAGAGAGCTTTGGAACATCTGGAATCACCAAAAACACTCTCCTTGTTTATTCTGAAGATAGTCCTTCACCCTAACAGTGCAATTAAGTCCCAGATTCTGATGATATAGCAGAGTTATGAAGATAATACACCCAGAGTTTGCTATGTGTACAAGAAGAAGGAGAAAGAATGAATTAAACATCATGAGAACTTTGAAGATATTTAATCACTTTATTACCTCAAATTTGTTATTTCTGCACTATATTTTCAGGCCTTTCTTTCCTCCAAATTTGGCTAGACCTCTGAAGTACAGCATCAATCTTGTACAGACTAGTTCAAAGTCCCCGAAGTGGTGCTTTAATTGATGCTCATGTGACTATTAAGAGGTATTCTGTTATTGCAAACGTTCAACTAATAACTGTTTGGGTTTTTTCCCTACTAAAGCTTCAGATGGCTCACAGTTATTGAACTATTCAACAACTGACAAATGTATTAATACCAAACTGTAATACCTCACACACTTCATTGTCTTTATGGACAGTAATTTTATATTATTATTTACACACTTCAAAATTTGACCCCATCTCTTTCAATTGTATACTCACTTTTTCTTTCACCTAACTTAGATAAATAGCAGAAAGATTCAAGATTTTTCAAAACTACCCCTTGCCTCGAGTGTGTAAAAAGGTTTAACAGTAACTTCCGAAAGCTATCAAATAAAGTAATGGTCATATCCCCATATTTGCCTAGTATACTGCTATAAAACCTTAACACTGTTCTCAACCTTCAACATTAATCTAAATGAAACGACATCTTCCATCCATGTATGATGCCCAAAGCAATTCTGTTTTCAATGCTTTTTCAGACAAACAGTTTTTTACTGTCACATGCAGCATACCGTGAGACCTCCTGCCTGAAGAATGGAAAGCTAGAAAAGAATTGCCATAGACAGTGCATGGACTGTTCATAATCTCTATATTTATCTGCAGCAGAATTGGACTCTTCACAGTCTGTAGCTCAAAGCTACATACATGAGAGTAAATCTCAGCCTGTAATCTGATAAAACATTTTACTGCATAAACCAGCGCTGCAGGCAAAAAAAAAGGACTCTGCAAAACCAGCAGTCCTAACCTCCCCCAACAATTTGTTCCTGCCCCAGACCATTTGCTGATATATGCCAGTACAAACCTTTATAGGGCCTACATAGTGAACTGGATTGTGAATGTGATCTGTCTGAAAAGTAATTTGTGGAGAAAAAAACCCATCAAAACAAAACTATATAACATATATACATATAGCCACCTGCACAAACGTAAAGCAACACAACGTGGCACATACTCATTTTCAGCAGCAGTACCAGCTGCTGAAGTCTGACACTTTCTTTGAACAACAGCCTCAAGTCTGTATGGGCAAAACTTCCAGTTTCAGCACACGATGTAGTCAACGAACCAACGAGAACTCTTCCATCCTAAATTTACATCACAAACCTGCCTTGTGCCTTAGTGATCTGCAACAGAAAACCAAACTGAATATACCTTTTGACAATTTTCAAAAACACATGAAGTTTCTAAGTTCATAAATAAACTATAGCACCAGTGATATACTAAACCATATAATTAATATTATTTCCTGTTTAATTAGGTAGTTTGTGTTTGGGACTTTTAAAAAAAAAAAAAAGAGGACTTTCTTCTGCTTCTTCTAATCAGCAACTCTCAATTTCTCCTCAAAAGTTACATGAAGTTTATAAACAACAACAACAAAAAAAATTATATATACAGATAGATGGAAAAACAATTTCAGAAGAGCTATACACCACAATTATTTACAAGTACTAGTTCAAAATCAGGTAAATAACAGTTAGACTTACTATTAGCTCATACTACTTTTAATAACCTATTTATTTCAAGTCTAACAAATGTGAGTACACAGAAGGATGTTACATACGTACTTATGAAGTTCATGCACATAATTTTATTTTTAAATTTCATAAAGAAACAACACGGTAGTGACATTCAAGCACTTTGAACATTAACTTTTACAAGACATCAAAAGAGGTGTATCAGCCCTTACGTTCCAAGAGTTGAGCAATATTCTCCGGGTTTAAGGCCCAACACTAATTCAGAAAACTACTACTGTTGTAGTAATCCACAAGAGAAGTTCTCCTTTCTGACTTGATCTGCTTGCAAGTGTTTCTGTCACACTAACAAACAGAGCCTCACATTATCCCTGTGATTTATCTCAGAACTTTGATACAATCTATTAGCACCTTGGTAATGCAGACTTAATTACGCCTTCTCTTGGCTTTTTTTGAGACGCTCTGATACTGTGGAAAGTTAGTGGGCAGCTGTCCCCCTGGTTCTTCGCAACAGGAACAGCACAGCTTCTGCTACTTTCATTTTCAGGTTAACACGTTCTTGCGTTTAATGGAAACTTGAAAATCTCTGAGCCAAGCTACCATGTTGCTTGATAGCAAACGTTTGAAAAACCTCAACAGAAAAACCAGTTTGCTCCAGCACCAGACTACCATACAAAACACTACAGACATGAAACAGATATTATAAAGTTTTTGATTCAAGCTCTCTGATCTGTAGTTATTTAGAGAACAAGTCAGAAATTATCTGTTATTTAAAAAACAATACAACTCCAGTGAAGAAAAAAAAAAAACTTAAAGAAATCCACAGGAATTGGAGGCAGAAATAGCTAACGAATTCAGTCATGTCCACATTAAGATTTTTACCAACACAGCCCAGTTTTCCCGATTCACATAACGGGGTAGAGCACCGGGTGCTGCCATATAACAGCCTTTCTTTATGGCACAAAAAAGAACAGGAAACATCTGCATATATTAACCTTTCATAGCCCAGCCCTTCCCAGTCAATTGTTTCTTATTCGGTCCCTAATAGCTCCTATATATCAATAATAAAATAACAAAAGGCAATATTATAGATGCTGTTGTCCTAGCAAAACTACTCTTACGCTAACGTTCATGTTCATCCTCGGTTGCCTGGCAGAAGCGACAGACTACATTGATGAGAGCACAGTTTTGCCATCATGGTGCATCCACTCCAGGACTGCTCTGTACATCACTGTAGCAGCAAACGGGATCTATAGCCAAAGTGAGCATAATGTCGATACACAGTATAGGAACTTGCATCTACACCTAATATCAGGAAAAATAGAAGGGGTGGCCTACTCTTAAAAAAACAATCAGATCACCACTACCCACAGTTGATGCTCCTACAACTGAGCCATAGTGTCTAATCACGTGAACTCTCTCAAATCACCCTATTTGTGAATTTAAATGCATTAGCCTGAATAGCTTGATTTCAGCATCTTCTATCACCCACAGGACAACAGCATAGGAATTCCCAGCAGAGCTGGTCCATTTATTTGAACATAAGCTTGCAACTGCATACCACTATCCTGTTCATACTAGTGTCTGCTCACCACAGAACTCAGCCATATCCTCCTTACCAGCTGCCAGAAGTTGCACTGGCAAAGTTGATGGATGCCACAAAACGGTGTTAGTTTGACACACAGTCACAGAATTCCTGCAGGTTCAGGAAAACATCCCACAAAATGCCATGAGAAAACCCATAGAGCAGAACTTCGCTCCACAGGATGCATGCTCAGACTGCCATGCAAGCAGTTCAATTCACTGGTGAGCTGTCAAATGTATTAAGTAATCAGTAACTGTAAAATGGCAGTTACAAAAATGGCGTGGACTTGTGTCAGTGTGACATAATTATACTGCTGCAGTTCAAATAAACAAACCGATCAGATAGAATGATACTGTAAGGACATGTCTAAAGCATTTTGTTAACTAATGGCACTACTAGTTTCTGTTTCAATGTAGTACTTCTGAATCGTATCTCAAAGTAATAGAAGTCATGGAACAGATCCTACAACATACATGTCATTTCTTTAAACTCCCGTCCCTCCCCAAACATTACCAAAGGAGCTATTTCACTTGTGCTAGAAATTGTAGATCAAGCATTAATAAATAAAGCTTCAGAGTACCATACAAATGCTTTGACCATGCTACAGAGCACTATCTCATGAGAGATGGCTTCAGCTCAGTCTGCTCCTGAACTCACTCACTTACTGGATCCACACAGAGAAAACAAAGGCAAAAAAAAGCCTACCAGAAACCAATTTGTATGAGTTGTACAAGTGATTTCTAGAAAAATCAAAGAAAAAGCAGAGTGAGACCCTTGTGCTGCATATAACACACCATAAGGCTTTGTTACTCTGACTCTAAGTAGAGGCCATGTAATGTCTTAGTCTCTAATTCAGCAAAGCACTAAGACATTGACAAAGCGATTCTTAATCCCATCATTAAGCCCTTAAATCACCATTTCCCAATGTAAAGGATGTGTTTATCTAGTTATTCTACCACAGATTTTAGGTTACATTGTAATTAATGACCATTCACAATGTATAAAACTGTTCCAGCAGAGCTATTACACATACTGTAACTAAATACACTTTTCTACTAGTCATGACTAATAATTTATCTTGAGTTAAAACAACAGATCTGGGTCTTAGGAAGACATCTACTCTGATAAAGAAAATTCAGCCAAATGTATACAAGTCTACATCTTACACAACTTCCTACATTAACAGACAGACTGACAGAATTCAGAAGATGGAAAAAAACCCAAAACAAAACAAAACCAAAACCCTCACCCATGCACCTACCTGAAGGTATTTTAAGGACTGTTTATGTTCCACTGAGAACAGGATGTATATTTTACTAATACAAGTTTTGAACAGAGTACTGTTTAAAGAGTAATATATATCCACAAATGGAAAAAAACCAAAGTGCTTCCCTAAATTCACCAGTTCTGGAAGCATTTGTAGGGACCTGAGAAGTCCCAAGCAGCTGTACACACATTTTCATGTCTAAACTGCAGCAGACTAGGTCAGGATATTTTCACTTTAATGTGTGACATTTTCCTGTTCTGAAGAAACAAGAGTAATTCAAAATTATTTGAGGCTAATCTGTCCTAGCTGAACAGTATTTGAAGCCAGTCTTACTGCTGAGTGTTCAGCCTAATTACAATGTCTGTTCAAAACAGATTAATTAGGTTACTTGTACCTTTTTAAGGTGTCCTTAGGCACTTGACCACAGCTAATAATAAATACCCAGTACTTTTTATCTCTAAAAAAGCAAGAATCATTAGCTTTATTCTAAAGATTGGGAAACTGAGACGTGAGTAAGCAAAGTCATCTGTCTAATGTCACCTAGCTGAGAGCAGAACAGCTAGGAATGAAATGCAGGTCTCCATAGTCCTGTCTAGTAGTTTAACCTAACAAGGCAAGGTACAAGTGTCTAATTTTATATACATTTATACGGAAAACATAGTTGTGTAATCTAAGACTCAACTGTCCAATTTATACCATGCAGACTAACAAAATACTAAGCATTTTTCATTCTATTCTTTTCATGAATATTACTGTCCCAGATATGAAATGGAAATACAAAACAAACTAAAAACTATACCAGATGTGCCATCACGCAAGCACAATTTACATTATTTCAGTTGTTATTTCAGTTCATAATTACTTTAAAAAAAAACAGGTTACCAATAACCTTTAAACACGATTCTGTCATTAATTTTATTCTTCAGTACAGCATCCTAGGAAATTAGATGACTAAGGCTTCCATTAAAACAAAACATACATTTAAAAATCCCTTTATTCTGACCAATACAAAAATAAAGACATTTTTGCCAATGTTTTGTAACTTTAGAAATATGTATTATATTATATGTATATAATATAATATGTATTATATTATATTATATTTGAAAAACTCATTCCAAATAGAGCCTTTAACACTTCCATTTGAAGCAAATGAGGGTCTGTTAGCATGCTTATTTACTTTAGGGCATAGCCCAAGTTCTCTATCTTGACCAAACAATTTCATTTAAGCAAATAAAACCAAGTAATATACTCCCCCCCCCAACTCCCAGCATTAAACAGCTATTGTTTTGGAAGCACAATTTTAAGTGAACAAAAATTTTTCTTAAAATAAAACCTGTAGCATTAACAAGAAAAGTCTAAAGTTAAAAACATTTACATTACTGTCTAGAAAAGAAGTGGTAAAGAACACCTAGAAGTACAAAAGTGCAATCATTTTGTATACACAATAACTTCATTTAAACACTCTCAAGTATTCATTTCTGTTACCCTAGCCTTAACAACTTACTATGCTGACATCTATCATCACCCCCAAGAAAGCACACATCTTTGGAAATATATGGTACCTCACAAAAACTGTACTACTTTTTTTTTTTTTAAATAATGATAAAAAAAGACTATTTTTTTTCATATGAAACTTAAAATGTTTTATTTCATATTTCATGGATGCCTTACTTAACACCCCACAGCATCGTAAGTTAAAGTTTAATTTTATGAGGAAATAGAGTTGCCACTTCCACCAAGACACAAAGAGTTAAAGGCTGTGCAATTACCCCTGAAAGCAAGCACTGGAGAGGCTAGTTTACCTGCTGGACAAAGTTCTAAAAAGATGCAAACCCAGAGAAGGAGAGCAGAATTTTGGAAGGGAAGGCAACATCAGCAATACTGGTTCTTACTCAAGCTCTTTCTCCCTCCTACAAAAGACCTGTACTTGAGATAAAAGGAGGTAAAAACGTAAAGCTGGCTTTATGTAATCTTTCAGTCTTTGGTAATCAGGTAATTTTGCTCGTGAAGGTAGCAAACAGAACAAAGTAAAAACAGGATTTGTTTACCGCCAAGTTTATTTCATACTATGCATTTGCTAACTATTGAGGAATAAGCGTTCCATTTTTTACCTTGAAGAAACTTACACGAAAACTGGCTTAGAAGCAAGAGATACTTTCCTAGGAACTTTCTGCAAAATGTTTAAAGTAAGATATAGAAGAATGGAGAAAATATTTTGTAGGAAAAGCAGGACAGAAATGTGTAGTGGATGTTTGCTAGCAAAGGCTTTTAAGAAACTGCTCTATCAGATACAGAGTCACCTTTTAAAAAGTATAAAACTATCACCATAAGAAGTGTGATCTAAGGCCTACTTAAGGCCTGTTTAATTAAACCAAATACACTGTGAAACTAGTACGTATACCACATCTATATTTTACTACTTTCTTCTTTGCAGTTAGTTATTTTGCCCTTCCGTTTTTCATATTTTCTCAGAACCCACTTTACATCCTGTTAGTCCGTAGTTGTCAAAGTTTGCCAATCTTCATATCAGGAGAGTTCAATTGATTCATGACTATTGATCCACTTCTATTAACTTCATCCAGACCTAACAGTTAAGCACTTACAGTATGCTGGAGTACACAGGGCTCTCACAACCAAGGGCATCCAGAACATACAATATCAATACGCAATGTGTTATATTGATCACTGATTGATAGTCACTTTAGACTCCGTGTCAGGATCAAGCTTGGGATTAACATTGGGTTTAGCTTGTTTTCAGTAGGTTTTCATGAGTATTAGCAAAACATCTAAGCCACATATCTTTCATGATCTAGATCAACCCAGCTACACGACTCTTTCAACTTCTACTGTAGCCACGCATTCTGCAACTTCCTCATCTTTCTGCACAAGATTGCAGTATGCAAGTAAAAGCCCATTTTACTTATACGCCCTTTTAAAGTTATGAGTTCCTTAGATTGAGGAAGTTTCCTCCTGAAGAAACATGAGTGAAATGGCGTACTTCACACTTCACTGTAGTTCCCTTTACTTTGGGAACATGCCGCTAAAATAGCTTTTATGTGCAGGTATATGAACAGTAGTTTGAAGAATTCCCAAGAAAAATCATACTGATGCTTTTGCATTCCACTGCTAATATATACGCCACTGCAAACAAAACATCATTTTTAAAGTGCTTCTTCCTGATACGGAAGTTCCTCTTAAAAATACCTAAAAGTTAGCAGTTTACAAAGCTTAAACCCTCCTGAGATTTCTATGCTAACTTTGTAACCTTTCTGTCTTGCCGAAAGAACTGTATTTATCGATAGAGAAGTTACCACATATAACGGAAGATACAATGCAACTGAAGGATCTAATCCATCTTGGTTTTCTTTTTTTTTTTTTCCTTTTCTTTAATTAGTATCACTGTCAGTCTCATCTTCCAAGGAAAAAGAAACAAAACCAAAAAAAAAAAACACCAACCCTCCCGACCCACAACAACAAAAAGTCCCCCCAAACAAAAAACCCCTCTCATTTCTGTTTAAATTCACCCAAACCCCAATCTCAGTACTTCTACAGAAATTCTGCTGCCATTTAGCTTACCTGTAACACTACCATAGTTACTTATTCACACAGCTCACCACTTCAAACAGGTTTACCAGCTTATATATCATCGTATCAAGTTTGTATTAACATAGTGATTCTTCCTAGACACTTATGAGCGACTGATTAAAGTTCAGCATTTCAGGCGGATTCTTAGCCTTCAGCCATCTCATGTGCTACATTATTAAGTAGACTGCTACATCTCTTTTGTGCCTTCTTTTCCTTTGTTACTCAAGTGAGCACGTTGTCAACATTTAAAATTACAGAACTTAACAGCATTTAGGAAGCAAAATTTCTCCTTTTTAAAGCATGCGCTTCTGATTTCCATTCAAATATTTCATTCAATGCTTTCCATTTATGGACTTCTTACTTTGGCTAGTTGTCTAACTAATAAATTCAGAGACACATTCTTTGCCTGGTTAACCATAACAACTTGCATGGATTTAGCAGAGTATATTTAAAAAAAAATAAAAAAATAAAAAGAAGCAGGAAAAAAAAAAAAAGGCAAGCTTTCTTTTGGACAAGGAAGCGGAAAAGCTAGCAGGTTGAGTTGACATTTAAAGACAAGGGCACAAAAGTGAAGCTCCCGAATTGCATGTAACCCGGCAGCTGACAAGCAGAAAAGTAACAGTTGCACGGGCAACCGAAACTGGTCAAACTACAGAGACAGAAACAACCAAGCCCTGAGTTTTCAGGGCCCTTTACAGTGTTGGGAGGTTCTCTGGGGTTTTTTTCTGGAGTGACAAGAACCCATGCCGTGCGACAAATAACGCTGGTCGGACCATTTTCTCCCCTTCACGGGCTCCGAGTTCAAGGCCTACATAGAGGAAG
The DNA here is from genome assembly GCF_036417535.1 of Chlamydotis macqueenii. NCBI lineage: Eukaryota > Metazoa > Chordata > Aves > Otidiformes > Otididae > Chlamydotis > Chlamydotis macqueenii. The sequence goes on from NC_141563.1 coordinate 21,033,666, forward strand.
CTGCTCCGACTCCCGCGCGGTGCAGCGCACAGGGCAGCAGCTCTCGGCTTGACCCTGACGCAGGCGGCGGGGCGGCTACCGGGAGCTCAGGCCCTGACGAGCGCCGCGGCCGGGGCGGGAGGCGACCGCTACCGGCCACCGCAGCGCCTCCGCCGCGGGAGCCGGCAGCCTCCGGGCTGGCGGGGCCGCGGCCGGGGCGGGGGGCGCGGCCCGGGGCAGGCCCTGCCGGAGGGACGCGGCCGCTCGGCGGGGGGAAGGAGGGAGCCGAGCGCAGACAAAAGCGGGTCGCGGCCGGCAGCGGGGTGGGGCCGTGACCGGGCGGCGGCACCTCCGCTCCCGAGGGAGGGCAGCGGGAAGAGGCCTGGGGTGGGCACGGGCTTCCGCCGCCTCTCCGGCCCGGCCGCGGGGTGGGGTGGGCGCCCCGCGCCGCGCCGAGCGGCGGGCAGGGGGCGGCGGGGCGCGGCGGCGGCTCCATCCTCCCCGCGAGGGAGGGGAGCGGAGCGGAGCGGAGCTGGGGCGGCGCCCGGAGGGACGCGGCCGCTTACCTGGAGCTCGGTGAAGAGGATCTCCCTCTCGGCCGCGTTGGACGCCATTGCGCTGGGGTTTGAAGTCCGCCGCACCTGGACGCTGCTGCTGCTGCTGCTGCCGCCGCCGCCGGCGGGGAGGGGAGCGAGGGAGGCGGGTCCGGGGCCGGGACTAAGGGCGCATCGGGGGCGGGGGGAGCGCTCCGTGCTCAGGCAGAGAGGGCGACGCGAGAGGGGCTGCTGCCGCTGCCCCCTCTCCTCTCATGAGGGTCGCGCCGGGGCGCGGTGCGGTGCGGTCCCCGCCGGGCCGCGGTGCGCTCCCCCGCCCAGGCGCGGCGCTCGGCCCTGGCAGCGCTCGGCCGCCGCGGCTTGTTGCTCCTGCGGCCGCCGCGGATGTCGCACCATTTGGCTGTCACCCTGTCGCAAAAGCGTCGCTGCTTTGCGGCTCCCGGAGCACGTGATGGTGTGTGCGGGGAGGAAGAGCGGGCTCCCCAGAGGCGGCCGGCACCCCGCCCTCGCCCCTCCCCCTCATCCCCCGCGCGGCCAGAGCGGCGCGAGGCGCGGAGCGCGGGCTGGGCGCGAGGGCGCGCCTCGCGCCTCGATGCCCGCAGCCCCTCGGCCCCGTCCTCCCGCGTCTCCGCGCTCCCCGGTCGGCGCTTCCCGCTCCTGTCCGGCTCCGGCGCCGGGAGCCCTGTCGTTTCCCGCTGTGGCGGCGGAGGGAGGGGGGCGTGTGGCACATCCCTGGTGTTGGGGGTGGCTGGGGCTGGGCTCCGCCAGGCCTAGGAGACGGGTGGAAGCTCCTGGCCGGTTTTAGCGAAAGCAGCTAGTGCGGGAAGGAGAGGGCAGCCACCCGCCGCCCGGGGACCCGGAGCGGTGGCTCAGGAGGTTGTGGTGAGTGGGGGCTGTAAATGCCCTTCTTATTAGCTTAAAGGGCTGAACATACGCACGTGGGGTGCTTGGTGAGTTCTGGGGGGAGTTGGCACTGTTCACTTAGTCTGCAGAGTAATAAGCTGCTGAGAGCTTCAAAGTCAGTTTGAGTGTCTGAGAGGAAGTGGTTTCTCTTCCCTCTTGGCAGCATGTGACACCAGCATTTATACTCAGTTTCCTGCCTGTGTCAGTTGGTTTTTGAAATTTTTTTTTTCCACCTGTTCATAAACACATACTTTCTGCTGGCTGGTATGTACACACACGTGCGTTCTCATTCCACCTTGATATTGGATCTTACATTGGGCCAACTGAACTCATGCAAAACACTGTGTGGAAGAGATTAAAACTTTTTTTATCTGTGCAGTTCATGTCAAACTTCTATAAGCTGAGGCGTTTTTGATGGATTCATCTTTGTGCAGGCATTAGCATTTGTTCTGTTTATGCTAGTGCATCTCTGTATGGCTACAGGCCAACAGTAATCTGTTCTAGAACTGCCAGTTAGATTTTAGAGGTTTTTTTGGGGGTTAGTTGTTTGTTTTGGTTTGGTTTTTTTTTCCTAAAGGAAAAAGGGAATGGAAGAAGTAAACATTAAATTACTGCTACTGTTCCTGGCAAATCTGAAACATTTTAAGTGATCTTATACTTCTGCTGTTGAGCACCAAACAAACCAAACAACCTGAAGTATGATAGAATGATGGCAAACTGTATTTAAAACTCATTTGAATTGGTTTTGAGAACAGATGTTTAATGGTATATAGAAGTTATTAGAAATGGCTGGATTACAGTGACTTAGTAACTTAATATACTTGTCAGTGTGTATGTGGTCTGTTACTGCAGCTCGTCTACTCGCCTGCTCCCATTGCAAGGGAGCAGGAGTCAATGCGCTAGGATATTTTACAAGATGTAGTCAGAGGGAAACAAAAATTGTGCCACAAAGAAAACTCATAGATGTGTGAGTGGGTGTCAACAAAGTGAAGCTTTGAGATTGTGTCTAAAACAGGCAGCTGACTTTAGTTCATGCTTAACCTAGCCTGCCCATTGAGTGTAGCCTAAAGCATATTGTTATCCCTGTCAAGGCAGGGCCTATAAGCTTTTTTGTATTCCTGATGTTATTTACACAACTTGGAAGGACAAAGTCCTGGATTCTTTGATAGAAGTGTAGTGGTACAGGAATCAAAAGAGGAACTGGTTTGAAGAACCAACATTATCTTAGCTAAATCTCTGATACTTAATCATTCTTCCTCTAGAGTCTGGAGAACACAAGGCAGTGCTGGACAACTGTAGCTCTACGTTTAAGTACTGTGACAGTGAATTACTGAGCAAGAGAGAACATTCCCAAAATAGAAGGCAGTTAAGTACCTAAGTGCAAGAATTTAGCATTATATGGAATCCTGAGTTCGGCCTGTGACTTAAAATATCTGAATGCTATTTCTTCAGCCATTATTCTGTTAGCTCATTCCCTACACTCGATTAACATGCTAGAAAAGCAAACTGAATGAAAGGGATGTCAGTACCATTGGTTAACGCCTTTAATTATTTCTTTCCTTGTGTTATTAAAGTCTTTGTCCCAAAGACCTGGAAAAGTATATAGCTGAGACTTCCAGTGTTCCAGGTGGTGCAAAGCACACCTTGTGAACCCTTGGGCATAGTACAGAACTCTATAGAAAAATATCCAGTATACTGTAAGCAAAATCTGGGGTATTTTTTAGAATAGGTCTAACTAGTCCTGTATATTATCAAAGGAAGAGCTTGCCTTCACTTGGTGATGCATGTAGAAATGAGGATTGAGGACATGTGAAGAACACCAGACAGGTGTTAATTGTTTTGTTTTTATACTTACTACCAGGAAAAAGTAAGTTTTCTATTTAAGCTTCTTGTTAATGTTGGCTATTTAAATTAGTGGTGTATTCTAGAGGGACAACAATGTGAAGACATACTTGGGTATGGGCTAAATGAAACTCTTGGGAAGGAAAAAATGAGATACCATTGTACATGCAGTACTAGGAGAGCGAGGGCAGAGCAATATTAAGCCAGCCCACCACCTTTTTAGGCACAGAACAAACTCTAGGAGTTAGTGACCTTTTTGATGGGGTAGGTTAAAGATTAGTTAATTTTGCAAGTAATAGTGATATCTGTTAAAGGAAATCCTCCTTCTCTGCTAAAATTCACAGTTCAAATCTACTTTAGGGTAGCATTTTCTTTAAGTTCTCTTACTTAGGAATAAAAACAAGTATGCAAAGCTAATGCTGGGACTACATTTGTTTAAAAAAAAAAAAAAACCAACAAACCAAAACAAAAAAATCCCCAAGAAACCAAATCACAATGTATTTTTAATAATGTAACCATTTATTCTCCCTGACTTCTAGACATAGCGGTGTTACTCTTGTATTCTCGTAGTTGTCCTTCTAGGTTGGATCCTTTGAAAACCTTATGAAATCCTGGAGCTATCCGGCACCGGAAAAATGAGATAGGAGAACGTGCATGTCTTTTCCTTCTCTGCTTGTTTACTTCAGCATGGAGATGTTGAGAAATAGCATATTGATGAAGAATAGTACTTTTCATCTTCCTGTTTTGTTTCTCAAGTAATTGTGGGAATAGGAGAAAGCTTTGCTTTAAAGAGCTTCCAGTAATAAGTCTTGCAATAGATTTAGTAAGAAATGTGTCTAGATCAGGTTAAACTTTGAGATAAAACATAAATTAATACTACAATCTTTTTTAGACATGTAAATTGCTGGTGTTTATTAAAGAAAATGCCCAATGGGAGGAAAAAAAAATCAAAGATGTGGATCATTTTAATGTGTTTTGCTTGAGAATGTTGTTTCCTTTCTTGAAAACACACCACTTCTGTAGTATTTCTTAGAAGTTAATTACCCACCGTTGACTCAGATTTCTTAAAGGGAATTCGATGTAAGAAAAGGCTCCTGAGAGAGAGAGAGCACAAGAGTTCTGTGAGCCTCTTGCCACTGGCAGAGAAGAGGACAAGATGATGACATGTCACAGACGGAAAACTAAAATGACTATGTAAGTTTGTTTAGCTCTTGTGGTGCTTGCAAATTTTGCATATTCCTAAAGTATTCCTTTATTACTCTTTTAATTACATAGCTAATCTTACAACTTTTGAGTGGATTACTGTGATGTAATCATAACCCTGCTAGCAATTGCTGCGCACTTTCTAGTTAAAATTTGTCTTCTCTGTTTGCATACTGTTACCCAGGGCTAGATGTAGGCATATTATGACCCAGCCAAGTAGGCAGATGCTATGAGGAGTGGAGTGCAACAAACCTTATCTTACTATCTGTTTTATTAATTCTGGACCCTGGGAAGACTTGCAGTCAGTGAAAAAAGAGTGCTCCGGGGAAGGAGGTTCATTCCTGTTGTTGCCTCCTATTCTTCTTTTCCCTCCTCCTCTTACAAGGGAAAATCTGCCTTATGCCAGTTAACGTCAGTGGAGCTCTATGGAGACGAAATGCCTTACCTGTGCAGAACCAGCTATAAGATCAGACCTCATTTCTGTAAAGGAGATCAACTCAGATTATTTGAAGTAATAACAAAATGCTTTATGTCTTTACATTAAGGCTATGATCCTACAAGTGGATCAACATGATGGATCTTTACACCTATGCTAAGTCTCAGTGATTCTAATTAAACTTGATTATAGGATCAAGCTTAACGTGCTCAATGTTGTTTCTGCAGTGAGCTCTGCACCCATGGACTCCTGTGCTTTCATTGAATCCACTGAAGCGAATAGGGCCTGGTGCAGCATTGGTGACATCAAGACCTGATTTTCTAAGAGTGTAGATAAGAGATCAGTATGAGCAAGGTAACTATACCTTTGGGTAGTTCCTGGTCTTGTTGCTTTATTTCTGTCAATTGCAAGCATATTAATTCAAATGGTGGCTAATCTAAAGTACCTTAGTTCATTACAAAAACAAGGCAAGATGCATTCAAGAGTGATTCAAAATATATTCTGTTATGAAGAAGATTGACTTTCTGAAGAAATACAGGTGGCTGTGACCTAAAATTGCTATGAATAGACATTGAGGCTTTGGAGACAATTGAAGCATTCTGATGTGCAGCTTTAGAGTGTGCAAGTTTCAATGACTGTAGGAAAATAAAACTCTTCCAAAAGGCTTTGCAAATATAAAACAAACAAACAAATGAAGAGTTAGAGAGTCACAACATAGCTGAAGCCCTGGTCTACATTTGGAGGAAAGGGAAATATATTGCAAAGGATGAGTCAGACATGGGCATCCCCAGAGAAATCTTTGTTAAATAGGAGACCTGTGCTTGGAAGGCTGCTGCAGGAGTGTCTCTGTTGTGTGCTTCTAAGGTAGGATTTGACCTGCCTTTGCAAAGTCTGTTGCTGCCAGCGATACTGGACTGCAGATTTGCTAGCAGCTCCCACCAGGGTGTGCAAAAGGCAGACGGTTGTGTCTGTTCTTCTCTGCATTATGGTACTGGCAGTCTGGTCTCACCCTGTGTTGTGGAAGTTGCTACGTGTGACTTGTGAACTTTGGGTTGCCCTCAATCAATTTTAATTTGCTGTTTTGAAATCTACAGCAAAGATTGACAGAAACAGGAAGGAAGTTCTTTGCCTGAAAACGTGTACAGCTGCAGTGCCGGGTGATGTAGTGTCCATACATCACAGTTTTCTTTAACTCTAATATGTTTGTGGATGTTATGAACAGCTATGCCAAATGATCCTGAAACAGACCTCATCAGACACTCAGTCTTAGATGGTAATGGTTTTTTGTCATGATTAACTTGATGGCTGTTTTTTCTCTCCATGTCTTTATCTCCTCTCAGAGACAGTAGCCTGCATATGTAACTCTGTCAGGGATTGAAGTCCTAAGTAGTTAGGACTTGTACTTAGTATGCAATGTCTCCAAATTAAAAGGGCAGATCTATCTTCATCTAATGAACACTTAAAACAAGAGGGTTACCAGGCAGGTTTATAGCTAGCTCTAATTGCATTCTCCTTGCTCTACTGGGACTGACATCCCCAAGGAGAGAAGAGAGCTTAAGAACTTTCATAGAGAATGACAATTGCATCAAACAATATCAACACAAAGACATTAAAAAAATGTTAGCGCTGCTACCAAATATGTTACTCATTCCCCTTTTCTTTTCCTTCTCTTCACTCCTTGTCTTCCGCCACCACCAATTGTTTTATTCTCATGCTGTGGCAAACTTGCTTTCGTGTAACTTCGTGCAGCTTCCCATTGCTTTGGTTCATTTTCCGCTGCTTTTGAACGGTGTGGTGCAGAGATGGCTTGTTACAATGTATTCTGTGTAATATACTCTTGTTTAAGTGTAAGTGAGGAAGTAAGAATATATCTCTCTCTTCTTTCCCTTCTTTTTTTCTTCTTTTTTCTTTTCCTTTTTCTTTCTACTTTGTCACCCTGCTTTGAGTGGGATGGTCATAACAGGGGTGAGCAGGGAAGTTCTGTTTGGGATACCTTTTTGACTAGCTGTAACTGAAACTCTCACACATCTTCAGGATGTTCAAAGGCATTTTCTCTTGTGTGAGTAAATTTGCTGGCATTCTCATGTTGTCTGAAAATACACACAATGTTGAAAGGCTTGGATGAGATTTCTATACTGGGGACTAGTTGCAAAGATATTTGTGGAGTGGCTCTTCTGACTGAAAAGTGAAATGATTAGGTATCCTAAAGAGCAACAATAATTAAATTCTTGTACTTCTCTTAATTTCCTTCGATACATAGATGCCAGTGACTTTTTTTTTTTAATAGTGTAATGCATTTTCTTGTACATGCTTAGTGTTATCATTTAGCCTGTATTTATGTTCTGAAGCAAACACTAGATGTCTAAAGGAATAAGCTGAATCAATTTGGGTTAAGTAGCTTCAAAGTATCTTGAAATGCATTCGCTGAAATCTCACACTGTCAGTATGGCCTCAGAGTTGAACCATTTATTATAATCATGTAATGAAATATTCCAATAGAAATATAAAACACTCAAATTGATTTGCTGCCTAGCAGGTGGCTTGCAGTTAGTGAACTTGTTTCCTCTTTGTAAGAAAAATGAGGCTAGAAGCTACTGAAGAACATGTGGAAAAGTGTTTTGGAGCCCTGATCTGTTTTCTGTATCTACACTGTCAAGGAGCAGTTAGCCAGAGGCAAACACTGAGGTGGAGTTAATGGCGGAGAGCACTGAAGCGTACTGGGTTGATATCTGAAACATGGTAACCTGGATTCTCTTTACATTCATTTACCTCTTTGCTTGCTGCAATATTGACATGTTGGCTTTAATGAAGGTAGCTTTTACACAAGTGCTAGGAATGTCTCTAATGGAATGCTGCATTGAGTGTGCATTTTCGTTCTTGACTTGCTCCTTGCTTGCTTCTGTCTGTTCCCTACACACGCACCACATACGCCACACACACCTTCCCTGCTGGAAGTAGTGCGTTGATGGAGCAAAGCATGAAAATGAAGTGTAACAATCTAAAAATAAAAGAATAAGGTTTACCCTCATCTTGTCCTGTATTTTTCTTCATCCTGAGATCCATGGGATAGGCCAGTCGTGAACTGCAGTGTCCTTGCAGACTATTTGATTGAGGTAGGAGGGCTTAGCTTAATTGGACCTGAGCTGAATGTGGTCATAATGATGGCAATGATGGGGACGTATCAATGATGTGTCCTCAGGACCTTTGGAACCCCGGCTGAATTCAGTAGGACAGAAGTACATCGTTATCTTGAGTTGCATAAGCAGCCTAATGTTTGTTCTTTTATTAGTTATGATAGATAATAGTAACAATTATTAGAAGAAATCACCACATCTAGGCATTAATGTATTTTTATCATGGACTTAAGCACTACAGTAAATCCAGTTGTTATTTATACCCGCAATGCAGATAGAAGTTGATTTAACGTTAGAAAAGTGCAATTATAGGCAGGTTAATAAAGTTTTATACTGTGTTATGAGGCATGCAGACTTTAGATATAGCAAACGGTATATTATAACTTGTTTTCATAACATTCAGATTATAAAATCTTACTTCAGAAATATGAATATTTCATAAATATAATATAACAGAAGTAGTTAAAAAGGTGAAGCTGAGGTCAGTTGGAGGTTGCCATTCATGGGCTGTCCTTAACTCTGTTTATTGCTTCTCCTTTTCCCAGCAAATCCAGTATTTAAGAAGGATTGTAAGACTCATGTAATCATTGAGGATTTACTTCCTTTGGTGCCTCAGAGCTGCATTCAGCAACAACACTGTTGCTTTATTTGTTTTTTTTTTTAAGCATACATCTCACCTTTGCAAGGTACAGATTGATGTTACCAGGAAGTATTTTGGATATCAACAACTGTAAATTTTTGCTTGAAATTAACATTTGAAATTTAGTTAGACATACGTTCAACTCTTAGTCTTGCACTGACAGAAGGCACTGTAGTTCCACAGGGATCTTAGATACAACTGATGTAAACTGGGACTCTGGCTAATGAGGTCAAGAGTCTCTTTTTCACATGTGCCAGTACAAAATCTTCTTAATTCTCAGTTTTAGTATTAAAATATAGAAGAATTCTAAATATATGATAGTTAGCTAAGATTCAGGGTGGGCTTATTCTAGTTTGCAATAATCTTTGCTGGCAAAAAGCTTTTCTGATGTCTGTGGTGAATAGAGAGCATAATACTCTGATAAACTGCTTAATATTTCTTAATGCTTCATGTTTCTGAAAATTATGTGGTGTAGATTGGTGGATAAATGAAATTAATAGTTTAACTGAAGTGCTTTAGAATTGCAGTTTATCTCTCACTGTTTCCAGTCTTTGCTGTAATACAGAAACATTTGTTTATTCATATGCAACTTTCTTCGTACTTGCAAAATCTGCAAGGACACAGTATTTCTAAGTGTCCTTAGCACAAAAAGGAAAAAAGAAATATAAACTTGGTAATGGGAAAGGTGTATTAGTGAAAGAGCTGAAGCTTCAAGAGGATTTTCTTGATAAATGAAAATTTTAATATTAAATTGCTCCATCTAGTGGCAAACTGCTAAACCTGAGAAATTATTATTTTTTTTTTTTTTTTAGTGCTTATTATCCTTTTAGTAATTATTATTCTTTTGAACAATTTAGGATTGAATTCTTCTTCTTTTCCATGGGAAGTCCTCTGCCAAGGGAACCCCACATGTGACAAGCTACAAACCTTGATTTTTCTTCTGGTTAGCTCTGAGGATTTTTACTGTTTACTTCAATGGAAGCAGCCTTATGTGTCCAAGTGTCTGAACTACTTTTGAGAACTTGGTCCTTAGCGCCTTAATACCTTTGGTTCGAGTTCTCCATGGAGCTGGGAGGGAGAATGGAGAAGCTTGATAGTGTAAATGGTTAATATAATAAGGATGAAGTGTTCGATTCTTTGTCACAGAGTTAAAATACACAGTGAATCAGGTACCAAGTACAGTATACTGAGATGTATCTTGCATTCTAACATGAGATAAATTTCTCTTGCAGATGATTTCATTCAAACCTTAACTGGCATTTATACTGTACTTTTCATAATAGTAATGAATGAATTGAATGATTTGTTAATGTCAATATACTTTGTAAACAATTTGAATTCATAACACCAATCAAGACAAAAACGCCTGCATTTCCCAGTCATAAGAAAATAGGGAGAATATTCAAAAGGAAAAAGTTCAAGGAAATGTTTAATCCAGACATCTCTGATGCCTTCTTCTTTTGCGCACCTTGAAAAGACACATTCTGACAAAAAACAAAGGAACTCTTGAGGAGAGCTTTCCTCTGCTCACTGATGTGATCCCTTGTGCAGCTGGCTTTAAAGGGAACTTGGGTGCTTAAGAATGCAAGATCATGGAACAATGAATCACTTTCAGGGTGGTTGGGTGCTGCTGTTTTTTTCTCTTTCTGAATGGAGCCCAAAACTGTGCGGCCAGCAGCTGAAGTCCTGCAGAAAACCAGAAATATTTTAAAAATTAAAATCAAGAAAAAGGAAAAGAACTGAAATAGTTTAAAACAAAATTTTAAGTATTAGATTTAAAAAAAAAAAGGCTGCTCTTGAGAAAGTAACAGATGTACTGGACTTGCTGACACCATATCCTTTGCTTTTGTAAGTCACTTTTCAGTTTAGGTTAATCTGCTACATAAATAATTATATACCTTTAACTTCCTGGTAGATTAGTTTTCACTTCTCTGTCCGTGTCTGAATACTCATTTTATATTGAGAAACTGCTCTATAACGCTCAAGAGTCGCATTTTATCCCAAGACTGTTGTTGTTATTCACTTGAATAATGGAACATAAACCTCATCGTATGCTTTTCCAGACTTCCTCTCCCCATTTAGGTTGGCCACTTAAAGTTGCAGATCACTGTTCCTATCTTCCTTTCCCAGGCAAATGCACCCCTTAAACATCACAATTGCATAACTTTCCTACGTGCTAACTAAAGTTTCCTTGCAGCATACATTTTAACCTCAGCTGTTATACTTTTGGCTGAACTTGCAGTGTTTGAAATACAGGGTAACACATCCTGATAAAAGTGCATGAGCAAATAATTAACATTGCTGTCAATTGGAATAGTGCTTTTCATCTTCTGTGATTCTTACATAGCTGAGGCCTTCTCAGGCAATAAAGCCAGCTAAGTGTACCCCATCTCTGTATTTTTCTAATGGCTGATGGATTTGGGGCTATTCTTTCTCAAGAGTGCAGTTCCTACAGATAATGTTCATCAGTGTTGCTGTGGTTGAGTTCCCTCCCTGGTACTGGCATCTGCAGCAGTACTGACAGAAAACTGGACAAAAAACCTTGGCCTTTCCACCTCCTTCTGTTGGACTGTGGATGCTGAGAGGTACCAGTGACTCTGCCCCTCTCTGCCCCTCTCTGCCCCTCGGTGACTTTCAAGGTTCAAGGCAGGGAGGTGGCTACTAAAGGATTTGCAAAAGTGAGAAAAGAGAGAGTTCTGCTTGAACAATTACATTGTTTGAAATACTTTGGAATACATATCCCAAAGACAGTTTAGTCTGGAATAGTGTCTTTCATCCAGTTTGTTACCTGAAATTACGTGATCCTTTTACACTAACCTTACATGGATTTGGTAGAGTATTGCTAATTCAGGTATATATCCTGTCTGCTGAAAAATCATTTGACTTACACAATTGCATGTTTTTAGTATTTCTGAACAAAGGTTTCATTGTGAAGTGAGACTAATTTAGAAGGACTCATCTTCTCTTGCAAGTAGCTGGAAACAAGTTAATGTCTATTGTAATTTAGAGAGGGGTTAGTTTCTTGCCTTGATTGCTTCGGCAATCAGTCTGTATTTTGAAAGGAGGATTTTCATAATATTATCTATTCATAGATTACTCAATTTTATCTAATTCACATTTTTTAAACTACCCATCTTTAATCTGTTATCAAGATTCAATTGGCAAGTTTTTGTCTCTGTATGCTAGAAACCTAGATTTATATTCTCTGTAGCGAATTGCTAGGGAGTGTTAGACAGTAGTAGGAAATGACTTATGGTTTAGGTAACCAATGCCAGTTTTCTCAGTTTGGCACACATTTTTTGCTAGGAAAAAAATGATGATTATCTGGTTTTGGTCACATTTGTTGCATGGTAAGGTATCTTGGAGGTGGCCAAGGACAACTTAGTGTTTTTCTGTTAGTGACGTTCTCTACTGCAAGGGATGTTTTTTAATTGTTTAGTTTTCCAACTTTTTAAGTGTATACTATGGTACTGAATACTCCAGGGTTTTGAGATTGGTTTATCTTAAAACAGTAGCAACTTCCTTTGAATGAATTAAAAATATATAGATGGAATCTTTGCACTCTTTCTTGTTTCCGGAGGCAGATACATTGTCAAAGTGTGTCTTATGATGATTTGTACTGGTACAATTCTACTCTTCTCTAGAGTTGCTTTCTTGTGCTTTTCTGCTGATTTTGATCTTGAAAAACATCTAAACCATTTTATTCCTCATTCCATAAAAAAGCCTTCTTTTTCTCATGAAACATATTTGTTTCAAGCCTGAGCTAAACAGCAGCAGTCTCAGGAAACAGTCTCTCAAAGTGTGCAAGGAGGGGAGCCAATATTTAATGTATACTCTTCTATTTTTTTTTTTTTTTTTCAAAATGTATTAATCGGAACCCCGCTGTTACCCACATGCCGTGTAAATAAATATTTGGTAATGACCACTTTTTCTTTATTCTTCATCCTTGCTCCTATAATGCTTCCTTGGTTCTGAGCAGAAAATATCTTTTTTTAAAAAGTTATGGATGTACGCAGAAGTGATGGGCTTTTTATCTTTTTGCAAGTTACTGAGAGTACCTGTCCTCTGATCCATAGACATCTGAGTCTTTTCTCTAAACAGCTGCCATAGGACAGTTCATGACTTGCAGAGTGGTTGGGGTTTTTTTAGCTTTATTCTGGACTTGAAGAGCTTGCTCTTCTCCCAAATTTCTAAAGGTTTTAGTCTCATGAACTTTCTTAATGAGACCAAGGTCATGAAGTTTTGATGCTGTCAAACTGTCCTGGGGCATTTTGGATTTTAAATTTTTTACCATATCAAGTTGCTTATTTTGTAAGCTTAGTGCTGGATTGTGACTTAATTGGGCAAATAACTATAATTCTATCTACTTAATCAGAAAGTGATTCTAAATCTCCCAGCATGGTTAACCTCCTAAAGGTTTTCATTTTGGATTGTAATAAAATCTAATGATACTGATAATTCAACCCTTTTTCATCACACAGATGCTATCTCCCCAAAAGAAAAAAAAAAATCAAACTTTTTTTTTTGTTTTGTTTCCAGTGTATTCTTACCATAGATTCATTTTTCTAGTTCAGTCAGCTTTAATGCCCTCCAAAAACTTGGCATATGTTTCTTATTGAGTATGATATTCCAACTGCTGTGGGCTTTCTATAGTTGGCCTCTGCTAAGCTAAATGAAAATTACTGATTTTCAGACCCGCCTCTAATCAGAAATAAACAATGTCCTTTTCACTGGTGTGTACTGTGAACAAAGAAAACCAGTATGTGACTTCTTGTCTTATACCTATTTCCATACTGACAGATAAAAAGCATCCTACTAAATTGTTGCACTCAGGTTTTTTTTTTTGTTTTGGTTTGTTTTTTAACCTCTGATACTGTGTGGTCTTCAGGAATAATTTCAGTCCCAATATTGTAACTAATCTGAAATAATTTCCATTACATCTCTCCTGTGACTGCAGGGCTCTTTCATCACAGACTATTTTGGTCTCCTTTCCAGATCTACTCTTACCAAAGCAGAAGTCCACACTGAAAGGCATATTTCCAGTCCAGCAAGCTCTCCATGTCTACATTCGCGTTTCCATGAAATTATGCATTAAAGCTTTAGAAGCAGAACATCTGAATCAGAATAAAACACTCTTATTCTGGAACAGGTGGAATTGCATGGTATTACATTAACTTACTTATGAATCTACATGTCGAAGTCCTGAATTTCTCTGCGCCATCGTAAAGATAATCAATAAAAAGGACTGCTCGAGTACAGAGCAGAAAAGTGGCACTTTATGTGGCTTTTGCCAAGACTTCTCACAGTTCCTGTGTTTATTGCTAACATGAGCTTCCCACTGTTTCATTAAACAGGCTTTTTGCAGCATCCTATTTTCTTTAGCAGATTTCTATCACAGCAATTATTGTCAGACTTGACAGACTGGCAGCTGGAGATATGAACCAGGCGTAGGAGGAAAAAATTTAGGTGTTTAAGGACTCTTATCTTTTCTAATTGCTTCTATTTTTTCCTTTCCTTTTTTTTTTTTTTTCTTTTTTTTTCCCCCACTCCTTTGGTTCCCTAAGATGAATTTTGTCCTGTTATTCTCCCAGAGTAGAAATATGTGCTTTAACTTTTCCCTCCCCTCCCATGAGTAGGAGGAGAGTTACAATATGCAAGCTGATTTGAAATAGAAAAGAACAAGGGATGGCAATGGAGGCAGACATCCACTAGAAGTAGCATATTTCAGTCTACTTTCCAGGTTTAGCATTAGATTCGTGTGTTAGAGTGTAGAAATGAATGTTTTGGATGGCTCCTTGTGGACTGCAGAGGTGTGTTCGAATACTAGTATGCATGAGGGAATTAGTTTCATGGGAAATGCAACAATGGTTTGTTTTTTTTCTTTTTTTATTATTTCTTCCTTGACACTTCTGCTGCTTGTTACCTGAAGTCTGAATTTGCTTTTTTTTTTTTTCTGTGGAAACTCTTTCAAGGAGGAAATTTGTGAGCTAAGTATGCACTAAGTATGAAGATCATGGAAGTGTGTCTGGTTTGGAGAAGTATTATCTGGAAGCATTAACATCTGAATTAAGTCAGTGAAGTGAATATGCTGTAGGAGATATCCAAATCTCTGGAACAAGTTACCGATCAACTTGCATGAGAAGAATTTACTGTTTGTGTGGTAACAAGGATGTGTGTGTGCTAGAGAGGGGGAGAAGATAGTGCTTAAAAAAAGAAAGGTTTGTCATCAACCTTGTCAGATGAAGCTCCAACAGAAAGAAAGGATGTGCTTCTGAAGCACATAGGTCCTATTTAATAACACTTTTCTGGAAAAAGTCTATCTATGGTTCCCACAACATGCAAGAGAGAGGATTTAAACTCTGATTAAAGGCCCAGAAAAACCTTTGTGGAAACGGAGGCAGAGAAACATATACAGATACAGTTGTATATGTATCAGTATGCCCTGTGCAAATCAAAGTTAAAAGCTGGGAATTACTGTATTTTAATGATTTAGGAGTCTAGAAGGCTGATGCACCTGGATCATGTGGTCTTATATCTGTTAACAGGTAAAAGATTTGTGATACATTACAAAAATGTACCAGGAGGCAGTATAGCAGTCCAACAAGGCTAAAGGAAATGCACCTAACTTACTAAGAAATAGAAACAACGCCTGTGGCTTTCTAGCAATAAGATTTTTTCCAAAGGCTGATATGATGCTTTGCCATGAGGGATGGATAGATCATGTTTAACTTAATTTCAAATTTGTTTCCTTTAAAGATAATTTTATGTCATGTTTATTTGCTCTAATATGGTAATCACTTGCTTTTTTGTATATTCTCCTGCAAATAGGTTTGCATCATGAATTTAATGTGCACCGTCACATTTATTCAGTCTGCTAGTTTTAGGTCTATTAGGAATGCTTTCCAGTTACAAACTTAATTCTGCAGCTCACTGACATCATTGTCACCATGTAACTTCCCATCCTCAGAAGGTTACATACCTGATCTTGTGATTATTTTCTTCTCTTCCGTACAAGAAGTGACTTTGAAATAGCCTCAAAACAGTTGCTTTACTGTGTGCAGCAATTATGAAAGAACCCTTGGATCATGGTGCTCAGACAGTAGAGTCTACCACTTATATGAGGATATAGAAAATTGTGGACTCTGAGGTCTTTGAAAACAGATATGTTAAGCTTTTCTAATTTAGAAAAAACTTGAAGACTTGGCAAAAATTAATGGGAATTAGTTTGCTGAAAATAAATTTGGGAAGGCTGAGAGGGGGAGCTAGGAAAATCACCAGCAGATCTGTTAAACTTTGATTTGAGGAAACTGAAGAGTGGCTCTCTTCACTACTTGTGTTAAGTCTCTGTGGTCACTTGGAGACCAATGTGATAAATAACAATCCAAGTGGATCAGTTCAATCAGTCATATCATCTTGCTTGGTGTCATTCTTTGATTGGATAGCTAATTAAGTGTCAAAGGGAATGTAGTAGAGATGGCATACTTCTGTAATTTCTGTTTCTTTTAATTCAGAAAGTGTGATATTCTGCTTTTCAGAAGGCTTTGACAAAAGCATGCAGGCAAAGGAGACTGAACTGCAGCACACAAATGGTGACCGTGGTCTTGCCAGTGCAGAATCCCCTGTATGAATTGAGTAAATTCAGATTATCTGAGCAGCATATGTATAGTAATTCTAGTGTTAGTTTTAGGGGCCTATCCCTATGTATATATGCTTTAAAGGTGGTACTATCATATGGCATTCTTGTGTGATTGCCCAATTACTTGGTTAATTTATCCATTAAGTCTTCTTTTAAGGTAGGGTTGCAGATAACTTTTCTGTTTGTTCTGAGATTCCCAGATGTCTAAAGGCTGTAGAATATTGTAAGCCAAAGCATGGAATCCTATAAAAAAGAGTTTCAATCACAGTGCATCTTTTGATGCTTAGCATTAGGGAATTCCTATCTTGCAGAAAGGCAACTGGAGGTGTTAAAAAAATGTGTAAACGTGGCACTTCAGGACATTGTTTAGTAGTGGTATTGGGTTGATGGTTGGACTTGATGATCTTGGAGGTCTTTTCCAACTGTAATGATTCTATGATTCCCATCTCTGTGAGGTAGTCCACCTCATCTAGATTTTTTTAACCATTATTTTGAAGACACGCATGCCTTCACAATACATCTTGTGTATTTTTCATACCTTTCTTTTCTTAACAGGAGGTCTGAGCCCTCAGTCCTTCTTGTGTTGATTTGGTGTCATTTTTGTAAGTGGAACAAACTTCAGTTTTGGAAAGCAGGTTCCATCTATCTTTTCCCTAGTCATCTCTTACTGAGATGGAACCTGCTTTCCAAAACTGATTCCAGAGATAGTGGAAAGCACTCAGTGGAGGCTTTTGTTAATTTAAACTACTGAGTTGGCAGTCTTGGCCACTCTCTTCCCCTGCAGGATGGGGAATAGGAACTGTTTCACCCCTACTTTAGACACGTGTTGTGTCACTGACGGCTGAATGGGTAAATGCAAGGATAAAGGATGTAGCTGAATTACTATGCTCATTTCATCTTTTTTTTTTTTTTAACTATTGACATTTCAGAAATGGTGCCAATTAGAATAAACCATAACTGCAGCTTTGGCATTCATAATAATTAAATTTCACAAGTGAATCAACTTCTGTATAATGACTTTCTTACAATGCTTCAAATTCTGCTGGTTTTACTTGGACAGTCCTATTGAAGTCCCCATAAGAACTCTAGGATCAGCATTTAGTATTTGCCTCAGTTCAGTAATTGTTTTCTTTTATGTGACTTTTTAGAGTGCTCTGACAAGCACGGAATGAACAGCTTATCTTATCAAGATTTATAGTCAATAGCTTCTGTAGTCTTGTGAAGAAGACATCTGCTGTGCAAATAGCAAGGTTAAAGTCATTGTGCATGAAGTAAATACAAACTTCAGCTAGTATTTCATCCTGAAAACCAGTCTGAAAATACTTAGATAACTTCATGTAATGGAAGTCCTTTCATAATCTTGACCCGTATACAGTTTTGTCAAATCCAAGGTCAGATAGAATTTTAAAAATAAGCTTTATTTGAAGTTCTGTAACCATGATTTCACATTTGTAAGCATGCTCTTTAATAAAAAAAAAAAACAAACCTACTATTGTTTGGTGGTTTTTTTTTTTTTTTTTTAAATCATATATAAGTCTCAGAGTTTGATCAGTTGTAATAGAAAAGAAAATATTATCTATTTGTTTAGGAAATGTCTTCTAGACCATTACAGCTGCAGACAAAAGGAGTTCATTTCAAATTGATTAATGTGCTGTAAGTATCTGGAATTGCTTGGTCCAGTCACTTTGTTGCTTTCTCATCTCTCTGAAAAATCAAATGAAGCATCTCTGAAGATTCCTGATTGATGCTGTCAGCTTTGTACTGATATTAGAGTGCATTTCAGGAAATGTTCAAAGTGGGGCAATAATTTTCAATCTATTTTCTAGTATGCTGCAGTAAAGTTTTTCTGTCAGATTATATAAATTCCATTTCCCAATGGACTATGCATTTTTGTGTGTTGTGCATTTGTGGGTGGGAACTTTTACATATGGATCTTTATAAATATGCATGAGAGAATGATGTATTGGTGGTATTGCCTACTTCTGTTGTACTGTGCCGAAGTGCACTTTTTTTTTCCTCCATAACCCATACTGCCTATTTCTCTTTGTATACAAGCTCTGATTAATTTATTTTCTTGGAAGCCATGTGTAATTTCGTTTCATTTCATAATGTACGTACAAATTTTCCAAATCTTGCTACGGAATTCTTCAGGACCAAATCTGGTAATTCATTGGTAAGAATGCTGAAGTACAGGAAACTGTAACAAAGAAGATTATTTTCCTCCTAAAAGGGGAACTTGGACAAGATAGTATCGTTAACTCCTGTATTTGTTTTTCTCAGCTTGCAAGGAAAGCAGGAATTACCTGAAATTATCAGTTCTGCAAAGTCATGTGTGGACGTGATTTCGCCAAAAGAAGTTCACGCACTTAAGCTGCATGAAACTGTAAAAATCTTACTACTGATTTGGTTACTTTATGAAAACATTCAATGAACAAATAACTGTTAGTCAACAACATAAAAATACAGCAAGAGGAGCATAGCCTTTTGTAGCCATAGGCTGTACATGCAAGCTCTGCAGGAGATCTTGGGCTGCAATAGAGGTGGAAATATGGCAGAACTCTCAAATTCTCTCAGGAACCCCCTCCAGGTCCTCGCAGAATGGCTGGCTGCTTGCCATGCTGTCACTGGCTGCTGGCCAGCACCAGTACTCTGTGACCCCTTCTGATGCAGCTCATAGGGCATGAAGGATGAGTTAATGATGTTTCAAGCAGCATTAATGAATCAAATTTTAAATGTAGATTCTCACCCACAGTGGTGTGGGAATATCAATGGCTCTGAGAAGGAATCAGGGAAAAGAAACCTTCTCTTAAATTTAGATTTCATGTAGGTGAGTAGAAGGAGTGGGGCACGAACACGATGAAACTGGTGTCAGGATCACTGTTATGTAGATTGTGAAAATTCATTAAATAAAGTCTCCTAATGATAATGATTTACTAAAGTTATTTAAGTAGCTGAACCAGTTACACAAGTGAATATTCTTTTGCAGTATAAGATTGCTAAATTGTGTTCCTATTCAGTCTCTATTTGCTAGCATATTGCTGCAGTGAAATAAGCAAAGCAGTTGCATAATCAAGACTTTATTGTATTGGTGTAATTTACATGTTTTCTTTATTGTTTCAGAACCATCACAAATTGTTATGAAATGAATAACACTTATTTTCATGCTGGATATATGATTGAAACTGTTGACTGATTTTTTTCCGTGATATTTTGGGGTTTGTGTGATAAGGAATTATCCAAAGACACACTAGTTTTGTCTGTTATATAGCAAAGTATATTTTTGTCTTTTCTTAAACTTCAGTATATGCAGCCTTATTCTTTTTTTTCTGAGGTGATTTTGTGCCACAAAAGCTATGAGTAGGGCTGTATCCTGAACACCTTCCTTCCTATGAGCGTTACTTGCACAAAAGTATAATCACTTGTGTGAGCAGTGCCATTGTTTTTAACTTGACGACGTTTACAGGGATGTACTCCCTGTAAGCTTGGGCCAGCGGGGCCTGCTACAGCTCCATTCATGTAAACGGAAAATCCTTTTGTTGAATTCACTGGAAGCTGAACTTACAGTGAGCACTGATTAAGCTCCACCATGCTGTTCGGAAACTTGTCCTTCAAAATGAAAGGCATAATCAATAAAAATAAATGCTTATTTATTTATTTCAAAGTGGGAGGAGTGGTGGTGCTTTGCCTAATAAGATTGCTACAGGCACAAAGAGCTCTGGTCTTAGTCTGATTCTATTCTGAGGCTTGATTATCAAGGGTTGTTCCACTGCCTTGTGCTAATCCCAGATCAGTTTGCGGCTCCGTGTTTTGTAGTACAGTGCCCCACAACTCCCTCAAGTACTCCACTCCTGTTCTGTCTGTGTGGCTAGATGTTTTAAATCAAGTTAATAGTTCATAAGTTGTTAAAAAAAAATTCTGTCTCCAGTTTCTCTATTTTCTTATGGATTGTAACAAAAGACAGTATTTTCAGTGTTTGGGTGCTTGCAATTCTTCATTCAGTCTTCACTTACAGAATGCTGCGGATTTTAGTATGGCTTTTTTTTTTTCCCATGTAATACTGTGTGGCACTGTTTTTCTTCCAATGCCTGGATACGAACCCATTCCTTTTTCTAGGATAAGGGGAATTCATTCAGTTTAAAATGGTCTTATTTTTCCTGTTTTAATTAGGCCTGGAAATGTTTTGCATGGCATAGTAGCACTTCTCCATTCTGTTTCTGTTGTGTAAAGTGACATGCTGGGTCGGTGCTTGTATTTTGTAGTGTTTGCCTTTGGTCGGCACTGTGTCAATGCAAAGCTTTAAAAACAATAAAATACTGACTGACTTTGGAAGGGGAGAAAGGATGAAAGATTGGACATATATCTCTTAATTTTAAAATTACAACAGTAGTCTTATACACGGTTTATATTAGCACTTCTGTCAGCACTGAACCACCTTCTCCCAGGAATTATATCTTCCAGACTTCCGAGTAAACGAAATACTTCCCCTAAAGTATAACAGTTGCTCCCTGTAGCGTCAGCGAGGTTTGCCACCTCCTCGTCTTCCTTGAAATGTCCTGTGTTTCTGGCCCTTTCATTTGATGTGAGGAGTTCCTGCACTCAGGCAGCAAGGAGACAGGTTATGGCAGGGGCTAGTCCATATTATGAGAAACATGTAATGAGCCATACAGCCTGCAGAATTCTGGAAAGGATAAAGGGGAGACATTTAAAGACAGTTTTCTCAAAGTAGTCTCATTAGCCTGTGAACCAGGGTTAAGAGATAAGAGAATTCTTGATCATGGACTGGAACCTGCTTCTTGTGTTTATTGGAAGCTTGTTTTTCTAAAGGTTATAGAGTGTATTTTCAAGGAGTCTGATAGCTATGCTGTAGTAACCTGCTCTGTCTTGATTTTCTGTCAGTACTGCTTGCAGACTGTGAGCTAAATCCCAAATGGTAGTTCCATAAGACAGTAACTGGGAATATCTGAATGTAACCAGAATTTATAGTGAGTTTTGATCCTGGAATCCTTGCATAAGTAATCCTCTGAAATAAAATTGTTTTCACCCCAAGTAGTGCAATTAGGACTGGATATGGGAGCTTATCTTCCCCAAAAGCTTTTCTCTCAAGACTGTTTTAAGATTAAATACAAAGTTGATAGGGACATAGCTCCTTGGTAACAATTATACTTTCTCTATTGGAAGTATATTTTGGAATGAATTATTTCATAATTTTAATCACTATATAGGGATATGGAATATAATATTGTGAAATTCCCTAAATAATTGTAAAAGACTTTTGTTCTAGAAAAGAGGAAGTGTGTGGATATGCAGGGGTGGGAGGGAGATGGAAGGGTGCACAATAGTTCCTACCATAGTACAGACTCTGCAGGAACAGGGCTATTAGCAAAGTGGAAAAAAGGAATCAGCTTTGTTTCTAAGGAAAACAACTCCCAGGAGGAAGCAAAAGTCCATATGTAATACCATAGCTGCTGATGTGCTGTTCAGCGTTGCTTCCTACAGCACAATGAAAGTTCAGTGTATTTTGTTTCTTAAGGTGGCACCCATGAAATTATGGAAATTCTCATATATCAAATTTAATACAAGGCATCTAATAATATAATGAGTCACCTGATGCAATGTGTATTTTCTTATGTTCTTCCTCTGCAGAGGGAGAGGTGGGAGCAAAAAAACCCCTCTTATAATATGGACTGAAGGCCTGTCACAGCATTCTCTTAACCAGATCCGCTGCCCCAACAGCTAAGCCTATGATATGCCAGACAGAGAATTATCAGTATTGAAGGGTTTACAGTTTCTGTAGGAAAATTTCAGTGTTTAACTAGCCTTACCTCAGTGCCTAGCTACTGTTATCTGACCCATGCTTATAGACCTAGATTTGTCTTGTTTGTTGGCTGTCCAGGTTATACATGCTTAGAAAGGGCCCAACACTTTAAGTCCCGTATTCCAGCCGGTTAAAAGGTGCTGATGCACTCATCTTGCCTACACTGAAGAGGCAGGAATAAATGTTCCGTACTTGCAGATCCTGGTGGGTGGACAGATGATGAAACTGCCTCTGACTTCCTTCTACGCAGGAAACGTCAGCAGCAAGGCAGAGGTGCTTGTGCCCCAGAGCCACGTGTGAGATACGGTCAGCGAAGCCAAGCTTTAACTAATATGAATCTTTTGCCCTTGTAAATACCCCTAATGTAATATCTTGGATTAAAATAGTTGCATTGGTAAATATTATGGTTATAGTAATGCTACTGCTGTCACTTATTTCAAGTAGGAAAGCTGGGTTAGCATGGTTTATGCCAGTAGAAGTTTTGTGTACGTGAAGTTACACTGGCAAAATTGTTACTGCTGTAATCTGTTCTGTGGATGATGGCTTTGTTGTATCGGTGTAATGCACATCACTGTCACATTCACAGTAGGAGAACTTCGGCAATATCGCTGTATTAGAGTGCTTATGGTATGGCTGTAGCATGAACGAATGCAGACACATTTCTGTATGAGATACTAATGCTTCTTTGCTTGTGTTGCTACAACTTCTCTGAGAAGTTTGAGGCCCTTGAATACAGAGTAATGGAGAAATTTAAAATCAGCACAGAATATTAGGGTTTTTTTTTTCTCTCTAACAGCTCTCATCAGGAGGCTTCTTTCACGTCTGCTGTGAACAGGTGAATGTCAGCAGTGCAGCCATGTAAAAAGTGTTAGCTGAACGCCCCCTAGCTGAAACAGTTTTCAGAACATGGCTGAGACAAAGGTTTCTAAGGATTCGAATATACAGCTGGGGGAAATTGCACATCCAGAGTTCCTTGTTTGTTGGTTTTAACTCAGCACTTATATTAGTGCTTATATTAGCACTTCTGTCAGCACTGAACCACCTTCTCCCAGGAATTATATCTTCCAGACTTCCGAGTAGACGAAATACTTACTCTAAAGATGGACACGTCTGGATTTCTGTATATCTATGGATACGCTTATGTTCACATACTGATCCTTTTAGAAAAGTATCTTGCATTAAGGAAGCAGTCTTCATTTTCTGTTCCTTTTAATTAGGTTGGTACAACATTTGGAAATATGAGGCTGTGTGTACAGCTAGCTTGCAAAACTCATCTCAGAACTAGATGACAAAGCCATAAAGGCATTTATATTTCAGAGCCAAATTAAGCGATCCTAAAAAAGCAAGTGTCATTCAGCTCTTTGCTTTCTCTGGTGTCATATGTTGCATAGGCACTTCTCAAACCAAGAAGTACTTTTCTGTTAGTACAAGTGACTGATCTTTGATTAAGCAGTAGCACTGGTTTTATCTTCCTCAAACTGGCCATTTCAATGTTGGGAAAGAAAAGAGGGAAAACCTCTTTCCATTTAGTTAAGACTTGGTTCTATTATATACACACAATGGCATTGATTCTGCCCCTTCCTTGACCAGACTGCTCAGCGTAGATCCGTCCACAGGATTTTCTCAGAGCCTGCCAATCCTGTATACGTTCAGCAAAAGTTTCATCGTATCCAACTTGTGAATGGTTCCTGTTGCCCATATTCTCACTCTCTCAATAAGCCTCATTTTACTTTCATGTTAGAATGAAATATGTGGTTAGTTTAAAAAAAAACAAAGCCATACAAAGTTAAGCATATCAGGTGATTGGTACTGAGTTTTGGACGGGGTCGTTCCTACCACCATTGAAAAAGTAACAGCTAGAAAGTAGGTGATAGGATCATTAAAATGGTCACACAGCCTTTCCTTTGCAACGCTGACATCACTGCTTACACATTACAGAACAGGATGTTCAAGGATGAAGTAGTATTATCACACTTAGATTGGCTCGGTAATTGCAACAGTCAAGCCACTGAAGATTAGAGACTATGCTTCATCACATTATCGAATGAGGTGCTGTTGTTTTAGTGCTTTCTGTGCACTGTCTGCACTGTCACCACAGACCGTCTATATATTATATCCTTATATTTCTCCAGGCAGAATTCATAGAGCTGAGCAGGAGTAATTGATAATACACTATATAAAATGCTGTCTTCAAGTTTATAACAAGCATAACAAAAGTATATTCAGTATGCCTCAAATGCTAAGCAACAATAGTTGTG
Source organism: Chlamydotis macqueenii (assembly GCF_036417535.1). NCBI lineage: Eukaryota > Metazoa > Chordata > Aves > Otidiformes > Otididae > Chlamydotis > Chlamydotis macqueenii. The sequence continues at coordinate 21,058,066 of NC_141563.1, forward strand.
GGGAAAAAAACTGACAAAGGTTCAGCACTTCCATCCCCTCAGATTAGCACTGAACAAAACCTGGTCTCCATTGAATTTCAAAAAGCAAAAAAGAAGCTTTTAAGTATCTTGTAAAACAACATCATCTTGGCATTCTGTAAAATATATGAAAGAAGCAAAAGAGCACAACCCCTGTCTTTTCCTTTGTGGATCACTGTTATGTTCAGAGACCTCCTTGTAGAATGGAAGCAATGCAGAAAACTGTGCCAGAGAGCTCTTTTTTTCAGGGCTACTACTGCAGCCAGCAAACTAGTCCAGAAGTTGATGGGCTATCTTTTAAGACCCTTGGCATTTTTTTGCACCTTTAGAGCAACCAAGGCTAGGAGACACTCATTGCAGAGACAATTAGCACAGGTAGCTCATTTCCAACCATGGCTACCTAACATTTTAATGGTTTAAATAAGTACAGACCTTCTTTTACTAATATCAATGAGACCAAAATGTGCTGTAAAATTAGAAACTTATTTTTGTACAGTTTTCCATGAAATGTGATCAGAATATGGTCTGTTGATAAGACTAGAATGACAAGGCACAGCAATCATCCTAAAAAAAACTCCCTCCACTTTCTCAAAGTTTTTTTTTTTTTCCATATTAATTATTTTTTATTCTAATTTGAAAAAGGAGAAAATTACATTTCTCTCTGCTCTGTCTCCATTTCTTTTACTGATTGGGAATCACACTGAAAATTAGACTGCTAAATAGTAAGGAGTTAGTATATTGATGAGGTCTTCCACTTTTTGCTTCATAGTTCAAAGCAGTCATCTCAGGCATGCTGCATATGGAAATCACCAACAACTGCACTGTTTTTTGTACTTTTTGCATAAATGAAGAAGTGATGGCTGCAGGTATACTACTTCCAGTTAAAAAATTTACTTGCTGCTAAAACACTTGAGAGGATAATTCATAGAATCATAGAATGGTTAGGGTTGGAAGGGACCTTTAAAGGTCATCCAGTCCAACCCCCCTCCAAAGAGCAGGGACTTCTCCAACCAGATCAGGTTGCTCAGAGCCCCGTCCAACCTGGCCTTGATTGTTTCCAGGTAGGGCATCTGTGACCTCTCTGGGCAACCTGTTCCAGTGCTTCATCACCCTCATTGTAAAAATAATTAGTCTTGAAAAATCAAGAAAAATATTTTAGTTAGCTTACCTCTGTTAGTCTTGCAAGTCTTGGATATGTCAAACTACAATGATTATTATCAGACCTGAAAGACTTACTTACCTACACTAAAATTAAACAAAGATGACACAAACTGTGAATTGCTGTATTAACATTTCTGAACCGTTATTGTCTAATGCCACTACCATCTACTCAGTAGTTACGGAGTCCCGATTTGATACAATTCCTGTTTTGTGTCAAAGTAGCAAACCATAATAAAGGAATAGAGGAAATAAAAGTTTGAGCTGTATTGGTTTAATATGTCTTGCAATGTTTTTAAACCATTCTGCCATATTACTTCCATATTTACTTAAATAGATAACTATAATCATGAAAGCTCAGCGAAAGAAATGGATTCTATACTTAGATACCTGAAGTCATACGAGAGTTTGAGGGGTGCATAGCACTGAGTTAGAAAATCTAGTTCTAGACCCTTCTGTTACAAAATATCAATATGCTGTCCTTCTATTACAGGAACTACAGAATGGTCCTATTACAAACAGATGGGTTATCTAATACTCATTAGTGCCTCAACCGTGACATTTTGTTGCCATTAGAGGTTAATCTATCAGGAGGAAAAACTATCTGTTGCTTGTCTGGTGCTGTGGTAATTCATTCTCTATAGATCCTCACTGGAATGGAAAATCACAGACATGAAATTTACAGGGTCCTGTCAGGTTCCTCTCTTCTCTCCTGTCAGTAGGAATGTCTTAATTTCAAGAAGCAGAAACACCCTTTTCCTTTTCCCTATTTTCAAAATAAATGTTCCATGGTTGTAGGTGAAGGACATGGGCATTGGAGGAAAAGAATCACATGGGTGGTAACTGAGTCGTTACATTTTTAACCATGGTGGAAGTTTTTTGCCTAAGTTCTCTAAGCTCTACACTTTACTGTCTTGCTTTACTTTGCACACGCACATATACATATAGCTGACCTCAGGATCTAAACAGGTTCATTAATATTCACTAAAAACTCAGAGCCGTGTTGACAGAAGTTCACTTTGTCCGTTTGTACTTTTTAGTTTTTTTTTAATTATTTTTAAAAATTTACTAGTTTTACTAAATTTACTGCTCCTGACTGTCATTCTGCTCCTTGCACTGAAGTTACCTGAGGCAAAGCTAGCAGAACAAGATACGTGAGTTTGTATCTCTGCTTATATACTGTCCAATCTGATGGATTAATCCAATCTCAGCTTCATTGTTCATGTAAATTAAGATGTCAAGTTTGTTGTGACTAGAGGGGTGTGGACTTTGACCTTTCTGCTGTCCTCACGTAAGGGGATAATCTTTCGCAGAGACAGGTAACTGTTAAGGGCAGCAACGCTGATTTGCACTAACGAACTTGCCAAGCTTTCTCTATCCAAGCTCTAGGTTTGAATTTTGCTCTTTCAATATTAATGGATCTTCTGCACATCTTCTTAAGATTAATGGAGCAAAGAATACTTTTGAAATATTCTTAAGGAACTTTTTTTTTAGGAATCTCCTGGCTCTTAGTGATTATTGGGATACCTGACCTTGGATGTTTTCTAAAGCTATTAGAAATTTGACTGTCTCTAATTGTTACTTTACGTGATACTGAGATCATCAGATCTTGTATACTTAGCAAGTCTATGTTTTTTGGAAGCAGCTTGTGACCTTGTGAATATACTTTTTAAATTCCTCAGAATAATTTCACAAATCTTATTACCATGTGATAAAATAACTTCAACTTACCTCATCTGACACTAGTCCATTATAGTAACTCATAAGTTTCTTTTTCTGTTGTTACCTATTACTGACTGTCATTTTTATTTAGAGAAAACCTCAAAAAGAGAATTGCCCTAAACAGAAATTATAAATCTGTTTATCGTAATTGTGGTATATAGCAGTATTTATCTTGGCCAGCAAATTGTCATGTATCTCTTCGGAGAGAAAGCAAGCCATGCTCTGGGGGGAGAAAGAGAAAAAAACCTCTGCGCCATGCTTGTAAGAGACGCCATTTCATCAGCTAGACCAGTTAATAACTCTTGCTGCCGTTTTATTTGTCAAGGGCTCAATATTTTTTCAATATGAGGTCTGCTTCAGTGTGCTTTAAATGGCAGTTTATAATTAATGGTACTTGAGTGCGTCTCTTATTTCAAAAATTCATACAACATTCTTGGTTACAATTTATACATGATTTTAAAGTATAATTAACGTTCAGCTTTACAAGATATATGCAAACAGATATGCAAATTTGGAAATAAATATGCAAACATATAAAATGTTGTTGAATTAAGTAGTCCTTAACATTTTTAATGAAATCAATATTTTATTCATATTTTGCACACAATTTTGAGTACTTAGTGATTTGGTAGTTCTCAGACTTTCGTGGACCATGTCTGCAGATTGATTCTCTTATGGCTCATCTTGTCTTCCAGTCTCCTGAGCCTCATACTTTCCTTATGGAAAACAGGAGCTAATTGAAACCCCTCTAAATTTGGGTTCTTTTCAATTATGCTGTGTGGATATTTGAGGTTGTAAACTTAGCATGTTTCTGAAACAGTTGAAATTAATCTTTATAAACATTTATATGTCATATTAAAGAACTGTCTATCCCAGTATCCTATTTCTAACCATAGCAAAAAAAAAAAAACCAAAACCCCATCTAGAGAAAAATATGAAAATACACATCAAGTGTATCACCTGTATGTTTTTCTAGCCTACAGCCACTTGTGAGTCAAGAAGTGCCTATGGCGGTTTCTGTGCAGTTAGTTACCCTCCATGGAATTCTTTTATATATCTATATTTACATATAGATATAATAGACAGAGTATATCTATCTCTCTCTATGTATTCTGTCTTTGACCATGCTGGAACCTCACCAGTTTACCAGTGTCTTTCTAATGCTAGAGATCCCAAACTGATATACAATATTATAGATGTGGTCTAACAAGTGATGAGTCTCTACTCCCTTCCCTCAATCTGCTGATTATGCTGTTAATACATATTGATGATGATGATGTGGGCTGTCTTCACTGCCAGATACACTGCTGGCTTGCTGCTGCTGGCAAGGACACTGCCTCCACTTGCCCCAGCCCCAGCAGAGAGGACCCCTTCCTACCAGGTGACAGTGATGGCTTTTTGAATATTCTGTCTTCCCCTGTCCTTGCCACTACCCCCAAACATGTGACTCAGTGGCCTGGTATTTTCTTTCTCTGGATACAGGAGGCTATTTTCACTGCTACGTGGTGCTGGTAGCCCTTGCTTATATAATCTTATCAGTAAATTTGCTATATGATTTCTGTCCCTGAATGCTCGCTATTCCTCAGCTTTGGCGGCAAACTTGATCCCTACCAAGGAAATGTTATCTCAAAAGGACATGTAGTTGAGATACCCAGACAGTCAATGTATAAAGGTGTATGGAATCTTGTATTTAACTGATAAGAGAGAAAATCCTCAGAGGTCCTGAGGGAAGATCAGGCTTCTGGTTGTAGTTGCTAGTAAATAACTAGGTATTAGTACTGGGAGACTGGTAGGTGGTTCACTGTTGTAAGCGAAATATATTGAACTGGGAAGTAAAAAAATACTGGTGCTTCAAATTACACCTTTTCGAGTGTAATTATGTAATGCACACTGAGGAAAGGCAGAGGAAACAGTTGAAGGGTTTGGTGTTTTAAAGGCCAAAAGCTGAAGTAGCAGGCAGTGTGTAGAGGCAGGTTTCCATTCTGTATTGCCATCCAAAGCATGCTTTAAGTTTGCATATTTTTGAACTACTGAAAGAATGTAACAGAATTTCTGCAATTGCAGAAATTGCTGAAACTAGCAGTTTCTTCAGGCACTTAGCTAGCAAAGCCCTCTCTGTCTATATTCTGGTGTTAGACAGGATGTCTTGGACAAGCATTGACTTAAACTGAAGGAATTTGAATACCTGAGCATACAAATGGACGAATGTCGTGAAGAAAATTGCATTCAAATCATAATGTACCATAGAAGGCAGGAGGCATAGAATCATATACCCTATTCAACTTCCAATCTCAGAACCTGACCCAATGTTAAGCTTTACAACTCTCCAGGTGCTAAGCTTGCCACAGGGTGACTATGAGGCAAAGGGTAAATGTGATTTCCTGTCCTTGGTTTGCAAGATTACTAATCAAGATATCATGTCTAGGCTTTAAGTCATTTAGGGTTACTACATAAACTCACATACGTAGAGAGCCATGCTGAAGTCTTTGTTGTTGACTGTTTAAGACTTGCTCATTTTAATAAAGTTTGTAGGATTGATCCCTTGCATTTTTTCAATAAAACCTAGAATATGTCTCATTTAGTTTACATAGGTACATAAGTAATCAAAATCATAATTATATCTCTAAAGAAACATCACTTAAAAATAGATATATGAATGCTGTTTTGATCACTGCAAACTGCTATTTGTGGTGCAGTGTTTTGGTTATGAGATGTACAAAAATTTATCTGCCCTTGCAGGTGCCCACTCAAAATGCTTTTTCAGGGCAAGTAGTGCTATAGTATTTTTCTGAGAGGTATTTATTTACATATTACTACAGGTATAGTGAGTGAAAACCATACACCTGCTTCCCTGTACATCTGTGGTAGCTTCAGTTGGTTTTAGCGTATAATTGACTGAAACACAGAAGACTCGATCTACTTAGCAAAGCAGAGCTATGCAACACCCTCTGCCTTCATGCCAAATAACCTTGGTCTTTAAAAGACTATATAGAATCATAGAATTCTATAGGGATTCTATAGGAAGGGACCTTCAAAGGTCATCTAGTCCAACCCCTCTGCAAGGAGCAGGGACATCTCCAACCAGATCAGGTTGCTCAGAGTCCAGTCCAACCTGACCTTGAATGTTTCCAGGGATGGGGTGTCCACCACCTCTCTGGGCAACCTGTTTCAGTGTTCCACCACCTTCATTGTAAAAATGAAATTCCTTATGTCCAGTCTGAATCTACCTCCCTCTATTTTAAAACCGTTACCCCTCGTCCTGTTGTAACAGGCCCTACTGAAGAGTTTTTCCCCGTCTTTCTTATAAGCCCCGTTTAGGTACTGGAAGGCCGCTATAAGGTCTCCCTGGAGCCTCCTCTCCTCCAGGCTGAACAGCCCCCACTCTCTCAGGCTATCCTCATAGGAGAGGTGCTCCAGCCCTCTGATCATCTTTGTGGCCCTCCGCTGGACTTGGTCCAACAGGTCCGTGTCCTCCTTATGTTGGGGGCTCCAGAGCTGGACACAGTACTCCAGGTGGGGTCTCATCAGAGCAGAGTAGAGGGGCAGAATGACCTCACTTGACCTGCTGGCCACACTCCTGTTGATGCAGCCCAGGATGTGGTTGGCTTTCTGGGCTGCAAGTGCACATTGCCAGCTCATGTTGAGCTTCTCGTCCACCAGTACCCACAAGTCCTTCTCCTCAGGGCTGCTTTCAATCCATTCTCCACCCAGCCTGTATTTGTGCTTGGGATTGTGCAGGATCTTACACTTGGCCTGGCTGAACTTCATGAGGTTTGCACGGGCCTACCTCTCCAGCCTGTCGAGGTCCCTCTGGATGGCATCCCTCACTTCCAGCGTGTTGACCACACCACACAGCTTGGTGGTGTTGGTGAACTTGCTGAGGGTGCACTCTATCCCACTGTCCATGTCACCGGCAAAGATGTTAAACAGGGCCAGTCCCCATACCAACCCCTCAGGAATGCCACTTATCACAGGTCTCCACTTGGACATCGAGCCATTGGCCACAACTCTTTGAGTAAGGCCATTCCTCATCCACCGAGTGGATAATCTGCAGTTGCTCAGTTCCATATGCCTTTTATTCTCCCAGCATATTTCAGGGCTGGTTTCTTGCAACATTTTGTTTCTGTGGGCTGGATTTCATTTCAACTGATTGCCCAATCTCTTCTTCATTCTATTACAATTGGTTTTTTTATTGTCTAAAATTCTCCAGTGGATTTATGACAATCTGAAAATTAACAATGGCCCCTTAATTGCACAGGGCTATCTGATTCACAAAGTCCTTACTTTATTGGTATTTCTTTTTTGCTTACTTCCAGCAAGGCAGTCCTCTGTGCTTTTTAAACCAGTGTAGAAGCAGTAAAATGTGTATACTTTGAAACTTTTTCTTCCTGGCACTCTATCACTTGGAAAGCAATCTGAGGCTCTTCCATAGGCTGATGTGTTGGCAGTAACTTATAAAACCCCCAAAATATGGAAACATGATTTTTGATTATGCTATAAATTGGGATTATTTCCTTCAGGCAGGCGGAAGGACATGCCAGCTGGACTTTGTATTTTGGCTGTTAGAATGCTTTAGGAGCCAAAATTATAATTAGCTCACTCATATTGAAATATAGTCTCCCTGGCTGTATTATTTTTTTGCCAGACCCTGATACGATTCCTGAAAGATGCAGTTCCGCTCAGCACTGGAAATATGCATCATACTGTTGGTATTAACCAACCACCTGTGCAGTGGCTGTTGCAGTGCTTGCACAAGGAGGCCCCGCGTCTGCTATCTGGCACGTTACGGGTGCTATCTGGCGCTCTGCAGCGAGCGCGGACAGACTGACAGCTTCGTACGCTAACTGCAGGGATCTACGCTCTGGGCAGATGGGGTATGATTTGCTCGGAATGGCAGGAAGTGCTTCTAACCACCAAATTTGAAGAAAGCAGGACGAGTTCAGTAACAAACTATCAGTGCAAGAAAGTTGCTTGTACTTCAGCAGCACCTCGTTTTACGTGGTGGTACATAAGAGATCCAGTTGAGATCCGGGTGCCACCTGTACAAAGTGCCTATTGCACACCGTAATTAAGTGGTGGTTTGAAGGACTGGTAGGCATAGCTGAAAGAAACTTTATCAAGGGACCTTGACAGGAAACATGGACTACAGCACAGGATGCAAAAATCTGCCAGGTATCCTGAGTGCTTATTGAGGCAACTGAAATCTCACTAGGACAGCTGAGCAGGCCAGTGAGAGTAAAGCTAATCTGGGAATGTTTTCACTCACACCCCTCTGTCACTCTTCTGATTTTGGCATAGATGTGTCCACTGTGAGAACTGGTCCGTACCCTCTGTACTTTTCCAGAGTTGAGAATAAGAATGAAGGGTACTGAGGTACAGAGTCAAGTAGTGACTCCTTCAGATTTTGTAACAAGTCAGACACTGCACTGCAAACAGAATCCAGATTCTCCTGTTTCACTCCTGTTTCAGTGCCATCCAACGGTTCATTTTAACTTGAGTTGAAAATGTGACTTACTTTTTCCCCCCACAATCTGGACTATGTATTTGCAAGCTGAATGCTTCATCATATTAGAGGTGGTAAAATGCTTTCACTGAATAGCGCTCAGATTCTGTGTTTGGATGATTCCTTTTACTTGTACCTGGTTTTTTTAATCTTTGTTGTGGCAGCTCACCAACTAATTGCATTCATTCTCACAATGAAGCCATTTCGAATTCTATGTTGGATATTCATTTGATTACTATGATGCTTACATACTTGAATATTTTGCATGATTTTTTAAAATTTTGTTTTCTTTTCCGACTCTCCATTTTAATACTTTTTTTTTTTCCCAAAGGAATATAAAACTTTCTTTAGGAACATAATTTTGTTTGAGTGGGACACTGAGGTAAGGTTCTAGCATTGGGGAAAAATGAAGAGGGAATATTCAGACTACAAGACGTTATGTCCATCTGAGAGCTGCGCACTGTTCTCAGCTGTGGATTTAATTAGCTAGCTCTTCCAGATGAAGGGCCCAGGCAAAGGCTGCTGCTCCTGTTGCCTTGGCACGGGCAAGGTTCGTGTTCACGTTACGGCAGGGGGCTCCAGAGCAGCAGAGAGACTCACTGAGCAGCAGCCAGTCACCCCGCGGAACTGAGAGGCATTTTAAAGGGTACTGAATGGATTCATTTTATTTATTATTTCAACATAAAACCCTCTGGTGTGTCTGTGACTTGACTGACTCATTAAATGGACAGTATCTTTTCAGTTTGAATGCCCTAACGGGTTTTGAAGCTGATTCTTTGCAGGCATAAGAAACACATGGAGAATAACATTCTTGCAACTACAAATCAATTTGGGTATTCTGGTAGACAAAAAGGAGAAATTCAAAGCTATAGTAGAGGAAAGATCTAAAAATTAATGGACCACTTACATTGAAGTTTCAAGGCAAGCTGTTTATGTTACTCTATGAGGCTGACAGTAATCCAGCAAGTTTTCTTCCTGGATATAAGACCTGATGCAAGTTTCTCTCCTTAAAATGCTCTTTGGTTTTAATCTGTTGAAAGATTAGAAAAAAAGTAGACTTATAATGCTAGAGCTGAAAATTTCTTACTAATACTAGTAATATTCAAAGGGGCGGTTTAATGGAGATTTGACTTCTTAAGTAACAGGCATCCTGTATTTTTGTTTTGCTTAGACCCTTGAATTCACACTAATCTTAGTTACCATCTCTAACTCTACTTTCTTCATTTAAGAGGAATGCTCTAGAGTATGCTACTACCAGATCATACTGAATCTCTAAAGAGAACAAAATGTTTAGAACTATAGCTCCAGAAAGTAAGCATAAAGTTGTATTACTTGAAAATTACCATAGTTTCTGTGGTGAAAATTTAGAAGGATTGAAATACAGTTTACAACATCTATAAAATGTTTTAGTTTGATGGGCCATTTTCTGTGTTTTGAAATCAATGAAATGTAAATGATGGGAAGGTGGTAACAAACATGAATGGAGTAAAAATTGAAACCTTTACTGCTTGAAAAAAGGGGAATACTCAGGCTTCCATGCTTCATGTTCTGGAAAGTACTAGTAGCTGAACTGTAAAATCTTAATTTTCCTGTAAGTTATACAGGTAAGGACTTACAGAGGTAATATTTTCTCTTTAAAGCTGGATGTCTATTATGAAAGCAGTTGGTTTCCTCACTTTTTATTGGCTTATGTCTTCGTAACTTAATTAATTTTTTTTTTTTGGAACTAGCTTTTTATGAAAATACATGATACCACAGTCATTCTCTTGGTTGTTTGTATTATGATAGGACTGCATATTGCCAAAGTAATTCTGATTATGCTTTCAAATAGCTGCAGTAATCAAAATGTATTGGTAGCAAATATCTTTTTAAAATATCTTTATAAAAATATATCTGTATATCTTTTTTGATTGGTGGGGAAGAAGGAAATATATATGTTTGCAGAAAGGAAAAAAGTTTGTATGTCCTTCAGACCTGATTCTAGAACCTTTGTTTAGTATAATGGTACTGATAGGCACTGTTTTGCTGTGTTCCTAGTGATTTGCTACAGAGCAGCAAATGGAAACAAAGATCAGTAATCCCACCAGTTTAGGTGCAATGCTAGACATTTGTCTTGTTTGATTCTTACCTCCTGTTTTTATGTATGTAAGCCAAGGTACACAAAGGATGTTTTGCTAAGGCTATTTGATCTGAAGTGAGTCTTGCTTTGAAATTAGTTTTCCTTTTTGAAATTTGTCTGCTTTGCTGTCTTTGCCTAGAGAACCTATCTATAGTCCCAAAGCTACTCAGCCAGCTGGGGATAACTCTACCGTAGCAATTAAATGTTTTCAATGCATGGACTTGTTTCTTCACAATAGACTTCTCTTAATTACCAGGGACCCAGGGTCTCCAAGGGCCTCAAAGTAAAAAGCACTGTACTACTCAAATATTTCAGCCAGATCATCTGCAAACTCTGGCTGATTGTGAGCATGTCATAGAAGCCAGCAGGAAGTCTGTTCTGCTTCCCTCAAATATAGGTGGTTAGCCATTAGCAGTTACCTAAAATAGCACTATATGTCTACTGTGAAAAAGAAGCTAGAACTTTGTTTGTGGGGGAGAAAGTAATGTAAGAGTCAAAACTGTGACACAATAAGGGTAAAACTTCATGCCCATACAGAAGTTGTCTGTATCATTTAATGGCTTTAATATAGAGAAGTGGCTGTGTGGAATAACAAAGTGCAATTCCTCTGAACTTCCCATGGAATAGAGTCCTCAAAACCAAAAAACTAAGACCCATGAATAAATGAATAAGCAATAAGCTGTCAGCTGAAAAGAAGCAATGAAAAACTAGAAAGAGAGAGTCAAATGAAGAGGATTAGGTGCCAAAAAACAAGGTGCCAAAAAAATCAAGGTCTGTCAGATCGGTACAATGATCCCTAGTTCCTCATTAGTTCCATGTACAGTGCATGTTGCCAGAGTCCTTTGGTCCTACATTAATTTACAGAGTATTTTGATAAACAATTTATTCTTTCCACAAGAAGTCCCAGTGGAGACAGGTAAGAGAGGAAGCCATGGATAGGAGCAGTCATGTAATAAAGGCACATAATGCAACCAGGGGTTCTAAAAGTTTACTGAAATATGGATCTTGTCTAATGCAATGATCAGACCAACAGTCATTATTCTTCCTAGGTCTTCTATAGATCACCAAAGAAAATAATTTTCTAAATTCAGCAGTTATTTATATGTGATACTAATACTCCTAAAGTACTAATGTACTTTATTGTTTTTATACAGTGCAAGTGATATTGAGGAGAAATGCAATTATCCAGCTGTACTTACACCATTAGGGAGTTATTTCTGGATCACAGGTAAGTCAGAGAAATATTTTGGCTTTGGGTTTATGGGTAGAGAGCCTGTGGTCAGCAGTTGGTATTTGGCACGCAGCTACCTCCTTTATCTATTTTCATGCACTAATTAATTTCCTTGATGTAGGGATTTGGGGCCGGGGAAATAATTTCATAGATTATAAGCAAAAAAACCCACCCCTGTTTCATCTTCTTCATTCTGGATAGCTATTGCATAAAAAACTGTCAAAACCATATTGCTCTAGGTTCATCCTTGCTGCAGTTCCATTGATTACAGTGGAGTTAAATCAAAGATGAATCTGTCTGCTCAATTTAAATCTAATGATTGGTTAAAAAGTCGGGGGGAGAGCCCTGTCTAAATCCAGTGCTGTTTTATCCTTGTGTCAGCATTTAATTCCATTTGCATATAAGCCTATTTCCCTTCTCTAAATTTAATTTGTTAGAGCTTGGCCCTCAGCAATAACAGCAACAACAAAGTAATTGCATGCAGTATTGGGCAATGGTGCCAATACAGCATGTGCTATAAAAATGTCTCACACAAATTTATAAAATGTGGTCATTAGTGACATTCTGCCTGGTAACAGCAGTATCTGGATATCTGGAAAAAAAAGGCATCGAGCAACCTCATGGACATGTGACATCTAATGGTAAATGTATGATGAAGCCTTTTTTAATATCAGCTATCAATTGTGCCATTTCACCAAATGCCATTTCATCCATGTCTTGTATGACCAATAGGAATCATCCCAGAGTTTCATTAAGACGAGACAAAACTGGCTGAGGTTTAGTTCTTAAGCTGCCCAAGATATCATCTGTGACTTAGTACACGGTACTTTTGCTGTGTGACTTAGCAGGCTTGTTTTAAACTGGGAAGGAGTGGTTGGCATTGTCACAATATACCTTGTTTGTTCAGGTGCTACACTCTGCTGCAGTACTGTTTACTGTATTCTTATATCACCTAGCCTCAAAATGCTCAGCTCAGTCTTCATTTAGACCTTTCACCTCACCATCTTGTGATGAAAAGATTTTTCTTGGTGAACTTGACCTGATCAACAGTCATTCCAGTTCAGTTGTTCTTCCAAAGGTAGTGCTACCTGCCTCAAGTTTATAGGATCCTTTATTCTCATTGTCCCTATCCTGACTATTTGATTGCACGCAAAGGGAAAACCCTCAAATCAAAACATTTCTTAGGATTTAATTTGAGTTTCTCTTTCTGCTTCAAAAACTAGTTTTTTCATCATACATTCTGATGCATTAAAACTAATCATGGTAATAGATTCTTATGTCTTGTCACTTTTGCACCATCTATTGAGAAGAGGTCATTTCAATTTCACCATTTGTGGAAGGAAAACACTGATGCCAAGAGGTAAAGATAGTGGCCTGGGGCACTGTGCAATATTGTGGAAACAACAGAGCCTGGAAGAGAAGCCAGATTTTCTGAATCATAGCCGCATGCTCTGTGCTTAAGGCCATGCTATACATACAATATAAGCTCATGGAGAGTGGAAAAGAAACGCACATCTTCCCACTTTGTGATCTCTATGTTTAGATAAATCAGGTTATTTCCTACCATATCAGATCTTTTTGATACATATACTTGCTCCTATGGACAGGAAGGCCCACTATTACCCGTGTTGCTTACTCCCATTTCCTCCTGATGCACTTGCAGCCTATCCTCAGTAGGATTAGAAGGCCCTCAGGACCTTTCAGGAGGCACTTACCACTTTACAGGATTAGGATAAGCCTGCCTTTGATGTTTTTGTGATCACACCCATCTGTCATAACTAAGCATGGAGAATTAGGCTTTATTTTTGTTTAATGTTCTAGTTATGTTTAAAAGGTCAAATATAAAAATATACTATTTTTCTCAATTTGCCTGGATTTCTTTAAAAAAAAAATCTGTGTTTGAAAACATTGTTTCTAATGTTTGAGAAGTCTAATGTTTGAAAAGTCAAAAAAACTCCACAGCTATTATCAGAATCAACAAATAAAGATGTGGTTTCATCTGATTTTAAGTTTTAACAACTGTACTTCATTTCATGCTCCTTCCTCTTCTTCCATCCATATATTTATTACAAATGTCAGATAAGGCTAATCCTTCATGTGACATTACTACAGATGGTTACACAGGGGACTTGAACCAGATGCTGATTGTCTGGATAATCTGGATAAAAGCGAGTAACCTAAACCAAATCCATTTTGTGTATTACTCATGCTAACAGTTAAGATATGTATAAAATCTTTATTTCCCTTTGACACTTTACATAACTCTTTTGCTTTCCTCTTTTTGTACTCTCAAGGATCCTCTCTAGGTCCTTCTACCTTAGGTAAATCATGCATGTATGTATGTACATAAACAAAATTTGGGGAGGGGAGAAACACTTTCTAGAGAAGAATGAATACTAAGTTTATATTTTGTTTTAAAGTTCCCATTGGGTTGAAAATTGACACTCTTCAACTTGCACACCTGAAAAGTAACTTTAATTTCTTTCATATTAAGAGGTTTAAAGGAAGTATTAGCAGGAAAGAAATACCTCCATTCTGTACTTTCAAAGATTCTTTGAAGTTCAGTGGTTAGGATGGGAGCTGATAGGAGTGCCTTCTGATGGGTGGCCCAGACCTCTGAGCAGACTTAAGTGTTTGGAATCCATTTGTCTGTCTAGTCAGGAATAGAAGTATCCTATCTTAAATGGGGTTTACTCTGAATATTATGTATACCTTTATTCAGAAGACTTTCATTTAGTAATGATGTTTATATTCTGAATTCACAAGGACTAATTAGTCTAAGAAGAACTCTGTGTGTGTTAAGCAGCCAGTTATTTACATGAGAAATTCTGTGAGATAAACATGCTTAACTACAGAAATGTAGACAATACTCAGAATATGTGCCATATTAGGTTGTATTTATTCCACTGGTACATACATATTCCTGTGAAACAGAAGAATTCCAAGATATATTTAACTGAAGAATGCACTGGCTGTTTAAATCTGAGAATGGGAGACTGCAAGTTTAAACTAATCAAAGTAGTGGAGTGTGGTTCTGACGGGGGCAAAATTATGATGACGGTTAGAGGGTGGGGTCTCAGCTTGAAATGCCTGCAGAAGGACTCCTTATACCATTCCCCTTCACTTCCTTCTTCACCCCCCAGGGCTTCTGTGCTTGTGTCTGAGATGAAGGAGGAATGTGAATTTTTATTTTATTCCTGGGTGGAGGACTTCTGCAGAGTAAAAGGGAAAGAGGAAAGAAATGTGCAGTGTTGCATCTGGTGTCTGGAGCCTTCCTTACCTACCTATTACTACCACTGAATGCTGCCTATGGCAAGAGGACTTGGAGAGGAAGATACTAGGTTATTGTTTGCCATTTCATATAATGCTATTTTGGGCTCTTTCACCTCTGTGGTTTTTTTTTTTTTTTCTTTTTTCTTTATCAGTAGGTTGTACTTCTAAGCTGGTCACTTGTCTTGAAGTTTAGGAAAATATTTTATGAAAAACCTGAGCTATGCAACTATTGTGTAGAGTTTCATCTACTGCCTAACACACTTGAGATTTAGATTAGGGTATGCACTTGAGCAGGTTCCCGTACAATAAACGATCCAGGGTCTAATCTGATCTCCTTCTAACCCAATGAGCTATGAGGGCAGTGATCTGGAGCATGGTACATAGCAGAAAGCTTCAGTGATTCTCTTCTTACTTGTTTTGCCCCTAGTGGGTACTAGAGGAGCAGGTAAAGAAGCCGAGGTCCCTGGTCAGCCTGAGCATGTGGAGTACTGAGGTTTGAATACCAGGTTTTGATACGTCTTTCTGTTGCCAGTCAAAGCTCTCAAGTGGACAAACCTCATAGTCTGTAGCAGCATATCCAGTAGTTAGTGATGTCTACCTCTCCCAGAGTCCTTACTGTGTCACTGATTCTAAAAGTGTATAGATCACACCGATGGCTAAAATGAACATAGTTCTAAAGAAATTAACAGAATCAGAATCCAGATGTCTTCAAGTAGAAAACCTTGATCCTTCCCTGCATGTATAGAATGATATAGCAGTGAAGTATACTGCACACTCTGGGTCAAATAATTCTCTGCAAATTGCTGAAAATGTCTGTCATTACATCTTAGAGCATACTGCAAGGATATCTGGTGCAAACCTGCTGCAAGGAGATGAGTAAAGACATATTGTCCAGATATTTTCTGCTGTTAATATACACTCTGTGATCAGATACCATCATAATTGTTGTCCATTATGGGATCATAAACCTTTGTAGTGGAAGAGAGGGTAAATACTTTGGTCTGAAAGGTTAGCCAAAGGAAGATAAATTATTGCAACAGATGGGTAAAGGTGAAAGAGGTGAGTAATTACAGGAAATGTGAGCAAGGAAACAAACTCTTACAGTTATGTGTTTTGTGGCAAATGAAGTCTTGGTAGGGTAATACACATTACACTACATATCACGATTAATAGTGATAATGTTATTTTAATGTTTGTGCTTATCAAAGGCTGGAAGCAATAACTGGATCTAAATGATAGCAACATTTGACTAACCTTTGACAAATACTTTTTTAAATGTAAATTTTTAGACTGTGATTTTAAACAGTAGAAGTTCCTTGATGATTTATTTTAGAGGCTTACAAAAAGTACTAAAGTAGAGTAACGTTCTGTTATTGACCATATAGATACGGCTGAAAGACCTACGCATGGGATAGATATTTTGCTATATCTGTTCCATGTTACAGGAAATACCCAATTCAGCGGAGCTATTTCTTTGCATGTTACAGGCTTGGAAATGCCATTTCAGCACTAAAAAGTCTGATTCATGAAGACTGAAACGTCACTTCCAGAAATGCTGTTTAGTGGAGTGTGTATGTATGGAAATGATGTCCTAGTATAGAGGGGGTCCTGGGTTATAGCTATTTTATGATGCACACATCTCTAATTCATCTTTTGCTTTTGAAACACAACACATGTTCTAGCTGCACTGATATGGGTTCTTGCTTATTACAGTTAATGGATTATTGATCCTCTTTGTCCTTGACATAATCCTAAGTATGTGCATAAAACTCAGATCATATTGCCCATAAAAACCAATCAGCCCGGAGTTCTTCTGCAAGGTGTTGAACATTCACCCAGAGCAGATGGTAAAGATAATGTTTAATAAAGAGTTAGAGGATTAGTTGGAACAGAAATAAGCTAAGAGAAAGGGATAATTTCATTTAATATGAAACTCCATGACATTTCATGCACCCAAGGACTGATTAAAATTATGCCAAAAGCTGCTCTTTTTGGCCAGTTTGTCCTAATACTGACCCTGCTTATGTTGTCAGCTGCTGTATCTGCATGTGTTATTTTACCACTTTGTGAATAACTAAAAAGAAAGCTCTTCTGATTCTCCTGTGGCTGGCAAAAGTAATTCTTAATTAAATAAGAACAAGAGAGGTGATAGGATTCTGCTAAATGTGTTGAATATATTTAAGCAACTGATATCTCAACTGAGGTTTAGAAGAACGTTTTTATAGGTCGTTTTAAACATAAATTAATTTTAAATGGTAGTTTCCATAATGTGTGGAGTTAAGCTTTGGTGTACCTTGAATATTTAGATGCTGAATGAAAACCAGAGCAGGGGATAGTCCATAAATAATTTTTAGTTTTGTTTTAGGATTTTTTTTTTTTGCCATCAAAAAGGCAGTTGAATAGCAAAACTGATGATTTTGCATCTTGTGTAACATTTGTAATGAAGGCCTAACTGTCCTTTAACGAGGCTTAATCAAAGAAAATGAATAAACCAAATCAGGTAAAAGCAAGTGTTTTACAGTTAGGGTATTTCTGGGCCCATGGTTGTCCTCTGGTATAACTTTAAGTTTTATAAATCAGAAGCTGTGATAAAGCATGTCAGGTTTGGGTGCTGCAGAAGCAACGTAAGTGGAACCTACTGGTAAATGCAGTATTCTTTGTTATGAACACAAAATTTAAACTCTTTGAAGCTGTTCTTATAAATAAACACATGTGCTTAGGAGAAGACATTTTAGAACGGTTGGTGGGAGACAGAAGACAAGGATTTCTTTTAACAATTACGGCACAAAAGTAGAACAGGCTCAAAATTCAAACTATTTCCTTTCTTTACTGCGACTCAGTGGTCACTGAAGTATAAAAACAGATGTAAGCTTCTCCAGACCCATTCCAGCTGAAGCTCAAAGCTCTAATCAGTCTTTAATGGTAGAGCACTGTTAGCAGTTTCTGCAATGCAGGAAGTAAAAAATATTCTAGAATCACTGTCATCCCTTTTGCACTGAAGTGGGCCAAAGCCGAAACCCTTGAAAGCCTCTTGAAGTTTGGTGGCTTGGATAATATCACTACCTATTAGTTCTAGAATTCAGTTGAAATCTTCTCAAAACCTGCCCCACACTTTCTAGCCATCTCCTGCTCTGAAGACAGTGTTTGGGTGTCTTAATCAAGGCCCCAAAGCCTTTTCTTCTGCGCTGATTTTCCCTACCTTACCTTGTGCTCCTGTGGTTTCTCCAGTTGGTTACTTTTGAAAATATTTCATAGGGCACTTCAAACAGCAGAGTCTATTTAAAATAGTCTGAATTAACATAAAAATAGCAAGACACTGTTAAGAATTAACTGGAAATAAATGAAACCTTAATTTCACTGAGAATAATTGTACTTATTTTATAACAAAAAAACCAGCTTTAGCTGACTCTTGTGTTTGAAAACTACTGATTGTTGTCAAACAGTTTACTACAAAAATATCTAGTAAAATTGTTTCCAAGCTTCCTTAGTTTTGCTAAATATTTGTCCGTACTTCATTGTAGCCGCCTTTTGAAACCTCATTGGCGAGAATAAAGCTCAACAAGAAGTCTGTCAGCTGATATACACAGTATCAAAATCAGATAATGCAGCTCAGCCAGAAGAGAGGGTCCTATCGCACAGCTGAGATGAGACATAGATAAATCTAAAGCAAGCTACAGCTTTATCTCAGCTTAACCTTGAACCAGATGCCCTTTCCAAACCCCTTCACCCCACCCACCCCCGGCCCCGCAATGTCGATAGTGCACTACTGCTATGCAGTAACAAACAGCTAGGATCAACAAAATTAGAGATGGGAGGAAAGAGGCCTTAGAAAGCATGGCATTAAACTAATCTTTAAGCATATTTCTCATTCAAAATATGTTTTTAAAAATGTACAGATAGAACTAGCTGAATTTGAAATGGAGCAAGAGATTCAGGTATAAAAGGACTTTTTCTAGTTAGGCCTTCATGTTGGTTGAATAGTGATCGCAATGAAATGTATTACGAAACACAAAATTTGTGTCTTTTACTCTTTTTCATGTTTTTCCTTTTAAATAATATTCCCACCACAATAAAACCCAGAAATTATGATCATTGAGGAGTGGGTAGGCATTTTTATTCTTTCCCAGACTGTGAATGATTAACATACAAATAATTTCTCCCGGCGCTCAGAATGTTGTTCACCTTGTAAGTCCCCTCAGTTACTCACTCTCCCACCTGCCAGTTAGTGTGCTCACATCAACCTCAGATACTGCTTTCATTTTCTATCTGCATTTTTCTGGTCTTGGCAGGGAAATGACAGAAAACAAGCTTTGTTTTGATTTCTTCTCCTTTGTTTTTGTCTACTAGTGCTTTTTCAAAAGTTTTCGGAAATCAAATGTGCACCGGTTCTTTTTTATTCCTCTTTTATGTGTACTAGTTTCCTAACTTGCATCCTCCAGCTCTATTCTCCCCTTTAATGGGGTCTCTGTGCTGCTTTTCTCACAAGGTGAACACTTTCTTCATTTTTGCATGCGAATTATACAGTCATACTTCATTAAGAGATTTCTGATTTTGGTAGCTTTGGAATAAGTGAGATCCTACCACTAAGCACACCACATTTTGGATGCATTTCTGGTGTGCGTAGTTATGGCTCTTGACCTGGATTAATAGGAATTTTTTTTTTCTGTAAGGCTCTTATATTTCTGTGCATCATTTCTTCTTTCAGTTTTAGATGCTTGTCCAAAGAAAGATTGAAGTCATGCATGAATATCATGAGACACTGATTTTTTTTTTTAACAGAAAACTCACAAATTATTGATTGGCCCAATGTAAGTCTCTCTGGAACATACTCTTGTGAAGACAAGAACTGCGATGATGTGTGCTGTTCTGTAGCAGTAGTTTTATTGGCAATTGTAATGTTTATACTTCCTAGTTACATCAGTGGGTTCTAATAAACAGATATCACACAGCTACAGCAAACTGTCTAACAATATTTCACACACTGCTTTCCCCAATAGGAAAGACAAGCCAGTTGCAGGAATACTTGTCACTGCTTTTCATTACAAATACTCTTAATTATTATCTCATTTTAGGCTAGGGGAACTCCAGAATAATACAGTATACCACACATGTCCAAAATTCAGAGTACAGCTATGTTTTCTCTCCCTCTCTAACTTCTGAGCCCCTGCTGAAGATTTACTTTAATCATCTTCCAGGATCTGATGGAAGTTCATACCTGAGACAGATCTCAGCCTGTAGCTGCAGTTCTATATCCAAAAGAATATCCACAATGACTCAGCTCCTGCTGCTAGATTACTGCTGCACCTGTGACTTCTTAAATTAACCACAGCTGGACTAGCTGGGACCTAACTGCCAGTGGAGAGTGGCAGACTGCTTCAGCAACACTCACAGCTTGTCCTTCATCAGCTGCTGAACTTAAAAACAGCATTTGGGCAAGAGAAAGGCAGTGGCAAACTCAGGTTCACTTTTCTTTCATAGGAAGTAGCCCTTTTTCAGTTTTAGCTGAGTGAAAGCCATGTTGTAACATCCACTTTCCAGATAACTGCCTACATTTCTGCATACTGCGAAAAAATAATAGGCAAACTCCCTTCTTAATTTGGAAGAAGACCTCACAGTCACCTTGAAGTAAACTATCATTTTTCACCACTTGTGGCTTCTACTTCTCCAGATATGCCAAAAAAAAAATCCTGCTGCAGAAGAGGAATTGGAAAAATCCCATTATAAAGAGAGATTTGGAAGGACTGCTGGTTTTTTCCGCCCAGTAAGTAATGGATTCTTTAAGGAAAAAAAAAGTAACAGAAGGAAAGAGTCACCCTTCTGCTATCCCCTTCCTTAGTTTTCCTCTTCTGTAAAACTCTATAAAAGAGGAATGAATTATATGCTTTAAGTATGCCCTTGATTAGTATAATTAGAGAAGCAATTCTGCCTTCCTGCTTTCTTCTGAAACAGCACCTATCACCTGGCTTGGCTTGCCAATAACAATGAAGCCTTGACTTTGAGAAATTGAAAGCTTTGGATTACACATCAAAGTAAGTGGGGCAAACCAAGAGTTAATGTATGGCAAGGTTGCTTAAAATCAAGAGTGCAGTCTGTCTTTTAAGGGAATACTGGTTTTGTTAGTGAGGCAGAGTTTGGTGATACCAACACACGCAATGCCATGCAGAGAGAAGATAAATTTAGATTGAATGATTTCTCAGTAAAAGAGGGACCGACAGGGAGTTTATAATAAAACAATTTACACTCACTTTGGAATATGACAATGGCAATTTTTCTTCTGCTGAAAACAAACCATTACTGATGTATGTTTGTGACCCAGCAGGAAGTTTTCTAATACAGACTCTTTCCACATCTATTCAGTAGCAGATGTAATTTGTCCAACTTGTCTAGCAGTATATAATATTGTGTATTATTACAACTGTCACATTTTCCTATGATGCTAAAATTCTGGTGAAAAATGTAAATTCCTTTGGAATCCCCCAGAAGTTATGTATGTCCTTCAGCTTTGAAGGTTTAGTTCTTAATGAATTAGAGGCTTAAATAAACTTGTCTGTTTTTAGATTTTGTTAAAAATATTTGTGCTGTAATCTTTGATTCTAAAAAATTTACCAGGTAACATTTTTACATATATGACACCAACTTTTCATTCACATACTGTAATGTAAATCAGGAGGGGTTCCTTTGTCAGCGCATCAGGGTGAAAGAACTGACTCCCTTTTTACCAGAAATTTTAGTTGCATTTAAAATGCCCGATACTGGGAATATTGAGATTACTTGTGTTTTATTTTAGCTGTGTCAGCAGGATGAAAATATGTCAGTATTCCTAATCAAAAGTCTGAGATCCCAAGTTTCTCTCTTCTCCAGTATGGATCCAGCAAAATCCCATATAAGACTGGTACAGTCAGTAAAGCGTGGGGACAGGGAATTGCTTCTGAGACCAACTGAACTCTCAGGTGATCTTCAGGACCGCTTTTGGTCAGGTGGAACTGTCATCATTCCCTAGCATCAGGCAGAGACATTTCTCAGACTTCGTTGCTGAAGAAGGTGATACTAACACAGCTGATTTTAGATAAATTAGATAATATAGTTAATTTCCAATTAACTTCTGCTAGCCTTTCTCCCATAAAAGCAATGGTGCACACCTATAATGAAGAGCCAAAGCTTTCTTTAGATGGGCAATTCTTCAAGATCCTGTGCTTATAGATACCAGCTGTATCTCTAGAATTTGTATAATTTTGTCAGATACCAGGTGTGAATAAGATGCTTTAAACAGATTGCATTACTGGATAAATCAGACCCCTTTCCTTTCAGGCTCAGAAACTTTCAAAATATTCCACCCTTCAGTTGTAAAATCCCATGCTTCTAGAAACAAATCACTGAATACATCTCTTAGTGGATTGTCATAGTAGGTACTTTTTTTTTTTTTCTCTGTGCATGAGTAACTGTAGAGCAGTATCTTCCCCTTACTCCAAGCGGGTAGGTGACAATGGGCTGATCTGGTGGTGAGCTCATATCATATTCAAATATAGCAACATCGTGATGATATTATGATGATTACCACTTTGCAATTGGTATGTCTTAACTCAGCACAGGAACATAACATTCCTAATGAGATATAGCAATAATTTGCCTGTCACAAAATTATCTTTTCCCTCCTAAGTGACAGTGTGTTACCATTACAAACATACGTCCCAATCGACTAAAGCACTAATGAATACAGATCTAGCATTATCATGTTAGATATTTATGCCATTTGATAAAGTGTAGAACTTGATCTGGATCAAAACTATTCCTATAGTACATGAATCCTGGAGTTAGTTAAGGCAGTGAGGATCTCTCTTCTCTTTTTTGTCTGTCCCACAGGAGCCTTGAACTGTTCAGGAAACAGGTGGGGCAAATGAAGAGTTTTTCAAAGGAGACTAGAAGCATTAGGCATTGCAGTCTTACTGTAAGTTTTCATAAGCAATTCTTCTTGGAAACTCTGAGACATTGTTCATGTAAGGCTCAGTTTTGTACTCCCTTTTTAGGCTTGCGAGCCCACAAATATATATGGGTTTAATTTTAAGCATGTGGTCCTGTGGACTTCACTTGGGTTACTTAAGCCTGAAATTAAGCACATGTGTAAGTATTTTCAGAGTCAGAGCTGTAGGAGAGATTCCCATTTATTTTGATGGGAGTTTTACCTTACAAAAGCCATTCTTTGACACTCCAGTTGGACTGTCATAACTAGGGAGAAGTCAAGTCAGCAAGATAAATGTCTACTGCAAGTCACAGGTAAAACTGTTTTCTTACTGCTGACTTTCCTTAGTGTTGTGGGTTGAAGTTTATTTCATAATACATGTAAATACATGTAGTAGCTGATATATAGCTTAATGTCGGTATGGTCTAAATTCTGTACTGTTGTTTTTGTATTATTTCACTTACTATGAGTGTGATTTAAGAGATGGTACAAATCTTCAAAATTCACATTTTATGTGTAGTGTTATGCATCACTTTCTGAATCGTTTTATAACTATTGTCTCATTTTAAAAAGCACTGTATTTCTTTGCTGTGTTGTGAGTTTTGGTCATTTTCTTACAAAATCAGTGAGAATGACCTTGAATAGGGTAAAGCTATTGACCATTCAGATATTTAGAACTGTGTTTGAATCATGCATATAACTACTGGTTAAATTCTAATGACGTTATGTAGCTCAAACCCCCAAAACTTTGAAGTCCATTTTTAATAAATATTTTAAGATCAAGATTACCATTTTAACATAATACCGTACCTTCTCTATATTGGTTTGCAGGTTCTAATGGAGACCTGGGCTTCAGAGGGTTGTATTAATTTGTAGTAATGCTGTGCTTATTGACATGAATCTAGATATTGCAGTCTCTGTTTGAATAAAACTTTTTTGAAGTGAAAGAGAATCTTAAGGCACAAAATTTGATATACTTTGTGAATGGTGCATGAGAGCCTGTGAACTACTCTTCAGCAGTGCAGTGTCTGTAGATAGGCTGAGGGCAGGGACTGAGGTAGACAGACACAGGACTTTGTGACACGTTGGAGCCAATGCACTGGAGTTCCAGTATGGACTTTAAATTTAAATTTGTTACAATACAATTAAAATGCATTTAAAATGCTACATGGAAATAATTATTTACAGTACCCCAAAAGGTGGACTTAGACAGTTGGAGAAACTGAGGTAGAAAAATTAAATGCAAAACTGCATCACTGAGCCTAAGGCTGTCTTCACTTGGGTACTGAGTCTTTTGCTTCTGATACTGTTACAAGCACATTGACTCAACCCACAGACTAGTAACCAGCATGTAGAAATGAACCATCTCTGAAGGATGTAACATTTATGCCATAAGCATAAATGTCAGAGATAATTAGCAAAATTGGCACAGGAAAAATTTTACATCTGTGAAAGCTGAAAGAATTTAATATTTTAATGATGTAAAGTTCCTGTGAGTTTGAAAGTCCCTATCGAAATAGCTATTGACAAGTTCTTTTATGTACTCAGTGCACTGCTCGCTCAGCAGCACACTGTCATTTTAGAGCAATTGCCCAGCAAACTTTTAAAATACTGTCACAAAAAATTGCTAAAACAGAGGTAGCTCTTTAATTTGTCTACCACTTTTTCTGTCACTCCTACTGCACTTTATGTTGAGTGCAAGATTTAGCTGTCACATCTGGAGTTCTTCCACATATTTCTAGAGGTTGAGTTGAGGCCATGTTGCCAATTTGTCCTACAATATTACGGGAAGTTTTAAATAAAAATATTTTATTCACACTTCTTTTACTTGTACACTTTAATATAGAGGATTGGAAATTATTCCTCCTATAGTTGGGGAAACTATTTGGGATTTGTAAAACAGAATGAGCTTCACCAGAGACAAGGATTTGTCCAAATGCAGCTGTTTCACAGGAATATATGTGTGTGTCTATATATCTGTGTATATTTTCACATATATGTATTTTCCCTACTTGTGTGTGTGTGTGTATATATATATATATATATATATATATATATGTATATGTATAAAATACAGCTGCTTAAGACTGGCCAGTACTTGATTTTCTGCCCAAGTACAGGTTCATCCTATGCAAATTTTCTATTTATACAAGATGAAGAGGCTTCAGTCGGAAGTTTGAGAACAGCTTACCTCAGACTTCCAAGTGGCCAGGATGCTCAGCTTGAATGTGAGAGAACACTAAAGGAAGAACTAGAACATGCTTGTATTTTTGTCGTGGTCACTGGTTTATCCAGATACAAAACACTAAAGTGTTTGAAAGCGTTGAATTTTCATGAGATGAGAAAACTTTTCTTCATAGTTCTCGATCCAGGAAGTTTCTTGCACATTAGCTACTCTTGTGTGATGCTCGAGGCAGGAAGGCAAAAACATAGTTCAATTTTTTGTACCTCTGTTCTAAAAGGATTTATTATCTACTTGCTTTTTTTTTGTGGACCCTTTCAAGCAATAAAATTCTCCCAGGGCAGAGTGGAGATATAAGGCAGCTATGTCAGACAGCAACTTCTGTGCCAAGAAATGGGGAAGAGTCGCTTTAAGGCGACAAGGTACTTATGCAGGCATCTGACTTCCATGTGGTTAGTACTGGTCTTCATTGGATGTACTGAGACCATGAGCAAGGAGTAGGAGGAAATGTCTGGGTCTGTTATCCTTCTTATAAAGGGAACTTAACTATGGCACATATTGCTGACTCTATAATTGAAATTGAGTGTAAAATTCTGAACTACAGCAACTTGATCAGCTAAATGCTCTTACTGCTAGAAAATGGGTTTCTGCTGTCTGAATCCCATCACAACTGGAAATTGCATTAGAAGCAGACAGCTGAGGTTCATTACCACATGGATCATTCTTTGTTTTCTCATTCCTTAAACATAATTTTCATATTTAGCTTTCAGATTTTTGAGGGTAAAATGACAAAGAAAAAATTACTGTTTATAGGATTACTTTTAGATTTCAGTGAAACAAAAACTGCATTTTGATGTTCACCATCATTTAATTCTCTCAAGTGAATAGTTACAAAAGTAAAAATATAAAGAGCCACATATGATATATACATTTAAATGATAGAAGACAAACTTCTTTTAACATACAGAGTTACTAACAGTTTACACATTTGACTGTAGGGGGAGTGAATATTCATAATAGGAGAAATTTCACAATATGAAATGACATTATTAGTTACTGACAATCTCTAGATATCAAAGAATGAGCACTGACACATTAAAAAGGAACTTAAAAGCAGTTCCACAGTCTAACATCTTAGTAACTATAAAACTACAACTTCTACATGAGTCATATTTTTGAACTCCAAACTATCTTATAAAATTTAACTAAAACACATTTTTCTTGATACAAATGAGTATATTAATTTCCAGAAGATATTATCTTTTACCATATATTTAATTCAGATTCTCTTTCTACTCCCACTAAAATAATTGCTTACAGTATACGGACTTGATTTTATATGGCTAATTAGAGCAGTGCATGGAAAAAAACACATTTGCAGGTAATACTGAAATTAAATATGTTAATCTGTACCTCAGTGCACACATTTTGTATGAGCTTTAATTTGCTATATAAATTATAGTTCTGCATTTATAAAATGCCCTTGAAAGAATGTCCTATTTTTTGAATACTAATACCACAGGGAAACAAATATACAAAGCTTTTAGCTATAGGCTATATTTGCATAAATTAAGGCAAGCAGTCAGTCTGAATATCCAACTGAAGATACACTTTAAAAGATGCTCTACATATAGTTGATAGGACTTTGTGTATTTAAGATTTACATTTAGTTACAGTATAGCAGCCTTTCATGATAGGCAAGTAAATTTTGAACAATGAGGCATAAATAGTATAATAAATAGGCTGCAGTTTAGCAGCTAAAGCACTGAACA